>NC_047104.1:151972361-152572361 GCF_902500255.1 Thalassophryne amazonica | reverse complement strand
TCCGGCTGCTCCTGCTTCCTCCCACATACAAAGACATGCAGGTTAGGTGAAATGAAAACATTTAAGTTGACCGTAGGTGTGCGTGTATGTGTTTTTCTGTCCATATGTGGCCCTGCGGTCCACTGGCATCCTGTCCAGGGTGTACCACGCCTCACACCCTATGACTGTTGGGATAAACTAAGCGGGAACAGGGAATAGATGGATCTCCATGATGGAGACTTACGCTTGACCCTCTCTCACAGCAGACGGCAGTAGACTTAATGTGGCAAGTCTTCTTTTTTCCAGTTCGATTTTCATATTGATCCATTACATCCTTATTTTGACAGAAGTGTTCATCCCATGGATGATACAACAAGAGCAGTTATTTTGTTTATTTTTCCCATTATCTGGCTTTACAGGTCCCTTAACCCTATTATGCTGCTTTATTTCACTTTTTACTCTCTTTATCTGCAACTCTGGCATTGGTCTCTGATGTTTCTCTGACATACTGTATGTTGGATATGGTGCAGAACCTTATTTGTTTTTTTAGTGCAGCAGATAACAGAATATTTACAGAAGAATCCTTCAAATGATGATACAACCACCAAATTTGGCAAAAAATACACCTTAGATATTACTCTTTTGAAAAAACTGATGGGGCACTTGAATTTTCAATAGGCGGCCACATGGGGGTCAATTGAAGAATTACATAGAGGTCAAAATATAAAAATGCTCCAGTCATATTGAAAATTATACCACATTATTTGTCTGATTATAAAGATTCCAAAAAGATATAGTTTGGACTATCTATGACTGAATTCTTTAGAGTTATGGGGTAAAAACAACAAGAATGGTGACAAGAGTTCAGTTTCAGTTTGTACAGGAGTCAAAAGTTAGAGTTGCTCCAATTTTGTTCAAAGGTGATGCAAATTATTGGTTGAGTTAACAGGGTTTCAAAAAGGAATAGTTTGCACCATGTATCATGCTTAGTTATCATGTTACGGGGTAACATATGTCACATGTCATAGAATTCAGTGGACATCAACATTATTTGACCTTTAGAGACCAAGCATTACACAGTCAAAACTATTCCATTTATTAATCCAAGTAACTCAATGAACAATTTGCACCATTTTTTACTAAAATTGGAGCAACTTTAACTAATGACCCCTGTACAAACTGAAATTGACCTTTGTCACCATTCTTAAGGTTTTTACCCCATAACTCCATAACATTCAGTCATAGATAGTCCAAACTATACCTTTTTGGAATCTTTATGATCAGACAAATAATGTGGTATAGTTTTCAATATGATTGGAGCATTTTTATATTTTAACCCTTGTGTAATTGAATTGACCCCTACGTGGCTGCCTATTGAAAATTCAAGTGGCCCGTCGGTTTTTGCAAAAGAACAGTGTCTAAGGAGAATTTGTGCTGGATTTGGTGCTCGTATCACCATGTGAAGTATTGTTTCAGTTATTTGCTGCAGTATTGGGACCATTATATATGCTATCTGCTCTTCTCATAAACATGCCGTGTTGTACCGTACACACTGATGCCAGGCACCGTGTTTGCACACATTTGGTATGTTCTTTTGGCTTCTCCATTTATCCTTGGGCTCACCACAATAGAGTTGATATGGAGCTATGTCTTGATTTGGCACAAGTTTGACACTGAATGCCATTGTGATACAAATCAACATTGCATTACTTGGAGAATGGGTGCACGTGGTCTTGAACTGGGAACCTTCTACTAACCATTTGGCTATCATGTCACACCATGTTCACACACTTTATTTATGTTGTATGAAGTTGTATCATTGTGTAGCCCCTCAATGCAGTCTGAATTATACACTCAACAAAAATATAAACACAACACTTTTGGTTTTGCTCCCATTTTGTATGAGATGAACTCAAAGATCTAAAACTTTTTCCACATACACAATATCACCATTTCCCTCAAATATTGTTCACAAACCAGTCTAAATCTGTGATAGTGAGCACTTCTCCTTTGCTGAGATAATCCATCCCACCTCACAGGTGTGCCATACCAAGATGCTGATTAGACACCATGATTAGTGCACAGGTGTGCCTTAGACTGTCCACAATAAAAGGCCACTCTGAAAGGTGCAGTTTTGTTTTATTGGGGGGGATACCAGTCATTATCTGGTGTGACCACCATTTGCCTCATGCAGTGCAACACATCTCCTTCGCATAGAGTTGATCAGGTTGTCAATTGTGGCCTGTGGAATGTTGGTCCACTCCTCTTCAATGGCTGTGTGAAGTTGCTGGATATTGGCAGGAACTGGTACACGCTGTCGTATACGCCGGTCCAGAGCATCCCAAACATGCTCAATGGGTGACATGTCCGGTGAGTATGCCGGCCATGCAAGAACTGGGACATTTTCAGCTTCCAAGAATTGTGTACAGATCCTTGCAACATGGGGCCGTGCATTATCCTGCTGCAACATGAGGTGATGTTCTTGGATGTATGGCACAACAATGGGCCTCAGGATCTCGTCACGGTATCTCTGTGCATTCAAAATGCCATCAATAAAATGCACCTGTGTTCTTCGTCCATAACAGACGCCTGCCCATACCATAACCCCACCGCCACCATGGGCCACTCGATCCACAACACTGACATCAGAAAACCGCTCACCCACACGATGCCACACACGCTGTCTGCCATCTGCCCTGAACAGTGTGAACCGGGATTCATCCGTGAAGAGAACACCTCTCCAACGTGCCAAACGCCAGCGAATGTGAGCATTTGCCCACTCAAGTCGGTTACGACGACGAACTGGAGTCAGGTCGAGACCCCGATGAGGACGACGAGCATGCAGATGAGCTTCCCTGAGACGGTTTCTGACAGTTTGTGCAGAAATTCTTTGGTTATGCAAACCGATTGTTTCAGCAGCTGTCCGAGTGGCTGGTCTCAGGCGATCTTGGAGGTGAACATGCTGGATGTGGAGGTCCTGGGCTGGTGTGGTTACACGTGGTCTGCGGTTGTGAGGCTGGTTGGATGTACTGCCAAATTCTCTGAAACGCCTTTGGAGACGGCTTATGGTAGAGAAATGAACATTCAATACACGAGCAACAGCTCTGGTTGACATTCCTGCTGTCAGCATGCCAATTGCACGCTCCCTCAAATCTTGCGACATCTGTGGCATTGTGCTGTGTGATAAAACTGCACCTTTCAGAGTGGCCTTTTATTGTGGGCAGTCTAAGGCACACCTGTGCACTAATCATGGTGTTTAATCAGCATCTTGGTATGGCACACCTGTGAGGTGGGATCGATTATCTCAGCAAAGGAGAAGTGCTCACTATCACAGATTTAGACTGGTTTGTGAACAATATTTGAGGGAAATGGTGATATTGTGTATGTGGAAAAAGTTTTAGATCTTTGAGTTCATCTCATACAAAATGGGAGCAAAACCAAAAGTGTTGCGTTTATATTTTTGTTGAGTGTATTAATTCTCAAACTCCTGAACCTAATGTGGAAGTGACAAAGAAAAAATGCTGCAGAATGAGATGTCCAAAGCCAAAGGCATCAATCCCAGAACTAGATGCAGTCATAATGGGGGAACCAAACACTATCCTCTGGGCCTTGTAACTGTACTGAGATGGTTGACATCCCGTTTCAGTTGTGTCCAACCTGGAGAACAAAAAGTATTTCATTGTGGAAAACCACTAGCTGTGAATCTAGACCCCAAAAATGAGGTCAGGTTTTTGTTATTGTGGAGGTGCAATTAAACCGTTTGGAGCCAGTATGGGTTCAATGCAGTTGAAGGATTGTGTCTTCATCAAGGTTAATGTGGCTCACTTTTAGACAGAAATGAACAGATATTATCCCTCTGAGGATGATGGATCCATAGTTGTGACCAACTGAACTCTTCCTAATACTGTGGTTCTGTCAGGCTGAGCGAAGGCGAGGCACAGACAGAGGGTGGACACAAATACAGGCTCTCAAACTGGATGTATGAGTAAAAAGGATGTTCTTCATCACAGGCATGGGTTCGGTAAACAGGAACGCAGTCCGCAGAGCAAAAGTACCAGGCAAGGACAAGACAGAGGACATGGTCCAAAACAAGTAGGGTCAGTACACAAGCAAAGTGGGTTATCAGAGCTGAGGCAGAAAAGCAGGATCAGGTACACAGAGCAGAGTCAAAAACACAGCTTGGCATAAACAGGACTGAGACAAAGTGCTGGTAAGTGATTGAAATCAACAAACGAGCCACGAAGGAGTGAACAGAAACAGTTTAAATAAGAACAGGTGGTAACTGGATAATGAGGTGCACGTGGTGGGAGAAGGATATGGAAGGGGGGCGTGGTCAGGTGAATCTAAGAGGGGAAAAGAGACGCAAGAAAAGGCAGTGATGAGTGGGCAAGAAATGACAGACAAATGGGGCGTGGCCAATAGTGATGAGGAAGTGCAGGTGCATGACAAGAGAGTGCAGTGATCAGAGGAAGACTGCATGAATACATGAGAACCGAGATGAGTGCAGACGAAGACAGGATGGCAAGCAGGTGTAAGTGAGCAGTGAAGAGAATTACTGACATGACAACTAATGATCAATACAAACTAGAACTGAACAGCAAACCAGAAGATAAACACAGAAGAAAAACTACATAAAAAAAACTGATCAGAAAATAATAGGAATCAAACACAAAGACAAAACTAAACTGGAACAGACTTAGAAATAAGAGAGACTAAGCGATATCATGACATTAAGGTACTACAGATAACAGAAATGTGAACAGCAAAAATAAGCAGATAACTCAAAATCAAAAAATTCAAATTTATTAATTTATATAGCGCCAATTCACGCCGAACTCGTCTCAAGGCGCTTCACACAACATAAAACAACAACAACAAAAAAACTGAATTAAAAATTTAAAACACAATAAAAAGATGACCATCAAAGAATACAAGAATAAAAACACATCATAACACTAATGATAAAACAGGGAAAACAAATGAGTTTTTAAACGTGACTTAAAAGTCTCCACAGTATCAGACTGCCGAATGTGTGCCATATGAGAGATCGTTCCACATAGCTGGAGCACGGTAGGAGAAAGCTCTGTGACCGGCAGACTTTTTATTCACCCTGGGAACACATAGAAGTCCTGCACCCTGAGAACGCAGGGCCCAAGCCGGTACATAGGGGCTTACCAGGTCAGCCAGATAGGGAGGTGCAAGTCCATGAACAATTTTATAAACTAATAACAGTTGTGACGGCCCCGCCGTCTTGTAGCGGGACGGGCCCATAATCAGGGGCACCTGGGCCCGGTGTCCCTGTCTCTTATTTAAGTGGGCCCAACTAATTCATTTTGTTCTCTCTCTCTCTCTTTTTAGGACGTCTCGTTGCACCGACCGGTAACAGAGCGCCTTTTTGCACAGCTGCACATCTTTGCACCTTTTAATTTATTGACTTCAACTATGGTAAATAAATACTTCTATTTTTCTAATCCTCTCGTTTGTGTCTCCTCCTTGTCACTGTCCTCTGAGCCACGGGCACGTGACAAGAGTGGGGGCTTGTCCTTTAAATTTTATTTTTGTAGTCAGCGCGTTTAGTTTTTGTAAATTTATTTGGTAAAAGTTTGTTTTTAGGCCTGTTTTTGTGTTGGGGCTTTGCTGCGCGCTGATTACCTGAATGATGGTAAAACTGAGATCATGGTGTTTGAGCGCACTGGCATACCAAATGTGGCAACACCAAATTTTGGTGCTTTGGCTAACTATGTAAAACCAGCTGTCAAGAATTTGGGAGTGATATTTGACAGCTGTTTGAGGTTCGATCAACAGATAAATTCTGTTGTCAAAGCTAGTTTTTTCCAACTTCGCCTCTTGGCTAAAATAAAGCACTTTCTCAGTAGACGTGATCTTGAGACGGCCATTCATGCTTTCATCAGCTCCAGACTTGATTATTGTAATGCACTTTATGCGGGCATTAATCAGTCGTCTCTTGTGCGTCTCCAGTTGGTGCAGAATGCTGCTGCTCGTCTTTTGACAAACACTTCTAGACGTGAGCATATTGCGCCCATCCTATACTCACTCCACTGGCTTCCAGTTCGTTTTAGAATTGATTTTAAAATTTTAATGTTTGTTTTTAAAGCTATTTATGGCCTTGCACCTCCCTACTTGTCTGAAATTTTAACTTTGCGCACCTACAGTAGGACATTAAGGGCGTCTGGCCAGCTTTACTTAGATGTTCCAAGGTCAAGATATAAACACTGGGGTGATCATGCTTTCGCGGTAGCTGGCCCCAGACTGTGGAATGAGCTACCTCTTGAGTTACGTACTATTCCTGACCTAGCACTTTTTAAATCTAAGTTAAAGACTTATTTATTTAAACTGGCTTTTAACACTTAATGGGGAGGTGACATGTTCTGTTATTTTTACGTTCTTTTTTTTTATGTGTTGTTTTAAAATTTTATTTTATATATGTTTTATTTTGTAAATTTGTGTTTTTAATGTTAAGCACTTTGGACACCAGTCGGTGCTGTAAAGCGCTTTATAAATAAATGTTGATTGATTGATTGATTACATGATTGGAATCCGGTGCGCACCTGCTGATTGCACGTTTGTTCGTTTGTTTGCGGGGACACGGGAGAGGTTTGAAGCCGAATTGTGTTTTTTTTTTTATCCGAGGTGAAGGTAAGTGCTGTCTCGTGCTGCATGGTGTTTTGGAGTCCTTCGTTAGGCTTTAGTGGCCTTTCTCCTAAGGAGATTTGCCTGCTTTTATTTTGTGAGGGCAGCGGTGAATGTGGCTACAAGCTTCAGCTTGGGAGCGCGTCTGTGGTGTTCTGGGGGTTGTCAGCTTCCTGGTCGCTGCTCAGACCCATCGGGTTTTAGCACATAAATACCCACCATATGAGACCGCAAGAAGACTAGGTTAAGCAGGTAGATTTGGGTTAAGTAGTTCAGGGCGGGGGACTCCGAGGGACGCGCTGGCCCTCAGCCTCGGTTATGTGAGATTGACAGTTTGCATTCAGTTCGGTTCACATTACTTTTTTTGTAACCATGGCTTCTGTTTCGCATTTTGTCTCCACTCCTTCTGAAAGTTTTTTGGAAAATTGTCAAAAGAAACACTTATTGCAGATAGCTAAACACTATGGCATTACAGTGGGAAATAATATACGCAAAGACGATGTTAGAGATATAATCACTGCGGCGCTCTTTAATAAAGGCGTCCTGAGAGGGGGAGAGCAACAGTCGGGTTTATATGTCAATTCTAAACTCGAGCTGTCTGTTTCGTTTGATGGACTGAGTTTTGAGCAGCGTAAGGAATTAATGTTGCTGCAAATTGAACATTAGACAAGCAGAAAAGATGCTGAACTTCAGTTGGAACAAATCAATCAATCAATCAATTTTTTTTTTATATAGCGCCAAATCACAACAAACAGTTGCCCCAAGGCGCTTTATATTGTAAGGCAAGGCCATACAATAATTATGTAAAACCCCAACGGTCAAAACGACCCCCTGTGAGCAAGCACTTGGCTACAGTGGGAAGGAAAAACTCCCTTTTAACAGGAAGAAACCTCCAGCAGAACCAGGCTCAGGGAGGGGCAGTCTTCTGCTGGGACTGGTTGGGGCTGAGGGAGAGAACCAGGAAAAAGACATGCTGTGGAGGGGAGCAGAGATCGATCACTAATGATTAAATGCAGAGTGGTGCATACAGAGCAAAAAGAGAAAGAAACAGTGCATCATGGGAACCCCCCAGCAGTCTACGTCTATAGCAGCATAACTAAGGGATGGTTCAGGGTCACCTGATCCAGCCCTAACTATAAGCTTTAGCAAAAAGGAAAGTTTTAAGCCTAATCTTAAAAGTAGAGAGGGTGTCTGTCTCCCTGATCTGAATTGGGAGCTGGTTCCACAGGAGAGGAGCCTGAAAGCTGAAGGCTCTGCCTCCCATTCTACTCTTACAAACCCTAGGAACTACAAGTAAGCCTGCAGTCTGAGAGCGAAGCGCTCTATTGGGGTGATATGGTACTACAAGGTCCCTAAGATAAGATGGGACCTGATTATTCAAAACCTTATAAGTAAGAAGAAGAATTTTAAATTCTATTCTAGAATTAACAGGAAGCCAATGAAGAGAGGCCAATATGGGTGAGATATGCTCTCTCCTTCTAGTCCCCGTCAGTACTCTAGCTGCAGCATTTTGAATTAACTGAAGGCTTTTTAGGGAACTTTTAGGACAACCTGATAATAATTTTTTTTTATAAAAAAAAATTGATTGATTGATTGATTGAATAATGAATTACAATAGTCCAGCCTAGAGGAAATAAATGCATGAATTAGTTTTTCAGCATCACTCTGAGACAAGACCTTTCTGATTTTAGAGATATTGCGTAAATGCAAAAAAGCAGTCCTACATATTTGTTTAATATGCGCTTTGAATGACATATCCTGATCAAAAATGACTCCAAGATTTCTCACAGTATTACTAGAGGTCAGGGTAATGCCATCCAGAGTAAGGATCTGGTTAGACACCATGTTTCTAAGATTTGTGGGGCCAAGTACAATAACTTCAGTTTTATCTGAGTGTAAAAGCAGGAAAATAGAGGTCATCCATGTCTTTATGTCTGTAAGACAATCCTGCAGTTTAGCTAATTGGTGTGTGTCCTCTGGCTTCATGGATAGATAAAGCTGGGTATCATCTGCGTAACAATGAAAATTTAAGCAATACCGTCTAATAATACTGCCTAAGGGAAGCATGTATAAAGTGAATAAAATTGGTCCTAGCACAGAACCTTGTGGAACTCCATAATTAACTTTAGTCTGTGAAGAAGATTCCCCATTTACATGAACAAATTGTAATCTATTAGACAAATATGATTCAAACCACCGCAGCGCAGTGCCTTTAATACCTATGGCATGCTCTAATCTCTGTAATAAAATTTTATGGTCAACAGTATCAAAAGCAGCACTGAGGTCTAACAGAACAAGCACAGAGATGAGTCCACTGTCCGAGGCCATAAGAAGATCATTTGTAACCTTCACTAATGCTGTTTCTGTACTATGATGAATTCTAAAACCTGACTGAAACTCTTCAAATAGACCATTCCTCTGCAGATGATCAGTTAGCTGTTTTACAACTACCCTTTCAAGATTTTTTGAGAGAAAAGGAAGGTTGGAGATTGGCCTATAATTAGCTAAGATAGCTGGGTCAAGTGATGGCTTTTTAAGTAATGGTTTAATTACTGCCACCTTAAAAGCCTGTGGTACATAGCCAACTAACAAAGATAGATTGATCATATTTAAGATCGAAACATTAAATAATGGTAGGGCTTCCTTGAGCAGCCTGGTAGGAATGGGGTCTAATAAACATGTTGATGGTTTGGATGAAGTAACTAATGAAAATAACTCAGACAGAACAATCGGAGAGAAAGAGTCTAACCAAATACCGGCATCACTGAAAGCAGCCAAAGATAACGATACGTCTTTGGGATGGTTATGAGTAATTTTTTCTCTAATAGTTAAAATTTTGTTAGCAAAGAAAGTCATGAAGTCATTACTAGTTAAAGTTAATGGAATACTCAGCTCAATAGAGCTCTGACTCTTTGTCAGCCTGGCTACAGTGCTGAAAAGAAACCTGGGGTTGTTCTTATTTTCTTCAATTAGTGATGAGTAGAAAGATGTCCTAGCTTTACGGAGGGCTTTTTTTTTATAGAGCAACAGACTCTTTTTCCAGGCTAAGTGAAGATCTTCTAAATTAGTGAGACGCCATTTCCTCTCCAACTTACGGGTTATC
Organism: Thalassophryne amazonica; assembly: GCF_902500255.1. Classification (NCBI taxonomy): domain Eukaryota; kingdom Metazoa; phylum Chordata; class Actinopteri; order Batrachoidiformes; family Batrachoididae; genus Thalassophryne; species Thalassophryne amazonica. The sequence continues at coordinate 152,562,628 of NC_047104.1, read as the reverse complement.
TGCTTTAAGCTACGAGTTTGTGAGTTATACCACGGAGTCAGGCACTTCTGATTTAAAGCTCTCTTTTTTAGAGGAGCTACAGCATCCAAAGTTGTCTTCAATGAGGATGTAAAACTATTGACGAGATACTCTATCTCACTTACAGAGTTTAGGTAGCTACTCTGCACTGTGTTGGTATATGGCATTAGAGAACATAAAGAAGGAATCATATCCTTAAACCTAGTTACAGCGCTTTCTGAAAGACTTCTAGTGTAATGAAACTTATTCCCCACTGCTGGGTAGTCCATCAGAGTAAATGTAAATGTTATTAAGAAATGATCAGACAGAAGGGAGTTTTCAGGGAATACTGTTAAGTCTTCTATTTCCATACCATAAGTCAGAACAAGATCTAAGATATGATTAAAGTGGTGGGTGGACTCATTTACTTTTTGAGCAAAGCCAATAGAGTCTAATAATAGATTAAATGCAGTGTTGAGGCTGTCATTCTCAGCATCTGTGTGGATGTTGAAATCGCCCACTATAATTATCTTATCTGGGCTAAGCACTAAGTCAGACAAAAGGTCTGAAAATTCACAGAGAAACTCACAGTAACGACCAGGTGGACGATAGATAATAACAAATAAAACTGGTTTTTGGGACTTCCAATTTGGATGGACAAGACTAAGAGTCAAGCTTTCAAATGAATTAAAGCTCTGTCTGGGTTTTTGATTAATTAATAAGCTGGAATGGAAGATTGCTGCTAATCCTCCGCCCCGGCCCGTGCTACGAGCATTCTGGCAGTTAGTGTGACTCGGGGGTGTTGACTCATTTAAACTAACATATTCATCCTGCTGTAACCAGGTTTCTGTAAGGCAGAATAAATCAATATGTTGATCAATTATTATATCATTTACCAACAGGGACTTAGAAGAGAGAGACCTAATGTTTAATAGACCACATTTAAGTGTTTTAGTCTGTGGTGCAGTTGAAGGTGCTATATTATTTTTTCTTTTTGAATTTTTATGCTTAAATAGATTTTTGCTGGTTATTGGTAGTCTGGGAGCAGGCACCGTCTCTACGGGGATGGGGTAATGAGGGGATGGCAGGGGGAGAGAAGCTGCAGAGAGGTGTGTAAGACTACAACTCTGCTTCCTGGTCCCAACCCTGGATAGTCACGGTTTGGAGGATTTAAGAAAATTGGCCAGATTTCTAGAAATGAGAGCTGCTCCATCCAAAGTGGGATGGATGCCGTCTCTCCTAACAAGACCAGGTTTTCCCCAGAAGCTTTGCCAATTATCTATGAAGCCCACCTCATTTTTTTTTTTGTTTTTGGACACCACTCAGACAGCCAGCAATTCAAGGAGAACATGCGGCTAAACATGTCACTCCCGGTCTGATTGGGGCGGGGCCCAGAGAAAACTACAGAGTCCGACATTGTTTTTGCAAAGTTACACACCGATTTAATGTTAATTTTAGTGACCTCCGATTGGCGTAACCGGGTGTCATTACTGCCGACGTGAATTACAATCTTACCAAATTTACGCTTAGCCTTAGCCAGCAGTTTCAAATTTCCCTCAATGTCGCCTGCTCTGGCCCCCGGAAGACAATTGACTATGGTTGCTGGTGTTGCTAACTTCACATTTCGCAAAACAGAGTCGCCAATAACCAGAGTTTGATCCTCAGCGGGTGTGTCGCCGAGTGGGGAAAAACGGTTAGAGATGTGAACGGGTTGGCGGTGTACACGGGGCTTCTGTTTAGGGCTACGCTTCCTCCTCACAGTCACCCAGTCAGCCTGCTTTCCCGGCTGCTCGGGATCTGCCAGGGGGTAACTAACGGCGGCTAAGCTACCTTGGTCCGCACCGACTACAGGGGCCTGGCTAGCTGTAGAATTTTCCACGGTGCTGAGCCGAGTCTCCAATTCGCCCAGCCTGGCCTCCAAAGCTACGAATAAGCTACACTTATTACAAGTACCGTTACTGCTAAAGGAGGCCGAGGAATAACTAAACATTTCACACCCAGAGCAGAAAAGTGCGGGAGAGACAGGAGAAGCCGCCATGCTAAATCGGCAAATGAGACTGAGAACTGAAGCTGAAAAAGAGGTTCAATTGGAACATGTCAGACAAGAGACTGAAAAAATGAGATTGGAATTGGAACACTATAAATTGAATTTGATTCAGGATGGTAAGGTTATAGGCGAGGTGAATGAAGAACCATTTTCCTCTGCTGTTTGTAGGCCTGCTCCTAACGCATTTGACGTGGGTGCTAGTCTGCACCTAATGCCAATGTTTAATGAAAAAGATCCAGATACTTTTTTCGTTCTGTTTGAGCGCATTGCAGATGTTAAAAATTGGGTGGATTGTGATAGAGCTTTGTTGTTGCAGTCCGTGTTTACTGGTCGTGCCCAGGAGGCTTATTCTGCATTCAGCGCTGCAGAGTGTCTGGATTATGCCAAAATAAAGGCTGCGGTTCTAAAATCCTACGAATTAGTCCCAGAAGCTTATCGCAAGAAATTCAGGAATTTTGGGAAAAATTAATGTCAAACTCACATGGAATTTGTTAGAGATTTAACCTGTCAATTTAATCGTTGGTGTTCTGCTTTGAATATTGACACTTTTGAGGGTTTGTCAGAGTTGATGATCTTGGAGCAGTTTAAGAACTGTATTCCTCAACATGTAGCTACTTATGTTACTGAACAGAAACCCAGCACCGCTCTGAAGGCAGCTGAGCTGGCAGATGATTTTGTCCTGACTCACAAGGGGGCTATGGGTGAAATTTGTCCATTTAGGAGCAAGCCTATAGTCAGTGAAAGTCACTCCTACTCGCAGACCTTTGCACAGGGTCGCTCTGCTTCATTCAGAGGGCACTCTAGCAGGTGTAATTATTGTCAGGCAACAGGTCACTGGAAGTCTCAGTGTCCTGTGCTTAAGTCTAAAAGCAGGCATAAAATGTACGTACCTTCAGCTCCTGCTCTGTCAGCTTCAAATAATAAGTCCAGGAAAAAGTTCGATAAAGCTTTTGCTCCTTTTATCCATGATGTGTGTGTGTCCGTTGTGGGGAGCGAGCAGCGTGTTCATATTAAGATGCTGCGTGACACAGGGGCTAAACACTCGTTTATAGTGGCTTCTGTGCTTCCATTCTCCTCTGCTACAGAAATGGGTGACTCTGTCCTTATGCATGGGATGGAGCTGGGTGTGGTCTCCGTGCCGAGGCACACAATTATGTTAGAATGTGGGTTTATTAATGGTCTGGTGATTGTAGGCGTGCGCCCCGCTCTGCCGCTTCCTGGGGTTTCATTGATTTTAGGCAATGATTTGGTTGGTAGTGCGGTGTGGCCGAGGTCTCCTTTGCCCGTGGTGACCCCTGAGCCACGCTCATCGTCTCTGCTTGAAGAGCAGTGTCCAGAGGTGTTTCCGGCTTGTGTCGTGACGCGCGCTCAATTCCGTGCGTCTGAGTTGGATGTGCTTGAGAGCTCAGTCTTGTTGCCTGAGCTCCCCGCATCTGTCTCTGTGAAGGAATGGAGTCAGCATCAAAAGTCTGATCCAACTCTTTCAGTTTTGTTTGAAAATGTTCTTCCAGGTGACAAGGTACAGAGTGCTGCTCATGGGTACTTCATTCAGGAGGGTCTGTTGGTGCGTAAGTGGGTCCCATGTCATGGTGACTTCGTTGGTGAGCCCATTTTTCAGATTGTTGTTCCTGAGATGTTTCGTGATGATGTGCTCAGAGTTGCCCATGATGACTCTGGTCACTTGGGTGTGAAGAAAACATTGAAAGCGCTGTTTCTACAGGTGTTCAGTTTAGACATTCGTCATATTAAAGGTTCTGATAACTTGTTGGCTGATGCTTTGTCACGTGTGCCAGTTTAAAAAAAGGAAAAAGCAAAGTTGCCTTAATTTTTGTGCCTGTCTCTTTTCTGCCTCTCCCCGGTTTCAGGCGCCGGAACTCTGGAGGTGCAGCAGAGGACATGTGTGCTAAGCTTGTGACTTTACCAGTTGGTGTCATCTTTAGCTTTGTATAGCTAAGTCTAATTTGATTCCTTGCAAATGGTAGAACTTCTCTTGTTTGATAATGGAAAATAGAAGAAAAAACTCAGTCCTATCAGATTTTAAAGTAGTTTGTAAAGGAAAAAAAATGTATAGCTGAATATAGGTAAGCTGTAAATATTGTAATTTTGGTGCAACGAAAAAAAAAAAAGTAGTACTATTAACAAAAAAGAAAAAAATGTGCTGTTTGCAATTGGTTTGGAAAGTCCTTAGGTGGACTTCCCTTTTGAAGGGGGAGGGTGTGACGGCCCCGCTGTCTTGTAGCAGGGCGGGCCCACAATCAGGGGCACCTGGGCCCGGTGTCCCTGTCTCTTATTTAAGTGGGCCCAACTAATTCATTTTGTTCTGTCCCTCTCTCTTTCTGGGACGTCTCACTGCGCCGACCGGTAACAGAGCGCCTTTTTGCACAGCTGCGCAACTTTGCACCTTTTGATTTATTGACTTAAACTATTGTAAATAAATACTTTTATTTTTCTGGTCCTCTCGTTTGTGTCTCCTCCTTGTCACTGTCCTCTGAGCCACGGGCACGTGACACAGTACTTTAAAATCCAATCTTGCAGCAACTGGAAGCCAGTGCAGGGACGCCAAAACGGGCGTAATGTGGTCAAACTTTCTGCTTTGTGTCAAAAGTCTGGCAGCAGCATTTTGAACCAGTTGAAGACCCCTAATCCTGGGCTGCGGTAAGCCAGAAAATAGAGCATTACAATAGTCCAATCTAGAAGAGACAAATGCTTGAATCAAAGTCTCAGCATCAGCCATAGACAGGATTGGACGAATCTCTAACTAAATGATAAACAATGAAAACACAGACTGACTGAACAAAACAAGAATGGAACTGAACCATGGCTGAAGTATACAACATTACAAAGAAACAAGGTGGTAAAAAAAAAAAAACAGAACATCGAATAAACCCATTATGAAAATAAACAACTAGTAACTCAAAGCGGGAGCAGATGGTGGAAAAAAGAAAGGGGAGAAAATAGGATCAAAGCCCCAATCAGGGTGAAACCGTGACTTGTTCTTGTTTAAATACATGTTCTAGATCAGGGGTCACCAACGTTGTTCCTGGAGGGCACCTGTCCTGCATGTTTTCTAACTCTCCCTGTTCCTCTCCCAGGCAATTAACTCTATCAGGTGTGCTCAGCCAATCAAGAGCTGGAAAACACTATTTAAAAAAAGAAACAAAAAACAAGTGTTACTTGAGTAGGTTGACGTGGAAGGCATACAGATGCGGGGCTCTCCAGGAACAGGGTTGGTGACACTGCTTTGTGACTTCATCATTAGTCAATCACAAATACTGACCATTATGAGCTTTTGTTCAAATCTGTATCTATGGGGTTTTGAGCAAATCCTGCTAAAAATAATCTATCTTAAATAGGGTTGGATATCGAGAACCAGTTCTTTTTGGGTATCGTTAAGAAATGATTCAATCCACCGATATCAACAGCCTTTTGGCGTAACGATTCCATCAGTCCTTCAGAGCAGCCGTTGTTTTTGGGGGTGTTTGTCGGGAAAATGATCATATCTCTACATTGATTATAGAACCCCTGCAGGGTCTGTAATCAACCATTTCTGCAGCGTGGCTCTTCTTTGATGTTTGAAACAATGAAGCATTGATCCCCCCCGCTGCTTCATGGTTCTTTGTTTTATTTAGCTTTATCTTAATTTTTCCCCACTAAAACCCTAAAGAGGATATGTCTGTGAGTAATATTTACCTTTTTTATGTTAAACTGACCTGTTATGGTCTTATGAAACAGTTGATAGATGTATTTTAGAACTTAAAAATGGGACAGATGCTAACACGTTGGCATGTCTATGGCATTTTCAATGTTAAAGTTAGCATTAAGCTGTTTGCATCTCAACACGTTTGTGTGCATTTGTTTTCTGTATAATAATTATTGGCTCAGCGTTTGTTGTAAAAGAGTCAAATGTATTACAAATAGTAATTTTTTTTATTTATTTTTGTTTATATATTCATAGCAATAGCAACAACAACAATAATAGCAATAATAACTAATAATGCTCCAATACAATTTTAGAGAAAGAGACAAAGAACCTGATTAAAAACTCAACAGAAAATATAATAAAATATAAAAATAATAAAATAATAAAATAATAAAACCAAAGAACAATGAACATAAAGAAAGAAAAAAAAAATAAGTGTTTCCTGTGAACACCTAGCGACTCTTACACCTCCACTTTATCCCTGTCTTATTTAAGTTTAATGACGCTTGTTTCGGTCAAACCATATTTTCAATTTGTTAATTTCTTCAGTGATTTCCTCCAGAACTATCTGCCAAACTAGAAAACTGCTGCATCCTAGTAAGAGCAGAATACTACTAGAATGAATTTGAATAAGGAAAGTTTTTTCTCACCTAAATGGATGCTGCACTCACTGCAGTTTATTGTCTGGAATAGTCCCAGATTGCATTTCAGAGCTTCTAGAATTCAAACATTTTCATGCGGGTGGTGTTGGGGGTAATTATTTATTTTTTTGTTTGTTTTTCACCACTTTCACCCCTGAATATGTCAATCGTGAGTCACTTTTTTGCTGATTAAAGTCACTAACTGGGACTTTTGTCTTCTTGGGAGAAAGAAACAAGAATCGTCCTCTGTTCTGTTCACACAGCTCCAAACGCTGTGCGGCTCTCTGCCGAGTCAAGTTAGAATGATAGAGTCCAGTCGGCATTAATAAATTCCAAGCGGAACGCCGATTAAATCAAATGACACCTCTTTCCAAACGTTGTAATACAAACAAACTGCAATCGATCAAAACGTTTTTTTCCTCCCAAAATGAGACGTCCTGCGCTGACATGCAGCAGCCGGCTGAGCTCAGCTCAGAGGTATGCAGAGACATTCATGCCAAAATGTCTGAAAGGAAATGGTTTTGACAAAAACTACAGATTTTATTTATGTTTTATTTATGTCCAGAGATCAAGGATCCAGTGACCAATTTCATATTTACTTACTTTAAGAGTCAATAAAATGTTGTTGACATAAAAACCTGTAAAGCCTACTTTTACTACATAGAAAATTCACAGGAGATATTTATAAGGGAATCGATAAAGAATCGGATCGATAAGCAGAATCGATAATGGCATCGATATCAATAAAATCTTATCAATACCCATCCCTAATCTTAAATCCGAACAGCAGCTTTCAATTTCAGATCAAACCTGTCCGGCTCGAACCCTCGTGATCCTGCACACATTCTGAAGTACGAGTGTCTTCGGAAAAAAAACCTGAGCCACTGTTTTCACAACTGAAGAGGAATCGTGACGTCGGCTCTGTTGACGGATGTGATGGGTGTCGAACCTACAGAGAGGAGCTGGACTTTGTTCTGACTCCACAGACACAGTGGAGAGCTCAGAAAACCAAACCGCTTCACTCCTGAATACACAAAGGACTCGAAATGCCAGCCACCACTTCTCCACCTCTCCTTTTTTATTGCTATACCATCGTTCCTCCTGGCGGGTCGCCGTGGCGACCCAGATGGTGCAGCCTCTGCAGAATGTCACCATCCCATTAATGCAGGCAGGTGTAAATCTTATCTGTTGGGGAAGTAAAGAATTCAGTGTGTACGTGAACATGAACACACTCTCTGGCACCCGCGAGTCAAAGCTGGAATTTGTTTTTCTCTTCTGTTTAGATGTTTTTGCTGCTCTGTAATCTGCTTCCCGTTTTTCACACATTTTTCTTTTGAATTCTTTGACGTTCTCTTGTTCTAATATTGAATCAGACTGAGGAACTGATAAAAGTTTTCACTTAGAGTGTTGCACTTTCTCACACGCTGTCATCTATTATTAAATCAAATCGCTGCAGCATGAGCAGAGAAATAAAAATGGAACCATTTCTTTTTTTTCTTTTTTTTTGATGGAGTCACAGTCTGAGATGGTTAAAATGTTGCTTTCAATCACGTTTGGGTGTTCTGTACATTTTCCTCATATGAATAAACTGTTTATTCCTTTGGTTATTTCCAACGTGTTGATTGACTGATTAATTGGACAAGGCTTTGTCTGGGAGTCATCTGGCTGCTTTGAAGCCAGCTAAAGTGTTTAAAATTATACAAATAATGAATGTTTATGAGTGCAAATGTAAAAAATATTGGCATTTGTTGAAAGGTGGAAATTTTCTTCCCATTACACTAATGGAAAATATTCATTATTTGTTTTATATGACACCTAATTAGATCATAGTCAAGGCAACGTCCACATGCCAGAGAGAACTTCCCGATATCATGAAGACATTTTTATGAAAAGGTAACATTCAGTGGAGTGAAATGTGTGGGAAATAAAATGGAACAATATTGCATGAAAATGGACAAAAATCGTACAATTATCTGTTTTTTTCTATATAAAGGTTACAAGTAATCAGTGCCATATGACATACAGTCAGTCCACCCACCAAATGACAATGATCTGTTTAGATGTTTTATAAAAAGCCAACTCTACCAATGGACAGTCAAGATGTCATTTTTTATTTTTGGTGGTTTGCAATAAGATTTTGAAGTTTTTCTTGCATTTTTGTTGAGTCTTGTATAATTTTCTAATCATGTTTTCCAGGTTTTGTAGCAGCTACACATATTATTGTAATGCTCTCTGTACACTCTGTTTGAGGGGTACACTGTGGTTTGAGGGGTACTCTGTGGTTTGTGGAGAACACTGTGGTTTGAGGGGTACTCTGTGGTTTGAGGGGTACTCTGTGGTTTGAGGGGTACTCTGTGGTTTGTGGAGTACACTGCGTTTTGAAGGATATACTGTGGTTTGTGGGGTATACTGTGGTTTGAGGGGTATACTGTGGTTTGTGGGGTATACTGTGGTTTGAGGGGTACACTGTGGTTTGTGGGGTACACTGCCTTCTGAAGGGTATACTGCGGTTTGAGGGGTATACTGTGGTTTGTGGGGTATACTGTGGTTTGTGGGGTACACTGCCTTCTGAAGGGTATACTGCGGTTTGAGGGGTATACTGTGGTTTGTGGGGTATACTGTGGTTTGTGGGGTACACTGCCTTCTGAAGGGTATACTGCGGTTTGAGGGGTATACTGTGGTTTGTGGGGTATACTGTGGTTTGTGGGGTACACTGCCTTCTGAAGGGTATACTGTGGTTTGAGGGGTATACTGTGGTTTGTGGGGTATACTGTGGTTTGAGGGGTACACTGTGGTTTGTGGGGTACACTGCCTTCTGAAGGGTATACTGCGGTTTGAGGGGTATACTGAGGTTTGAGGGGTACACTGGTTTGTGGGGTACATTGCGTTTTGAAGGGTATACCGTGGTTTGTGGGGTACACTGTGTTTTGAAGGGTATACTGTGGTTTGAGGGGTATACTGTGGTTTGTGGGGTATACTGTGGTTTGAGGGGTATACTGTAGTTTGAGGGGTACACCGTGGTTTGTGGGGTACACTGTGTTTTGAAGGGTATACTGTGGTTTGAGGGGTACACTGTGGTTTGAGGGGTATACTGTGGTTTGTGGGGTATACTGTGGTTTGAGGGGTATACTGTAGTTTGAGGGGTACACTGTGGTTTGAGGGGTACACTGTGTTTTGAAAGGTATACTGTGGTTTGAGGGGTACACTGTGGTTTGTGGGGTATACTGTGGTTTGAGGGGTATACTGTGGTTTGTGGGGTATACTGTGGTTTGAGGGGTACACTGTGGTTTGAGGGGTACACTGTGTTTTGAAAGGTATACTGTGGTTTGAGGGGTACACTGTGGTTTGTGGGGTATACTGTGGTTTGAGGGGTACACTGGTTTGTGAGGTACACTGTGTTTTGAAAGGTATACTGTGGATCGAGGAATACACTGTGGTTTGAGGGGTACACTGTGGTTTGAGGGGTACAATGTGTTTTGAAAGGTACACTGTGGTTTGTGGGGTATACTGTGGTTTGAGGGGTATACTGTGGTTTGAGGGGTATGCTGGTTTGTGGGGTATACTGTGGTTTGAGGGGTACACTGTGGTTTGAGGGGTATACTGTGGTTTGTGGGGTATACTGTGGTTTGAGGGGTACACTGTGGTTTGAGGGGTACACTGTGTTTTGAAAGGTATACTGTGGTTTGAGGGGTACACTGTGGTTTGTGGGGTATACTGTGGTTTGAGGGGTACACTGTGGTTTGTGAGGTACACTGTGTTTTGAAAGGTATACTGTGGATTGAGGGATACACTGTGGTTTGAGGGGTACACTGTGGTTTGAGGGGTACAATGTGTTTTGAAAGGTACACTGTGGATTGAGGGATACACTGTGGTTTGAGGGGTACACTGTGGTTTGTGGGGTATACTGTGGTTTGAGGGGTATACTGTGGTTTGAGGGGTATGCTGGTTTGTGGGGTATACTGTGGTTTGAGGGGTACACTGTGGTTATACAGTCCACCCACCAAATGACAATGATTTGTTTAGATGTTTTATAAAAAGCCAACTCTACCAATGGACAGTCAAGATGTCATTTTTTATTTTTGGTGGTTTGCAATAAGATTTTGAAGTTTTTCTTGCATTTTTGTTGAGTCTTGTATAATTTTCTAATCATGTTTTCCAGGTTTTGTAGCAGCTACACATATTATTGTAATGCTCTCTGTACACTCTGTTTGAGGGGTACACTGTGGTTTGAGGGGTACTCTGTGGTTTGTGGAGAACACTGTGGTTTGAGGGGTACTCTGTGGTTTGAGGGGTACTCTGTGGTTTGTGGAGTACACTGCGTTTTGAAGGATATACTGCGGTTTGAGGGGTATACTGTGGTTTGTGGGATATACTGTGGTTTGAGGGGTATACTGTGGTTTGTGGGGTATACTGCCTTCTGAAGGGTATACTGCGGTTTGAGGGGTATACTGTGGTTTGTGGGGTATACTGTGGTTTGTGGGGTACACTGCCTTCTGAAGGGTATACTGCGGTTTGAGGGGTATACTGTGGTTTGTGGGGTATACTGTGGTTTGAGGGGTACACTGTGGTTTGTGGGGTACACTGCCTTCTGAAGGGTATACTGCGGTTTGAGGGGTATACTGAGGTTTGAGGGGTACACTGGTTTGTGGGGTACATTGCGTTTTGAAGGGTATACCGTGGTTTGTGGGGTACACCGTGTTTTGAAGGGTATACTGTGGTTTGAGGGGTACACTGTGGTTTGAGGGGTACACTGTGGTTTGTGGGGTATACTGTGGTTTGTGGGGTATACTGTGGTTTGAGGGGTATACTGTAGTTTGAGGGGTACACTGTGGTTTGAGGGGTACACTGTGTTTTGAAAGGTATACTGTGGTTTGAGGGGTACACTGGTTTGTGGGGTATACTGTGGTTTGAGGGGTATACTGTGGTTTGTGGGGTATACTGTGGTTTGAGGGGTACACTGTGGTTTGAGGGGTACACTGTGTTTTGAAAGGTATACTGTGGTTTGAGGGGTACACTGTGGTTTGTGGGGTATACTGTGGTTTGAGGGGTACACTGTGGTTTGTGAGGTACACTGTGTTTTGAAAGGTATACTGTGGATTGAGGGATACACTGTGGTTTGAGGGGTACACTGTGGTTTGAGGGGTACAATGTGTTTTGAAAGGTACACTGTGGTTTGTGGGGTATACTGTGGTTTGAGGGGTATACTGTGGTTTGAGGGGTATGCTGGTTTGTGGGGTATACTGTGGTTTGAGGGGTACACTGTGGTTTGAGGGGTATACTGTGGTTTGTGGGGTATACTGTGGTTTGAGGGGTACACTGTGGTTTGAGGGGTACACTGTGTTTTGAAAGGTATACTGTGGTTTGAGGGGTACACTGTGGTTTGTGGGGTATACTGTGGTTTGAGGGGTACACTGTGGTTTGTGAGGTACACTGTGTTTTGAAAGGTATACTGTGGATTGAGGGATACACTGTGGTTTGAGGGGTACACTGTGGTTTGAGGGGTACAATGTGTTTTGAAAGGTACACTGTGGTTTGTGGGGTATACTGTGGTTTGAGGGGTATACTGTGGTTTGAGGGGTATGCTGGTTTGTGGGGTATACTGTGGTTTGAGGGGTACACTGTGGTTTGAGGGGTATACTGTGGTTTGTGGGGTATACTGTGGTTTGAGGGGTACACTGTGGTTTGTGTGGTATACTGTGGTTTGTGGGGTACACTGTGGTTTGTGGGGTACACTGTGGTTTGAGGGGTACACTGTTTTTGTGTTTTTTGTGGTTGCACTGCTGCTTGCAGGTCTCATTTTGAGGCTTTGTGATTGAGACGTGTTGAGTCAACTCCAGGGTGCAGGGCGAACAAGACTCGTGCACAACCCCAGTATAGAACAGACGTCTATCCGCCTGTATGCTTAGCTGATGAGGCTCGTTGGGGTAAATGCAATCGTTATTCTGCACATGTGCTGCTGGTGCGCACGGCATCGACATGATAGTGAGTCACCCAGAGAGAAAAATTAATTCTCTGCTTTACCTGCTTTGCATGCAAACATACCTGTGTGTGTGTGTGTGTGTGTCTCCACATTATTACCTTCCATACTGTTCAATTACTGTGTGAGTTAGCATAAGTGTCGCACTGTGATTGTTTGTCAAACTGCACAATAAATTTTGCAGAATAAAACAAAAACTCCGCCGGAGCTACATTTGTTCTGAATCCAACCAGAGTCCAATAAACACTTTCTCATGATAAACGACTCTTATTCTAGTTGAACAACTTGATTTAATGCTTCAGTAAAGCAGATTTAACACTGTCCCCTTTTTGAAGTGGGACCAAACGTAGTCCTGGTGTGATCTGGAATATGCCCCCACTGTGGTGTGGTACTGGGCACTGGTACTCATTCTGTATATACTCTGGCTGCTTGTACTCTATTCTAGCTGTTGGAACTCTGGTTCTGGTCACTGGTACTATGGTTCTGTCTGCTGGTACTCTTCTTGCTAGTACTCTGGTTCTGGCTGGTGGAACTTTGGTTTTGGCCACTGATGCTGTGGTACTGGGTGCTGGTACTCATTCTATCTGTGAGTACTCTATTCTAGCTGTTGGAACTCTGATTCTGACCACTGGTACTATGGTACTGCGTGCTGGTACTCTGCCTCATTGAATAATCGTACACCCAGCATCTAATTTTATTTTATTTTATTTTATTTTATAAAATGACTCATTGGAGTATTTGTAGCTCGCAACACAGCGAGCTACAAAGATAGCTGAAGACATTGAAACACTGCTTGTTTCTACTATTTCAAAATCAGCAACATTCAAATGGTTGTTTTAATTGTTTTTATTATTATATTATTATATTACATTATATTATATATATTATATTATAATATTATTATTATTTTTATTAATTTGTAGTTAATTAATCAACAAAGATGTATTCTATTCAGATTTTTACCATTTTCACACCATTTATAAGACAAAGTTCTCATTCTCGTGCCAGCATCTATAATGACATTATTTACAATAGTTTTTCTGACTTTAAAGTAACTGCTAAATGAATACTTCTGAATTATGGACAGACAGAAAAAGCAAGACATGTATGAAAACATTCAAATGGAGTCTTGAAAGTAGGTTTTTGTCCCACCTCTGTTTTGTTTTTACAGTATGTAGACTAAATTAAACAGGTTAATGTATAAGGAACATATGGATTACTTGATTTTATACCAAACATTGTACATGTAGCGGCTTTTCTGCATTGTGTTGTGTTGATTCCTCCCACTCACTCCCCTCTGGACGCGAACTCATGATCTCCAGCGTGAGAGGTGGACATGCTGACCACTCGGCTAAAACCCGGGCTCTGGTCTGAGTGTCCAGAGAATCCATTGGCTGTTGGGGGAGTGAGGCTTATTGATGACAATATGCACAGCGATGCCTGCTGGCCTCCGTCACGTACAATGTTTGATTTTGTAAGGATAAAAATTAGATGAGCCTGTGCAGGAAAAGATGTGGGAGACAAACCTTCACAAGCGTAAACAGAGAGACAATGAAAGAAAACAATGATAAAAAGCAAATGAGTGGCTACCTCCCTGACATTTAAAGAACTGACACACTCAAGTCCACAGATTGTTTAATGGAGAGCAGTTTACGGAAAGTTTCTGTGTAGGCTCTCAGTTGTCCAGGTGGTTTCCATAGTAGAGAAGCTTGAATCTTCGACTGGACTGGGTTGCTTGACACGAGGACGTTTCGCTTCAAATCGCAGAAGCTTCCTCACCTAAAATTCTGCTCTACACAAAAGGCTATACCAGCACCGCCAAGAGGGCACCAGTGGACCTCAGTCTGCAGTTCATCTCCACCTTAAAGACACTAACCTCACGTTTGAGGACAAGGAAGTTAAAATCTTAGCCAGAGAGAAGAAATGGTTTGAGAGAGGGGTCAAGGAGGCATTCTATGTGAAACAGTTGAAACCCAGCCTTAACGAGGGAGGGGGTCTGAGACACGCTTTGTCCCCTGTTTACAATGGGGTACTCAGGTCAAAGCAGTTTCAGTCTTTTGTTCATGGTAATGAGTCATTCACGTCATCAGGAGAGCTGTCAAGGGAGCCGGCAGGAGAGGCGTCCATCCCATCATTAGGAGGAACAGCTGCCCTGTCATTACACTGAAAAAAATGCTACTTTGGATCAACTTAAAAAAATTGATGTAATTTGTTACAGCTAATTTTTTTAGTTTCTCACAATGTATATTTATCATTTGGTAAAGTGATTCCAGCAGATTTAAACTGGAAACCACAATTTTCCATTAGACCAATGTAAATAAGTACTTTGAATGAAGTGCACTGTGTTTCACTTTTTGCAGTGTAGGAGGGTGCTAACTAGAGCACAATAGGTGCAAATTAGAGCTGTTGTTTAGTCACTAGCCTATAGCAGTCGGCCTCTCGGTAGGAGGGGTCTGGTTAGGTTTAAAACTCCAGCTTTTGTGGCTTCTGTTTATTCTTCTCTACTAGAGTCAAGACAGAAGTCAGACTACCAGAGCAAGAATTTTAGCTGAGGAAGCTTCTGCGATTTGAAGCAAAACGTCCTCGCGTCAAGCAACCCAGTCTAGTCGAAGATTCAAGCTTCTCTACAGTTTACGGAAAACGCAATTGTGATTCTTTTTTTCTTACCAATATGGCAAGTATTTACATTCTGTCATTTTGTATTTGGTGTTGCACAGACTACTCAACCTCACTGATGCACAATCAGACTTCAATACGGCCTCATGTCTGTTCGGTTTGTCCTGCAAAAGTTCTTTTCACATTCACTAACTGTGTTCCTTGTCACCTGATGTCCACCGAGTCCGTCGGAAAGTTTTGTGCTTGCTCAAAACTTTGAGCGGACACCAGATAGAGAGCTTTCCTGATGGCTGCACATTTGTTAACCATTTTGTGGGCAAAACAAAAATTCCACCAGCCAGAACCAGAGTAGTAGCAGGAAGAGTACTAGCAGACAGAACCAGAGTAGTAACATAACTAGATGCCAAGCACCCATTACGACAGTGCCAGTGTCCAGAACCAAAGTTCCATGAGACAGAACCAGAGTACTAACAGCCAATACCAGAGGTCTGTGTCCAGAACCAACAGCCAGAACCGGAGTTCTAGCATTAGCACCCTCTGCTGGATGAAGTCACTGCCTTCACCAGGACCAAACATCACCCGTTCATAAGGAAGTGTGAATGAAACTCTTTGAAAGTTGCATCACCAGGATTTCTGAGAGTTTCACCTGTAAATCAGTCCTGTAGTTGTGGCAGACCACACGTGGGCTCAGTATCTGCCCAGTTACTCTGTTCTGAGCTAGACTGTAAAAATGATGGACGCCGGGCGCTGTCACTCTGACTGCTGTCGGTCAGAAGATTGACTGATTGGTAGGTGATAGCGGATGAGACTAATAAAATATTAAAATGTGGAGACCAGAGTTTGAGTTTGGCTCAATAACGTGGTGACGTGAGCTATTGAACCCAGGCTTTTATCACTGCTGTGGAAGAACACACACGCACGCACACACGCACGAATGCGCAAACTTTGTGTTTTGCTCTCTTTCACAGCAGCTGCTGCAGTAGTTGGTTAATATTTATGAAATTGAGTGGAGCTCATCTTGTGCAGAACCTTTAATCCGCATCCTATTGATGATGCGCAGTTCTGGCTTTGTGTGCGTTTTGGGGCGAGGGAATGAATGGAGCAGCTTTCGGACTCCAGCCAACAGTGAGCATCCTGGAAACCTCATCCTCTTTATGAATAATAAAACAAGCATAGTAAAAACCTCGTCTCTGCCTCGCGTTCTGCCCGTCTGTCTGGCTGCACCGACTGTAGCTCCATTATATATTTATTACTCCATCCCTTAATGTGGTGTTCCGCAGAGGCCAGGTGATGCTCCTCTTATCAAAGCCATGTTTTTTTATTTCAGGCCTACAGGCCACGACCTCTGCAGGAATTAATATTGTTTCATTTTTAATGAAATTATTCTGCACCCATCAGGTGGTTCTGCAGGTGCAGGGCAACTAAGAGCCGCTGATGTTTTCAGAGAATAAACATTTCTGAGAGATTTCTGGAGGCCTGCAGCTTAATGAGCAGCAGTTGAAAATCCAAATATGTATATATAATGATAATATAGCCTTTATTTGTCATTGTACATACACACTGTGAAATTTGCATTTAACCATCCTAATTGCAGTTAGACACAATCCCACCACTAGGAGCCGTGGGCTGACACACTCCAGTACCCGGAGACCAAATCCAGATGTAGAGACACTGCCTTGGGCACGGGCAGAGAAAGGAGCAGAACCTAAATAAGCATGTTTGTGATTGTGAGAGGAAACCGGAGCACCCGGAGGAAACCCACACAGACACGGGGAGAACATGCAAACTCCACACAGAAAGGGCGGGAAGCAATCCCACAACCTTCTTACTGTGAGGCACCAGTGCTAACCACTAAGCCACCCAACTGTGGTTCCTGCAAAAGCAGTTAAATCCAATTAATTTGAATTCAGACACCTTAAATGCAGTTTATTATCAGTTTACGTTTGTATAAATTCAAGTCCAGTTAGGTCTGAGAGCATGCACTGGTCACAACGCCACAGAGCCTCCTTGGGTCCTGGATGGCAACCAGCCAGGCAGATGAGTCCATTCCTACAGCTCTAAAATAGACAGGTGAAATCAAGCAGTAATCTGAGCCTGCTATAAATGAGATTAAGGCCACTTGAGGCTGGATCCAAAACAGAGCACTTTCCCATAGGACACCATGTTAAAATGCCAAACTTTAGAGCAGAAATAAACATCAATCAACTTCAATCAACTTTTTTCTTGTATAGCGCCAAATCACAACAAACAGTTGCCCCAAGGCGCTCCACATTGCAAGGCAAGGCCATACAATAATTATGAAACACAGTCTACGTCTAAAGCAACATAACCAAGGGATGGTCCAGGGTCACCCGATCCAGCCCTAACTATAAGCCTTAGCGAAAAGGAAAGTTTTAAGCCTAATCTTAAAAGTAGAGAGGGTATCTGTCTCCCTGATCTGAATTGGGAGCTGGTTCCACAGGAGAGGAGCCTGAAAGCTGAAGGCTCTGCCTCCCATTCTACTCTTACAAACCCTAGGAACTACAAGTAAGCCCGCAGTCTGAGAGCGAAGCGCTCTAATGGGGTAATATGGTACTATGAGGTCCCTAAGATAAGATGGGACCTGATTATTCAAAACCTTATAAGTAAGAAGAAGAATTTTAAATTCTATTCTAGCATTAACAGGAAGCCAATGAAGGGAGGCCAACACGGGTGAGATATGCTCTCTCCTGCTAGTCCCCGTCAGTACTCTAGCTGCAGCATTCTGAACCAACTGAAGGCTTTTTAGGGAACTTTTAGGACAACCTGATAATAATGAATTACAATAGTCCAGCCTAGAGGAAACAAATGCATGAATTAGTTTTTCAGCATCACTCTGAGACAAGACCTTTCTGATTTTAGAGATATTGCGTAAATGCAAAAAGGCAGTCCTACATATTTGTTTAATATGCGCTTTGAATGACATATCCTGATCAAAAATAACTCCAAGATTTCTCACAGTATTACTAGAGATCAGGGAAATGCCATCCAGAGTAACGATCTGGTTAGACACCATGCTTCTAAGATTTGTGGGGCCAAGTACAATAACTTCAGTTTTATCTGAGTTTAAAAGCAGGAAATTAGAGGTCATCCATGTCTTTATGTCTGTAAGACAATCCTGCAGTTTAGCTAATTGGTGCGTATCCTCTGGCTTCATGGATAGATAAAGCTGGGTATCATCTGCGTAACAATGAAAATTTAAGCAATACCGTCTAATAATACTGCCCAAGGGAAGCATGTATAAAGTGAATAAAATTGGTCCTAGCACAGAACCTTGTGGAACTCCATAATTAACTTTAGTCTGTGAAGAAGATTCCCCATTTACATGAACAAACTGTAATCTATTAGACAAATATGATTCAAACCACCGCAGCGCAATGCCTTTAATACCTATGACATGCTCTAATCTCTGTAATAAAATTTTATGGTCAACAGTATCAAAAGCAGCACTGAGGTCCAACAGAACAAGCACAGAGATAAGTCCACTGTCCGAAGCCATAAGAAGATCATTTGTAACCTTCACTAATGCTGTTTCTGTACTATGATGAATTCTAAAACCTGACTGAAACTCTTCAAATAGACCATTCCTCTGCAGGTGATCAGTTAGCTGTTTTACAACTACCCTCTCAAGAATCTTTGAGAGAAAAGGAAGGTTGGAGATTGGCCTATAATTAGCTAAGATAGCTGGGTCAAGTGATGGCTTTTTAAGTAATGGTTTAATTACTGCCACCTTAAAGGCCTGTGGTACATAACCAACTAACAAAGATAGATTGATCATATTTAAGATTGAAGCATTAAATAATGGTAGGACTTCCTTGAGCAGCCTGGCAGGAATGGGGTCTAATAAGCATGTTGATGGTTTGGATGAAGTAACTAATGAAAATAACTCAGACAGAACAATCGGAGAGAAAGAGTCTAACCAAATACCGGCATCACTGAAAGCAGCCAAAGATAACGATACATCTTTGGGATGGTTATGAGTAATTTTTTCTCTAATAGTCAAAATTTTGTTAGCAAAGAAAGTCATGAAGTCATTACTAGTTAAAGTTAATGGAATACTCAGCTCAATAGAGCTCTGACTCTTTGTCAGCCTGGCTACAGTGCTGAAAAGAAACCTGGGGTTGTTCTTATTTTCTTCAATTAGTGATGAGTAGAAAGATGTCCTAGCTTCACGAAGGGCTTTCTTATAGAGCAACAAACTCTTTTTCCAGGCTAAGTGAAGATCTTCTAAATTAGTGAGACGCCATTTCCTCTCCAACTTACGGGTTATCTGCTTTAAGCTACGAGTTTGTGAGTTATACCACGGAGTCAGACACTTCTGATTTAAAGCTCTCTTTTTCAGAGGAGCTACAGCATCCAAAGCTGTCTTCAATGAGGATGTAAAACTATTGACAAGATACTCTAACTCCCTTACAGAGTTTAGGTAGCTACTCTGCTCTGTGTTGGTATATGACATTAGAGAACATAAAGAAGGAATCATATCCTTAAACCTAGTTACAGCGCTTTCTGAAAGACTTCTAGTGTAATGAAACTTATTCCCCACTGCAGGGTAGTCCATCAGGGTAAATGTAAATGTTATTAAAAAATGATCAGACAAAAGGGAGTTTTCAGGGAATACTGTTAAGTCTTCTATTTCCATACCATAAGTCAGAACAAGATCTAAAATATGATTAAAGTGGTGGGTGGACTCATTTACTTTTTGAGCAAAGCCGATAGAGTCTAATAATAGATTAAATGCAGTGTTGAGGCTGTCATTCTCAGCATCTGAGATGCAACATGTTTACAGCCACGGAAAAAAACGGTTTTATTTGCTTCCCTTCCCTCTCTTTGTTGCCATTCAACCACACTTATCCAATCCGAATGACATCCCGACCTCCTCACTGTAGATCCTGGTGAGGTGGATCATTGAGTCAACGTCTCGTTCACTCTTGGCATACAGCATGATGTCATCCATGTATAGGAGGTGGCTGATGGTTACTCCTTTCCTGAATCGATATCAGTAGCTGCTCTTTGTGATGAGTTGGCTGAGGGGGTTGAGGCCTATGTAGAACAGTAGTCAGGCCAGTGCATCACCTTGGTATATTCCACACTTGATGGCGAACCGTGTGATTGCCTTGGAGTTGGCCCCCAGAGACATCTTCCACAGTCCCATTGAGTTCCTGATGAAGGTTATCAGTGCACTGTTAGCCTTGTATAGTGCTGTGCGCTGCAGTATCCATGTGTGAGGCATTGAGTCAGTCCTTCCTGTAGTCAAACCAGGCTGTGCTCAGGTTGGTCTGATTGGTCTTCAAGTTCTGGTGCACTGCTGGGTCAACCAGTAGCTTGTGCTTCGACCCTCTGGTATCGTTTCCAATGCTCTTCTGAGCTGTGTTCGTGTGTTGACTCATGTGCCTACTCAACTTGGTAGCTATGATGCCTGATAGGAGTTTCCATGTTGTGCCTGGAGCTGTACACCTCTTCATCCCTGAGACTTGTTAGTGGATGTCTGCCTTTGTGATGTTGATTGGTTCTTTTTCTAGGAGGTGGCTGTAGTGTTCTCTTAGGTCCACCAGCCACTTGGCCCTGGTGTTGTGTGATGCCTCTTTCTCCCAGATGATCTTCCAGTGTTGCTCAGTGTCAGTTCTGGGTGGGTCTGTCTTTATGTTACTGTTTTCCCCTTTCAGCTGGGAGTACACCCTGGATGAGTCATTGGAGAACAGGCCTCTGCTTCTTTGGAGTATCACTTCAGCTGAGTAGTCAGAGCTGTAAGCCTTTGTTTGGCAGTTTTCAGGGCCTCAGTTATGGACATCTTCTTGTTCTTTCTATCCAACCACGACTTGTCTCTCATGATGCCCTTCTGTACCTCTGTTAGTCGGCTAACATCCTTCCTGGCTTTCCAGATTTGGGCTTCCAATCTTCTTCTCCATGGAGGCCTTTTACTTTGAGGGGTATTCTTGAGATACACCCATGTGTGTCAAGGATTACTGTGGCAGTGGCATAGACTTCATTGGTTTCTGTAATGCTGGTAGTGGGGATGGTGAGTAGAGTTGTGTTCATGTCTGCAAGCACCTCTTCTGACAGTCAGTAAGCCAAGGGAGTTATACTTTTGGTCGTGTTGCCATCTGTTTTAGTCTGGCCACAATCTTCATCCTCAGCTCAGTAGATGCATCCGTCATAGCAAGTATTTGGGGATCAACTGCTTCCTTAACATTACTCTCTACTACCAGGCTCTGCTGCTAGTGTTCACAAGGCTCAGTACCATGCTGCTGTAGCCTCTGGATCTCCAGATCTCCAGCATGATAGTAATGTTACTATCATGCTGGAGATCTAGAAAACATTTTTCATGTTGTTATTATGGGGTGTTGTGAGCAGAATTGGAATAAGGCTGTAACATAACAAAAATGTGGAAAAAGTGAAGCGCTGTGAATATTTTCCTGATGCACGTACACACACACACACACACACACACACACACACACACACACACACACACACACACACACACACACACACACACACACACACACACACACACACACACGACGAGGTGGATCCAAAAAGTATCCAACCTCATTTTATACCAAGGGAAACAAATGTAGCACGAGAGGTGTTATTTGGTGGATTGGTGTAGGGAACCTTCTTGCGCATGCGTGTGTTTTTTTTTCTAGTCCACAGTTCACGTCAGGCATGTGCACCAACCTACAGAGTGCAGACATTTACTGCACCTCCATCGGATTTTCATGAGGGAACGACTTGAGACCATCCACAAGCTGATATATTTAAGAAGAAGAAACCAATTAAAGAGTAACTTGGGGATGTCAATCAGTCACTGCAGTTAATTATTTCACTCTTTCTCTGAGTAGCACAGTAAAAACAGATGAAATGACCTTGTTGTTCCATTATTCTTGGAGGAGACCGTCGTCTGTGTTTTTGTTGATGCAGCATGTGATGTGAGAGCGTGCTCCTCCATCTCCTCCGGCTCGCTCTAAGTGTTTTTGTGGGACATAAAGATAGTGATGCTGTGTGCTCTACCCCTCCTCTGACAGCCGATTCTCTCGTCACACTAATTGTTGGTTTTCACCGCTGACAAGTAGATGCGTTTCATCTCCAGCTGTGCTCAGAGCTGAGATGTGTGATGTTGGTTGTGTGTACACGTGTCATTGTCTGTCTCTGTATCATGACGTGTGCTGTTCACGCTCTCCTCGGGGCATAATGGGTGTGACCCGTTTTGATTTCACGCCATCTCCTGTGTTTTGTTCTTGGCTCGTGTCCTTGAGCTCTCTGAGTATGTGGGAGGTGGATGTTGGTGGGGGGTCGTAGACGAGGTGGAACGTTTTTCAGGGTATGCTTTTGCACGTCTGCGATCATCTCACAGTGAGACTCCTGCTCCCCGCAGTGCCTAATTGTGGTTTTAGTTTCAGTCGCTGAGGACCAGATGACACTGCAGAGTGCAGGAAACGTGCAGAGCGTTCCACGTGATCATCTCTTGTTACTGCTCCTTTGTTTCCTTCACCAGACATCATGTTTTTTTCCACATTTGTTTCTTAAATTGTGACAGACTTCTCAAACATCACACTACAATTTCAGAAATGCATTTGTCTTTGTTCTCGGGGCACACCGATATGGTTTTTTTTAGAGCTGATCCCAGTTATTACTCATGTAGGAGACTGATAACCAATATTTGTAGCAGATATTTGCTCATAGTAAAAACGTCTCAAAAAGTTGTCAAAACTTTCTTGCAGTACCTACCAGGATGTTAGTTGACAGAACCTTTCAACATGACCTTCACACAAACAGTATAGTGAGCGACACGCTGCATTATTATGAAGATGAACAAATTAACAAATAAATAAATAGAGCTGGCATTGCTCCAGTCTGCAGACTGCTGCCTTCTTTTATGCCAGTCTGTGGGACAGCAGTCTTCAGCACTGATAGGCTGAACTTGTGACATCTATTAAATCAGGTAGCACTGTTGACAGGACGTTGCTAAAGACCAGTGATTCATACTTCAGACGGGTGGTATGAGCTAATGGCCCCTGAGTGCCTGACGTAAAGGGCCATTTTCTCCTTATGATGGGTCTTTTTTAGACATCAGTGGATCTGTGCAAACTGGAATAAAATAAAATAAACTCTGTATTTTCTGGAATATAAGTTGCACCTGTTAAAAAAAATGCCTCTTGAAGAGGAAGCACACATATATAAGTCACACCTTTTTTCTGTATTATGAGCGCTTTAATATGGGATTTTTGTGCATTGTTATAGTGAACTTTTTATAAGTGGCATTTATTATTTTATCATTAAAGTTTATTTTGTTTAATGTTTTGATTCCTCGAAAAGTCCAAGATAAATAGTCATTGTCTTGCATACATGCATACATCTTCAACTGCTTATTCAGGATCTGGTCACGGGGGCAACAGTTCCAGCAGGGGACCCAAAATTTTCCTTTCTCGGGACACATTGACCACCTCTGACTGGGGGATCCCAAGGTGTTCCCAGACCAGTGTAGAGATATAATCTCTCCACCTATTCCTGGGTCTTCCCCGGGGTCTCCTCCCAGCTGGAGGTGCCTGGAACACCTCCCTAGGGAGGCGCCCAGGTGGCATCCTTACCAGATGCCCGAACCACCTTAGCTGACTCCTTTCAACAAGAAGGAGGTCCTCAAGGATGACCAAACTTCTCATGTTATGTCTAAGGGAGACACCAGCCACCTTCCTGAAGAAACCCACAATCTAGTTCTTTCGGTCATGACCCAAGTTTCATGA
Source organism: Thalassophryne amazonica (assembly GCF_902500255.1). NCBI lineage: Eukaryota > Metazoa > Chordata > Actinopteri > Batrachoidiformes > Batrachoididae > Thalassophryne > Thalassophryne amazonica. The sequence goes on along the minus strand of NC_047104.1, from coordinate 152,538,891 downwards.
CCATAGGTGAGAGTAGGAATGAAGATTGACCAGTAGCTCTGAGGTACTTGAACTCCTTCATTTGGGGCAAGTCCCCACTCTCTACCTGAAGTAGGCAATCCACTGGTTTCCTGCTGCGAACCATGGCCTCAGATTTAGAGGTGCTGATTCTCATCCCAGCTGCTTCACACTCAGCTGCGAACTGATCCAGTGAGTGTTGGAGGTCACCGGCCGATGAAGCCAAAAGGACCACATCATCTGCAAAAAGCAGTGATGAGACCCTGATCCCACCAAACTGAAGACCATCCTCCCCCTGACTATGCCTCGATATTGAGTCCGTGAATATCACAAACAAGATTGGTGACAAGGCGCAGCCCTGGCGGAGGCCAACCCCCACCGGCAACGAGTTTGACTCATTGTCAGTTTCCACCAAACGTGATGTATGTATGTTGGGTGATCTGAGAATTACCCTTAAGCAGGTTTTTTTTTCAAAGATCAAGGTAGTTGAGGTCAAAGGTTAATGTTTTGTTGTTCTCATCAAATGCATCTTCTTTTGTTATGTTGTTTTGATTTCCTGTTTCCTGTTTCTTCAGCTTTGTAAAAATTTGTAAAAACCTTGTAAATGTTAGAATGGCCCAAGCAGTGGGTCACCCTCTGAGTCTGGTCTGCTTGAGGTTTCTTCCTTAGTATCATCAGAGGCAGTTTTTCCTTACCACTGTCGCCTGTGTTCTTACTCTAGGGGTTAGTAAAGTTAGACCTTACTTGTGCGAAGCACCTTGAGGCAACTTTGTTGTAATTTTGCACTATATCAATTAAATGAATTGAAATTGTTCACTTACTCCTTATGCAGATGTTGCCATTTTCCACCAAACTTTCAATGCTGGTGAAAGTCAACTTCAGAATTGGCCTTAAAGGGTTTATTTTACAAAAGGCCAGGATTATTGGGTCAAAGCTCAATTTTTTTTTTCATTCTGATGTCCACAAACTGTGAAACGCATATGAAAGTTGCTTCTGGAGTTGCCCAAGTGAGGTCTAATTTTCTAAAGGTCAATCATCTGGGCCAAGGTCATGTCTGTCTGCCTGTCTGTTAGTTCGCTTACTCCTCCTAGTTCCTATTTGCTGGTTTCTACCAAATTTGGTATGTCACAGAATGTTGACCCTAAAATTGCCCTTGAAGAATTAATTTTTTGATCAAGAAATATGATTTTGAAGGCAATTTAGACCAAACGTGGCACAGAATGGAGAGAAAGGTCAGTCATTTGGGTGAAGGTCAAGGTGATTGGAGGTGAATGTCAGGTTGCTATTGCCTTTATTGTGCTCGTACCCTCGGAGTCAGACTGGCTGCTTAATGGAATAAATGTTCACAGTCTTTGTGGCACAGTTGGGTTTAAATTGACATTGGAGTGTTTTAGCTTATCTTCAAGAACAGACAGAGCAAGAAAAACTGAAATCTGAAGAAAAACACAATAGAAACTGATGACAGTTAATTTTGATGACACTCTGGGACATGGTTGGACCTCAGACACAGTTCAACGTATGTGAATATGACGCAAAGTCATTATTGCTGCAAACCAGCAAAAGCCGTCTCAGCTCACAGAAGCAAAAGCAATTTATTTTGGCTTTGCCCCTTTTGCTCAGGGTCACCAGGAGCAGGAGCACAGATAAAGTAATATGTGTCGGACGCAGCCCGGAGAACCGACCAGCGTTTGAAGGACCCAGTATGAAATAAGCAGAGCACGGTACAAAGGATAACAGAGTTTAATAAACATAACAGTGAAGTGATACGAAAACAACAAAAGAGTGCGCGGTCTGGCGTGGTGGATTGTGGTGCGCTCCCAGCAGCGCTAACGGTCCGGAGCCAGAAAACTGTTCGGACCCAAGGACCCCGCCGACACCCCCCAGGTGGCCGCGACAAACCGAGTCTGTGAAAGAAGAAATCATTATGTGAGTCCACACTCAACACACAGAGAGACCACTCAAAGGTGTACAAACAGCAAACACTTCCTGGCTTAATTGCAAATCAGCTTCCCACCCTGCAGGCATAGAACACCCCGTTCACAAAACTCCACTGCAGTGGAAGCTGATTTAAACGACTAACATACAGCTCAATATAATAAGGTGTGAGGGACACCACATTTACTGACTGTATAAATGTTAGTCACAAAACCAAACGTACCTCAGGAACTGTGTTGACGAGCGTGAGACCTCACCCCCTCCTGTTTCACAGACCATGCATCAAACCTGGACGTTCTCTGCATCCACTGATGGGAGATGGCTCTAGAGACGACGATCTCACCCGTCTGGTCACAAGGTCGAGTCTCTGGCAAACACACACTGTGTACTCCAGACTTAAATGCCACCATGTTCCAATCCATGTAGATGCACCACAGCTGTGAGTCCTGACGAGCTGCACGTGATCAGCCTCAGGTGATCAGGGTGAGGTCCTGATAAACTCAGCTACACAGCCACTCAGTCCCAAATGCGCACCACCTGGGAGGAAAAACAAAAGACAGAAACAGAAGACACACAAAAGCCAGCCAGGCACGCCAGCCACAACATAAAGTACAAAAAAAGCCAACATGAGTAGTGAAAATGTCCTCACCACTGCCAGACAGGGGTGGATTCACGCAGGAGCACGCCTCGACGAAAGACCAGTGGGACAAAGTCGCACTTTTTAAATTTTTAAATATACATGATAACATGAACATAAGCAGCACATAATATAGTACAAAATAAGAAATATGATCATGATAACTAATGACGTACCTCCAGCCAGTTTCAATTCAATTTCAATTTATTTTGTTTATGTAGCATCAAATCAAAACATCGCTGCCTCAAGGCGTTTCACACGAGTACGGTCTAACCTCACCAACAGTCACTAACAGAACACTGTGTCAGTTCATGATGGGAAATGTGGAATCAAGAAACACAACATTAAACTGCTTGTTTTTTTTTGTTGGTTTGTATTAAATTGGAGGGTGGTTGGGGGTCTTCATATCAGGGCTCAGTAATTTCAGCATTCAACATACAACCAGCTCCATATCGATCGCACATGAACAATACCGCTATATATTTAAAAATTGAATTTAACCTTTATTTAATGAGGTTAGTCCCACTGGGAGTGAGACCTGTTTTGCAAGGGAGACCTGGACAATTATAAAGTTTCCAGTCTGCATGTGTTTAAATGTGGGAGGAAACCGGAGCACCCGGAGGAAACCCACACAAACACAGGGAGAACATGCAAACTCCACACAGAAAGGCCATGGGTGGGAATCAAACCCATGACCTTGTTGCTGTGAGGTAACAGTGCTAACCACTAAGACACCGTGCTGCAATAGATTTTGTCTGAGCCATGTGTCTTTATCATAAATTTTAAGTGAGGAGCTTTAGTGGCCCCAACAGTTGACGCTGCTCATGTGCACTGAAATAAGTTGATTGGGGTGAAGCACAGAGTTACAGTGAGTTTTGCACACAGCACTTGCTGTGTCTGTTTTGTTGTTCTCATCAAATGCATCTTCTTTTGTTATGTTGTTTTGATTTCCTGTTTCCTGTTTCTTCAGCTTTGTAAAAATTTGTAAAAACCTTGTAACTGTTAGAATGGCCCAAGCAGTGGGTCACCCCTCTGAGTCTGGTCTGCTTGAGGTTTCAGTACATGCATGCTGTACTGAAAGCAGAGGTGGGCACAGTTCCGCAAATCCGCTAACTGCTAATTATCGAAGTTAATTTTTTTATTATCGGATTAGCTTTTCAGATAACTCTGAAAACCATCATCAGACGAATTATCTTCAAATAGGTTTTGGTCCGATAATTTTTAGGCCCCTTACATATTTTTGCAGGTGTGGTGAACAAAGCTTGACAGTTACAAACATCTATTAATTCTAAAACCGGTTAAGTACTTACCTGTTAAATGTTTTGTAGTAGATGTGCAGTTCTATCCTCTGCAAACAGAGAAGAGCTGGTTCTAGGAGAAACCGCTCTATCCTCTGCAGGGAAAGGAGAACAGATCACAGAAAAAAAAGTAATTTCATCCAAACTAAAGTCATCCAGAGGCATACAGTTTTAACTTATGGTTAAAATTTTAACCAAACTAATTTTGGACACGTTATTTAAATTACTGTCACGCCTGAAGTTTTATGAAGTGAAAATATCAGATATATGTTTTAGTTTTTAAGTAATGCACTAATTTTGAATTTTTTACTGTGGACCTGCTGTGTCCAGGTGCATTATAGGTAATCTTAGTACATTCACGACAGAAGAAATGTCTGTCTTCTTTGCTCCAGAGTAATATATATAAGATGTCTGAAATTCAATTTTTAAATTCCACGCATCTTACATGTAGCAGACACAGATCATCTGGAATTTTGTTTTGGCAAGTTTTCACAGTCTCTACTGCCATCTACTGGCCAGTAGTGTTCATGGCAGTATGAGAGTCTGGACACCAGTAGATGGCAGTGTTCTATTTATTTTGACACCGGTTATATCAGATGGTTGTCAAATAACAACTTGACTTTTTGGCTTTTTGGAAATGGCTCTTTTTTTTTAACAAATAAAAAAAGGCATATTTTACAAAAGCACATTTATATGCAAACACCAACACACACCTCACATTAACGTGTTGGTTTTTACATAGAATGAATGAGTCAACCAATCAGTGTTAGCGGAAGCACATTTTACCGATAATCCCTTTGTACAAATGACAGTATTGATATTAATGGAGTTATTCTATCTGTATTCATTTTATTTATAAATCAAAATCATAAGTTAGCGCTGCTTTATTTTCCAAGACCTCCATCTGCGACACTGCTATTGAGTAGAGAGTTGAGCTTCGCTGCTCCTCTCAACTGTGTCACTGCTGGAAGCTATGTAATAAACAGGAGCTTCCAGCAGGGGGCAGGGTGCTCAAACACAGAACTCCTGACTCATTGTTTGGGTCTGTAGTTGCCTTTAATGCTACCAGAAACGATCGTGGTGTTAAAACTCGAAATCAGCTTGTTAGTAAAATTTATAAGGAAAACCGTCACTGAGAAAAGCAATTCTAAGCATCATGTTTAAATATATAAGATATTACATATCACCATGTAACTCTTAACTAGAATAAGCAGGTTCACATAATGGATGAATGGGTAACACATCTAGAGAGAAACAGGAGTCTGCAGTGGCAGCAAAGGTTTGAAGCGTGGAATCAAAAATACAGTAACTGCAAACCACTTTGAATGTGCAGATTCTTAATCTACTTTGTCTCAGTACACCCAACTATAAATGGATACTGGTGTTGGTTGAGGAAAGAACCTGAGTTGGACTGGAGTTCCACCCCAGAAGCAGTTGTACAACCCCTGGCAATAATTATGGAATCACCGACCTCGGAGGATGTTCATTCAGTTGTTTAATTTTGTAGAAAAAAAGAAGATCACAGACATGACACAAAACTAAAGTCATTTCAAATGGCAACTTTCTGGCTTTAAGAAACACTATAAGAAATCAGGAAAAATAATTGTGGCAGTCAGTAATGGTTACTTTTTTAGACCAAGCAGAGGGAAAAAAATATGGACTCACTCAATTCTGAGGAATAAATTATGGAATCACCCTGTAAATTTTCATCCCAAAACTAACATCTGCATCAAATCAGATCTGCTCGTTAGTCTGCATCTAAAAAGGAGTGATCACACCTTGGAGAGCTGTTCCACCAAGTGGACTGACATGAATCATGTCTCCAAGACGAGAGATGTCAATTGAAACAAAGGAGAGGATCATCAAACTCTTAAAAGAGGGTAAATCATCACGAAATGTTGCAAAAGATGTTGGTTGTTCACAGTCAGCTGTGTCTAAACTCTGTTCCAAATACAAACAACATGGGAAGGTTGTTAAAGGCAAACATACTGGTAGACCAAGGAAGACATCAAAGCATCAAGACAGAAAACTTAAAGCAATATGTCTCAAAAATCGAAAATGCACAACAAAACAAATGAGGAACGAATGGGAGGAAACTGGAGTCAACGTCTGTGACCGAACTGTAAGAAACCGCCTAAAGGAAATGGGATTTACATACAGAAAAGCTAAACGAAAGCCATCATTAACACCTAAACAGAAAAAAACAAGGTTACAATGGGCTAAGGAAAAGCAATCGTGGACTGTGGATGACTGGATGAAAGTCATATTCATTGATGAATCTTGAATCTGCATTGGGCAAGGTGATGATGCTGGAACTTTTGTTTGGTGCCGTTCCAATGAGATTTATAAAGATGACTGCCTGAAGAGAACATGTAAATTTCCACAGTCATTGATGATATGGGGCTGCATGTCAGGTAAAGGCACTGGGGAGATGGCTGTCAATACATCATCAATAAATGCACAAGTTTACGTTGATATTTTGGACACTTTTCTTATCCCATCAATTGAAAGGCTGTTTGGGGATGATTAAATCATTTTTCAAGATGATAATGCATCTTGCCATAGAGCAAAAACTGTGAAAACATTCCTTGCAAAAAGACACATAGGGTCAATGTCATGGCCTGCAAATAGTCCGGATCTTAATCCAATTGAAAATCTTTGGTGGAAGTTGAAGAAAATGGTCCATGACAAGGCTCCAACCTGCAAAGCTGATCTGGCAACAGCAATCAGAGAAAGTTGGAACCAGATTGATGAAGCGTACTGTTTGTCACTCATTAAGTCTATGCCTCAGAGACTGCAAGCTGTTATAAAAGCCAGAGGTGGTGCAACAAAATACTAGTGATGTGTTGGAGCATTCTTTTGTTTTTCATGATTCCATAATTTTTTCCTCAGAATTGAGTGATTCCATATTTTTTTTTCCCTCTGCTTGGTCTAAAAAAGTAACCATTACTGACTGCCACAATTATTTTTCCTGATTTCTTATAGTGTTCATTAAAGCCAGAAAGTTGCCATTTGAAATGACTTTAGTTTTGTGTCATGTCTGTGATCTGCTTTTTTTCTACAAAATTAAACAACTGAATGAACATCCTCCGAGGCCGGTGATTCCATAATTTTTGCCAGGGGTTGTAGGCTGTCGAACTCTTCACACTATGGAGTCTGTAGATACGCACGGGCACCAGTGGGCACCAGCTGGCACCAGCTGGCACCAGGGCCTGTATATGACTTACTTCTTCCTGACATTCTCAACTGTAAGTGCTACTCATTCAGAATGCTTATTGACCAGCCCACCGGGCCAACAAGGAGTGTCTTTTAGGGGGAAAAGTATTTTGAATTAAAGTGTAAGAAAGCAAAATTTTGGTAAATGGATAAAGTAAATGAATTAATTTAACTCTCTGGGGCCAACGCCGCCGTATATGACGGCTAAAACCAAGCTTTACTAAAGTATAACTAAAAAATTAAAACTAAAAAATAACTTACTTTTTTTTGCTGAAACGTTAACTCCACGGACTTTCGAGCCAGCCATCGGGCATCTTTGTACTCCTCATAGAAGCTGTGTGATGACGTGTGCAATGTGAGTGTCCAATCAGAATTGGTTCACCGTCACAGGGTTTTCCAAAATCCAGTTGTAGGGCAGATTTGCCTCACGTCAAAAGCCAAAGATCGTTTTCAGGAGTGATATGTTACTAGTTGGCCCGTTTGAATAGCCCCCTGGGTGCTCCAATGAGTACATACATGTAAATGTACATACATACATACGAGGGCTTCAATGTGCCCTGCACTTTTACGCACAACGATCAGTGAAAGTGAGCAGACGGAGAGCCTCTGATGACAATCTGACATGCTCAAACAAATAGTGTGTAACTATCAGGATTGCTCCACTAGTTTGCATGTGAATGTTACTGGATAACTCGATGCTTTCTCAGCGTAAAGCACTGTTTCCCATATCAATGGGAAACAGTAAGGAGCCAAAGTGGGCCAAAGTGTAAATGAAAGCTGCTTTAGGAGCAGCACAAAACACTCCAAAACACAGTAGAAGTAGAAGTTTGTGATGTAACCTTTGTGTAATAGCAGACAGAAATTGCTTTGAGATGAGACAAACAAAACACATAGACCATTTTGTATATATTCTTCAAAATGTGCATTTGTGTTTATTGTTTGAACCTTTTTGTTGTACATTCTTTCACACAAGACCTCAAATGACCTTTATAAAGTGTCAAAACAGTTGTTTATTATAGTTTGCTGTGTGTTTTGAATAAATGTGTGTGGAAAATTATTTATCACTTTACTTTTTCATTTCTTATTTCTGATTGTAAACCTTTATTACACTTATGAAACACAACAAAAGCATATATATTATGAAAGCACAGGTTGTCCTGAAAAAAAAGAGATATAAAACTTGATTGTGGGATGCAGGGAGAGCTGTTAACAGCAACATTAAAACATTTATGCCAGGCGAGTGAACTGTCCAAAAAATGTCCTCAGACCCCAGGAGGTTAAACAAGAATTATGGGGTCATCTGAGGTTGTTGAAGGTCAATGTCAAGCATTGGCTGTTTTCACTGTAATGTCAGCTGGAAGCCTCGACTGTTTGCCCATAGTGGAATTTTAAATTTAACGTCTTGCCACCTCACCACTTCACACTTTTCATTACTTGTGAGACCTGCACAAATATAGCAACTACAACAACACCGACATGGTTAATTGAATCTTAACATTGGATCCAATCGGATTTCATCTTCACCTTATAAAACACAAGACTCCAGCACTGGCACGGCTGATCTCGGACATAAAAAAGTCAATATCTCAGTCGTCTGCAGGCGCCGTCATATTTACACTCCCGCCTTCATAGTCACTCCACATTTTTACCTATTCTGAGTTTTATCCTCACACATCGCTCACTCCCTTATTGCTGTCAGTCTGATGTAAATGGTTATGCATGTCATCTTCTGGAGTCGGAGCATTTTATGCCTGCGGCTGTCCTAGGAGAAGCTCACGCATTGAAGGAACATTTTATAGTGAAGAGCACATCGAGCGCGTCCTAAAGACACCCGACTTTTTACAAGAGCCCACATTTCTCTGCAGAAGTCACTTTGGCCCTGATTTTTTAAATCTTCCTTCAAACATTGGTTGTGGATGTGGGGTGGGGTGGGGGGGGGGGGGGTTGGCCAACGGGGTCTTGCATACCACCGCTCCCTCCCCGCCTCCTAAATGAGCGACTCCTCATTAATGATGACATGTGAGCGTCCCCAGTGGGACTGAACTGCTCAGGCCGGAGTGGAAGAGAATTTAGATGAAGGCGATAAACACAGAGTGTGCTTCGTTTCCAGGTACAAAGTATAGTGTCCCCGGGGGGCCATTAATGGGCTTCGGTGGTCTGAGGAAGGAAGGGGAAGGATACAACAGCAGGAATGCTGGGATGGAGGAAGACAGCGTGGACATGGTGACATTTACAGAAGATGGTCAACAGCCGCCATTTCACATTGATAATATAGAATTTAAAGTGGAAGAAAATGGATGGATGTTTCATTTTGTTCATACGTGTTCTTGACAGTCTGTGATGCCATATATCCTCTGTGCTGGTCAATGAATTAAGAAATCCAGAAATAAAACATCGGGGAGTTGTTGCATTGTCATTAAGAGATGCAGTGAGGGGCATCACATGCCACTACCCACCCCAACACACACACACACACACACACACACACACACGTTTTCATGACATATCAGGACATATGACAAAAGTGTGAAAAATGGGAACATTCCTTTCCCAAGCTCCGAGAGGCCTGGGAATCAAACTCATTCTGACCCATGCTTACAGGAATATGTCCATCTGTTGGGCTATATTTTGATCAAACCTGAATTTTATGCTACATATGAGGATAATATGTGACTCATAAGTACAATAACATCACACCGAAAGTATGTGAAAAGTGTGTTAAGTTCCAAAACTGGCCACTAGGCAGTAGAATTGAAGATGAGCAAAAACGATCAATACACTTACACACTTATTTTCCAAAAATTGTGATATTTTAGGACATCGAAGATATTTGGTCTGGGAGTATGTTGGGGGGGTCTATAATGCTTTAGAGTGCCAGAAAAATTAGGACATGGAAAATGCCCTCGTTTTTCCCAGTGTCCTGATATTGAAGGTGTGTTATCATAAAAATGTCCTGAATTGTCATGAAAACACACACACACACACACACACACACACACACACACACACACACACACACACACACACACACACACACACACACACACACACACAAATGACTGCAGAATTGCACTTGAGCACATTGAACACAATGTAACACAGACAGAGATAGAAAGGAGTAAAGGAGTAACTCAACAAGCTCAACAAGTCAAACATTACAATTTCAAACACTTTGGAAACTTTAAGATGAGTTAACACTTAATTAGAACCATTCAGTATTTGTTTCTAGGTCAGGAATGTGTACTGAAATGAATTTCGGCAAGGACCCCAATGCAGAGAACAACAATAAAGGGGGGTTTTGTTGGTCACAGCAATTATGTGAACAGAAAGCAAACAGCAGCAAAATGGCAGGCAGGAGGAATGGCAGGCCTGTGAAAACTCCGCAGGTCCGAGGAATTCTGCGGATTTCATTATGGGGGTGGGGGGGGGGACTGTTAGTGTTGTACTCTGTAATGGTGATCATCACTGAGTTTTTAAAATGCCTATCGCAAAGCGTTTCCTTTTTTTTTTACGACATCGTCCAAGTTAAGTCCACGGACACTGATCTGTGTGTTATGGTCTTTTCACACTGAAAGTGTTAGAAGCGTCAAAAATCGGTCTAAAAACATTATTTTCAATGAGACGCGTTGCTTTTTAGAGGCATCAGAAGCGTTGCGTCAAAAGCTGAGCTAAAGCGACGCTTCTGACGTGAGCGTGCATTGCGACTTGTCGGCAGGCCGACGCGGTCAAAGTTCAATCCAATCCAACTTTCGGCGTGCTGAGCCGTGACATAGCTTTGCGCTGTCCAATAGGAACGAGGCTTTGGGCCAAAACATGGAAGACTAGTGGCAGAAACCACTGATCTCTACAAAACAAATCAGTGGTTTCTGCACCAATCTGTATAAAACAAATCGGTGCAGAAACCACTGATCTCTACAAAACAGAAACTTGTCACAGGACTGCTCATTTATAGAGCAGTTTTCTGAAGAAAAATCCTTGGAAATGTTTTTTTGTTGTTGTTTGTTTCCTCAGAATTTCTCATTACTGTTTAAAAAAAGTTTAGGACACTTGTAATTAAAATAGCTAAATAAATCAATAAATGGTTCTTTAGAAACCTTTCATCTGTTAATTAAATTAAAACCACCTGTTATTTCAGATTAGATAATTTCTTGTTTAACATAAGGAACCTTGGACATTTATTTTAAGACAAATAAAATAACATGGAAATTTGTACGTTTTTTAAAGTTTGGTAGATTATTTATATCTCATTTCAACCAGAAAAACAGACACTGTAAATAAATACAAATGTTTATTATAAATGCAACAGGAAATAATTTAACAATGACTGCAGTGTGATTGTAAAGCAGGATTTCTGTGACATAAACCTCATGATGAATTTTTATAGTCATTTCAACTTGTAATTTTGTCAAAATATGTAATTGCCTTTAATGTTGTTATCAGGACAGAGTCATTTCTAAAATATGAATTTGAGCACAATAAGTGGAGAGCTTCTACCTGTGCAAATGTCTTTGGACTTTGATTCATGGACATTTTTAATGATTCGTTTATTTATTGTTAAAATATAAAATGAAACATCTTTTAAAAAAGTTGCTGTTGAAAGAGCCTTTTATTTAGAAGCAGGTGATGTTCTGCTGGATTCTTGGGACCAGATGAAGTTCTCTTCTGCAGCTTTGAACTCTGGTGGTGTTGCTGAAGACACTTTTGTCCTATTTTGAAGAGCAGAGATGTTTTCTTTCAACTGGACTTCGTGGTGTTCAGCTCATCAATGGAAGTTTGGTTTTCTGCACAGAAAATGTTCCTGATTGGGACAAATACAAATATGTCTTAAAATATAAAGAAACACTAAACAGTTTATATATAAAAAAGGAAAAAAAAAACAGAAAAAAATGATGGAAAAAAACGTCCGAAAAAAAAGTTATTTAAAGTTGAGCTTTTGTGGTGTCCGAAAAAAGCTGTAGCTTTATTTGGTAAAAATAAAAAAGACAACCATTTACAAATTAAAGTGTTCACTCAGATCAACTGTGCTAAAAAGCTAAGCTAACATTAGCTGATCAATAAACCTTCACAGAAGTGCAGAAACGTCACGTTTTATTTTTACATTATTCTCGCCACGATAAAGTTGCAGAACTAAACTCCACTGGTCAAACTGGGACTTCACATATATCCAAAAAGTGGGAGATTTCGGACTGAGTGGGTTTGCTCCATCACCCCGGCGGCCTGCCTCGGTCTGCCCAATGATGATGCCTGAAGGCCGGCTTCTCCGTGTGGGTCGGCCCGCTGTCGCGGTTCGATCGATATCCCACCAAGTGGTCAGTCCTCCCTCGGTCGGCGTCACTCTGAAAAGTAGCTGAAAAAAGCTTCTCCCAGCAGGGTGATGGGAGAATCGTTCTACTGCTGTTTTTAAAGCTTTTTTGTGGTTCAGGTGACGCAAATTCAAGATGGTGATCGCTGAACTTTTTTCAGGTTGTGGAAACAGCAATCTCTGCCCCCTTGCCACTTCCGAAGTGAAGCGTCTGACATCACGACGCGTTGGAAACGCATCGGCCTGGCGTTACGACACGTTGGGAAGCTTTGAAGCGTCGTGCTGACACTTTCAATGTGAAACGCCCATTACAGATACAAATCTGTGTCCTCGGACCTACAGAACTTTGCGGAGGAAAAATGCCACTGAGAGCGTAGCTGATGCGACAGTTGTCATAAAGCGGGACTGTTTGGTTGCTGCGGAGGCGCTGTGTGGCTCCTGCAGGACGCTTAAGCTAAACGTAGCATGTGGACATCGCAAACTTTTAGAGCTCTCAAGTTTTTAAAAGAAGAATTTTGCCTTATGTCTATGTCACGGGCCCACATCGGACAGAGCAAAGATGGCGAGAACGCTGGTTTGAAAAAGTTTGACAAGGACAAGAATTGGAATTGTGACTGGCTTCATCAACACATCTGAAAGATAAATGGGAAAGGCGAACTGTGCCATCAAGAAACATGGTAAGAATTTTTCTCTCCCCGGAAAATAAACATTGTGCTGTTCAAACAGGATTTTAGACAAGATTATGTGACTTTTTTTATTTTCTTTCATTGGAAAAAAGACATTGTGGCTTTGAATGGATTTACATGAATTTACACAAGAATGTAAATGAGTTTTTATTAATGTCCACTTTTTCATGGAGAAAAGACACTGTGGATTTACAGAAATTTACTCCACAATATGTGACTTTTTTACTAATAAGGTATGTTATACCCTGATTTTCAAAATATTCTACAAGCTTTAGCTGTGGGTTTTTTAAATGCTGTAACAGTCTTTTCAGTCTTCATGAATTTCATGTAGTTTAATTGTTCTGAGTTGATGCATAATTTGGTTTACAGTCAAAAGGAAAATCATTCCAGGGCCTACTTCCACGTCGTATTCTATTATTTCAACATGATCATTGACAGTTCAAATGAAAGGTTGAATCTAGGATCATTTAAATATGCACTTCTTTTGAGATTTTTTTTCTTCCAGGAGATGCTGAAAATGTATCATTACATACAAAAGTAATTTGGTTTCTGGGGCCCCGCGGGCCCATGACCCCGGCTCGACCACCTGCAAATTTTCCTCGGATTTCAGTTTTTATTTCACAGCCCTGGAATAGTCAAAAACACACAGGGTTCAGATTAGGCACGTGGGAATCAGTCTAAAACAGTTCTCAATGGCAACATTCTTTCAAGTTATCCAAAAACGGACAGAGTTCATAATCCAGAGATTCTCATATCACAAACTGAAAGATGGCAGGTGAAAGACAGGAGCCCAAAATGACAGCAAAGATCTACAACGTGGACTTAAAAACACAGTAACTTGGAACGCTAGAGAGCAGGGTGGAACCTAATACAGTCTGGCAACATGGAGACATCATCATGGCGTGTATAAAGTCCGCAGATCAATTAAAACTGGAAGTTAAACTAATCAGAGTGAACACAGGGAAAATGTCACAATAAGCACAAAACTAAGAAAGGAATAACCAGAAATAACAAGAATGACAAAATATTTGACCAAAACAATAAAACGTAACGTAACATAAGCAAGACAAAAATCCACCCCCTGCCCCATAAAGTTGGGCAATTTAACATGAGGTTCTATGGGGATTTACTCACTTTTGGAGCCAACCTCAAATTTCAACTTTTGGTGCTCCCGCATTTGCTTCATTTTATTTTAGTACTATAGGTTACCACTTGGTAATATGACCTCATTAATAACAAGAACATCCGTGCAGTGTTTCAGCCTGAAGTTGGCTTAAAGGACATTTGCTGACATTTTCTTTTGTAGCAGCATATTTGAGTTAATTTTGCTTTTGTCTTGGTTGGAAGTATGGATAGAAGTCGACACAAAGAAAGAGGCAAAGCTTAGTCAGTTTTCCACCCACTTACCATCCAGGCTTTTTAGTCTAAAATGAAAGATAATGTTGTGTTTTAGGTTCAGTGATTTCCATATGAAAAGCTCCACAAATTGAGTGTTGTAGTTGTTGCTGCTGAGCCATTTCGCCGGTGGCTGATTCAAACCACAGAAGAAAAACAGTGGTCCAGTTTCTTCAGGCCCACAGATTTGACTGGTAATTCCACACGTCCAGCATGTCACCTTCAGATTTCTACTGCTCGAGATGCAGTATCAGTGCTTGTTCCTGCTGTTCAGTTTCATAAAATGGAGCTCTGTGGCTCTGACAGTCTGTGGGCCACCTACATGGTGTGTACTAACTCTCAGCTCACATCTCAGACCCACCCGGGATGTTTCTAATTAGCGTTTTGATGAGACAGCATGAAGGGCTGGAGTTATTCTCACCGCATAGAGATGGGGAGATGAGGTTTTTTTGTGTTTGCCTGAAACTGGAGAGGAAAGTGTGTCCTGATTTTGCTTGTGCATGTGGGGGGGGCACTGCGGTGTGAGAACAGAAATTCAGATCCTCCAGGATCACACATGCCTCCCAGATGTTGGAAGCCCTTTGGCTCATTCCACTGGAATTATAGCCAGGTTGTCTTCATACTACTACAAAGGCTTCCTCCTGCTACTGGAGGTGCACATCAGCGTCAGCACGGTTTACGGTGCTTCCAGGAAGTATTCACAGCACTTCACTTTTTGCACATTTTGTTATGTTACAGCCTTATTCCAAAATGCAGTAAATTAATTTTTTCCCTCAAAATTCTGCACACAACACCCCATAATGACAACATGAAGATACCACCACAGGCTTGGCGCACCTATCTTTGGGCATCTTTGGGGTATTGTCTGTAGAATTTTGAGGAAAAAATGAATTTAATTAATTTTGGAATAAGGCGGTAACATAGCAAAATGTGGAAAAGGTGCAGCGCTGTGAATACTTTCTGGATGCACCGTACAGCCCACACACTGCCGCCTGTCTCACCTGCAAAACTCCATGTTGCAAATTCCACTGGAATCCCAAAGGCAGTTTGGGATTCCAGTGGAAAAGTTGTGAATTAACAGCCAGCCCCTGGCTGGTAAAGTTCTTTGACCAGCGGGTGAACTCATAACCTAAATACTAATGTCATCTGGTACTCACCTGGTACAAATCTTCTACAGCTCCGTGCTGAGGTGCATAGCTCAGCTCAATGCTCTGGCAAAGGCACCGCCGACGTTAGCGTATAGCCTCTATGGAGTACTTGTTGTATACCAGAAAGTAATGGACCACACACACCACGCATCTATTCTAGTTTTAAAGATGGCTCTGTTGTTATTTCAGGTGCTGTTGTTATTGTTTTGTCATTGCCTATTGAAATAAATAATTTATACTTAAATGGGCAGCTCAGTTATTTTGATGCCAGGCTAAAGTGTAAACTAAAATTAAAATACAATGCAGACTGTTATTTGGGAAGTGAGCGGGAGGTGATTTCTTTACTTCAAGGTGAAAATGATTGGGCTCACTTTTTGCTGACCTCTGTACATTTCTTTCTGGAAAGAAAATGCACTTCCATAATTCCATGACAAGCTTGCCGCACTCTTCAGCAGAACACAGTTGTCAGATGTTAACAGATACATTTTAGCTTTGTGGTAAAGTCTTGTTATAACCACAGACATTAGTGCATAGACTGCACACAGTGCCATTGTGAGCATGCCCAGTAGCATTCAATGTTGCTTGGACTTGTCAGTAACCTGGAGTATAATCAGGAATAATACTTTGACACACAACTTTAGACTGCTGTTCTGCCCGATTACCTAATATTAAAAAATAGCCAACTAGTTGGATGTTAGTGAGTCATAGTCGACTATTACGACTAGTCATTCCATCCCAATTAAGGAGTCATATCATAGGCCACGAGGCCCATTGGTGCCGCTGGACTCTGATAAGAATCTGTAGCAGTTTAGAGCGTGCTTCTCCCCCTGGATGGGACTACAAAGCCAGTACCCATTTATGGCTGGGTGGACTAGTACAGTCCAGATTAAGTGTTTTAGACAAGGACACGGAGCGGTAGCATGAAAATTCAGTAAGGTATATTTTATATATTATATTCTAATTCTAAGGTGGAACTATGCTAGTATACTAAGGTATATCTAAATATCTAAAAAGGAAGAGTAAAATAGAAGAGTAGAAAAGAGTAGAGTAGAGCCACTTAGGTGCCTGTTTTACAATGAAAACTTGGTATCCTAATAGCTTTAGCTAATATTATACTTTTAGAACAAAAATTACCTAATTATATTCCACTTGTCATAAAAGATTTAGCTAGCTTTAGATTAGGTTTACAAAAAATGGAAAAACTACAATAACCAAAAATAATAATAAATCTTTCTTGAAAATTCCTTTTCACAACAAAGGCATTGAAATGATCAAACTATCACAGATTCTACATAGCAAACCAATCCAAAAAACTATACCAAATTTCATCAGTGATAGCCCCCCCCATTATTACCTATTCATATACTAAATCTATAGCTGGTAAACTTTTTAATTTCAAACAAAGCTGTTGGGTATTTTCTCCTCCAAACATTTTTAAAACCTTTAACAAGACAAACAGAGTCAAGAAACACCAGTGAGACAGAAAGTCAAATTTTACGCGCGGAGTGCGGCCAGGCTGTACACCAAGGCTACACTAAAGTCTGGCCTGCTTTTCCGCTCTTTTTATTAAGAGACGCCCTCATCACATAAACAAGGAACTTGTCCTAAGGGTGGGGGTGATGACGCAAGACAAGTTTCTTCCCATAACATAAACGCATACGTCAATAAGTGCAGCTGTAAGGAAGAACACTTTCAGGTCAGCACATCTCGTTCGTCTGTTGCAGGTATCAGCTGTTCTGCATCTGCCTGAAGTGTCCTGTCTTCCACACTCCTTCACACTAAACACCACATCACAATAGTCAAAACGTTCTCTCACTCCCAGTCTTTAGAGGCTGCGAAAACAAAGTTATATTATAATAATAAGTACATCCAGCCCTTCATTCCCAGCTCAGGTTGACCCCAGAGTGCTAAAACAAAATTGAATTCTCAGGATTGCATTAAGACAGGTGCAAAACAGCACAACACTGTTCTCATGAGAAAGAAGACAAAGCTAAAACAAGGTTGAATAACACGTACATTCTCAGGGTGAAGTGCAAAACAGCACAACACCGTTCTCATGAGAAAGAAGACAAATGTACAAATGTTAACAGTGATAACATATATACAAAATCCTTAACATTCCCCTCCTGTTTATCGCCTGTTAAACATACAGTAGGCATCACTCAGCTTAGCACTTCTTTTTGAGATTTTCACTAAGAGGTTCATCATGGTATGTTCTCTCTCTAGGCTTACACCCCAGAGGTGATGTCGTCATTGTCACCATCATCGGTGTCTGGGTCATCATACTTCCATTGGTCTGGGTACAGGTCAGGAGAGCCATCGTCCTCCTCGTTGTCGTCTGTCCCCAGAAGTGGATATGATGCCGGACCCCCTCCTGGTCCTGGACTTATTGCTGTGGTTATCATTCTATTTACAAGGCCTCGGAGACATGGAATACAACAACATCCACACAATGTTAGAATTGCAGCAAATACTGCTATAGACACTAATAGTGAAGAAATCAAAGACCTCCATTTTCCCATCCCTTCCAGCCACCAATCCCAGCCTTCGGTGTTTACTCCACTGTGCTCTTTCATCTTCCTGTTCAACGTCCTCAGCCCGTCAATGGCTTGAGTGAGACTGCCATCTGCAGCCGTGTTGTTGGGAATGAATGTGCAGCATTGTTCTCCGAACATGGCACAAACACCTCCTTTCTCTGCCAACAACATATCCAGAGCAATACGATTCTGGAAGGCCATAAGGGACGTGGCTTCTAACTGTGAATGGACAGCCTTAAATCCTTCCTCAGTCCAATTTCCTAATTTCTGTACATTGTAGTGGATGTAGTTTATTCTGTCCACGTTTTTATTAATTGAGCACCACCAACAGATGGAAGATTCGAATCCAGCTGCTATTTGATTAACCAGTTTATACTCGTCAGGCACTCCCCTGGGGACTCCTATTGCATCAATATATGTTGGATTTCCCACTCCTTTCCAATCTCTTTTCACTCTATGTCTGGCTATGCCTTTCTGCAATCTTCAGGAATAAGAGAGGCTGCATATGTCGTAACGTCTTCAGGGGTCATGGGTATGGCTTCAACTGGTAACAGTAATGATATTAATGCACAATAACCTGACACATTCCGTGGCAGTCTGTCAAAGATTCTGTTATCCCCACACCACCACCATACGTCACTCCTCCCGACAGGTTTGAATGTGGGAGTACTATGGACCACATTCTTACACCAGGCGGTGTGGTTTAAGCTACCCAAAGTCTTACTTGTCCCTGTCAAGTGTACACATGTATGGTTAGCATGCCCAACTTTGCTTGAGAATAAAGGTTTAATCTTAGTCAATTTGGTCACTGGATAGATCTTGTCCCACTTAGAACATTTGTTGTTTGCCGCAATGTATGTCTGTGTCATAGCAGTCAGTAGACAGTCTTTGGGTAATGCTGCCGGTATTACCTGTAATATAGGTCTGGGTCCCATACATACAACACAGTCCTTCTTTGCTGCTAGTCCTGCTTGTTCTGTCATTAAAAGCCAATTGTTATTTTGTCCACTAATTCCTGTAGTTACTAGGAACCAGTCATCTGCCTTCATGTCTTTTGTGCCTTGTACAGACACCCCCTTTGCTTGTATGGGCACCCCCTTTGCTTGTATGGGCACCCCCTTTGACGTACTTAATTCGGTCAATATTGGTTGCTGTACTCTATCTGTTTCACAGAGGAAGAAATGGAAATACGGATCTTTTCCTTGTTTGTATACCCAAAGGAGGAACAACCAACAGTCTCCCTCTATATCAGGTGGGAATATGGTTCCTTTTTCTGTGGTATTCACCACTATAGACAGCTTATCATCTGTTTGATACATTTTGAGAATTTGACTCTGGTACTTAGCCCACTCGGTTTGTGCCCATCTTGGTGTCTATCTACTCCATTCATCGGCTACCAACGTTTCCCATCTCCTATCTTGTTGATCGTTGGTCATATACCATGAGAAACTATTTCCGTAATTAGTCCCTCTGTCACCATCCGGCATTCCATGGGTAAGACCACTATATGGTACAGAGATGATCACAGAAGTATTTCTAGGAATGCAGGCTTGTACACCAAATCGGTACGCATTATTCCCATTACAGCTATGTACTGTGGCATTTATTATCGGACTGGGGTCTTCGTTACTTCTTTTTGGTCTCTGCAATCTGTGGATGTGATCCTTATTATCATGTCCCGTACTCATGGCTTTTAATAATAATCCCAATTCAAAAAAGAAAAGTAGCATAACAAGGACTGTCCGTGGGGTCCAGAAAGCCTCGTTCTTTTTATTTTTTTCTTTCGCCATTTCTGCACACTACAGCACACCTATGTTCAGAACAGTGGCTTCTTAATGTCTTCTGCTAGCTTTCGTGTCTAACCTGGATCTTAACACCAAGCTCACACACTATTACTAGTCTTGTCCTACTGTTCTTACTGTTTGTCTGTGTCTGCAGAAATGACTTTCTTACAGTGAGTTAAATGAATCCATGTACTTCTTTCCCCAATTTTCAAAGCTGTGGGTGTTGTGAGTAGTACTTGATAGGGCCCTTCCCATTTAGGTGAATGCCAGTGTTTTCTCTTGATGCTTCTTATCAACACCCAGTCTCCAGGTACCACTTTAGGGTCCTCCTGTGGAGAAATGGGATCATCAGTGTTTGGAACTCTCCCTCGTTGTCCTTCTAACATTTTTCTCATGTAATCCGCCAAATTGGCTTCCTCAGGTACATCCCAAATTTGTCCATAATATGGCAATCGATATTTTCTGCCAAACAATGTTTCATACGGTGTCAACCCCATGGTACTAGTTATGTTTATATACATTTTTACCAAATCTACACAATGCGTCCATGGTCTGCCTGTTTCCTCCATTGTCTTTCTAAGTCTGTTTTTTACTGTTCCATTCATCCTTTCCACTAATCCGGCGCTTTGTGGATGATAAGAACAATGATTTTTGAGATTAACCTGTAGTGCTTCTTCTACGTATTGCACTATTGTATTAACAAAATGCGCTCCATTATCTGAATAGACTGTTTCTGGTATTCCAAATCGTGGGATGATGTCTTTGCATAATGCTTTAGCCACTGTAAGTGAATCTGCATGTTTTGTAGGGAACAATTCTACCCATTTTGAGAAGGCATCAATTATGACTAAACAAAATTCCTTCCCTTCATGTTTACTCAGCTGTATATAATCCATATGAATCACTTGAAAGGGATATTGTGGTGTTGGAAATTTACCTCTTTGGGGTCTCAAATTGCCTTGTGAGTTGTGTTTTGCACATATCATGCATGCTCTACAATGCTGTTTTGCATATGCATCGAACCCATAAAGACAAAAAATAGATTGCAATTGCGATATCATACCCCCTGATGAGACATGCGTCACGCCATGGCTCATGATAGCTGCCCATTTAAACATATTTTTTGGCAATATGGGTTTCTTTTGTGGTCATACGTACAAGTCATTTGCATACGTAGCGCCTTTAGCTATCCACATTTGTTTTTCTCTGTCGACTTCCCAACAACACGGCTGCAGACGGCAGTCTCACTCAAGCCATTGACGGGCTGAGGACGTTGAACAGGAAGATGAAAGAGCACAGTGGAGTAAACACCGAAGGCTGGGATTGGTGGCTGGAAGGGATGGGAAAATGGAGGTCTTTGATTTCTTCACTATTAGTGTCTATAGCAGTATTTGCTGCAATTCTAACATTGTGTGGATGTTGTTGTATTCCATGTCTCCGAGGCCTTGTAAATAGAATGATAACCACAGCAATAAGTCCAGGACCAGGAGGGGGTCCGGCATCATATCCACTTCTGGGGACTGACGACAACGAGGAGGACGATGGCTCTCCTGACCTGTACCCAGACCAATGGAAGTATGATGACCCAGACACCGATGATGGTGACAATGACGACATCACCTCTGGGGTGTAAGCCTAGAGAGAGAACATACCATGATGAACCTCTTAGTGAAAATCTCAAAAAGAAGTGCTAAGCTGAGTGATGCCTACTGTATGTTAACAGGCGATAAACAGGAGGGGAATGTTAAGGATTTTGTATATATGTTATCACTGTTAAACATTTGTACATTTGTCTTCTTTCTCATGAGAACGGTGTTGTGCTGTTTTGCACTTCACCCTGAGAATGTACGTGTTATTCAACCTTGTTTTAGCTTTGTCTTCTTTCTCATGAGAACGGTGTTGTGCTGTTTGCACCTGTCTTAATGCAATCCTGAGAATTCAATTTTGTTTTAGCACTCTGGGGTCAACCTGAGCTGGGAATGAAGGGCTGGATGTACTTATTATTATAATATAACTTTGTTTTCGCAGCCTCTAAAGACTGGGAGTAAGAGAACGTTTTGACTATTGTGATGTGGTGTTTAGTGTGAAGGAGTGTGGAAGACAGGACACTTCAGGCAGATGCAGAACAGCTGATACCTGCAACAGACGAACGAGATGTGCTGACCTGAAAGTGTTCTTCCTTACAGCTGCACTTATTGACGTATGCGTTTATGTTATGGGAAGAAACTTGTCTTGCGTCATCACCCCCACCCTTAGGACAAGTTCCTTGTTTATGTGATGAGGGCGTCTCTTAATAAAAAGAGCGGAAAAGCAGGCCAGACTTTAGTGTAGCCTTGGTGTACAGCCTGGCCGCACTCCGCGCGTAAAATTTGACTTTCTGTCTCACTGGTGTTTCTTGACTCTGTTTGTCTTGTTAAAGGTTTTAAAAATGTTTGGAGGAGAAAATACCCAACATTGACTGGGGGCTACGTCCGGGATCTCAACAATACCGGAGGTGTCCGGCGGAGGTCGTCAAGTCCAGACGTAAATCCTTGGCCAAGGTCCGATCGATTGATCGTGTCTGCAATTGTTGACCACCGTTGGCATCGTCTGGTTGACGATGAGAAAGAAGACAAATGTACAAATGTTTAACAGTGATAACATATATACAAAATCCTTAACAAAAGCATAACAAATTTAGACTTTGAATTAGGCGCTACAAACCTTAGCTGTGATTGTGACTCCTCTAATTTCAAATACGAGCCAACAGGACATATAATAACCGGTAATCTTAGAATAATTGAGAACAGGAAGCTTAGAAAATGACTTAGTAAAGGACCATCATTTAGAGAACAAATTAATATCAGTTGGGACACAAACCTCATAATAGTTAAAAAAGCCATTAAGGATTACAAAAAAACATTGGGCTAAAAAAGAAAAAGTAGATACTAGAACATTGGATGAATGGGAAGGTAGAGTATTAGAAACAGTTCAAATTAAGATAGATACACTTAGGAAAAAAGGAAAAATCCATATAAAAAAGCATGTACTGTCAGACAAGGTTTACCTGGAATACCTAAATAACTTTCAAAGATGTTTTGTTTTAGTACCAGCAGATAAAGCCAGCAACAATATCCTAATAGTTTGCAAAAGGGTTAGGGTTAGGGTTTTACTTAGATGTAGTTTTAAAGGAACTCAACTCTAGTGATGGGACTACCCCACAAACGTATATGTCTTATAATAGTCACATAGAAGATATTGTTACAAAACACCAAGTATTTATGACTAAATATAACATTAAAAGTACTACCGATATGAAGGACTCACAGCTGAGGTGCATCTATATGGATTGGAACATGGTGGCATTTAAGACTGGAGTATACAGTGTGTATTTGCCAGAGACTCGACCTTGTGACCAGACGGGTGAGATCGTCGTCTCGGGAGCCATCTCATCATCAGTGGATGCAGAGAACGTCCAGGGTTTGATGCACGGTCTGTGAAAGAGGAGGGGGTGAGGTCTCACGCTCGTCAGCACACTTCCTGAGGTACGTTAGATTTTGTGACTAACATTATACAGTCAGTAAATGTGGTGTCCCTCACACCTTTATTATATTGAGCTGTATGTTAGTCATGTATCGGCTTCTACTGCAGTGGAGTTTTGTGAACTGGATGTTCCATGCCTGCAGGTTGGGAAGCTGATTAGTAATCAAGCCAGGAAGTGTTTGCTGTTTGTACACCTTTAAGTGTTCTCTCTGTGTGTAGAGTGTGGACTCACATAATGGTTCCTTCTTTCATAGACTCGGTTTGTTGCGGCCACCTGGGGGGTGTCGGCGGGGTCCTTGGGTCCGAACAGCTTCTGGCTTCGGACCGTTAGCGCTGCTGGGAGCGCACCACGCCAGACCGCACTTTCTTTTGTTATTTTTGTATCACTGTTATGTATTAAATTCAGTTAGCCTTTGTACCGTGCTCTGCTTATTTCATACTGGGTCCTTCAAACGCTGGTCGATTCTCCGAGCTGCGTCCGACACATAACAATAGGTGGTAGATTTATAGTGGTCTCTAATGCATGTACTACTAAACCATTATCCCAACTACTAACCTCTAGCCTTAAATTAATTACAAAACATTTCAAACAATACTGCGAAGGCATAGCTCGTAATACTGGAGTTAATTGTTTTTGGATTATTGATAATGCTACGGAGGTTTAAATAAACCAAAAAAGTTAAACTAAAGTAGCTACACATTTTGATAGTTTTGTTTTTTCTACCCTGCATACTAACATCTGACATGACCAGCTTATATATAGTATCAGTAAACTACTCAGGGAAGCTTTTAGAATTAGAGGTTCTAAATATATCATTATTAGAAATGATAGCACAGCATATTGGTCTAACACTACATCAACACGGTATCATACTATAACTGAGGAAAATATGATTGAGCATGTAGAATTCCTTGTAGACCATATCTATATAGAGGTTGGCAACAGAATTTTCAAATAAACAATAGGGATACCTATGGGAATAGACTGAGCTCCACTTTTAGCTAACCTTTTCCTTTTTTATTATGAATATAAATTTATGAAAGATAAACTTAAAACTAATAGCAAGTCAGCAAAACCTTTAATAATACCTTCTGTTACATTGATGACCTACTTACTTTAAATCACCCTAATTTTGAGAATGAAATTTAAAATATTTATCCATCAGAATTAGAACTACAAAAGACTACAGAAAACAATTACAAACTCTCATACTTAGATATAGAGTTAAGCATTATAGATAGACAGTTTAGAACAGCCGTTCCCGACGAACGGGATGATTTTAACTTTCATTTTGTAAAATTTTCTTATATGAGTAGTAACATACCGAGTAAAGCTACATACGGTATTTACACCTCTCAATTAGTCAGAATTGGTCAAATCTGTGATAATTACCAAAGTTTTTCCACTAGACACCACAAACTTACTAGTAGATTAGTTAAACAAGGGTTTCTGTATATCAAATTGATTCTTCAGTTCAAAAGATTTTTTAATAGATATCAAAAAATAATATCTAAGTTTTGGGTTCCCATTAAAAGCATGTCGAAGATGGAATTTTTCTACCTATATTAGCTAACCATAACCTAACAATTAAGATAAACTTTAGATAAAACCTATAACATATTATATCTGAGCTTTTGTTTATATAGTTACACTGCTACAAGTATAGCTTAGCTTCTGTGTAGGCTCTCAGTTGTCCAGGTGGTTTCCATAGTAGAGAAGCTTGAATCTTCGACTGGACTGGGTTGCTTGAAGTGAGGACGTTTCGCTTCAAATCACAGAAGCTTCCTCAGCTAAAATTCTTGCTCTGGTAGTCTGACTTCTGTCTTGACTCTTGTAGAGAAGAATAAACCAGAAGCGGTTAAGGCTGGGTTTCAACTGTTTTACAAAGAATGCTTCCTTGACACCTCTCTCAAACCATTTCTTCTCTCTGGCTAAGATTTTAACTTCCTTGTCCTCAAACGTGTGGTTAGTGTCTTTCAGGTGGAGATGAACTGCAGACTGAGGTCCACTGGCGACCTCTCTGCGGTGCTGGTATAGCCTCTTGTGTAAAAGTTGCTTCGTCTCACCTATGTAGTGTTCATTACAGTTTTCGTGACATCTGATATGATACACTACATTGCTCTGTTTGTAACTAGGGATCCTGTCCTTAGGGTGAACTAACTTCTATCTCAAGGTGTTGACTGGTTTAAAGATTTTGTGCTGTCTGAAGATCCTCTGTAGTTTTTCCCCTACTCTTGCTAAATAAGGGAGAGACACTTCTCTTCCTCTTGTCTCTGTCTCCTGTCTATCTGGTCTCTTTGTTTTCTGGGACTTCTGCACTTTGTCCAGGGACCAACGTGGGTACCCACATACTGTGAGGGCTTTCCGTACAAGTTGTTGCTCTTTAGCCCTTCCCTCTGCAGTTGTGGGCACCTGTAGGGCTCTGTGTTGAAGAGTCCTGATCACCCCGAGCTTGTGTTCAAGGGGGTGGTTTGATCCAAAGAGCAGATATTGGTCAGTGTGAGTGGGTTTTCTGTAAACCCCTGTCTGGAGCTGCCTGTTCTCTCCAATCGTAACATCACAGTCCAAGAAGGCTAAATGGTTGTTTCTGGCATCCTCACGTGTGAACTTAATATTGGAGTCCACCGAATTGATGTGTTCTGTAAAGTCCTCGACCTCCTGTTGCTTGATTTTAACCCATGTGTCATCGACATATCTGAACCAGTGACTAGGAGAGAAGCCCGTGAACGACGTCAAGGCTGTCTTCTCCACTCAGTGGAGTGGAGTGGAGAAGTGTTCACCCTAAGGACAGGATCCCTAGTTACAAACAGAGCAATGTAGTGTATCATATCAGATGTCAGGAAAACTGTAATGAACACTACATAGGTGAGACGAAGCAACTTTTACACAAGAGGCTATACCAGCACCGCAGAGAGGTCGCCAGTGGACCTCAGTCTGCAGTTCATCTCCACCTGAAAGACACTAACCACACGTTTGAGGACAAGGAAGTTAAAATCTTAGCCAGAGAGAAGAAATGGTTTGAGAGAGGTGTCAAGGAAGCATTCTTTGTAAAACAGTTGAAACCCAGCCTTAACCGCGGAGCGGGTCTCAGACACGCTTTGTCCCCTGTTTACAATGTGATACTCAGGTCAAAGCAGTTTCAGTCTTTTGTTCATGGTAATGAGTCATTCACGCCATCAGGAGAGGCTTCCGTCCTGTCATTAGGAGAGTGCTAACTAGAGCACAATAGGTGCTAATTAGAGCTATTGTTTAGTCACTAGCCTATAGCAGTCAGCCTCTCGGTAGGGGGGGTCTGGTTAGGTTAAAAAACTCCAGCTTTTGTTGGCTTCTGGTTTATTCTTCTCTACAAGAGTCAAGACAGAAGTCAGACTACCAGAGTAAGAATTTTAGCTGAGGAAGCTTCTGTGATTTGAAGCGAAACGTCCTCACGTCAAGCAACCCAGTCCAGTCGAAGATTCAAGCTTCTCTACTATAGCTTAGCTTATTAGCTATTTATTATCTAATAAACTGCCTCACCCTCATTCACCTTGTATATATATGCCAGTTTAATGTTTAACATTTTAAGTGGTTACCAGGCCTACTACTGTCTACGTTAGCTCCATATATGTTCGTTATCTTACCTGGAATTTATCCCTCTCCGTCATGTTCGTTATGGGCTAACCTGGCCTACATGTTGCTGCAGCCACGAGCCTCGAGCTGTCTTTAGCCGGGAATATTCCACTTTTATATCCTTTCACTAAGGTACTTATATCATGTCTCCATATACATTTCAACATGCTTTACTTTTTCTTGTTCCCCCCTTTTTAATATTATTATATTTATGGAAATACTGGAGGAGTGGGGTACAATTAGTCATACCTAACAGCTAACGTTAGCTTATCTAGCTGGCTGTAGCACCGTTTATCATAGCTTACAAAATAATTGTTTCTTTTCTGTTTGATAACCCACATTAATTCATACTTTTGTCCACATTTATCTTTATATGTATTTGTTAATACCGTTATTGTAGGTTTAACTGCGCTATTATACTTTATACACTAGTTACCGTTTTTGTTTATCTTGTTAGCTTGCTAGGTACCTTTGGCTTATTGGCTAATTTAGCTCTTCTAACTAGAACTGGTTGAGTAGATATTCTTGAATATTTTTGGTGCAAGCTTTCAGACTTGACTAAATATCACTATTAACATCGGCGCGGAGAACATTGGTCCTCCCAGTTTCTTTCTGCCCACACTGAGATCTGGGCACAGATTCTGGGTTCATTGCCCCGTTGGCACAGCAGAAGGGTTTGTTCTGTTGTGTTTGTTGGAGGTGAGCTGCGTTGACATCTCTGTCCTAAGTGTTACGGTGAGATGATTTCTATCCGGCCACACTTTAGCCATCTGTGCCTGCATAAATGCATATCTGCATTTATTTACCCACACACATAAACATGCACTTCCAGGCTTTGCGGCACAGCTGAGCTCCACAGCTGCTGTCGGTATATTGGCATGTGTGTTTGTGTGTTGTTGGGGGGTTTTGCTGGCAGGCTATCTGTCTTGGAGATGGTGAGGCTGGATTAAAGGATTACAGCTGGTATCACACAAACATTGGATTAGTGCTGTAATCTGGCCCTCGTTGGTGAGTGAGCAGTGAGTGCACTCTGTCCGTTACCACCGTCGGGTGACGGTGGTAACTGAATGTGTGTGTGTGTGCTGTGACATCGCCCGTGAGTGCCCGTCATTGCTGTCTGCTGGGTGTGCACGCTCTGCTCTCATTGCTGTCTAGGGCTGCAACAAACGATTATTTGGATAATCGATGAATCTGATGGGGTTTCGACATGATTAATCGATTAATTGGATTAGCTGGGATTTTTTTTTTAAATGTGCCAGGGAAACAATTTTTCTCTCCTTCTATCACTTTATTTAACAACAGAACATTATTTGAAAACTTAAAATACTTGAAAATCAACAAATCATCAAATGTCCCTTGGCTGTTGAAATATAAAATAATAAAGAATAAAACAGTTTATAATAAAGAACAAAAATAATTATTTAAAATGACATTGCTTTATCAAAGTGCTGAGTTGCCATAAAACAACATTGAAACATATAAATGTTATAAAATTTATGGTGAAAAAAGAGGTATTTTTGTTGCTGCAAATGAGCAATTAGCTTAACCAGTTAACCATCAAACCTCAATCAAAAACTGTAGCCTGACTCATGATATGTGCAACATTCTCTTGTAAACTACGAGGTCTGTTAGAAAAGTATCCGACCTTTTTATTTTTTGCAAAAACTATATGGATTTGAATCACGTGTGATTGCATCAGACAAGCTTGAACCTTCGTGCGCATGCATGAGTTTTTTCACGCCTGTCGGTTGTGTCATTCGCCTGTGAGCAGGCTTTGAGTGAGCAGTGGTTCAGCCCCCTCGTCGGATTTTTATTGTGAGGAAAATGTCTGAATGATTTGGAGCTTTGCTGCATCAAATTTTTCCAGAAACTGTGAGAGACAGCCAGGTGGAAACCATTCGGAAGATTCAGACAGCTTTCAGGGACGATTCTATGGGGATCACACAGATTAAGGAGTGTTACAACCGGTTTAAAGACGGCGCACAATGGCGGAGGGCGCGCCGCGCTCCGAGCGGCGATCGGCAGGCTGAAACGACCAGATCATTTCCAAACTGAACGCTGTGTTGATCCGGGACGTCGTCTGACTACTACAGAAATGGCAGAAGAGGTGGACATCAGCACTTTTTCGGCACATTCCACTGTTACAGGAGTTTTTGTCTTGTAAAGAGGAGCGGAGGAATTTGCCACGGAGCCGCTAATGGCGCGGGACAAAAGCACCTCCGTGTTGGTCTCACAGGACATGCCCTAACATGCCCAGCTCTTGCACCATTCGGAAGATTCAGACAGCTTTCGGTGGCTTTTCAGTCGTGTGACTATCCGAGAAATTGTGGACGAGCTGGACATGCCACAACATGTCCTGTGAGGCTTTATCACGGCGTTGGTTTTTGTCCCGCGCCATTAGCGGCTCCTTCCCAACGCGCGAATTCCTTTTTCCAGTTTCTGGAAAAATTTGATGTAGCAAAGCTCCAAATCGTTCAGACATTTTCCTCACAATAAAAATCCAACGAGGGGGCTGGACCACTGCTCACTCAAAGCAAGCTCACAGGCTAATGACGCAACCGACGTCATTAAAAAACTCACGCATGCGCACGAAGGTTCAAGCTTAGCTGATACAAGCGCACATGATTCAAATCCATATAGTTTATGCAAAAAATAAAAAGTTCGGATAGTTTTCTAACAGACCTCGTATGTGGTCATTGCACAATGACATGTGTGACTCATCTCTCTTTCTCTAAAATTGTATTGTAGCATTATTAGTTATTAGGGCCTGTCCTACGAGGAGCCTATTGTAATTGCGCTGTTTATTATTATTATTATTATTTATTATTATTATTATTATTATTATTAGTAGTAGTAGTAGTAGTAGTAGTTCCTGAGTAGGCAACGTCCTACGAGGACCCTATTGTAATTGCACTGTTTATTATTATTATTATTATTATTATTTATTATTAGTATTATTATTGCCACTTTTGAAATCGAAATTTCGGCCTCTTCCCATGCTCAAAAATCACCAAACTTTCCTAAGTCGTCCGGCCGGATCCGAAATTCGATATTTTGGGGTCATCGCACATGGTCGCAGAAAAATTGCGAAATAGCGCCCCCTAGAAATGTTCAAAAACCCCTCCGCATTGGGCTTTTTTCATCGTAGCCTCACGAAATTCAGTACACATATTTACCATGCCAGGATGCACGAAAAAGTCTCTTACTGTCATGGTGAAATATTGACAGGAAGTCAGCCATTTTGATTTTAAGTTTCGATTTTGAGCAAATTTTTGCCATTTTTGGCCATTTCCACTACTTACATTTGAACGAACTCGTCCTAGGGATTTCATCCGATCGTCTTCAAATTTGGTCAAAATCATCACAACACAATGGTGATCAAAAGTTATCAAAAGATTCTAATTAAGTCAAAAGGCGTGGCTGCTAGGGTTCATCAAACTTTGGCGAGGTTGAGCTCATGAAAATTGATACACAGGTCGAGCACAACAACCTCTTACAATTCATAGGGGCGTCACCCATGGGCGTGGCAAAATGCCTCAATAGCGCCCCCTTGAAACGTTCAAAAACCCCTCCCCATAGGGGTTTTTGTGGAGTAGGGAGATGAAAATTGGTACACATGTGTGACTTGCATAGACGTACAAAAAAGTCTCTTGCACCATGAGTCTACTCCAAACAGGAAGTCGGCCATTTTGAATTTTCTTCTCATTTTGGCGTGATTTCCACATGTTGTATTTGAACGAACTCCTCCTAGGGATTTTATCCAATGCACTTCAAATTTCTTTGACAGCATCCAAAGATAATACTGACCAAAAGTTATCGAAAGCTTTTCTCTATGTTGAAGGGTGTGGCCGCTATGGTGCCGCCATTTTGACCTTTTGCCATAGAACATCAAGTCATGATAACTCCTTCATGCTTTGCCTGATTGACTTGAAACTTCACATGTATGATGACAGTTGGCCCCTGAACACACCCAGCCCCTCTGTATGTACACTGAGCGCCCCCTAGTGGATGAACAATCAACATGTCATAACTCCTTGATGCATTGTGTGATTTGTTTAAAATTTTTAACTGTGTGATGAGTGGTTGCCCCTGCATGCACATGCCCACATGTGGTCACAAGAGCACCCACTGGCCCGGGTAGGCAGTCGCGCGGAACGAGGGCCCGTATATGACTGCTTGCAATCCTAGTTATTATTATTAGGGCCCGAGTAGGCAACGTCCTACGAGGACCCTATTGTAATTGCGCTGTTTATTATTATTATTATTATTATTATTATTATTATTATTATTATTTATTAATTATTATTATTATTATTATTATTATTAGGGCCCGAGTAGGCAACGTCCTATGAGGACCCTATTGTAATTGCGCTGTTTATTATTATTATTATTATTATTATTATTATTATTCTCACTTTTGAAATCGAAATTTCGGCCTCTTCCCATGCTCAAAAACTCACCAAACTTTCCAAAGTCGTCCGGCCGGATCCGAAATTCGATATTTTGGGGGCGTCGCACATGGTCGCAGAAAAATCGCGAAATAGCGCCCCCTAGAAATTTTCCAAAACCCCTCCTCTTTGGGCTTTTTTCATCATAGCCTCACAAAATTCGGTACACATATTTACCATGCCAGGATGCACGAAAAAGTATCTTACTGTCATGGTGAAATATCGACAGGAAGTCGGCCATTTTGATTTTAAGTTTAGATTTTGAGCAAATTTTGCCATTTTTGGCCATTTCCACTACTTACATTTGAACGAACTCGTCCTAGGGATTTCATCCGATCGACTTCAAATTTGGTCATAATCATCACAACACAATGGTGATCAAAAGATATCAAAAGATTCTAATTAAGTCAAAAGGCGTGGCTGCTAGGGGTCGTCAAACTTTGGCGAGCTTTTCGGAGCACGCCATTTCACTTCGAACGGCTGTCACGCCCACATACATCATCGTAGATCCTTCAAACTTGCTGGACATGATGAGGGCTCCGCCCTGAACGTCTACATATCTTAAGTTCCCGCCTGTGCCATAGCGCCCCCCGGTGGTGGCGGGAAATGTCCTATTTTTACTTTAAGAGGTCCTGATGTCACATACTTAACCCAATCAACTTCATTCCACTTCTAAAACATGCAGAACAAATTGGTGAACATAGGCGATGAATGCCGTGAAGTTACGAGTAACGGCGCCCGTGTGGCGGTGTGCCGAATATTGCCCATTCGCCATGAAATTATGTTCTTCATTTTGACGGCTTTAATTTTGTCACATCATCATGAAAATTGATATACAGGTCGAGCATGACAACCTCTTACAATTCATAGGGGCGTCACCCATGGGCGGGGCAAAATGCCTCAATAGCGCCCCCATGAAACTTTCAAAAACCCCTCCCCATAGGGGTTTTTTTGTAGTAGGGGGATGAAAATTGGTACACATGTGTGACTTGCATAGACGTACAAAAAAGTCTCTTGCACCATGAGTCTACTCCAAACAGGAAGTCAGCCATTTTGAATTTTCTTCTCATTTTGGCGTGATTTCCACGTTGTATTTGAACGAACTCCTCCCAGGGATTTTGTCCAATGCACTTCAAATTTCTTTGACAGCATCCAAAGATGATACTGAACAAAAGTTATGGAAAGCTTTTCTCTATGTTGAAGGGTGTGGCCGCTTTGGTGCCGCCATTTTGACCCTTTGCCATGGAACATCAAGTCATGATAACTCCTTCATGCTTTGCCTGATTGACTTGAAACTTCACATGTATGATGACAGTTGGCCCCTGAACACACCCAGCCCCTCTGTTTGTACACTGAGCGCCCCCTAGTGGATGAACAATCAACATGTCATAACTCCTTGATGCATTGTGTGATTTGTTTAAAATTTTAACTGTGTGATGAGTGGTTACCCCTGCATGCACATGCCCACATGTGGTCACAATAGCACCCACTGGCCTGGGTAGGCGGTCGCGCGGAACGAGGGCCCGTATATGACTGCTTGCAGTCCTAGTTATTATTATTATTCTCACTTTTTAAATCGAATCTTCGGCCTCATCCCATGCTCAAAAACTCACCAAACTTTCCAAAGTCGTCCGGCCAGATCCAAAATTCGATATTTTGGGGGTGTCGCACATGGTCACAGAAAAATCGCGAAATAGACGATACTGACCAAAAGTTATCGAAAGCTTTTCTTTATGTCAAAGGGTGTGGCCGCTATGGCACCACCATTTTGACCCTTCGCCATGGAACATTATACTTAAACAGGTACTGATGTCACATACTTAACACGATCAACTTCCTTCCACTTCTAAAACATGCAGAACAACTTTGTGAACATAGGCGATGATCGCCGTGAACCTACGAGTAACGGCTTCTGTGTGGTGGCGTACCGAATATCGCCCCTTCGCCATGAAATTATGTTCTTCCTTTTGACGGCTTTAATTTTGTCATATCATCATGAAAATTGATACACAGGTCAAGCATGACAACCTCCTCCAATTCATAGGGGCCTCGCCCATGGGCGGGGCAAAGTGCCTCAATAGCACCCCCTTGAAAATTTCAAAAACTCCTTCCCATAGGGTTTTTTTTTCGAGTAGGGAGATAAAAATTGGTACACATGTGTGACTTGCATAGTCGTACACAAAATTCTCTTGCACCATGAGACTTCTCCAAACAGGAAGTTGGCCATTTTGAATTTTCTTCTCATTTTGAAATGATTTCCACATGTTGTATTTGAACGAACTCCTCCTACGGATTTTGTCCAGTGCACTTCAAATTTCTTTGACAGCATCCAGAGATGACACTGACCAAAAGTTATCGAAAGCTTTTCTCTATGTTGAAGGGTGTGGCCGCTATGGTGCCGCCATTTTGACCCTTTGCCATGGAACATCAAGTCATGATAACTCCTTCATGCTTTGCCTGATTGACTTGAAACTTCACATGTATGATGACGGTTGGCTCCTGAACACACCCAGCCCCTCTGTTTGTACACTGAGTGCCCCCTAGTGGATGAACAATCAACATGTCATAACTCCTTGATGCATTGTATGATTTGTTTAAAATTTTAACTGTGTGATGAGTGTTTGCCCCTGCATGCACATGCCCACATGTGGTCACAAGACAACACACTGCCCTGGGTAGGCGGTCGCGCGGAACGAGGGCCCGTATATGACTGCTTGCAGTCCTAGTTACTATATTATTATTGCTATTATTATTAATATATAAGTAAAAATAAATTATAAAAAATTATAATTTGTAATACATTTGACTCTTTTATGACAACAAACGCTGAGCCATTAATTATTATACAGAAAACAAATGCAAAAACATGCTGAAATGCCAGCAGCTTGATGCTAACTAACATTGAAAACGCCATAGACATGCTAATGCATTACCATCGGTGTTAGCATAAAGTACATCTATCAGCTGTTTCAGAAGACCATAACAGGTCAGTTTAACACTAAAAAAAGATAAATATTCCTCACAGACATATGCTTTTTAGGGTGTTAGTGGGGAAAAATTAAGATAAAGCAAAATAAAACAAATGAAACCAATGAAGAAGCAGCTCGAAGCACTCCTTCATTGGTTCAAGATTCAAAGCAAAGCTCAGTTGAGTATATGGAAGAAACGAAACATCTGCGGTAAAACAAAGTTATTTAGCATCTAATCGATGACTAAATTAGTTGACAACTATTTTAATAATCGATTTTAATCGATTAACTCGATTGCACGCTCAGGGCTCATTGCTGTCTGTTGGGTGTGCACACTCAGGGTTCATTGCTGTCTGTTGGGTGTGCACACTCAGGGTTCATTGCTGTCTGTTGGGTGTGCACGCTCTGGTCTCATTGCTGTCTGTTGGGTGTGCACGCTCGGGCCTCATTGCTGTCTGTTGGGTGTGCACACTCGGGTCTCATTGCTGTCTGTTGGGTGTGCACGCTCGGGTCTAATTGCTGTCTGTTGGGTGTGCACGCTCAGGTCTCATTGCTGTCTGTTGAGTGTGCACACTCAGGCCTCATTGCTGTCTGTTGGGTGTGCACGCTCGGGGCTCATTGCTGTCTGTTGGGTGTGCACGCTCTGGTCTCATTGCTGTCTGTTGGGTGTGCACGCTCGGGCCTCATTGCTGTCTGTTGGGTGTGCACGCTCTGGTCTCATTGCTGTCTGTTGGGTGTGCACGCTCGGGCCTCATTGCTGTCTGTTGGGTGTGCACACTCGGGTCTCATTGCTGTCTGTTGGGTGTGCACGCTCGGGTCTAATTGCTGTCTGTTGGGTGTGCACGCTCAGGTCTCATTGCTGTCTGTTGAGTGTGCACACTCAGGCCTCATTGCTGTCTGTTGGGTGTGCACGCTCTGGTCTCATTGCTGTCTGTTGGGTGTGCACGCTGTGGTCTCATTGCTGTCTGTTGGGTGTGCATGCTCGGGGCTCATTGCTGTCTGTTGGGTGTGCACGCTCTGGTCTCATTGCTGTCTGTTGGGTGTGCACGCTCTAGTCTCATTGGTGTCTGTTGGGTGTGCATGCTCTGGTCTCATTGGTGTCTGTTGGGTGTGCATGCTCTGGTCTCATTGGTGTCTGTTGGGTGTGCATGCTCTGGTCTCATTGGTGTCTGTTGGGTGTGCATGCTCTGGTCTCATTGGTGTCTGTTGGGTGTGCACGCTCTGGTCTCATTGCCGTCTGTTGGGTGTGCACGCTCTGGTCTCATTGCTGTCTGTTGGGTGTGCACGCTGTGGTCTCATTGCTGTCTGTTGGGTGTGCATGCTCTGGTCTCATTGCTGTCTGTTGGGTGTGCACGCTCTAGTCTCATTGGTGTCTGTTGGGTGTGCATGCTCTGGTCTCATTGGTGTCTGTTGGGTGTACACGCTGTGGTCTCATTGCTGTCTGTTGGGTGTGCACGCTGTGGTCTCATTGCTGTCTGTTGGGTGTGCATGCTCGGGGCTCATTGCTGTCTGTTGGGTGTGCACGCTCTGGTCTCATTGCTGTCTGTTGGGTGTGCACGCTCTAGTCTCATTGGTGTCTGTTGGGTGTGCACGCTGTGGTCTCATTGCTGTCTGTTGGGTGTGCACGCTGTGGTCTCATTGCTGTCTGTTGGGTGTGCATGCTCGGGGCTCATTGCTGTCTGTTGGGTGTGCACGCTCTGGTCTCATTGCTGTCTGTTGGGTGTGCACGCTCTGGTCTCATTGGTGTCTGTTGGGTGTGCACGCTCTGGTCTCAGTGGTGTCTGTTGGGTGTGCACGCTCTGGTCTCATTGGTGTCTGTTGGGTGTGCACGCTCTAGTCTCATTGGTGTCTGTTGGGTGTGCATGCTCTGGTCTCATTGGTGTCTGTTGGGTGTACACGCTGTGGTCTCATTGCTGTCTGTTGGGTGTGCATGCTCTGGTCTCATTGCTGTCTGTTGAGTGTGCACACTCAGGCCTCATTGCTGTCTGTTGGGTGTGCACGCTCGGGGCTCATTGCTGTCTGTTGGGTGTGCATGCTCTGGTCTCATTGCTGTCTGTTGGGTGTGCATGCTCGGGGCTCATTGCTGTCTGTTGGGTGTGCATGCTCTGGTCTCATTGCTGTCTGTTGGGTGTGCACGCTCTAGTCTCATTGGTGTCTGTTGGGTGTGCATGCTCTGGTCTCATTGGTGTCTGTTGGGTGTACACGCTGTGGTCTCATTGCTGTCTGTTGGGTGTGCACGCTCTGGTCTCATTGCTGTCTGTTGGGTGTGCATGCTCGGGGCTCATTGCTGTCTGTTGGGTGTGCATGCTTGGGGCTCATTGCTGTCTGTTGGGTGTGCACGCTCTGGTCTCATTGCTGTCTGTTGGGTGTGCACGCTCTAGTCTCATTGGTGTCTGTTGGATGTGCACGCTGTGGTCTCATTGCTGTCTGTTGGGTGT
Source organism: Thalassophryne amazonica (assembly GCF_902500255.1). Taxonomy (NCBI): domain Eukaryota; kingdom Metazoa; phylum Chordata; class Actinopteri; order Batrachoidiformes; family Batrachoididae; genus Thalassophryne; species Thalassophryne amazonica. The sequence continues at coordinate 152,501,969 of NC_047104.1, read as the reverse complement.
GCACGCTGTGGTCTCATTGCTGTCTGTTGGGTGTGCATGCTCGGGGCTCATTGCTGTCTGTTGGGTGTGCACGCTCTGGTCTCATTGCTGTCTGTTGGGTGTGCACGCTCTGGTCTCAGTGGTGTCTGTTGGGTGTGCACGCTCTGGTCTCATTGGTGTCTGTTGGGTGTGCACGCTGTGGTCTCATTGCTGTCTGTTGGGTGTGCACGCTCTGGTCTCACAGCGTGACATGTTCATCATTTCGACATGGCAGGTTGTACATTCATGCTGGCACTGAGATAATGAGGTGGAACACGAAGACCACATGTGTTTGGGCTAATTAAGTTTGTGACATTGCATATTTAACTAATATATGTAACACGTAACGACCTCACTGTGATTTAAAAAGGTCTTAAATCACAGTTGCAACCAAAGCATGCAGAGATTTCACTTTGACAAAGATTTCAGGTTTGTATTTTGCAGAATTGTGAATATGAGAGTATGTCTTATTTCTCTCATTTTCATTATTGCATCCTTCAGGAACATTATTTCCTTGTTTTGCATTAGATAATGCAAAAAGAAAAGAGCAGAGGACAGTGAGTGAAAGACAAAAGGACAAATGTCATTTTCTGATAGCAGGTCATCAGCAGCTTTACAATCAGCTCATCTCAAGATCTGTTCATATGATGGCAGCATATTTGGTCTGACCTTGATGTTATATGACAGTCTAAAACACAAAGGACCCAATTTACTAAACACTGGCATGTGTTAAAATGTGTGCAAAAACCATACCTCCCACAACAAAGAAAAAGAAAGCAAATGTGCATGTTGCTTTACTAAAGGCCCTGTCCCACTGGCGTTTAGGAGGACTTGCGTATGAGTTGTGCATAAAATTGGCTCATATTCGCTTAACATCCGCAATATGAAACATGCTTGTATGAGTCGGCTGACATCCAAACACGTCCACAATTATCTGCAGAGGCACATTTGTCCGTTGCCAGGATTTTTGAGCTGCACAAAGCTTTGGTTGCGGATGACATCTGCCTTACATACTCCATACTTACTCAATACATACACAATACATACTCAATCTATGCGCTGTATATTCGCCGTCATCTGCTGACAGGGATTTGCGGCTTGGCAGCGGACTGGGACAGTGTGTAAAATGGATATTTTGGGTGCCCATCATGTCCACATCATGAACTAAAATAAGTTTTAGCGACTGCATACAGATTGGCCACGAATAAAGCGTTTTATTACGTCTGCTTCGCATCTGATTTGCGGAGAATGAAAATCAGATGCTCTGTGTTCACAGCTGGACACCATTCTTTGTTCTACCGGCAGCCACGTGCTCAGCGCTGGACGCTGCCTATATAAAATAACAGAGCCCGACCGATATATTGGCCGGCTGATATTATCGGCCGATATAAGCCCTTTTCAAAGTACTCACTATCGGCCAAAATTTTGCCGATAGAACGCCGATAATTTCTCATAAACAGAACAGTTACTGAAATAATGTTTGTGTCAGCAATGTAAAATATCCTTGCACCGTTTGTCCAGTAGATGGAGCTCTGACTCCATTCAACTGAGAGCTGCTTACACCCCTACTTAAATGTGTTAATCACTGGCCCCCGTAGTTCGCTGTCACACTGCACTGATCGGCTGACAAAATCATGTTGTTTGTAATAACTTTGCGATTACATTCACCCCACATTCCTCCCGTGTCAGTTCAAGTCAGTTTGATTAACTCAGTTTATTTAGTAATGTGTCAAATGTGCTTTATTTCGTCGGTCACGCTTTTTATAGACCTTATTTCTAGCATGAAAAACTTTTGTTTACTGCTAAGAGGTTGAAACATTCAGATTCACTAGTCGTCCGGAAGGGTTCTTGGAATTACTGCCGTTCACCATTAACCCTCTGCGGCCGATGCCGTCGTATACAACGGCTAGGACCAAGCTTTACTAAATTGTAAATAACTTTTTAATGACATGAGATAGAAACTTACTCTTTTTTTTGCTGAAAAGTTAACTCCACGGACTTTCGATCCACCATCGCCCAGCTTGGTACTCCTCATAGAAGATGTGTGATGACGTGCGCAATGTGAGTGTCCAATCGGAATTGGTTCTCCGTCACATGGTTTTCCAAAATCCAATCGTAGGGCAGATTCACCTCACGTGATATGGCAAAGATTGTTTTCAGGAGTGATATCTTACTAGTTGGCCCGTTTGAATAGCCCCCTAACTGCTCCAATTGCATTTTTGCATTTTTTGAACTTGAAAATTCTTCTCTGTTATAAAGTTAATCAATATGAGGACAAAGCTTCAGCTTTTAGCTCATAGCTTTTTTGTTAAGGGTCCATAAAGGAACATTTTATTGATTTAAAAAAATACATAAAAATAATATCGGCTGATTTATCGGCAAATCGGCTGATTTATCGGCAAATCGGCTGATTTATCGATTATCTGTATTTTTTTCATCCAAATATTATCGGCATCGGCCTCAAAAAATTCATATCGGTCGGGCTCTATAAAATAATTATTTCGTGGTGGATTAATCATTTTATTCTGCAAATTGGCTGTTGAAAACGGCTCTAATCACCTCCTGAATCACAGAGGAAGCTGCTTCACGCGAACGGCTAACAAGCTGCAGAAAGCATTTTGAGCCGTCTAAAAAGGTAATTATTTTGCTTGTTTACATTGTGAGTGCTTGATAAAACAGTTGTGTGTTTTTTTCTTTTTATCTGCAGCTGTTACAGTATTTATTCCTGTGTTTATAACAGATTTACCTTCTTGTTATAATTTTTCAGACGAGCTGCGCTCTGATGCCATCCGCTGACGTCACCACTCTTCCTGTTCACTGCTTCTTTACGCCAATCAACTTGTCCAAGTCCAGCAAATGCTCCAGAGGCTGTATTGTTGGTGTGAATAGTGATGCCGAAAGGAGCGAGTGTGCTTCATTTATGACCACAATGCAGATGCCGTACACGCGCAAACACATGCGCGATGCATTCATAATACACCCGTAATACTGCCGTGATAATCGCAATGTGTCAGATCTGTTTCCTCATTACATGCGTTATACAACCGTGATTGTTCATCATATATTCATTGTACATTATTAATATATCCGTAATTCATACTGGGGCATTTGTCATTTTTAGCCATTTTTGTTGTGGACGACAACAAATGCCCGTAATTTGTGTACTCAATTCATGCACAATTAATCCTCTCCCCAGTGGGACTGGGCCCTAAAATAAGTTGTGGCGAATGCATACGGAGTGGCCACGAAAAAAAACGTCTGTATTACCTCTGCTTTGCAGAGAATCTGCAAATACATAACAAACACGTCACGTAGACCCAAAGTACTATATGAGGCAGAAAGCGACATACCAGTCCAGCTCTTGAGATGCCAAAAGACATAATAGCTGCTGCCATCCAACAACATACTATAAATCCCCAGCTCCAGAAACATCAGCCATGGACCTCAGTTCCCTTTCTTCAGGACTTTTATTTAACACCAACAAAAGGAAGAGTTGCTGTTACAGCCGCAACTCACGCTCTTTTTTCATGACTCTCTCAAAAAAACATTGTCTCACAACCCCGAGCGGCTTCCCCCTCCCGCTGAACAGTTTACCCTTGCATGACAACATGAACATAACAACTCTATGATCATTATATTACCAATCTGTTGTGAAAGTGTAGGAACACAGACCCACAACAGGGGGCGCAAATGAACGGACAATGGAGTAAGTCAAATAACAAAGCTTTACTGTTGTGAAACTCGCACAACAAACACAACTGATTACAATTTCGGGAACAAGCCGAATTCCAATGGTGTCGTGTGGGCAGGCTCGAAGGTAGGAGACGTCTGTCCAAGTCGAACCGGAACCACTCGATTTCCACCGCCACCGAACCCCGGGAATACTGGAGCCGCCAAGTCCCGAACTCCCAGGTGACCACTGCCTCCGCTTGTCGGATCTGGTACTGCTGGCGAGGAACAAAAACAGTCAGAGGTGGGTGCGCTGCACCCAGCAACACGGACGGTGGTAACACCACCTCCCCCTCTCGTCAAGTAAACACTGAAGTGCAGGAGTGTGAGTACTTATCCAACACTGTCTCCTGCTGCTCTTCTCTCTCTCTGTATAAAGGCAAAAAGTATTCAAGGTTGATATAGTCGGCTGGATACGTTACCTCCTCGGTAGAAACGATATCTCGGCAATGAGGTGGAGCTGCCGTCCTGCTGATATACCCCTCTGATGATTGCTGTCAGCTGTCTCAGGTGATGGGTGACAGCTGTCACCCTGGCTGCTCCTGTGTGGCGGCAGCGCCCTCTGGTGCCTGGAGCCCGCACTCCAGGCAGGGCGCCCTCTGGTGGTGGTGGGCCAGCAGTACCGCCTCTTCAGCGGCCCACACAACAGGACCCCCCCCTCAACGGGCGCCTCCTGGCGCTCGACCGGGCTTGTCCGGGTGGCGGCGGTAGAAGTCGGCCAGGAGGGCCGGGTCCAGAATGAAGATCTTCTTCATGCAGGAGCGTTCTTCGGGACCATACCCCTCCCAGTCCACCAGATATTGAAAGCCCCGGCCCATCCGTCGGACATCCAAAAGCCGGCGCACAGTCCAAGCCGGCTCGCCATCGATGATCCGGGCAGGAGGTGGTGCCGGACCGGGTGTACATAGGGGTGAGGTGTGATGGGGCTTGATCTTCGACACGTGGAACACTGGATGGATCCGCAGTGAGGCCGGAAGCTGAAGCCTCACTGCGGCGGGATTGATGACCTTAAGGATCTTGAAAGGACCTATGTATCTATCTTGCAATTTCGGGGAGGCCACTTGTAGTGGGATGTCCTTGGTGGACAACCACACTTCCTGCCCAGGACGATACGTAGGGGCCGGGGTTCGCCGACGGTCTGCATGGGCCTTTGTCCTCATCCGGGCCTTCAGCAAAGCAGAGCGGGCGGCACGCCACACCCGACGGCACTTCCATAGGTGGGCCTGGACCGAGGGCACACCGACCTCTCCCTCAACCACCGGAAACAATGGGGGCTGATACCCCAAACACACCTCAAAGGGGGAGAGGCCGGTGGCTGACGACACTTGGCTGTTGTGGGCGTACTCGATCCAGGCCAGATGGGTACTCCAGGCCGCCGGGTGCGCGGCTGTCACGCAGCGCAGGGTCTGCTCCATCTCCTGATTGGCCCGCTCTGCTTGCCTGTTGGTTTGGGGGTGGTATCCGGACGAGAGACTGACCGTGGCCCCCAGTTCCCGGCAGAAGCTCCTCCAGACATGCGAGGAGAACTGGGGACCGCGATCGGAGACGATGTCTGATGGAATCCCATGCAGCCGGACGACGTGGTGAACCAGGAGGTCTGCCGTCTCCTGGGCTGTTGGGAGCTTCGGGAGGGCCACGAAGTGGGCCGCCTTGGAGAATCGGTCCACTATCGTGAGGATGACGGTGTTTCCCTGGGACGGCGGGAGGCCCGTGACAAAATCCAGGCCGATGTGGGACCAGGGGCGATGAGGCACGGGCAGCGGCTGTAGCAGTCCCGGAGCCTTGCGATGGTCGGCCTTGCCCCTGTCGCAGGTGGTACAGGCCTGGATATAATCCCGGACGTAGGCCTCCAGGGACGCCCACCAGAAGCGCTGCTGGACAACTGCCACGGTCCTTCGCACCCCTGGATGACAGGAGAGCTTAGAGCCGTGACAGAAGTCCAGGACTGCAGCCCTAGCTTCTGGTGGGACGTAAAGTCTGTTCTTCGGTCAGTCCCAGGGTCCGGGCTTCGTGCCAGGGCCTCCCGGACGGTTCTCTCTACGTCCCAGGTGAGGGTGGCCACGATAGTGGACTCCGGGATGATGGGTTCCGGTGGATCCGACAACTCCGTTCTGACTTCGTCTTCGTGTACCCGGGACAAGGCATCCGATCTCTGGTTCTTGGTCCCGGGCCGGTAGGTGATGCGGAAGTCAAAACGGCCGAAGAACAGTGACCAGCGGGCTTGCCTGGGATTCAGCTGCTTGGCGGTCCTGATATACTCCAGGTTCCGGTGGTCAGTGAAAACCGTGAATGGCACAGACGTTCCCTCCAACAGATGTCTCCACTCTTCAAGAGCCTCTTTCACCGCGAGGAGCTCTCGATTGCCGACGTCATAGTTCCGTTCGGCCGGGGTCAACCTGCGGGAAAAATAGGCACACGGATGAAGGACCTTATCGGTCTTCCCGCTCTGGGACAGCACAGCTCCTATCCCTGAGTCTGAGGCATCCACTTCAACCACTAACTGGCGACTAGGATCGGGCTGCACCAGAACGGGTGCAGACGAGAAGCGCCGTTTCAACTCCTTGAACGCGGTATTGCAACGATCCGACCAGGTGAAGGGGACTTTTGGTGAGGTCAGGGCTGTCAGGGGGCTAACTACCTGACTGTAGCCCTTAATGAACCTCCTGTAGAAATTAGCAAAGCCGAGGAACTGTTGCAGCTTCCTACGGCTTGTGGGTTGGGGCCAGTCTCTCACCGCCGCAACCTTGGCCAGATCGGGAGCGACGGAGTTGGGGGAGATGATGAACCCCAGGAAGGACAAAGAGGTGCGGTGAAACTCACACTTCTCGCCCTTAACAAACAGCCGGTTCTCCAATAACCGCTGCAGGACCTGACATACATGTCGAACATGGGTCTCAGGATCCGAAGAAAAGATGAGTATGTCGTCAAGATATACGAAGACGAATCGGTGCAGGAAGTCCCGCAAGACATCATTAACCAACGCTTGGAAAGTCGCGGGAGCGTTTGTGAGACCGAACAGCATGACTAGGTACTCAAAGTGACCCAAGGGGGTGTTAAATGCCGTCTTCCACTCGTCTCCCTTCCGGATCCGAACCAGGTGATACGCATTCCTAAGATCAAGCTTGGTGAACATCTTAGCTCCATGCAGGGGCGTGAACACCGAATCCAATAGGGGCAACGGGTATCGGTTGCGAACCGTGATTTCGTTCAGTCCCCTATAATCAATGCATGGACGAAGTCCACCGTCTTTTTTACCCACAAAAAAGAAACCTGCACCCATCGGGGAGGTGGAATTCCGGATCAACCCGGCGGCTAACGAGTCCCGGATGTAGGTCTCCATTGATTCGCGCTCAGGCCGTGAGAGGTTGTACAGCCTGCTGGACGGAAACTCACTGCCCGGAACCAAATCAATGGCACAATCATAAGGACGGTGGGGGGGAAGGGTGAGCGCCAGATCCTTGCTGAACACGTCGACAAGGTCATGGTACTCCACCGGCACCATCCCCAGATTGGGCGGGACTCTGACCTCCTCCTTAGCCTGGGAGCCGGGAGGAACCGAGGAACCTAAACACACCCGATGGCAGGTCTCGCTCCACTGAACCACTACCCCGGATGGCCAATCGATCCGGGGATTGTGTTTCAACATCCAGGGAAACCCCAAAATCACTCGGGAGGTGGCAGGAGTCACAAAAAACTCGATCTCCTCCCGGTGATTTCCGGACACCACCAGAGTTACAGGTGGTGTCTTATGCGTGATTGGAGGGAGTAGGGAGCCATCTAGTGCTCGCACCTGCACAGGCGAGGTAAGCGCCACCAGAGGGAGCCCTATCTCCCTGGCCCATCTGCTGTCCAACAGATTCCCTTCAGAGCCCGTGTCCACCAGTGCTGGGGCTTTCAGGGTTGATTCCTCATAAGGATCGTAACTGGGAGTCGTGTGGCAATGTGGGTGTGTCCCACGTGAATGTCTCTGCCCACCCTTAGCCCAGTCTCTAGGGGCGGGCGTTTAGTGTTTAACCGCTCGGGGCAGTCTCTCACTTGGTGCTCTGTCGAGCCACAATTAAAACATACTCCGCGGGCCTGCCTCCTCTGTGTATCTGGTGCCCTAAACGTTGCCCTGCTTGTGTCCATATCTTCGTCAGCAGGGGGAGCTGTAGCCACACGGAGCGCCGGAACCGTGGAGCGTGGGGAAGGCGGGGCGCGGTCGGAACCGGAAGGGAGAGGGACGGCGCGTGCCCGGCCACGCCCTTCGTCTCGTTCCCGATGACGTTCTTCTAACCAATTGTCTAATCATATGACAAGATCGATAAGCCCATCTAAATCCCGCGGTTCGTCCTTAGCCACCAGGTGCTCCTTAAGAACCAAAGACAGTCCATTTACAAAGGTGGCGCGGAGGGCAGTGCTATTCCAGCCGGACCTCGCAGCCGCGATGCGGAAGTCGACTGCATAGGCAGCTGCGCTCCGACGCCCCTGTCTCATTGACAGTAGCACTGTTGAAGCGGTTTCTCCTCTATTAGGGTGATCGAACACAGTTCTGAACTCCCTCACAAACCCATCATATGTCTGAAGGAGCCGTGAGTTCTGCTCCCAGAGCGCTGTAGCCCAAGCGCATGCCTCACCGCGAAGCAGGTTTATTACATAAGCTACCTTGCTAGCATCGGTCGCGTACATAACAGGACGCTGTGCGAAGACGAGCGAACACTGCATAAGGAAATCCACACACGTCTCCACACAGCCTCCGTACGGCTCGGGGGGGCTTATGTATGCTTCCGGGGAAGGTGGGAGGGGTCGTTGAACGACCAGTGGAACGTCAATGTTACGCACAGGGTCTACGGGAGGGAGACAAAAGGCAAAAAGTATTCAAGGTTGATATAGTCGGCTGGATACGTTACCTCCTCGGTAGAAACGATATCTCGGCAATGAGGTGGAGCTGCCGTCCTGCTGATATACCCCTCTGATGATTGCTGTCAGCTGTCTCAGGTGATGGGTGACAGCTGTCACCCTGGCTGCTCCTGTGTGGCAGCAGTGCCCTCTGATGCCTGGAGCCCGCACTCCAGGCAGGGCGCCCTCTGGTGGTGGTGGGCCAGCAGTACCTCCTCTTCAGCGGCCCACACAACACAATCAACTTGTTCAAGTCCAGCAATTGCTCCAGAAGCTGTGGTGTTGGTGTGAATAGTGATGATGAAAGGCCCGAGTACGCTTCTTTTATGACCGCAATGCAGATGCTGCGCACGCGCAACATGTGCGCAATGCATTCACAATACATCCCTAATTCTGCCGTGATAATCACAATGCATCCGATCCGTTTCCTCAATACATGCATTATACATCCGTGATTGTTTGTCATATATTCGCTATACATTATGAATATATCCATGATTCATCCTGGGACATTTGTCATTTTTGGCCACTTTTGTTGCGGATGTCAATGAACGCCCGTAATTTGTATACTCAATTCATGCGCAATTAATCCTCTCCCCAGTGGGACCAGGCCTTAAGCGAGGGTAACACAAAAAAAGGTTTACGAAAAATGTCCATTGTGATGCCTAATTTGAGTCCTTACAATTATTTTTTGCATTGATAAATGTGTTGTGTGTGCAAACATCCTTTATTTAGATACTCACCATCCACAAGTTTGTGCACTTGGATGGACACACCCTAAACTGCATTAGACAAACATGCTAAATGGACAATACACTCTATTTTACACATTGAAAGATGCAATCCTAAGTGTAATATGTTAGGGCCTGGTCCCACTGAGGAGAGGATTAATTGCGCATGAATTGAGTATACAAATTACGGGCATTTGAGTACACAAATTAAGGGCATTCATTGTCGTCCGCAACAAAATTGGCCAAAATTGACAAATGTCCCAGTATGAATTACAGATATATTAATAATGTATAGCGAATATATGACGAACAATCACGGTTGTATAACTCATGTATTGAGGAAACGGATCAGAGGCATTGCGATTATCACGGCAGTATTACGGATGTATTGTGAATGCATCGGGCACATGTTGCGCGTGCGCGGCATCTGCATTGCGGTCATAAAATAAGCACACTCGGGCCTTCGGCATCATGATTCACATGAACACCACAGCCTCTGGAGCAATAGCTGGACTCGGACAAGTTGATCACAGAGTTGATGTTCATGTTGTCATGCAAGGATTAACTGTTCATGAGTTTAGGGAGCGGGGGAGGGGGAGCTGCTCAGGGTTGAGAGACTGTGTTTTTTTTTTTTTTTTTTCAAAAAGAGAGCTTTCAGCGTGAGTTGCAGCTAAACAGCAACTCTTCCTTTTTTTGGTGTTAAATAAAACTCCTGACAGAGAACCGAGGTCCACGGCTGACGTCTCTGCAGCTGGGGATTTACGGTATGTTGTTGGATTGCAGCAGCTGTTACGTCTTTGGGGATCTCCACAGTTGAACTGTCACTGACTGGCAGGTATGTCGCTTTCTGCCTCATATATAGTACTTTGGGTTTATGTGACGTGTTTATTATGCTTTTGCAGATTGTCCGAAAATCAGCTGCAAAGCAGACATAATCCAAATGCTTTATCTGTGGCCAATCTGTATACATTCGCTACAACGTATTTTAGTTTGTGATGTGGACATGATGGGCACGCAATATATCCATTTTACACACTGTCCCAGTCCGCTACCATGCTGCAAATCCCCATCAGTTACGGATATCAGCGGCTAACGGCGGATATATACAGCGCATAGCTTCAGTATGTATTGAGCATGTATTGAGTATGTAAGGCTGATGTCATCCGTAACCAAAATTTTGTGCAGCTCAAAAATCCTGGCAACAGAAAATCGTGCCTCTGCGGATAATTGCGGACGTGTGCGGGTGTCGGCCTACTCATACAAGCATGTTTCACAGATATTGCAGATGTTTGGCGAGTATGAGCCAATTTTGTGGCACAATCCATATGTAAATATTCCTAAATGCCAGTGGGACTGTCCCTTTATGTATTTGTATGTCGGTACATATATGTTGCAAAATGAAATCAATCAATCAGTCAGTCAGTCAGTCAGTCAACCAATCACATTGTATCTGTAATTTAGCACATTTGAAACCTTGGTGCTAACTTTTACTGTGTGGCCTGATCAATGCAGACATGGAGAAATTTGATTCATTCATTCCCAGTGAGCTGTTTGGGTATGCGTTTCTTTATCTTCTCCAATAATTCTCTTTAACACAGAAAACATCACAATAAAGCATTAATACACCGTCACATATTTTTAAATGAAACAACCATTGTCTAAAATTGTGTCATTTATCGTGTCTTAATATGTAAAAGAAATATAAGCAGAAAGAGCTGACAGCAGTCAGCACCACAGTCTGTGGTCAGGACCATGGACAGTATGGACAGCAGCTGTGGACATATAAACATATACAAATGATTCTTATTCTACATCACAACCTCTGGGATTATGTAACATGAAAGAATAACACCAGGATGAAATGCACCATATCGTGCAAATTCACATTTGAAGATTTTCGCTTTAAACTGACAGTTTAAGACGAGCGATGCTGAAACTGGAATTGTGCCAAACACTTCATTTTTGATTTGTTAAATCTTCATGTAAAGTGTGTGTGTAATTTGTATTATGTTGTGCTTATAGCTGTAAGTGGCTGTTTGAATTTCATTTTGCACTTACAGTCATCAACACACGCAAAATCCTCATTTACATACTGCTGTCTCCGTCACTTTACCACTCGCAAAAACTGTAATTGTGATTTGTCTGAGAGACGGTGGTGTGTAAATGTCAGACTCAGGATGCAGTCAGTGACAGGTTTTCTGTAAAGGAGCAGGTTGGTCCATTAATAGACTTCCTCGAAGGACGTTCTGCTGTCTCCTCAGGGAAGCCTCTTCCAGCCTCCAGCCTCCATCCTCACAGCACAAATACACAAATTGGTACATCCTTCAAGATCACATCAATTTCTGCTTCACCCAAGGACACCAAAAGGTAGAAAGCAGTTAGATTTCTGGGGTTGGGGCAGCTTTTAGATTCTCTGTGCTGTCCAGCAGCAGCTCCCACTGCTATCAAATGGTTTAACTTTTCAAATATAAGAGCATCTGCATGTGGAATCGAAACATTTGAACACTTATTAAACCCACATCCTGAGCATTGTATTGCATCTTCAACCGCTTATCCGGGATCGGAATGTGGGGATCCAACAAGCAGTTTAAATATATTTATTGTGATATACAGTTTGATGGAGAAGAACAACAAAACCTCACTTTGGAGAAACTGTAAAGATGGAACTTTTTTATGATGAAAGAAAAAACATCAATCAATGGAGCAGTTAATTATAATTTTTTTTGTCATTTCACTTGGTTATAATAGCAAGTTTTGCTTGATCTAAAAAAATGATGTGTTTATATAACGGAGTCGAGGAAACGTTTATATTTGGAATTGTGTGATTTTGTGGCTGTTATTGTATTGGCAGCTTGGCGACTCATGTCATAGGTGACGTTTTTGGTGTTTATTTCTGATCACCGCATCATTCTACTTCTGCTATTTGTCTTTCGTGTCTTCTTCTTTGTCATCGTCTTATTATTATTATTATTACTATCTGTGTTCTCTGGTTATTTGTTCTCTGGCGCTTTTACTTTGACATCTCTTCTGTGTTTGCTCTGTGTTTAACTTCCTGTGTTTGTTCACGTGTGTGATTGTTTGGTTGCCTTTCTAACTGCTGTTACAGCGTTACTTCATTGCCAGATTATCTAGGTTCATGCCTGAGCATTTGCCTCGCTGTTTTAGAGCTGCACTGCCATGCCGTCTTTGCTGATTTTTTGGTGGCTGCTGTTTTCTCTAAACCACTGTTGCTTCTTGGACTGATCCCCCGACCAAGTGTTTGTCTGCCGTGCTGCGGACAATAAACCAGCTTCTACTGACCATCCTTGTGGTTCTCTGTGTTGGGGTCCTCTGTCTAAGTCATTACAGACTAGATTTGTGGCAGAGACATTTGTCAAACTGCGGTGACTTGGCACAGTAATTTGGCGTGCGTGTTTGTAATGGCTCTGTGGAGTCACATTTAGATGACAAAGGTGATTAGTAGCCTGCAGAGTTGCTGACGGCTCTCAGAAGCCCAGCTGCTTCATCGACAGCCAGACTGATGAGCGAATGTCTGGACAGAGTACAATTTACACATGTCCAACCAAGTCATGATTAACAAGCTGCAATTTCATCTGTTCATTTTGTACATCTGAATTCAGAGGCCAGGTGTACTCGCCGTTATTCAGGTGGGGTCAGGTCTGGGAGCATGCACTGGAAGCGCACATGGCTGCATACATCCTTGGCAGACAACTGGTCTGTTCCCACCACACAAAGTAGCCGTCTCTCTGCTGGAGCCAGGTAAAGCGTCTTATCTCTGGAGTCCTCAACACTGAGGCACCCCTGTGTTCTGGATGATCCACAAAAACACGTGCTACATGGCCGTTGGGTTGTAGGTGTCATATTATACAAATAATTAATGTTTACAAGTGCAAAGGTAAGAATATTTGGTGAAAGATGGAACATTCAAAACTATGTGTTCTCCCTGAGTTTGCATGGGTTTCCTCCAGGTGTTCTGGCTTCCTCCTACATCCAAAGACACGCATCTAAGGGGATTAGAAACATTAAATTGTCCATAGATGTGCATGTAGGTGTGAAGGTGTTTGTTTTTCTATATATGGCCCTGCGACAGACTGGCATCCTGTACAGGGTGAGCCCCGCCTCATGCCCTATGACTGCTGGGATGGGCTCCAGCCTCCCCATGACCCTTATTTGGAGTATGCGGTTAAAGGTGAGTGAGTGAGTGTAACAGACTGTCAACCTGACAGAACACATAGACAGCAGCCACCAAAGCTCCCTGAGGTGAAGCAGAGCAGTAGCAATGTGAGGTTTTCGGTTTATGCCTAGGGACGGGTATTGATAAGATTTTATCGATATTGAAACCATTATCTCTTCTGCTTATCGATCAGATTTTTTTATCGATTCCCTTATAAATACCTCCTGTGAATTTTTTATGTAGTAAAAGTAGGCTTTACAGGTTTTTATGTCAACAATGTTTTATTGAGTCTTAAAGTAAATAAATATGAAACTGGTCACTGGATCCTTGAGCTCTGGACAGAAATAAAAATAAATAAAATCTGTACATTGTGGATCCTCGATCTTTGGACATAAATAGAAATACACACAATCTGTAGTTTTGTCTAAAGCATTTCCTTTCCAGTGTTAATGAGACAAATTTAACTCCATAGCCCCTGAGCTGTGGTCTCGCAAACAGCTATGGCTCAGGGCAAGATCAGTGTAATTCATAAAGAACGGGGGACGTCTCATTTTGGTGGGGAAAATGGTTTTGGTTTGTTGTAGTTTGTTGTCTGTATGATAACATTTGGAAGAGGCGTCATTTGATTTAAAATGGTGATTCGCTTTGAAGTTATTAATTCCGACCGGAATCTATCTTTCCAACGTTCAGAGCTGCGCAGTTAATCCCACAAAACAGATGATATTGTTATTTTTTCTTTTACCTGAGTTTCAGTTTATGAACCGGTGAATCGGGTCCAGTGCACGCCAAAATAACCATCACGTGTGCTGCCCCACAAAAACCTAATAAGGAATGAATTAAAAACTCTGGTGTGGAACAGAGCACGATTCTCGTTTCTTGCCTGCAACATGACAAGAGTCCCGGTTTGTGACCTTAATCAGTACAAAGGTGACTCACGAATGACATGTTAAATAGGTTTGGGGGGGGTAAACAAAGGACTTGTGGAACTGCAGCAAAGCACTTTGCAGCTTGCACTGTGACCCGCTGCTTCGCGTCTCAACTTCTCATAAACAGTGGGCCCATAGTCAACGTAGAGAAACGATCATTTACCCGAAACACACCCTCAAAACAACGGCCGCTCTGGCGTAATGTGAACTTAAGAACCGACAAGGGAATCGTTAAGCAAAAAGGCTGTTGATGTTGGTGGATCAAATCATTTCTTATCGATTCTTAACAGGAACCTGTTTTCGATACCCATCACTATTTACAGCTGTCTTGTTTATTGTTTTTGATTTACTTTCATCATGTATTTTTCACAAATAATATCTTAACTTTGCGGGGGGCACTTGTGTAAAATATGAGGGTTTTTCATCTCTCCTCTTGTTCGGTCCCACTGTTGCATCTGTACGTACAGGCAGAGAGTGTGTGTGTGTGTGTGTGCGTTCTGAATTCGATTATTTCAGGTTGATCTGACAGTTAAACGTTTTGTGCAGTACAAGATCTCCTAAGTTTCTGGTGGTCTAAGGTGCAATGGCTTTCTCGTGACAGATGATGTGAACATGCCAGCTCGTTGCCAAACCACACCTCATTTTTATAGACCAAACACACCCATGGAAACACTCGTGGTACTGTTACGTAGGGGACGGGAACATTGGGCTTGAAAATGACACCCACGCTAGCCTTTGCGCTGCTTTATGCCAATTGTACAACAGGACTTCTCAATTGCTGCTGAAAATATTTTAACCTTCTGGTGCATTTTGATAATTTTGTTTTCTTTTTTGTTGTTGTTCTACTTCTCTCCCTTTGTATCCTCATGGGTTCCCTCATGTGTAAGTTTAGAGTGTTTCTCTCACCACTGCTCTTTGACTTATATCATGTCCAGATGTCATCATTTGTGTGACAGGAAGACAAACGTATGTTTGCCCAAAGTCGAACTTGGCCTAGGGGGCAGTCTGTTGGGATTTGGAGATTTTGGTTTTGTTGTTTCCGTTTGTTAGCGTGAGTGCAGCAGGTGTAAAGCTGCAGATCAGCTGAACAGGTTCCCGACTGGCTCGCGGTGAAGTGGCGTCCTGTCGATCCGTAATGGCAAGTGGCTTCTCGGCTCCAGCTGCCTCCTCATTACGCTGCCTGTTAGAGAATATCTCATTACACAGAGGCGACAGCTCGAGGCTGGAGATGAGATGGGCGACGATATGCTTATTTAATCACTCCAGACTCAGATAAAGAGTGTGGAAATGAGTGGGAGCCCAGAGGAAGATGGATATGTACTGCCAACCAAAGCGCTCAGCTGTATATATCAGGATATAATTAGGAATACTGTGGGATTACTGTGGAGGTGAAAACTTTGGGATCTCTGAATAAAATTACTGAATATTTAAAAAAAAAATCTGATAGTTTATTATCCCTTGGCCCTGAGGATGATGCTGTGATCTTTGTACTTGAGAAGCTGAGTGAGGTATCAGAGTGTCTGGGTTTGTGGTTGTCCTGGATCAAGGTGAAGATCCAGGCTTTCAATGACTTCCTGGATGCACCCATCAAAGGTTTATCTGTTATGTGGTAAAAGTGTTCATCTTATCTCAGCAGGCACTAAGAAATCAAGAGATGCCTGTGAAGAACTTCATGAGGTCAATGTGTGGTGATAATTTATTTGCAGGATAATGAAAGTCCATCTTTGGTCTCTCCTTGGGAAATACTGAAATGACTTTATGTCAGATGAGTGGTTACTAAGAGATGATGAGGAGTATCACTTGCATTGTGAAGGAATGCCAGCAATGACATTTAGACCATGTGGTGTGTTTGTCTGTGATCGATCCAGCATGCAGGTGTCTCATTGTTGAGGACCACAGCAGCTGGAGAAGACCGAGGGGATGTCCATGCTTCACTTGGTTGCCACAGATGGCTATTTTGGAGAAGCTGGAATAGACTGGCTATCTACCTGGATGGTTACCATCCAGGGGCCCAAAGTGGTTCTGTAGTGTGGTCTATACAGCAGCACATGCCACCAGCACGTGGTATAAGATCTGTCCTGGTTCTGAAAGCCACTGTCATCCCCTGTGCTGTCTGTCCATCCTTCCATGAATGCAGTACAACTTTTCTGGATTGTTAGATCTTCTCCAAAGTGTGCAGAGACCCTTGGGACCTTGCTGCAGTATTTTTATGTCCCTCCAGTAGTGGAAAATGTGGAATGATTGAATGGGTCTGTTCATACGTCCATCCATTCATCTACAGATTTGTCCAGCCATCTGGATTCTGTCAGACCGTTTATACGAGGTCTGTTAGAAAAGTATTGAACCTTTTTATTTTTTGCAAAAACCTGATGGATTTGAATCACGTGTGCTTGCACCAGCCAACCTTGAACCTTCGTGCGCATGTGTGAACTTTTTCACGCCTGTTGATTACGTAATTTCCTGGTAAGCAGCCTTTGTGTGGGACGTGTGCTGTGCGCTCGGCGGATTTTCATTTCAAGGAAAAAGACAGAACTACTGGAGCAGCACCGCATCAAATTTTGCCAGAAACTTGGCGACAGCCAGGTGGAAACCATTTGGATTATTCAAATGGCTTTCGGTGACGATCCTCTGGGCATCACACAGATTAAGGAGCGGTACAACCGGTTTAAAGACGTCTGCACAACAGTGGAGAGTGAGCCACGCTCCGGTCGGCCATCAACATGCTCAAATGACCAGATCATTTCCAAAGTGAACGCTATGGTGATGTGGGACCGTCGTGCGACTATCCGAGAAATTGCGGAAGAGGTGGACATCAGCACTTTTTTGGCACATTCCACTGTGACAGAAGATTTGGCCATGAAAAGAGTGGCTGTGAAATTCATGCTGCTTCTGATGGCGCAGCAAAAGCGCCTCCGTGTTGAAGTCTCACAGGACATGCTGTGAAATGCCCATCTCTTCCACAATTTCTCGGATAGTCACACGACTGAAAAGTCCCCGAAAACCGTCTGAATCATCCGAATAGTTTCCACCTGGCTGTCGCCCAGTTTCTGGCAAAATTTGATGCGGCGCTGCTCCAGTCGCTCCATCTTTATCCTTGAAATGAAAATCCGCCAAGTGCACTGCACACGTCCCACACAAAGGCTGCTTACCAGAAAGTGATGCAATCGACAGGCGTGAAAAAGTTCATGCATGCGCATGAAGGTTCAAGGTTTGCTAATGCAAGCACACGTGATTCAAATCCATCAGGTTTTTGAAAAAAATAAAAAGGTCCAATACTTTTCTAACAGACCTCGTACAGCTGTGCAATGTGGTTACACAACCCGCATGCACGAAACCGTTGCAGCGGCATCGTTCATGCCTGCCCATCGGCTCAATGTTTTCATGGTTCGCTCATATGACCTGTTCCGCTGTGAGTTGCCCTGAGTTGTACTTATTTGTACTATGTGTGAAGGGGCCCTAACATTTCCATTGATCATGGTGACGTGTGCTTTTGTATACAGTTTGTTTATTGTAACATACATCTTATTACTGTAAAAACATTACAGTATTGCCCCACTATTAAATCATAGTAACCAGCTATGGTTGGCAGAATAACTGGAAAAAATACAGTAAAATAGTTAAATTTTATTTTGATTATAAGTATTCAATTCAGCAATAAGATTCAGAAGAGTAACACTGCAGAATAAAAGTATAAAGCTGACAATAGACATTTTTTACAGTGTATGCAGCTGTGTCATCAGTTTATGAGGATTATATTTTGCATTTAATGAGAGGGGCTCACGTTAATTAGTCATGTTTATTAGCCTCTTGCTATGTTGTTCGCTATACATTACTTATAGTTTTCAGTCTTCCTGAAATAGGAAAAATTAGATCTAAGCATTCAAACATTAGATATCACCCTTTTGATAAAGTTACATTTTGTGCAGAATGGTGTCTTTTTGGGGGAAGGATGGTAATGACAACAAAGTGTATGTGTGTATGTTGGGGGGGGGGGGTGCTCAGGTCTTCATACAAACTCGATCTTCCTGAGTTCTGGTTTAGTGAATTGTTGCATTCCTTTTGGTTAGTAGTGATATAAATATCACCTGAACAGGCCAAGAGGTGTTCAACAGTTTACGGTCAGTAAAAGTTATGAGCCGCTTATTTTCTCAGTAATCATACAATCAAAGCACCTAATGGATCAGTCTCATAGCTGCTAAAAGTGCTAATTCCGTCAGCATACAACATCAAGTACAAGAGTTTCACTGAGTGAAAATATCACAATAGAGACATCATAGGACGTTTCACCACACAACAATCCATATTATTCCAGTGTTTGTCATAAAATACTCCAAAACAACAGACACAGCCTCCACAACAGCAAGCAGCCGCATCACGTGAACTGTGAGCTATGGTCACAGTGAGAGACGGAGATACTAGACTCAGCAGCTGTCACTCACAATGAACATGCCCCCAATTATACAGAACTGTATGCATTAAAATGTCTTAAACTAAGAAGTTAAAATAAAAATCCATTGTCATGAAGGAGGAAACTACCTATAGAGGTCAAAACTAATTTGTTGCACCAGGCTGTGAATGCTCTGTTGCTCCAAAGTTGGACATTTTAGCATGGAGTTGAATGGGGAGTTGCTCTACTGTATTTTGGAGCCAGCCTCAAGTGGCCATTCGAGGAACTGCAACTTTTTCTTCTTCCAGCAGGGCTTCATCTGAAGCCATCAGAGTTTACCGCTTGGGTGAAATGTGGGCGGCCCCTTGGCCTTGATCAGTCACTTCACCCTTTTCATCATAGTAATGTCAGTGATGCATGTTGAAGTGGAGAAGAAGCCTGTTAAAGGTTGGCGGCCTTGACCTAGTTTTTCTAGGTAAATGGGTGGCCATTGATTCATTAATTATGTTGCACTTCACACCGGCTGAGTGGCTCCAACTGCTAAAGTACATTGTGTTTTATCTTCTCGCTCCTTCTTTCTTGTCTATTTTCTCTTTAACCTTCCAACTCTTGACTTTTTTTATATCAGTTTTTTGTGTTTATAGCGCAGCATCTCCTGTCCTGTCAAGATGGATGTTTTATGTTGCCAGAGCGATTGTTGCCAAGGTAACAGACGTTTGACAGCTGCTATTACTTTGATTTTCCATCGCTGGTTAACTGTGAGCTGAGGGCACAGTGGAAACAAAGCGGGACATTATTGGCAGTCCTTGGATCAATTCTAGATCTGAAGAAAGCTTTTAATTGAGGGGATTGACTTCATCAACGTGCCACAGTCGGGACTCTGGATCTGTGAATGACCATGCAGCAACGCATTCTGAACTGCAAAGTGTTTAGAGGTTGTGCAATGGCTTTGTTGTGGGCTAATGAAGGTTCCCAAGAGATTTACGTGTCCAGGGTCATTTTTTCTCCTCACACAGAGGCCAGCGGGGCTCCGCTTATATCCACAGCTCCCGTTCATCTGCCAGGCTGCTTTGTGATAGATTCTAACAGCCTAATAAATCACAGAGTCGGTCATTACGGCTACAGTCAGATCACACTAAATGACTGGAACAGGCTCTTCTGGTCTTTGTTGGACTGTGTAATAGAATACTTCAGGCACCGGTTCTGGAAAATTGCTAGTAGCATCTTAAAAATCAAGGGGGGCTTTGTTTTATGCTGTTACCGTCAAATAACCAGAACTAGAACCTGACGTTTTCTGTTACGCAGTCCTGTGAAGAGTCTTTGCTGCCATCACAAACAATTTTTATGTCCTTGCATTTGTTATGTGTCTGAATTACTTAAAAAAACTTTTTTTTAATCAATAACCCTTATTTAATCAATTTAGATAAGAGGCTTACATGAGTGCAAATACCTCTTTATGTGCTGGGAAATAGCATCAAAAAAGGGCGGAAAACAAAAGGTAAGGGATCAGACTGAGACCCCAACGCAGTGAACGACAAATGTTTCACGAAAGACTCCGGTTTATTGTGCAGTGACACTGTGAGTACCACTGCACACAGCAGGGAGGTACAGTGTTGTTCGGTACACAGGATATCAGTCCACAATCTATGACAGTAACATTAGATGGCAGGCAGACTCTTAATCTGGACACGGGCTAAGGGTCAGAACACAGATGAGCAGTTCACAAAGTAACAGCATTTCAGTCGGGATTATTAACAAAGAATTATTCAAATATCTATAGCTCACAATCAGTAACAGGTGCAGTTCCACCACGCAAACAAATCCAACCAACGGCAAACAAACGTCGTGGTCGAAAAAGCAGCGGAGCCCAACAAAAACAATCAATACAAGGAATCAAAGAATGAGAGAGAGCTCGGATGGAACCTAAAATAATCTGGCGGAAGATTAACACCTGGAATAATGTATCTTTTAAAGATGCCAACCAGTTCACGGTGGAAATGCGTCCGACCACAGAAATTCAATTCTTAAGTTTTTGTAAATTATGGATGTGCGTTGGAAGGGGTGGAAATGTAAGAAATTTTTACATGTGACAAGGTTGGGAGTCGATGATCTAATAAAATGATGAATGAGGTTGTTTATTATTCAATTAAATTTTAGAATTACGAATTATGTAAATTGTAGAATTATGAATCAAGTAATTTGTAGAAAGGCCCAACCAGGGACAAGAGTTGTGAATTAGTTGAAGCTATAAACTCTTTGTGCATCGCATCAGTCACAGATATTGCTGATCTATGTTGACTGCATTGTCCCTGTCAAATAAACAAATAAATGATATGAAATGAATGCACAAATCCAAGAAACTTGGGAACACAGAGGGACATGCCAACCACAGAGTCAGACCACCGGATCAGTTTGTCAAGCCTGGATTTGTCCTTAGATGTGCTGTCCCCCCAGCACACCACAGTGTAAAAGAGGACACTGGCTACCATGGACTGGTAGAACATCCACAACAGTATCCTGCAGATGTTAAATGACTGCAGCCTCCTCAGGAAGTACAGCCTGCTCTGTCCCTTCTTGTATAGGTGGTTGGTGTGGGTTGTCCAGTCCAGTTTCCTGTCCAGCCACAGCCCGAGGTACCTGTAGGACAGCCTCCACCTCAGGTCCCTTGGTTAGAACTGGTCGCATTCTTGGTCTGGACTTCTCAAAGTCAATGACCAGCTCCTCACTAGGCTCCTGTACTCCTTCTGTCTGTCATCCATGATACATCCAACAATGGCTGTGTCATCTGCAAACATCTGGATGTAAAACAGCCCAGAGTTGTAGCAGAGGTCCGAGAGACACGATGGACCGGGAATCAAGGTGTGAGCAGGACACACAAACAGCAGACTGAACACACAGGAGACTAACAGCAGGGGACACGCCCACATCCACGCACACTGATACGAGACACACATGAGTGAAAGACGCCGGAGAGATACACACACGAGTGACATGCAGACGAGACAGAACACACACACACACACACACAGAAATGACAGTCAACCACGGATACGAGCCGGGATTGCGTGCACACTTGCGCCAGACTCCACATACACCCACACGTGACTCAAGAGACCGGGAGGCAGACACACACTCACACCTCCACACAGCTGATAGCAGGGACACGCCCTCACACCGCCTGGAGACAGTAGGCAGCGCATACGGGAGACAGACATTACCAAGACACATGACAGATGATGAGGACTAAATGCACAGACAAAAGGCTAAGACAGGAACTAACGGGGCAAGCCCACAACATTTATTGAAATATATGAAAATACATTAAAAACAATGCATAATGAATACAAAATAGAATAAAATATGTGCCATGCAATGCAGCAGCTCCACCCACTGGGACCTACATGGCAGAGACCTGGAATGTTCCAAGACACCACATTTAATAAAATAATATCCTTAATATTATTATTTTTAAAGTCCTTAATATAATAATATTAAGGTCTTTAATCCCCTATTGCTCCCGGTGTGTAGTGAGCACCTTGTATGGCAGCACCCTGACATTGGGGTGAATGTGAGGCATTAATGTAAAGCACTTTGAGCGCCTGATGCAGATGGAAAAGTGCTATATAAATGCAGTCCATTTATTTCCCATTTAATATCCCTTACCTGTCTGCTGGATGTCTTCTCTTTTCAAATAATTCCTTTTTGTATGAATATAGTGCAGTGTATAGTAATTTGTGATGAAAACTGTTAAATAACCATTGCTGCATTGAAAAAATATTGCTGCCCAATCCTGAAAAGTATAATGACTACATGTATGTTTTTCCACAGTGATTTTCTATGTAAGACAAAATAAAGATAAAAAGTGTTTTCAGGTCAATAAGAATGTTCTTTTAGATTTTATGAGCATTTACTGCTGTGTTTCAGTGTAGTGGGACGGCATAGCAAAACAATTGTTCATTTTGTGATAAAAGCATGGAATTTGGCTCACATATTCTAAATTAACTAGTGTTTATGTTCAGATATGGAGCCATTCTGGAGCTGACCTCTAATGAGCTACAGGGGACAATATAGAATTACACTGGGGTCAAAATGTAAAAATGCTCCACTCATGTTGAAAACTATACCACATTATTTGTCTGATCATTGTGATTCCAAAAATGTATAGTTTGGACTATCTATGACTTAATGTTCTGGAGTTATGGGCTAAAAAATGGCAAAAATGGTGACAAAGATCAGTTTCAGTTTGTACAGGGGTCAAAAGTTAAAGTTGCTCCAATTTTGGTAAAACATGATGCAAATTAGTGGTTGAAATAAAAGTATTAATAAATGTAATATTTTTGACTGTGTTGAATGCTTGGTCTCCAAAGTAAAGGTCAGACAAGGTCGATTTCCTTTGGATTCTATGACGTATGACATATGACATACAGTAGTGTTCAGAATAATAGTAGTGCTATGTGACAAAAAAGATTAATCCAGGTTTTGAGTATATTTCTTATTGTTACATGGGAAACAAGGTACCAGTAGATTTAGTAGATTCTCACAAATCCAACAAGACCAAGCATTCATGATATGCACACTCTTAAGGCTATGAAATTGTGCTATTAGTAAAAAAAAAAGTCGAAAAGGGGGTGTTCACAATAATAGTAGCATCTGCTGTTGACGCTACAAACTCAAAACTATTATGGTCAAACTGCTTTTTTTAGCAATCCTGTGAATCATTAAACTAGTATTTAGTTGTATAACCACAGTTTTTCATGATTTCTTCACATCTGTGTGGCATTAATTTTGTTGGTTTGGAACCAAGATTTTGCTGGTTTACTAGTGTGCTTGGGGTCATTGTCTTGTTGAAACACCCATTTCAAGGGCATGTCCTCTTCAGCATAAGGCAACATGACCTCTTCAAGTATGTTGACATATCCAAACTGATCCATGATACCTGGTATGCGATATATAGGCCCAACACCATAGTAGGAGAAACATGCCCATATCATGATGCTTGCACCACCATGCTTCACTGTCTTCACTGTGAACTGTGGCTTGAATTCAGAGTTTGGGGGTCGTCTCACAAACTGTCTGCGGCCCTTGGACCCAAAAAGAACAATTTTACTCTCATCAGTCCACAAAATATTCCTCCATTTCTCTTTAGGCCAGTTGATGTGTTCTTTGGCAAATTGTAACCTCTTCTGCACATGTCTTTTATTTAACAGAGGGACTTTGCAGGGGATTCTTGCAAATAAATTAGCTTCACACAGGCGTCTTCTAACTGTCACAGCACTTACAGGTAACTCCAGATTGTCTTTGATCATCCTGGAGCTGATCAATGGGTGAGCCTTTGCCATTCTGGTTAGTCTTCTATCCATTTTGATGGTTATTTTCCATTTTCTTCCATGCATCTCTGGTGTTTTTGTACATTTTAAATCATTGGAGATCATTGTAGATGAACAGCCTATAATTTTTTTTGCACCTGCGTATAAGTTTTCCCCTCTCCAATCAACTTTTTAATCAAACTGTGCTGTTCTTCTGAACAATGTCTTCAATGTCCCATTTTCCTCAGGCTTTCAAAGAGAAAAGCATGTTCAACAGGTGCTGGCTTCATCCTTAAATAGGGGACACCTGATTCACACCTGTTTGTCCCACAAAATTGACGAACTCACTGACTGAATAGCCCAATTTCATAGCCTTAAGAGTGTGCATATCATGGATGCTTGGTCTTGTTGGATTTGTGAGAATCTACTGAATCTACTGGTACCTTGTTTCCCATGTAACAATAAGAAATATACTCAAAACCTGGATTAATCTTTTTAGTCACATAGCACTACTATTATTCTGAACACTACTGTATGTTTTTCCACATAGATTTTCTATGTAAGATAAAATAAAGATGAAAAGTGTTTTCAGGTCAATAAGAATGTTCTTTTAGATTTTATGTGCATTTACTGGTCTGTTTCAGTGTAGTGGGACGGCATAGCAAAACAGTTGTTTATTTTGTGATTAAAGCATGGAATTTGGCTCACATATTCTAAATAATGTTTACGTTCAGATATGGAGCCATTCTGGAGCTGACCTCTAATGAGCTACAGGGGTCAATAAAGAATTACACAGGGATCAAAATGTAAAAATGCTCCACTCATGTTGAAAACTGTACCACATTATTTGTCTGATCATAATGATTCCAAAAAGGTATAGTTTGGACTATCTATGACTGAATGTTCTGGAGTTATGGGGTAAAAACGGTAAAAATGGTGACAAAGATTAGTTTCAGTTTGTACAGGGGTCTGTTAGATAATATTTGTGCTAATTCTTTGTTTTATGTTAGCTATTAAGTATTTGTGTTATTTGTTTGGAAGTTCTGAGAAATATTTTAAGTTTTACTTTCATCTGGACAAGTTTCCGACACAGGGAGAGCTCCCCCTGTTGATAATAGCCAGTAGCATTAGAAATGTGAGACTAAACCACACCCATGTTAACACCCACAAGGTATAAAAAGTGTTGTATGACTCATTTTAGGGGCCTTTCACAAGATGGACACTGTCTGTGAGGGTCCCAGGCCTGGTTTCTAACGTGACCTTGAATAAACTCAAAATGAGGAATACAATGGTTTGGTTTTTGGTAAGGGGAAGAATTTTACATAAAAGAACCAGGTAGAAATAACAGGTCAAAAGTTAAAGTTGCTCCAATTTTGGTAAAACGTGATGCATATTAGTGGTTGAAATAAAAGGATAAATAAATGTAATATTTTTGACTGTGTTGAGTGCTTGATCTCCAAAGTAAAGGTCAGACAAGGTCGACGTCCATTGGATTCTATGACGTATGACATATGACATATGTTACCATATAACATGATAACTAAGCATGACAGATGGTGCAAACTATTCCTTTTTAAAATCCTACTAACTCACCCAAATTGTAGCTAAACTGCACCACTAGTGAGAATCTTTCATGAACAGACGCTGCAGCCAGAGTGTAGCCTTTCGCAGAGTAAGAGAGGAGGCGCCCCATGTGATTTTGTCTGGCGTTTGTGATTGGCTATGAGTCATAGATCATCCAGAAGAGAGATGGATGGTACAGCTGAGAATTTGTATGTTCAGCATGTGTTGAATGAAGTCTCAGTGACATTCTGTTACTGATCTTTGACCTGCACCACATGACAATAAACTGGTGGATGACCAAATCACAACGACGGCCACAAGTGTCACCAGAAAAGGCGTGGATACAAAGCCGGTGTGTCTGATGCTACATACTTAAACTCTGGTCAAGAATAACCTGTTACCATGCTGAGGACTCTGAAAGATCCCATAAAGTGTAGCCCTTGGACTTTTGGGCTTGGCCTTCAGGTGGACTTTATAGTGTTTACTATTTGCTTGTACATAACTTAATGGCCTAAACAGTGGGGCCACCTGGTCTGAGTCTGGTCTGCTTGAGGTTTCTTCCTCAGAAACACCACAGGGAGTTTTTCCTTACCACTGTCGCCTTTGTCCTTGTTCTCCGGGGTTGGTAGGGTTAGATCTTACCTATGTGAGGTGTCTCGGGGCAGTTTGTTGTGATTTGGTGCTCTGTAAATAAATCATATTGAATTAAATTGATCTATTAATACTAAATGTGATGAATTGTACACTTAGCCACACTGGCACGTTCATGGACCTGACAGGGTTAAGGTTTGGTCTGTGTTTGGTTTTGGCTTTATTCTGCATTTGAACTCGTGTACACCCTCATATGATCTATGTACTGTGTCACTGACGTAATCTTTCTTTGTAATGTGTTTTTGTATCAAAGCACAGGTTGTTACCCAACTTAATGATGTATTGTCAACATCTACATTTTCATTTCAAATCCTGTTTCATGTCTGTGAAAAAAAAATCCACTCATCCATCTGGTTTCCTTACAGCCCCACCAGGGGGGAGGACTAAAAGTGGCATTAAATTATGAGGTATTAAAGCCTAGTTTTTTTTTGTTTGTTTGTTTGTTTGTTTTTTACAGGAGTTATTCCTTTTATTTTGGTGTTCATTTTCTCTTAAATTGACTTTCATTGTTCGGTTATAGACTATTGGACTGCGGTCACCTATTACCCTGAACAGGAATAAGTGGCTTCAGAGAATGGATGGATGGTTTATGGACTATCATGCATTGCTATGAACATGTGCTTTGAACCTAATTATATTAGTACCATGTTGTGCTCTTAGAACTGGTTTTTGCAGGTCTAAGGTGCAAATACTTTGCAGTGGCACACGATAGTTTTAGACCAAAACACACCAATAAGCAGGAGTGGTATTGTGATCTAGAGGACGTGGACGCTGGGCATAAAAGTGACAACTGTGCCCAGTGGAAAATAGCAATAACTTCTCTTTGCAGTGCTTTTTGCACCAGGTGAGAGATGAAGACTGTTAACATATTGTCTGGTCCAAATCTAAACAGAGAGCCAGATATGGCAGGTTTTCTCTACCTGACAGATGCATGCATTTCTAATAAGTTTGGCTTAATTGCCTCCATCAAGGATGTAATATTTTTGTAATTTGTTTGTTGGTTTAACCCTCGAGCGACCAAGTTATTTTAGTGACTAATATGAGTGGTCTTATTTATGACCCCACTGACTTTACATTGGAATACTTCAGTATAAATGATTGTTTTAGGGTTGTTCATGTTTGTTTCACTCTCTAATATATTTATCCATCATTCTTTTCATCCTCACTCTGGGCATCAAGAATCAGTCTCAATACTTGTGCAGCTGTAAATGTTGCTGTTTCAGCTCTGTTGGCTTCCCTGCAAAACAGTAAAATATAATGATTAGAGTTGGGAAATTACAATTAAATTACAACAAAATTGCCACCTCATAGATCTTCCTGGGGCCATAAGCGACCCTGCACAAACTTCGATCCTTGCAAAATTCTATGAACAAATGCAGGACAAATAGATTGACAAATTCATGGAAGGAAACTTTTTTCCA
Organism: Thalassophryne amazonica; assembly: GCF_902500255.1. Lineage (NCBI taxonomy): Eukaryota > Metazoa > Chordata > Actinopteri > Batrachoidiformes > Batrachoididae > Thalassophryne > Thalassophryne amazonica. The sequence continues at coordinate 152,474,185 of NC_047104.1, read as the reverse complement.
ATTAAAATTAGAAAAATGGTACACAAAAATATATGCCTGGGATCATAAATGACCTCACCCGGTCGCTTGAGGGCTAATGGCAGGACTACCAAAAGAAACAAAATGTGTTTATTTCTAACACATGTGAATGTTTTTTTGAGTTGCATATTTTATGTGCTTAGCACCATGTGATAGTTGACTTCCAGCCATCTTGTATTAAACCATTAAAAGACCTTTGCACCATTTGTTTTATGGCAAAGGCTATAAGCCCAACCACTGGGCAGATAAATATAATGTCTTACTTTATTCACGCAACCGTTGGGCAGATAAGTCATACATTGAACGTTACATGAACAACCGTTGGGCAGATAAATATAATGTCTTACCTTATTCGCCCAACCGTGATCATGTATTTTACACGTTTTGTGCATCTAAACTACATTTTTTTACACCACTTTTTAAGGCTCTATTGCAGCGTATGTTTGACACATTTAACGGCGTCGTCTTTAATTACTGCAAAAACACCGCAATGGATCAAAACAGACAAACTTCATAAACATTTTGATCGGAAGCCTGTTAACGACGAGGAAACAGTTTTTGAACAAAATGCTGCTTGTTGGCTGTAAGATGGTGTTAGTTTGACACTGTTCCCTGGGTGTGATGAGCCAAACAGAACCGCTTTAGATCACAGCTCCTCCGTGGGCTGCGAACCCTCCCGTAGCTGGCGAGAAAATATCCGCCTTTTTTCCCTCCTGCGTTGAAACCGGAAGTGAACTTACAAGCGCGCTCATTGGCCGGTTGTGGTTGGGTTTATATGCTCGCGAATTTACTTTATTGACCCAACGGTTGGGCGTATAGCCACTCCATTGTTTTATATTTACGTCTGCCAAGGGCGTAATAAATCATCAAGTTTATTTATTTATTTGTCTGCCTGTCTGTTTGTCGGTCCATTACCAGGAAAACATCAAAACTGCTGCACAAATTTTGATGACATTTTCACCACACATAGATATTAGGGTATGGAAGACGCCACCGAATTTTGGGGGATGATCCAGATCCGGAGTGGCAGACGTCAGAAATCTCTGATTGCTCTTGTTTATCCATGTAACTGTGGTTTGATTGGATTCAGAATGCCAGAAAACATGGAAAAACACACTTTGTGTCTGTAAAACATATACGTACATTCTAAAAAAGGAACTGCTGTCTCAACGAGAAAAAAATGATGTAACAATTTGCATAGATTTTTAAAATGATTTCGACTTCGAGTTAATGCCACAACACTTCTCTTGTTAAGTTGAAATAACTTAAAAAATATATGCAAATTGTTGCATCACTTTTTCTCGTTGAGACGGTGGTTAATTTTTTTTATTTTTTTTCGAGTGTATTAATAAAGACAGAGCATGTTAAAGGTGTTGCTGAATGTCGTGGCGGCCATCTTGGATTTTGCTAATTATTATCCTCTCGGGAAAAATTGTGCATGGTATGGCATTTTTTATTATTGTTGTTGTTATTATTATTATTATTATTATTATTATATCTCAAATAATGTCTGTCAAAATATGCTGCTTTGACTATAAAACATAAAAACGTCATGACATCTCACACACTATATCTGCTCTATATTGATGGGGTGATGGCCAAGCAGTTTAGGGCACTTGTTTCCAGAGTGGAAGTTTCCCGATTCAAGACCCCTCCCAACACCCCCCCCCCCCCCCCACACCACCACCACCACCACCCGGGCCTTTCTTCAAGTAATGTGGAGTTGCATCAGGAAGGGTGTCCTGTGTAAGAAACTTGCCAAAACAACATGCAGATGTGCTGTGGCGACCCCAAGTGGGGGAAAAGAGCGATGCCAAAGGGACTTCACTTTATCGGCCCTACTTTTGTACAGAACAGTTTTGTCAGTCAGCAGGAACATAGTGTGTAATTCATTCATAACCAATTTATTATTTAGTCATATTTTCATTAATTTTCTTTTCTATTTGAGGTAAACTAGTGTTGGCCCTTTTTATTGTTGAACTTGATGAATTACTGAATTTCCTTCGGGATAGTAGTTTAAATGTATTTACTCTGGTTAAAGTTATATTAACTCATATTGTACATCATGTAAACTGTTTTTTTTTAATCTCGTGTTTAAACATTGTGAACTGTTTTTAACAGGGCTAAGTGACAGGTCATCTCATTTAAAACTGCACCACACCATGAATGCAATGGTTTTATCCACTTTAGATTCTTTCCTGGGTTTTTTTTTTTTTTTGTGGTTCAGATGATGGCGACTTGAGCTCTGTGGTGGTGGCAGCGACCATCCTCCTGTACTGACTCTAATCATGCAGCTTCATTTTAATTAGCTCTTGATTCAAGGACAACAGAGCTGTGGATAGACGGATGATTAAGGAGGGCAATGAGAGTGTAGAACACTCATATCTTGGGTAATGTCATATCAATTATTCCCACCCCGGCTGTAAAATGTCCTTTTATTTCCAAGCAGTCATCCACTGGCACATATAAATGGTTCTGTCTCATTTAGAGGAAATTTGTACGCCATCAGCCTTGGAATACTGCAAATGAAATCAGTTAGTCCCATAATGAAGTCTCTACTGAGCTCTTTTGTCTCTCCGCATGCGCCGCCTTGCTGTGGAGATAAAAACATTAAAAACTACACACCATAAAAAAACACTGCAATGTCCAATATTTAATCCCTCTTATCAAGCGGACAATACAAGTATGATCCCTCTATTCCTCTGTATATGACCCATGGTCACAGACGTACAGTCATGAAATGACATGAATGAAACAGTGCGCTCTTATTATGTCTTATTATGTCCAGCCGGGTATATAAATAATTACTACAATCACCGAACACTGATAGATTAGATATTGGTGTATAATTAGTGAAAACAACTAGGTTGATATAAATAATAAATAAAAGGGGACCCAACACAGAACCCTGTGGTTAAATAACCCTGGTTAAATTAAAAATGAATGCCACTCGCAGGATTCAAACCTGAAATTTACAAAAGCTCTGAGTAACAGGCGGAAACTTTACCACTGCGCTACAATCGGTGTCTTATAACAGGAGCGTACAATGCCTAAAATCAACAAGAGATATAAACCTATTTTAAAAAAGAGAAATGATGATATAGATGAAGAGGAAGTTTCCATCGTCTTTCATTATGGCGAAGAATGTGCCGTAATAACGGCCAAAACGGCGTTTGTTACTGCTTATTTTTGGTGATACATGACTGAAAGTGGAGTATTTGTCACACTGTTGGCTTAGCATAGTCCTGCGGCGCACCGCTCACAGGACACGCGTGTCCTGTCAGACAGATATGACATTCAGATCACCTGCTGCGTGTTCACATGATCTGACAGTCCATTTCACCTGGATAGCCTGTCAGTGTGCGCGCTATGCGCTTGACCCACCCTGTCACAAAAGCGATATATGTTTTCATGTTTTTCCACGTTACGACAGCAAGCACACACACTCGCGATACACTCACACAGCATGTGTTGAGGGGGCAGCTGACACTCTGGCACGCCACATGTGTGTTGCTTGGCAACTCCACAGTCGTGGGGTCATTTAGACAAATTCCACAGCCAGCTCGAAAGTGATCATGTGCTCACTATTTTTGTCCTGACAGCGCGAATGGACGCACATTTTCTAAGTGTCCAGCGAGGGATGTTGGATGTTCGTGTGTGACACCTGGAATTTGGCCGACACCTGCCGCGAGAGGGATCGAATGGGCTCTCACGGGGCACTCTCTGTCTTTTGGCTGCTGGTGTGCACGAATGGTTGTAGCAACAGATGTACGAGGCATTAGAAGCAGCTCTGATTTTTCACAAGACTGGCATGCAATTCCACCTTTGTGCGCTAGTCGGCTTCAATCGTGTTTTCCGCTGATTAACATTAGTTTTTTCAATCACATCATGTTTTTGAGATATGAAAACATATTTCTCGTATCAATCATTGAAGCAAAGCTGCAGTCTCACACACCTCTTCGACACTATAAACAATATTACGTTCATATCTGGTTCATATTTAGCGTACCTGGTTTAAAAACTATGCTTTTGAAGCAGATTTTGTGCAGGATTAGTGGCGTCAAACTCGTGAGTGAATGAGCAACTTTTGCTTAATCCACCACTACGGAAAGCAGCTCAAACATTCCAAGACTGATAACTAACGAAGATGCACCGCCATCTGTCTGATTGGGTACACAAAAGATACAGGAAGGATTTTGATTAAATTTTGTGGTGAATCTCTTTCATGCCTTATGACATCACAAAGCTCTGTACATATTAGATTTGTGCTGCCTAGTGGTATCACAGTATACCTCAGTGTGAAAACTGTGATGCCAAGTGTCACAGATGAAACTGTTTGGACCTTCCAGTGAATTCAGAGACGATGTTTTGGAATCAAATATCACAAACCTGAGAATCTGCGATCTGCACTTTGTCTCAGATAGAGATTTTAAATGAGTCTAATCGAGGATATTTTTGCCAGGCATTGGGTAGAAAGGTCTTCGTAATGGTCCTCACAGCGCATTCACTGTCACTGTACCTTTGCAACGTTAACTATATGAGCAGTAATTTTCTTAATTGAAATATGCACCAACACTTTACTGCTTTGAACAATGTGATATGAAACAGGAGGCCTCCGTTTAAAGATTTGACATTTTGTGACTTCACCTGTTAAGATGTTTTTCTCATCTGATTCTTGTTTATCTGATTAATCATGAGTGCATCTGGAACCGACACCCAATCTTAAAGTAGCTCCAAAGCTAAATTATTAAAGACCGTAGCATCAGTTGTCATGGTCTGGCCCTTTTGGGGCCAGCTGTTATGATTATGGACCTTTTTCCATGTTCTGAGCCTCTATACCATGTCTTATCATTGTCATGTTCATGTTATGTTTGCTTTTGTTTCATTTATTCTCTGTGTATCTTTTCTTTGCCACATATTTAGTTTTTCTTTATTGTTTATTATTTGCTTTCACACTTGGTCCCTTAGTTGCTTTAGTCTTAGTTTCATTCTGTTTATTACATTTATTATATTATGCTTTAGTCACAGGGTTTTGTTATTATTTATCATCAGTGTTTCTTATCTAATTATGTTCCATTTGTTATGTATTGCACTTTCTGTTTATCAGTTATCTTGTTTCATTAATTGCATTATTCTGTAGTGTAGTGTTTATTCTCTGTTTATCAGTAGTTTATTTTGGCTCATATCATTTGTGATTTCATTTATGCTTTTATGTCCGGTTTTGTTTTCAGTTCTCATGTTCATGCTCTGTCCTGGTTATAGTTGTATTTTAATCTGTCCATGGTTTCTTTGTTTGCCCCTGCACCAGCTCTTGTGTCCTCGTCTGTCACTATGACTCTTTTTGCTCTGTGTTTTCATCCACTTCCACTCTTGCACCTGCTCACGTGTCTTTGTCTCTTTCATCACTCCACTCTGTTTTTCTGCCTTCACTATCTTGCCCCATGCATATCTTTGTTCACTAGTCACGCCCCCTTCCAGAACTTTCACTGACACCTGCTCGTTTCACTAATTGCACCACGTTATTTAAGCCCTCACAGTCCCACAGCTTACCGCCAAATTGTTGTCTTTTTACACCTTCCAGACCTGCTCCTTGTTTTGCTCTTGCCTGTATGTATTTTGACTCTGCCTTGTTTTTGACCTTGACTTTGCCCTGCCTCTGATAGCTCTTACACCATGTTTTTTGACCTGTGCCTGTTTTTTGTACCACGTCTCAGCCTCTTGTCCTTTTGCTACCTTTGCATCACTGCTGGACCACCCGTGTACCGAACCCCTGTCTGTTATTAAACCATTGAACTTTATCAGTCTTGCGAGCTTGCATTTATGTCCCTCTGGTTTGTGCCACACCTGATATCAATAAGCTCAAACATGAATGGTTTTGTTGTCAGAACCAGAAATAAAGTATGAAGCTGGACTGTCTGGTGACGGTGGCAGAGAAGAGAACACTGGACAAACTGCTGGACATTCTGGACAATACCAGTCACCCTCTGCACACCGTCATCAGCAACCAGAGGAGCCTCTTCAGCCACAGACTGAAAAACTCCTTTGACCCTCAGGCCATCAGACTGTACAACTTCTCACTCAGGGGGAGGAGGAGTAACAGGAAGACAGGGGACGGGAATGAGAGGAACAGTAGTAGCTAGAAAACCAGTAGTGAACAGTATGTAAACTGGTTTTTTTTTTGGTGTTTTTTTTTTCTTTCAGTTTTGATACTCTGTGTGCTTCTTACCCTGTGTGCTGCTTGAACCTCAATTTCTATTAGGGAGTCTTTCCAAGCGATTAGTAAAATTCGGTCTAATCGAATCTCTAATCTAAAGACAACTGATTTCCTATTTATTATTGCAACAAAGTTATTTTGTACATTCTATCCAAACAACTTTACTTCTGATGAAAACACACAGTGGCGTAGCTGTACCGCCTCGTTCTCACTGCCTCCGATGCACTTACTGAGTCTGCGGGCTTGGTAAGCGCCGCAGTGGGCCACTCACACCGCCCCTTTCTCTGCTGTGTGGAGCTGCGGCCAACTCTGGCAAAGTCCAGAGACTACGCCCACTGTTTTGATGCGGCGCGCTCCGGCAGCCCGCAAGGATAGACTTCTTGCGGAAAAATCCACAGCGCCGCAGAGTCTCGGTAACCGCAGCCGCAGAGCTCCGTGGCCACTGAGAGAGGTTGGTATCTTTTTAATGACTTGGATTCTCTGTGGGTCCCGCATCCGTACCAACGGTAACACCGGAGGCAATGTGAGCAAGGGGTAATGCAACTGGGTATTTCCAGCCCAGGTGTGAGAGCTCTCTCTCTCTCTCTCTCTCTCTCTCTCTCTCTCTCCTCTCTCTCTCTCTCTCTCTCTCTCTCTCTCTCCTCTCTCTCTCTCCTCTCTCTCTCTTTCTCTCTCACACACACACACACACACACACACTGTAGCTGTGCTCACATGGAGACACACACACACACACGCTGCTTTTAGTTACAAATGTTAATGGCTGAGGGAACTGAACCTTCAAACATGTGGTTACAGTTCCGAGAGGGCGACGCTGACAACGCTCCTTTTGCATGTAAAGGTGGAAACAGAAAATTCATCATATGCAGGTGGACAGTGTAAAACCGAAGAGCACAGAGTTGATCGATCATCGCCTCAGGTTTGTATGACAGTATATTAACTAAATTTAACTAACAACTGTTATGGGCACATAGGCAACATTTAGGTTCCATGATGGTGGGGGTGTGTTCCCACCACTTTATGATCACCTATAGTTGTTCCCACCCCATTCATTCTACAACCCCAATTCCAATGAAGTTGGGATGTTGTGTAAAATGTACATAAAAACAGAATACAATGATTTTAAAATCCTCTTCAACCTATATTCAATTGAATACACCACAAAGACAAGATATTTAATGTTCAAACTGATAAACATGATTGTTTTTGTGCAAATATTTGCTCATTTTGAAATGGATGCCTGCAACACGTTTCAAAAAAGCTGGGACAGGGGCAACAAAAGACTGGGAAAGTTGATGAATGTTCAAAGAACACCTGTTTGGAAACAGGTGAGTGTCACGATTGGGTATAAAAGGAGCATCCCCAAAAGGCTCAACCATTCACAAGCAAAGGTGTGAGGAGCACCACTTTGTGAACAACTGCGTGAAAAAATAGTCCAACAGTTTAAGAACAATGTTTCTCAACATTCAGTTGCAAGGAATTTAGGGATTCCATCATCTACAGTCCATAATATAATCAGAAGATTCAGAGAATCTGGAGAACTTTCTACATGTAAGTGGCAAGGCTGAAAACCAACACTGAATGCTCGTGACCTTTAATCCCTCAGGTGGCACTGCATTAAAACCAACATAATTGTGTAAAGGATCTTACTGCGTGGGCTCAGGAACACTTCAGAAAACCATTGTCGCTACAGTTCATCGCTACATCTACAAGTGCAAGTTAAAACTCTACCATGCAAAGTGAAAGCCAAACATCAACAACATCCAGAAACACTGCTGCCTTCTCTGGGCCCGAGCTCATTTGAAATGGACAGACGCAATGTGGAAAAGTGTGCTGTGGTCTGATGAGTCCATGTTTCAAATTGTTTTTGGAAATCATGGACGTCGTGTCCTCTGGACAAAAGAGGAAAAAGACCATCCAGATTGTTACCAGTGCAAAGTTCAAAAGCCAGAATCTGTGATGGTATGGGGGTGTGTTAGTGCCCATGGCATGGACAACTTACACATCTGTGATGGCACCATCAATGCTGAAAGGTCCATCCAGGTTTTGGAGCAACACATGCTGCCATCCAAGCAACGTCTTTTTCAGGGACGTCCCTGCTTATTTCAGCAAGACAATGCCAAGACACATTCTGCACATGTTACAACAGCGTGGCTTCGTAGAAAAAGAGTGCAGGTACTAGACTGGCCTGCCTGCAGTCCAGACCTGTCACCCATTGAAAATGTGTGGCGCATTATGAAGCGCAAAATACGACAACAGTGACCCCGGACTGTTGAACAACTGAAGTCATACATCAAGCAAGAATGGGAAAGAATTCCACCTACAAATCTTCAGCAATTAGTGTCCTCAGTTCCCAAACGCTTATTGAGTGTTGTTAGAAGGAAAGGTGATGTAACACAGTGGTAAACATACCACTGTCCCAGCTTTTTTGAAACGTCTTGCAGGCATCCATTTCAAATGAGCAAATATTTGCACAAAAACAATAAAGTTTATCAGTTTCAACATTAAATATCTTGTCTTTGTGGTGTATTCAATTGAATATAGGTTGAAGAGGATTTGCAAATCATTGTATTCTGTTTTTATTTATATTTTACACAACATCCCAAATTAATTGGAATTGGGGTTGTAACTGCATGTATATTGTGGTGTTGGAATGCAAAGGTCAGACTTGGGTTTTACCCATTTTATCATATTCAGTGACTTGGAAATATTCACGCGTCCCGTCTCCTGACTTGTCTAAAGAATCCTGGCTGTAAAACTGATGATTTGCTGCTAGCCTATAAAATTGTTCACAGACTGGCACCTCCCTACTTAGCTGACCTAATTAAACCTTACGTACCGGCCTGGGCTTTGCCTTCTCAGGGTGCCGGACTACTTTGTGTCCCTAGGGTGAATAAGTAGTTTGCAGGTCACTTTGCTTTCTCTTATCCTGCCCCTGTTCTGTGGAATGATCTCCCTACATCAGTAAAACAGATTCTGTAGACTGTTTTTCTTGTTGCCTAATGCTGACAAATTATACTGTATTTGTTGTCTTTCTGATGCCTGATTCTGTTTTTTTTTCTCTCTGCTTGAGGAGCAGCTCCATCCAGAGATGGGTGTCGTGTCTGTTTCTGAAACCCTCCTGTCTTGCGCACCGGCAACATTTCCTGTATATTCGTTTTGTGAATTGTTTTATAATGTGGTAAGGTTAGATGTTACTTGTGTGAGGCACCTTGAGGCAACTTTGTTGAGATTTGGCGCAATATAAATGAAAATAAATTGAATTAAATTGAATAGAAAAATGGCTCTTATTTCTAAATGTTTAATGCAGTTTTTTTTTTTTTTTTTGTTAAACTCAATTAAAGCTGAAAGTGGTTCTTAATCGTTTCATTTCAGCTCCATTGTGGTGGTAGGCAGAGGCAAAATTAGAAATACTGGGTCACTTTTACAAATACTTGTGCATGTGATTAGATTTATTACTTTATTCCATTTTGCTACAGTCAGCTGTCTGTTCCTGGTTGCAGTCCAGATCCCCTTTGGGATTTGGCTTTATTCCAGATTCCTGTCCTAGTGATTGTACGTGGTCTTCGAGTGAAGTACTAATCAGAACCTACTGTGCTTGACCTGTGAGGTCTGAAGGGATCAGGTGCACAGAAAGCATCCTGGCCTGTAGTAAAAGTTGGTCCATTTCTAAGATGTGATAACTTGATTGGTTTCTGATGTGACTGATTCATCCCAATCAAGTGAAGTAATCCTCTCATTTTGCCTGTAGATGACCCGGTTTTCATAAATCCTATTTGATCAGGATGTATTACATTTACTGTAATTAATTTGACTATCCAGGGTTGGGACCAGGAAGCAGAGTTGTAGTCTTACACACCTCTCTGCAGCTTCTCTCCCCCTGCCATCCCCTCATTACCCCATCCCCGTAGAGACGGTGCCTGCTCCCAGACCACCAATAACCAGCAAAAATCTATTTAAGCATAAGAATTCAAAAAGAAAAAATAATATAGCACCTTCAACTGCACCACAGACTAAAACAGTTAAATGTGGTCTATTAACATTAGGTCTCTCTCTTCTAAGTCCCCGTTAGTAAATGATATAATAATTGATCAACATATTGATTTATTCTGCCTTACAGAAACCTGGTTACAGCAGGATGAATATGTTAGTTTAAATGAGTCAACACCCCCGAGTCACACTAACTGCCAGAATGCTCGTAGCACGGGCCGAGGGGGAGGATTAGCAGCAATCTTCCATTCCAGCTTATTAATTAATCAAAAACCCAGACAGAGCTTTAATTCATTTGAAAGCTTGACTCTTAGTCTTGTCCATCCAAATTGGAAGTCCCAAAAACCAGTTTTATTTGTTATTATCTATCGTCCACCTGGTCGTTACTGTGAGTTTCTCTGTGAATTTTCAGACCTTTTGTCTGACTTAGTGCTTAGCTCAGATAAGATAATTATAGTGGGCAATTTTAACATCCACACAGATGCTGAGAATGACAGCCTCAACACTGCATTTAATCTATTATTAGACTCAATTGGCTTTGCTCAAAATGTAAATGAGTCCACCCAACACTTTAATCATATCTTAGATCTTGTTCTGACTTATGGTATGGAAATTGAAGACTTAACAGTATTCCCTGAAAACTCCCTTCTGTCTGATCATTTCTTAATAACATTTACATTTACTCTGATGGACTACCCAGCAGTGGGGAATAAGTTTCATTACACTAGATGTCTTTCAGAAAGCGCTGTAACTAGGTTTAAGGATATGATTCCTTCTTTATGTTCTCTAATGCCATATACCAACACAGTGCAGAGTAGCTACCTAAACTCTGTAAGTGAGATAGAGTATCTCGTCAATAGTTTTACATCCTCATTGAAGACAACTTTGGATGCTGTAGCTCCTCTGAAAAAGAGAGCTTTAAATCAGAAGTGCCTGACTCCGTGGTATAACTCACAAACTCGCAGCTTAAAGCAGATAACCCGTAAGTTGGAGAGGAAATGGCGTCTCACTAATTTAGAAGATCTTCACTTAGCCTGGAAAAAGAGTCTGTTGCTCTATAAAAAAGCCCTCCGTAAAGCTAGGACATCTTACTACTCATCACTAATTGACGAAAATAAGAACAACCCCAGGTTTCTTTTCAGCACTGTAGCCAGGCTGACAAAGAGTCAGAGCTCTATTGAGCCGAGTATTCCTTTAACTTTAACTAGTAATGACTTCATGACTTTCTTTGCTAATAAAATTTTAACTATTAGAGAAAAAATTACTCATAACCATCCCAAAGACGTATTGTTATCTTTGGCTGCTTTCAGTGATGCCGGTATTTGGTTAGACTCTTTCTCTCTGATTGTTCTGTCTGAGTTATTTTCATTAGTTACTTCATCCAAACCATCAACATGTCTATTAGACCCCATTCCTACCAGGCTGCTCAAGGAAGCCCTACCATTATTTAATGCTTCGATCTTAAATATGATCAATCTATCTTTATTAGTTGGCTATGTACCACAGGCTTTTAAGGTGGCAGTAATTAAACCATTACTTAAAAAGCCATCACATGACCCAGCTATCTTAGCTAATTATAGGCCAATCTCTCTCAAAGATTCTTGAAAGGCTACTTGTAAAACAGCTAACTGATCATCTGCAGAGGAATGGTCTATTTGAAGAGTTTCAGTCAGGTTTTAGAATTCATCATAGTACAGAAACAGCATTAGTGAAGGTTACAAATGATCTTCTTATGGCCTCAGACAGTGGACTCATCTCTGTGCTTGTTCTGTTAGACCTCAGTGCTGCTTTTGATACTGTTGACCATAAAATTTTATTACAGAGATTAGAGCATGCCATAGGTATTAAAGGCACTGCGCTGCGGTGGTTTGAATCATATTTATCTAATAGATTACAATTTGTTCATGTAAATGGGGAATCTTCTTCACAGACTAAGGTTAATTATGGAGTTCCACAAGGTTCTGTGCTAGGACCAATTTTATTCACTTTATACATGCTTCCCTTAGGCAGTATTATTAGATGGCATTGCTTAAATTTTCATTGTTACGCAGATGATACCCAGCTTTATCTATCCATGAAGCCAGAGGACACACACCAATTAGCTAAACTGCAGGATTGTCTTACAGACATAAAGACATGGATGACCTCTAATTTCCTGCTTTTAAACTCAGATAAAACTGAAGTTATTGTACTTGGCCCCACAAATCTTAGAAACATGGTGTCTAACCAGATCCTTACTCTGGATGGCATTACCCTGACCTCTAGTAATACTGTGAGAAATCTTGGAGTCATTTTTGATCAGGATATGTCATTCAATGCGCATATTAAACAAATATGTAGGACTGCTTTTTTGCACTTACGCAATATCTCTAAAATTAGAAAGGTCTTGTCTCAGAGTGATGCTGAAAAACTAATTCATGCATTTATTTCCTCTAGGCTGGACTATTGTAATTCATTATTATCAGGTTGTCCTAAAAGTTCCCTGAAAAGCCTTCAGTTAATTCAAAATGCTGCAGCTAGAGTACTAACAGGGACTAGAAGGAGAGAGCATATCTCACCCATATTGGCCTCTCTTCATTGGCTTCCTGTTAATTCTAGAATAGAATTTAAAATTCTTCTTCTTACTTATAAGGTTTTGAATAATCAGGTCCCATCTTATCTTAGGGACCTCATAGTACCATATCACCCCAATAGAGCGCTTCGCTCTCAGACTGCAGGCTTACTTGTAGTTCCTAGGGTTTGTAAGAGTAGAATGGGAGGCAGAGCCTTCAGCTTTCAGGCTCCTCTCCTGTGGAACCAGCTCCCAATTCAGATCAGGGAGACAGACACCCTCTCTACTTTTAAGATTAGGCTTAAAACTTTCCTTTTTGCTAAAGCTTATAGTTAGGGCTGGATCAGGTGACCCTGAACCATCACTTAGTTATGCTGCTATAGACGTAGACTGCTGGGGGGTTCCCATGATGCACTGTTTCTTTCTCTTTTTGCTCTGTATGCACCACTCTGCATTTAATCATTAGTGATCGATCTCTGCTCCCCTCCACAGCATGTCTTTTTCCTGGTTCTCTCCCTCAGCCCCAACCAGTCCCAGCAGAAGACTGCCCCTCCCTGAGCCTGGTTCTGCTGGAGGTTTCTTCCTGTTAAAAGGGAGTTTTTCCTTCCCACTGTCACCAAGTGCTTGCTCACAGGGGGTCGTTTTGACTGTTGGGGTTTTTCTGTAATTATTGTATGGCCTTGCCTTACAATATAAAGCACCTTTGGGCAACTGTTTATTGTGATTTGGCGCTATATAAATAAAATTTATTTGATTTGATTTATTTCATTCCTTTTGGAGAATTTCTGAAATTAAAGCGTTATTAAATGTGGGATGAAGAGAACTCGGTGCGTCACTGTAAGCAGTATCGGTCCTTATCTCTGTGGGCTGTTTATAGTATTCTGTGAAGTATCTGTGAAGATCAGGTGATTTTCCTGTAGTAGGTGATCCTGATGACCCGGATCGCCGCTTTGTCCAGTTCAGCCGCTATACTGTTCACTGTGTTCTTTAGCTCTGTGGTTGTTTTCTTCATTGTCAGCATATCTGTGACTCCCTCCAGAAGTCCGCCACTCATATTGATGATCTCAGTGAACATGAATTTGAAATCACTGCTGCCAACGATGAATCTGAAAATTAAGTGGTTTTCCGTCATGCTGCACCATGTCATTTAGGTCCTTCTGACTTTTTTTTCAGTAAATGCTTCTGGGGAGCATTAGCATGGCAAAAAAACTTCAGCTTGTGGGGGGGGCTTTGTCCCCCCAAACTCCCCACCCATGGCCCTCTTAACTTATTTTTGCATACTTGGACTGTTGTTCTGTTCTGTGAGGGCCCCTGTGCTGCTGTAACATCATAAATTTCCTTGACGTGGAACTATTAAAGGATTATTTTGCTGCTCTTGGTTTCATGTGGCTTGCAGCCTGTCTTTTCTTGAAGTACTTCAAAGGACTTAAGGTTGTCAGAGCAGCTCCAAGCCCGCCTCCTGATGACTCCACTTTATGTAAAACACCAGAAAAGATAATCTTGGAGTCTATCCCACCAGTCACAGGGCATGAGGCGGATTCACCCTTGACAGGGTGCCAGTCTATCGCAGGGCCACATATAGACAGACAAATGCATTCACACCTATGGACAATTTAAAGTTTACTATCCACCTAACCTGCATGTCTTTGGATGTGAGAGGAAGCCGGGGCACCCGGAGGGAACCCACACAAACATGGGGAGAACACGCAAACTCCACACAGAATGGCCACAGGTGGAAATCGAACCCATGACATTCTTGCAGTGAGGCAACAGTGCTAACCACTAAGCCACTGTGCTGTCTGTTAACGATATGCATTATTATAGTTGAATGATTAACTTCCCCAAAGTTTATTCTTTAATGTGAACGCTCACTACCTGAGAACAACACAGCAGATACTGACAAAGACATAATGTTCCCTGACAGCACATTTTAAAGAAGACCTGATCCAAAATATAGTAATGCCAGACAGATTTATTAAAATCTGGACTTTGTTTTCAAAGCTGGTCAAGACCCAGCTCAAATTCGTGCATCTCAGCCGTACTCTGCCCACCACAGGATCAGCCTAGTGCAGACTAGATATCATGAATTTTGGATCTAAACCATATCAGAACCTGGGTACCAAATGCAGTATTATCTGTGTAAATACCCTCTTATCTGTGCATATTTCTTCTTCACTGTTTCTAAAGCTCTCTAGCAAAGAGTACTCAACTACCAGCTGAGGTGGTTCGGGCATCTGGTGAGGATGCGCCCGGTTGTCTAGTCCAGCCTTTATGCCGTTCACTGTGTTCTTAACTTTGTGGTTGGATGTGCCTGGAAGACACATCCAACTGGGAGGAGACACAGATTAGCGGTAGAAAATGAATGAAACAATGACCCATAGGGGGCACCCCAAATAAAGGCAGAATTTTTTTCAACTAACACTTTTTAAACTCACATTATTTTGAAACATTTCCTGGAGCATAAATACTATACAAATAATGAATGTTTATGAGTTCAATGGTACAAATATTTCAAGAGGTGAAAACTGGAACATACCATTCAACGAGGTGAAGCAGTTCTTCCTGCTAACAGCCTCCAGACAGCACAGTGGATTTGTTTTGTGTGTATGTGTGTGTGTTACAAGAATTAGCAGCATTTGATTAGCAACATTTGATTAGCAGATTTGATTGAGTTACTTCACACACATGCAACGGGGTCACTGCTTGTGCGCATGTGTACTACCAAAAAAAGACTGTGTACATCCTCAGTGTAGCAAAAAAAAATATCACATCAAAAATTAGTCGAGCTTTTCTTTCCAACTTCCTGCCAACAGCCTCCAGACAGCACAGTGGATTTGTTTTGTTTACGTGCACATGCAGGAGCACGTGTGCATGTGCACCTGCATGTGTGCGTGCATGCGTATGTGTGCATGTGTTTGCGTGTGTGTGTGTGTGCACGTGCAGAGTGCAATGGAACCAAATGGGATGAATTAATCTATGCCATGTGACATAAAAAGCACCAATCAAATGACAAGGATCCACTCAGCCGTTATATACTACAAAATAACCCATGCAAGTACATAATTGTTTAAATTCAAAAGCTCCCCACAGAATCGCCATTAAGACCAGAGTTCATAACACTTTTCTCTGCCTCATTGTGACATCACTGGCCCAGGAGAAGGATACATATTTGAGTCTCTTACGACCCCAACTGGAACAGATGAAGGTTTTCTGAACATTTTCAAGGATATACTCGTAAACAAGTCCCGTTGACCAGATGCAACCCACTTGGATACCATGACCTGGATGACTGAGAATTTCCAAAGACATTCCTAGTAATGCTGTTGAGTGATGCGCGCAGTAGGCAATGCTTCTTCTGTCTTAACTGATGGCACTATAAGAATAAACCGCGCATTATTAGAGTGACTTCACCATGATGGTAGCATTCAGCGTCACTACATCGTTTAGCAAACTCTTCAGCTTGACCTTCCACAACTAACCGAAGTCGCTGATAGGTGGCTAAAATGGAGCCATAGTTGTCTGCTTTTTTTTTTTTTTTCACAAAATAAAGGGACTATGTCACTTTAATATGTGCTCTTGTGAAGGAGGAACTCACAGGAGAACCTGGAGATGGGTGGTTTTTAAAGGAATTGTCTTTTTGCTTTCTTTTGTAACAACACACAAAGTTTGATCTTCACGACAACTTCTGAACATCACCAGGAGCGGCTTCTCCTTTGTAGCCAAGTGAGAAAGCAGATTAAGAGGAAAACTCAGGCAAAGTAAATGAAACACTGTTAAAAAAAAAAAAAAAACCACGCTGGAACTGCATAAATGCATAATTTAGGGGTGATCGCGTTCACGTTTCTACCTCGATTCTGTTTCATGTGACGCTGATGCCTTCACTGTGCCGTCACTGAGTGTGGAGGTGGGTGTGGGGGGGTGGGGGGGTGGGGGGTGGGGGGGGGGGGGGGGGTGGGTGACAATTCTATTCATGAAACAAACTTTAATACAAGTCAAATCAGAGAGATGAATAAAGGCTGAGATCATCAAGAATGACATACGTGCTCCAAAGTCATATGCAAATTATTTTCAACACATACATCATACGTAATTTCTGCACGCTGTCCATCATTAGGACTGTTTACATTTCCACTGAGACCTCTCGGGGGGGGGGGGGGGGGGGGGTTGTTTTGACCCTTGAACTATGGGGCTGGTCGACTGGCTGTAAAATGTGTCGTTATACAAGAACTGACAGATCTGAAGTCTTTCATTTACATTTCTTCCATGTTGTTCCATCATTACCCCTCTGGTGACCAGAGCCCTTTTCTATCATTTTACCCTACTTTCACATATTTCCCATTTTAAGGTCCTTTTTTTAGTATAATGCCCATATGTTGCATATCAAAATGTTCACAATAATCTTGGTTTTCATAATATTTGTCACATATTTGTCTACCACACATACATGTAGAAATATTTTGGGTCTAAATATGAAAAAAAAAACAGAAATGCAGTTGTCAAAAATAATCTTTTTTGAAAATGCACCTTTATTCATGTGGGCGAACTGTTTTGGTGCAGTAAATGGGATAACCAAAATCTTTAGTTCACAAAAGTGTGATATTCAAGAAAATTGAATATCAGAACAAAATGAATGTAAAATAAAATCACTCACTATTTCCAGCTGGACATTTTCTCTCTTCACTTTATGCAGAAATGTCCATAAATATCTGTCATTGAACAAAAAGTAGAAGGTCTTCTCACAAGTGAAGGAGTTTA
The DNA here is from genome assembly GCF_902500255.1 of Thalassophryne amazonica. Taxonomy (NCBI): domain Eukaryota; kingdom Metazoa; phylum Chordata; class Actinopteri; order Batrachoidiformes; family Batrachoididae; genus Thalassophryne; species Thalassophryne amazonica. Next base: position 152,456,657 of record NC_047104.1, on the reverse strand, counting down.
AGTACCTTGGGGTCTTGTTCATGAGTGAGGGGACAATGGAGCGTGAGATTAGCTGGAGAATTGGAGTTGAATTCTCCAAGTTCAAGTCACTGATTGCAGTGCTACTCAAATAAAAGTTTTAAAGTATCTAGTATTTATTGTACTTAAGTATGATAAGTAATGTACAACTAAATGTACTCAAGTATTGAAAGTAAAAGTACAAGTAAATGTTAATAATCAAAAACAGACTGATTTATATATATATATATATATATATATATATATATATATATATATATATATATATATATATATATATATATATATATATATATGTTAAGTTTATCTAGGCTTGTAAATGACTGGTAGTATTAGTCAAAATACTGAAAATTGTGCACATCACACAAAAACACTTCAGAAACAAGGTTTCAAGACCTAAATGAGAGTAGGCTACTCACTAGGTGTTCACAGGAAACAGTTATTTATTTCTATATGTATTTATTTATTTCCATTGTTACATGGTTTTATCTTTTCTGTTGTGTTTTGTTTCATTAGGTTCTTTTTGTCTCTTTCTCTAAAATTGTATTGTAACATTATTAGTCTATTATTATTGACTATTATTGTCTATTATGTAGACTATTATTGTTGTTGCTATAATATATGAATAAAAATAAATTTAAAAAAGTACAATTTGACTCTTTTACGACAACGAACGCTGAGCCATTAATTATACAGAAAACAAATCCACACAAATGTGCTGATGCGAACAGCTTAATGCTAACTTTAACATTGAAAACTCCATAGACATGGTAAAGCATTAGCATCGGTCCCGTTTTTAAGTTATAAAATACATCTATCAACTGTTTCAGAAGACTGTAACAGGTCGGTTTAACATAAAAATATTAAATATTACTCATAGACATATGCTCTTCAGGGTTTTAGCGGGAAAAAATTAGGATAAAGCGAAATAAAATCCACAAATCGTAGATTGAAGCACTGCTTCGACCTGCGAATCACTGCTTCGATTGGTTCAAGGTTCAAAGCAAAGCCGCGCTGCAGAAAAGTTGATTACAGACCCGCTGCAGGTCTGTAATCAGTGCAGAGAAATTATCATTTTCCTGACAAACACCCCCCAAGTGCGCAACTGCAAAAAAGCCTACTGGACATGCCTCATGACAAATCGGCCTGACTTTGTTGCAGTCACTAGTAATCAGTGGTGTCTCTGGGTGAAAACACCACTTTTTTCATGTGTGTGTGTGTGTGTGTGTGTGTGCTTGTGTGTTTTTTTTTTTTGTAACGAGTAAGGGCATGGCGAATAGAAAATGTATCGGAGTAGAAGTATGCAATTAAGGTCAGAAATGTAGTGAAGTAAATGAAAGTAAGCTGAATTAAAAAAACTCAAGTAAAGTACAAAGTCTCCCAAAACGTACTTAAGTACAGTAGTGAAGTATTTTTACTTCGTTACTATACAGCACTGATTCTGATGAGCTTTTGCTAGAAAACAATATATATATAAATATATATAATAAAAAAAAAATATATATATATATATATATATATATATACGACGACCTTTTTATTTTTTGCAAAAACCATATGGATTTGAATCATGTGTGATTGCATCAGCCAAGCTTGAACCTTCGTGCGCATGCGTGAGTTTTTTCACGCCTGTCGGTTGCTTCATTCGCCTGTGAGCAGGCTTTGTGTGAGCAGTGGTCCACCCCTCTCGTCGGATTTTTATTGCAAATAAATGTCTGAACGATTTGGAGCTTTGCTGCATCAAATTTTTCCAGAAACTGTGAGAGACCTCCAGCTGGACACCATTCGTAAAATTCATATGGCTTTCAAGGACGATTTTATGGGGATTACACAGATTAAGGAGTGATCCAGCCAGTTTAAAGACCTCCCACAGCTGCTGAGAGCACGCCGCGCTCCGAGCGCCAATCGACATACTGACACCCCGCTGAAACAGCCAGATCATTTCCAACGTGAAGGCTTTGTTGATCCGGGACGTCGTCTGACTTCCACTAAAAGAGGCAGAAGATGTGGACATCAGTACTTTTTCGGCACATTCCACTGTTACAGGAGTTTTTTTCATGGAAAGAGGAGCGGAGGAATGCGCCACGGAGCCGCTCATGGCGCGGGACAAAACCACCTCCGTGTTGGTCTCACAGGACGGCTTTCAGATGGTTTTTGATGGCTTTTCAGTCATGTGACTATCTGAGAAATTGAGCATGAGCTGGACATGCTCCAACATGTCCTGTGAGGCTTCATCATGGCGTTGCTTCCTCCGCTCCTCTTTCCATGACAAAAACTCCTGTAACAGTGGATTGTGCCGTTCATTTCCAAACTGGACGCTTTGTTGATCCGGGACGTTGTCTGACTACCACAGGAATTGCGGAAGACGTGGACATCAGCACTTTTTCGGCACATTGAGACAGACGTGCAGAGGAATTCCGCGCATCAGGACGTTTCTGCATGGCGCAAAGCAACGCCGTGATGAAGCCTCACAGGACATGTTGGGGCATGTCCAGCTCATGCACAATTTCTCGGATAGTCACACGAGTGAAAAGCAACCGAAAGCCATCTGAAAGCCGTTCTGTGAGACCAACATGGAGGTGGCTTTGTGCTGCGCCATGAGCGGCACGGTGGTGCATCCCTCCGCTCCTCTTTCCATGAAAAAAACTCCTGTAACAGTGGAATGTGCTGAAAAAGTGCTGATGTCCACGCCTTCTGCCTTTTTTTGTGGAAGTCAGACAACGTCCCGGATCAACAAAGCCTTCACATTGGAAATGATCTGGTTGTTTCAGAGGGGTGTCAGCCTGTCGATTGACGCTCAGAGTGCGCTGCGCTGTCAGCAGCTGTGGGCGGTCTTTAAACCGGCTGGAGCACTCCTTAATCTGTGTAATCTCCATAAAATCGTTGCTGAAAGCCATATGAATTTTCTGAATGGTGTCCACCTGGAGGTCTCTCACAGTTTCTGGAAAAATTTGATGCAGCAAAGCTCCAAATCGTTCAGACATTTATTTGCAATAAAAATCCGACGAGAGGGGTGGACCACTGCTCACACAAAGCCTGCTCACAGGCGAATGACGCAACCGACAGGCGTGAAAAAACTCACGACACCTTCACAACAAATGCTGTATAAATGCAGTCCATTTATATATATATATATATATATATATATATATATATATATATACATACGAGGTCTGTGAGAAAAGTATCCTCCATTTTGGAGTGTCAGAGGACAATTTGGGACATGCCTATCTCGGCTTTCAGTGGCTTACCAGTTGAGTGAGTTTAAGAGAAATTGTGGAGAGCTGGGCACTCCAAAACGGAGGTGTTCTTTGTCTCGCTCTATCAGCAAATCCGTCGTGACGCGCAAAGCCTCCACGCGGCTTTCCATGACAAAATCTCTTGTTAAAAGTGAAATCTGCCAAGTGAAATCCAGCTCTTGTGATAACCAGAGAAATTGCACACGATGGTCCCGGATCCATACAGCGATCCGTTTAGAAATGAAATGGTTGTTTCTGTTTGCGGCGCCATTGTGGGCTGTCCTTAAAGCAGTAGTAACACTCCTTAATCTCTGTGAAGCCCATTAAAATTTTCACCGAAAGCCATGTGAATTTTCCGAATTTTCCAGCTGCCAGTCTCTAACAGTTTCTGAAAAAATTCTGATGGAACAAAGCCCAAATCATTCCGCCATTTCCTTGCAATGAAAAAACGACGAGAGGGGTGGACCAGTGCTCAGTCAAAGCCTGCCCACAGGCGAATGACGCAACCGACAGGCGTGAAAAAACTCACGCATGCGCACGAAGGTTCAAGCTTGGCTGACGTAAAAACATATGAATCAAATCCATATATTTTTTGCATAAAATTAAAAGGTCGGATACTTTTCTCACAGACCTCGTATATATATATATATATTAGACTGTGATTTTAACACAAGTGCATCAAAATAAATGCAGTTGTCACTTTAAAAACAAGTCGTCATGACACAAAATCATGCTTATGCAAACTTTCCAATTAATCTGTGCTTCACATGCGTGCCAAACCTTGGCAGGGAGGTTGGTATGGATCACGGATGTGCCATGATCCATACATGATTGCAGATTTTGCTCCAATGTGTCCAATTGATTTTCTTTTTCAAGAATTGGCGAAAGTCATATTGCTTTACAAATGAGTGTAACCAACTATTGCCAAATACAGCCAAGTACATTCAGCTCCCATTAGAATATTGCATGTGGGCGCACTGCGACTTCTGCGTTTTTCCAACATTTTTCAAAAAAAAAAAAAAAGTTTAAATTTGCAGACTATCACCACAGATGTTTTTTTGTCCAAAGATCAGGAAGCTAAATAGATTTGATGTTTTTATAGTTTAAATTTCATCATTTAGGGCACGATTCATCAAGAAGAATTATGCCTTAAACTCTAAAGTGGGTTGAATTTTTGTTGGGTGTTTTCACTAATGGTGCTTTAAAATATTTTTTTTTTTTTTATGGATAATTGATGGATGCCTTTTAAATGTATGTTGGGAAATTTCTAATTGAAAACCAAGTGCTTTATGTGGAAAAACCTTCAAAGAGATTAATGGTAGAAGTTGCAGTTATTATTTATTGGTAATTTGAAGAATAATTGAAGAAAAAAAAACAATTGTTACATGAATCGTTTAAAAATAAATGTTTAACTGCAGCCACAGTGCCACACTTTGACACCGCGCCCACACTGTGCCGGCTGGAGGCTGTCTGTCTGTGTTTGATGCTCACATTTGTGCACGTCTGAGTGTAAATGTGCTACACACTGAAGTACTCTCAAGTTGCCCAAAATCTGCAAGCTGCACCGATTTTCCCATTTGCCAGTCCTCTTGATGGGGTTTCTTTTAAATTTTGTGGCTTTGCGCCTGAGCCTTTTGTGATGCTGAATTTAAATCTGTTGCTCTCCCTGGCAGCTCTTCCCCGTCCCGTTCTGCTGCCTGCGCCGGCTGGGACCTGTGGCGGTGCTTTCTGAAGAATATTCAGCGTGCACAGCAACTTCAAAGGTGGAAGAGTACAACATGATGAGTGCATGTGAGGTTAGAGATAAGTGTGTGTGTGTGTGTGTGTGTGTGTGTGTGTGTGTGTGTGTGTGTGTGTGTGTGTGTGTGTGTGTGTGTGTGTGTGTGTGTGTGTGTGTGTGTGTGTGTGTGTGTGTGGTCACAGTAGAAACTCTCAGGTGAGCTGAACATGTTAAGAACGGGCACCAGCACCGGCAGCTGCCTTCATTCTGGGTTCAGGTTTGGTTGCCGTGTTTCATCACCTCTCAAACATTCCCGATAAGTCACATTTGATCAGAGAATCTTTTATCTTTGCCCGTTTTCACTTCCCGTTTCTTCCTGTCATTCAGTCCTGCTTTTACAAAATCCTTCCCTTCTTGGATTGGAGGGAGCCTCCGCACGGCGTCTCTTTCTTTTTTTAATCTCATGCTAAGCCCCGTCATGTTCTGCTGGTTTGTTGGCTCGGACACGCTTTGCTTCGCCGAAAGCTCTCATGTGGAAGTGCTTTGGAGACGTCAGGAGAAAGTCCTGAAATGAGGCGTCGCTGACATCGTTGATCCTGTTGTTCACCCACCGTCTCAGCTTTTATCTCTTTCTTAACCTCTTGTTGCCACAGAAGGTGATCGGTTTTCATTTATTGATGTTTGATCCTGAGACTGATACATGTGTCAGGATCAGCGCCACTGCTGTCGTTATTTTGCACATCTGACAGACTTGAGCCACCTTGGCGTTTACACAAATTTGATTCCCGCACTGGCACGCAATCTTGCACACAACTGAGTAAATGTGTCGTAAAATGTGAGAGGCCCTGCACGCAGTGACACGCAGTGACATCATACGGACAAAGTGAGGAACCTCGGGGTAATTTTTGATCCCACATTTTCCTTTGGCCTCCACATCAGTGATGTTACTAGGACTGCTTTTTTCCATCTGCGAAATATAGCAAGGACCTGCCCCATCCTGTCTATGGCTGATGCTGAGACCCTGATTCATGCTTTTGTTTCTTCTAGACTGGATTATTGTAATGTTTTATTTTCAGGGTTACCGCAGTCCAGCATTAGGGGTCTTCAGTGGGTTCAGAACGCTGCCACCAGACTTTTGACACATAGCAGAAGGTCTGAACTTATCACACCCATTTTGGCATCTTTACACTGGCTCCCTGTCTCTGTGAGAGCAGATTTTAAGGTTTTGTTATTGACTTATAAAGTTGTTCATGGACTGGCGCCGTCTTATCTGGCTGATCTGGTGGAACCTTACGTGCCGGCCCGAGCTTTGTGGTCGCAGGATGCAGGACTTCTCTGTGTTCCCAGGGTGAAGAAGAAGTCAGCGGGTCAAAGAGCCTTTTCTCATCGTGCACCCACCCTGTGGAACAGTCTTCCTGCGACCATGAGGCAGTCGGAGTCCGTGGACATTTTTAAGTCAAGACATAAAACCAGTTTTTGTTCTCTTTCTTATGAATAGTTTTATTTCTTATCTGTTTTATTCTTTTACTTCTGTTTTTAGTTATGTATTTGAATTTTTATTCATTTTTAATTATTTATTTAATTTTTATATTGAATTGTTCTGTTCTTTGTGATGCGCCTTGAGACGGCTTTTGCTGATTTTAAATCACCTGGTGCAGTGGGTGGTTGCAAAGACAACCTGCGCCCTCTTGGTTCTTTCTGGAATGAGTTGAAGACATCTATTCTAGTTTTTTCAGATTTTACTCGTTTTCAGGATACTCTTCAGACTTTTAGCGTAAAATATAACGCAGTGCTGTGAGCCATATAAGCATTGTGTTCGTCATAATTTATAATTGCTTAATTATTAAGATCTTATTTTCTTACCTACAATTTGCACGTTTAAATCAAATCATTTGTTCATGTTGTGCAAACCAAGGAATATTTGTAGGTTACCCTCTGTGCATTTGTAGGTATTAATGAGACAAAGTTAGCTCCATAGGAAGTTAGCTTTGAGTTCGTGGAAGTTAGCGTGCATGCTAACATCCACAAAATGTATTATAAATGACTCCAGAGGTGTTATTGGGTTACAAAAACAGCATTTTCAGTTTCAGAAGTGGTTTTGTCACTAGTTTTTACATAATATATGTATATGGATGTAATATATGTGTTTTGCAGATAGCTACCAGCTTGTGAAGTCACCATGCTAACATCCGCAAAATGTCTTGTAAATAAGTTCAGGGATGTTATTAGGTTCCAAAAACAGTGTTTTCAGTTTTAGAAGTGCTTATTTCTTGCTAGCTTTTATATAATATATGAGAAACATGTATATAAACACACAAAGGGAAGTGGTTTTGGAGAGAGCTGTCACCCTGCCACTCAAAAACAAAGGTTAGCCATCTTTTAACTTGTCCAAGGTCTGTGTCCCAAGAATGTTCCATGTGAATTTGAAGCATCTGGCAGTAACAGGACTGGACTTATGCTGAACACAGACAGACATACGGACGAATGGATGGATGGATGGATGGACGCAAAGTCTTCGCAATACCCTACCCGATGGCAATATTGGATGTCCTCGGGTAAATGATATATCACAATAAGTGTCAATAACCGTTCACTCCAGTTAAGGGTCACAGAGAAAACAAATACTGTGGTAATATTTTTTGCCATTTCATGCAGACCCTAAATGTAGACGTTGGTCACAGACGTCTAAAACAACCACTTTCAGACCAATATTTTGCTTGTAGAAGGCTGCACAAATGCATAACAGTGGATTTTTGAGGAAATTATCCTTAACTCACTGTTTTAAACTGACAAAGACTGATTATGATGGAGTTTGCACCCTACCACCCCTTTAATGAAACCCTAGATTTTACATTCTGACTAACAGAGTTTGGCTTTTAGGCTCCGCTGAGCCTCTGTTGACTTTACTAACTGTACGCATGAGATCGCTGGGCGAATCCCCCAATTACAGGCTGGAGACATGCGAGCCGGACGGTGCTGTGGAGACGTGCCAAGGCAAACTCCTGTGAGATGTGGAGCTAGATTGATACGGCTTCGCTACCAGCAGCTGTAGCCCTGTGATCATATCGCTGCCAGATATACTGAGCCGTTTGCTTAAAGAACATCATTAGCACCATGACAGCGTGGTGTTAAAACGGGCCGCCGAGTCGGATACGGCAGACTGGCTCTCTTCACAGCTGTCAGAAAGGCCGCTGTGCCGTGTTTCTGGCTCCACCACTGCAGTGACAGTTTCTGCTCTCAGGGCGTAGAGGGAATAATTCTGCCAGGGAGGCTTTTTTAATAAATCCTCAGTATGTCCACAGCGCCTGGTCTCTATGGTAACTGAGGCTGTTATTCTGTGTGTCAGAGTCTGTGTGCGAACGCCGGTGATTCCGCTTTGTCTCCAAGCCCTGAACTGTGGAAAAGAAATTACAGAACTTTATTGACCCCTTGAGGAACATTAAATATTACAGCAGCTAAAACGCTAACGTTAATGCTAAACTGTTACATCACTACCGCCACCGCACTGAAGCTAAAACAGTTAACCGACAGGAAAATTAATTTTTATTGTTTTTGACAGATTAAATGTTTAGATGTTTACCATGGAAAACAATTCTTTCCTCTGCAAATGTGGTGATAATTTAAAATCCTTTTATCGTTGCACATCTGTAGAACAGATTGGTCTCTATACTTCATCTACATATATACTTTATATAACGTCTGAACAGATCCTTGTCATTTCATTGGTGGTTTGTATGTCATGTGACATGGTGCAATGTAATGGTGCAATTTTAGCTCTATTTAGTGTGCAAATTTGGTTCCATATGATTTGTACCGTTGCACGCTGTAACCACCGCACACACACGAGTGACGACAGCACTTAGCAGCTTATTGACGCAGCTCGTTCTTCTAACACAAAAGAAAAAAGTAAATCCAGTACCCTGTAAGCCATCTGGAGGTATTTGCAATATTTGCTGGGAGGTATCAAGCTAAAGGTCAACCGCTCTTGGGTGAAGAGCTCCACAAATTTCTGTTACGAATTTTCGCGGGACTGAGAAAAGCAGAAGTACACGAAGAAGTCAATGCATGGCATCAGCTACGGACTACATCGCTAGGATTGTTTTTGGACGATCTGGCTTTTTTGACTGACAACAATTTTAGATTGGATTGGACTGCTATTTAAAATTTGTGTTGGAACCTCTTGACATCAACGGACCAGTGATTCAAAAATGTAAGTCCCTTTTCTTGTGTTTCTAAATTTAAAAAATAACAAATTTTTAGGTGTTATATAATACAAATAATGAATGGTTTTTCATTCATTGTAATACACATATTTCATTAGGTGAAAGATGGAACATTCCAAATCAGTTCACCTTCTGGGATATTGATCTGGTCAGTTTTATATAATGGCTGAATGGATACTTGTCATGTGATTGGTGCGTTGTATGTCACATGACATGGATTATTCAGCCCATTTGTGTTGCATTGCATTTAGAGTGCAGTTTGGTTCCATTTAGAGTGCAAATTTGGTTCCATACGTTTGGTACCATTGCACTCTGCACACGCACACATGCTTGTGTGCATCAGATTTGCAAGCCTAGATTTGATCTGTTTTGTGGGTTCCCGCTGGGGGCTCTGACTTCTTCCCACATGCAGGTTTGGTGAATTGGTGTCTGAACTGACGGTGGGTGTGCGTGTGAGTGTGAATGTGTTTGTCTGTCTACACTTGGCCCTGCGACAGACTCATTTCACCTGAGGGAAAGAAGCCGCCTCATGATTATGCACAGCTTGATGTCGGGTGTTGATCACTGGAGACTGCACACCCCCTCAATACACAAACATATCACCTGAGAATTCTTAAATCCAGTAAACATCCTGGTTTATGCAGCTTGCAGTTGGGAAATATGCAGAGAAATGATGATAAGGTCAAAAACATAAAGTTCTTAAAGTTTCTCATATCACTTGAGGTTCAGTCCAGGATTAAAACGTACAATTTGCTCTGCAGTTTCCTCATGTGGTCACAGGTGGAGGCAGTAATTTTTTTCATGCGTTCGCCAAATTAGTACCAGGTTGATGATACCAGTCTGTGCAAAGGATGGTGCTCTGATGCACAGACAGCACATTAGTGTTAATTACTTCCTTTTAAATTCTGACAAGAACGAGCCTGCAGTTTAATCTAAAACAATTAACATTTTAACACACAGACACACCCTGTGAATTTTGATTGGGTCTTGGAAACTTTGCAAGCTCTTACACATGATCAGATTAAAAGCTACATGAATTTTTATTTTCTGCCCCTATTTGGATTTTAACAACCTTAATTAAAGGGAAGCATCTGCAGTTTAATCAGTAAATGATCCACTGCTGGGTCAGTTTGTGTTCTTCAAAGCAGAGGAAAATTACCCATTTTAGACATCTCTGAGGTACTGACCCCAAAACGTTGGACAACAAGCGTGGTTTGGATTTGTGAACTTCATCTGAAGCCTTCCCTCCATCTCTGCTGTACTGCTGGTCCACAGTGTGGATCCCATATGGGTCTGTTTTTGTGTCCGATTAGATCAGCTTTGGGAACATGTACTGGTGACACTCATTACACCATGGAACTCCTTGGATCCCGGATGGCTATGGCCCAGGCACACAGCCGTTCCATCCCCACCTCTCAAAAAGTAACCATCTATCTGCTGTAGCCAGATAAAATGCCATTGTCCTGTTGGCCATCTCCAGCTGCTAGGATCCTCAACGCTGAAGTACCTGTGTGCTGGATCATTCCCACAGAAATGTGCCAACTGGCCAAAATCTTATTGCAGATGCTCCGTCACCATACAAGTGACACGCCTCATCTGAGTAAGTTGAACAAAAAATAAAAAACTAAACATTCCGATAGTACCCGAGGATCCTCCATAGAGACCCAGTTCCAAAGACATCCAGTCATCACCTTAAGTCATTGGTTACTGTCCAAGTCTCACAACCATACAATCAGACAGGAAGCACCAGAACACTAAAGACTTGGTCTTTCATTCTCCTGCAAAGATATTGCTGTTACCACACGCTCCTGTGCAGTGGCATCATGACTCCATAAACCATTCTCAAGTGTCTCCCAGTCTCAAAGGCCCAGGATCCAGAGACATGAATGTCGCTGCCAATACAACTAAATGTCTCTATAAGTTCAGTTCTTTCACTGTATATAGATACACTTCTGATGGCTGAGTCCAGAAAGTCATTAAAAGTCTGGATTTTAGTCGTGAGCTAGGACTATCACGAACAAAGACACTTTGATTCTTCTCTCAGCTTCTCAGGTACTGCAATCATGGCATCCATTGGTTCCACAAAGATCACACCATTATCCACAAAGTCAGTGCACCAAAGCCACTAGTTTCTACAGTCCTACCCAAATCCCAGTACATGAGCAGTGTAGGAAGAAGGGCAAATCCCTGATGGACCCCTGTTTTCACTGTGAGAAATTTACATCCCAGCACTTACAGTACTGGTGAAAAGGCTGGGTATAATATCCAGCAACTTCTTAGGGATCCCATGAATTCTCAGGATGTCCCACAGTCAACCAAATCAAACACTTTGAGAAAATTCACATTGGCAGCGATCATGGACTACTTGCGCAGCTATTATACAATTGATGGTTGACGTCTTGGTTGTGAATCCAGACTCTTCCAGCCGCTGAGTGAAATGTAACTGGTACTCAAGCTTATTAAGAATAACCCTTGCAAGCACCTTTACTGGCACACAGAGCAATGAAATACCACTGTATTTATTGCAATCAAGGGAATAAATTGTCATTTTCCGGCAATAAATTGTCACTTGTCATTTTCTTGACAAGTCCTTTCGTCCAGTCCATAGATGATGCCCATCTCCTAGATTGAAACAAAAATTGCTTGCAATGCCAGTTGGACAGCATCCCCACCCACCTGAAGGAATTCAGCTCCAGTTCCGCAGATTCCTGGTGTTTTCCCCACAGTTGACTGGGAGAATCAGGCACAAGAACCCTGTTACAGGAGATGTCTGACATTCCAGCAGGTGGATCAACCTACAATTTCTCAACATAACCAGCCCAACATCACAGTACAGCGGATGCATCAGAACCCAACCATCATCCAGCATAACTGTGGTTGGGCGAGGTATACCTATGGAAGAATATGGAAGTGGAAGTGCTTTGATTCCACTGTAAGGAGGCTGAAGGTCACTAGACCACAGATGGTGAGTTACCGAATCACAGATTCCTTTAACAAACACCTTGTTGTTGTTTTTCAGGGCCTTTTTTTTCTGCTGTCTAGAATTCCATCAAGCTGTCCACTCCTGTGGATGATATTCAAAGTGCCTTCAGATATGAAATATGTTTTCCTTGGACAGTGGAGACATCAATACAATCCTCAGCAACTTTCAAGGTGTGATTGTAAAAAACTCAAATTCTGTTCATATCGCACGTTGTATCCAAGTCCTTTTTGTGTGGATCTGCATAAAGCGATAGTTCACCCCCTTAATTATTAAAATATTTTTTAAAACACACTGCAGTAAACGGTAGCGCGTTTTGCGCCTTAGTGTTGGTTCAAAATTTTCATGAGTACTACTCTCGTTTTCAGGTATATTTTTAGCTTGCAAATCGTGTGACAAATGTACCCAGAAACTATTTGCATACATACAAAGAAATCCAACACAACAGTGCCTGAATACTTATTTCCCGTCTCTGATTTAATTCATCATCACCTCACCTCCATGTTCACCTCGGCTGACACATTTCCAGCTCAGATAAACACACGCCTGTACTATAATTAAAACACACACACACACACACGTGTGTGTGATGTGAGAAATCTGTCTCTGCACAGTGACAGCTGTTTGGAAATCTGCACACATTATCAGTTTTGCCTTCATGTTTGATCAATGTGCTGAAAATAGCCGGTTGCTATTTTTAGATCGCATGCACTTACATTTTTCAACTGCTCTCCTTTGCGTTCATATTGTTCGATGGAATTAGACCGTTTTTGATATTTCTAACCAGACGAGAAAAGCAGTGAAGAAAAACAACACTGCATTAAGGCCCGGCCCCACTGGCATTTAGGAAGATGTGCGTATGGAATGCACACAAAATTGGCTCATATTTGCTAAACAGCAGCAATATTTGTGAAACATGCTTGTATGAGTCGGATGACACCCGCACACGTCCGCAATTATCTGCAGAGGCACGTTTGTCCGTTGCCAGGATTTTTGAGCTGCACAAAATTTTGGTTGCGGATGACATCCGCCTTACATACTCAGTACATACTCAATACATAATCTATGCACTGTATATCCACCGTTATCCGCTGATATCCGCAACTGACTGGGATTTGCGGCTTGGCAGTGGACTGGGACAGTGTGTAAAACGGATATATTGCGTGCCCATCACGTCCACATCACGGACTAAAATAAGTTGTAGCGAATGCATACAGAGTGGCCACGAATAAAACATCTGTATTACCTCTGCTTTGCATCTGATTTGCGGCCAATCTGCGAATGGATAACAAACATGTCACGTAAACCCAAAGTACTATATGTGGCAGAAGTTGACATACCTGCCAGTCAGTGCCAGTCCAGCTGTGGAGATCCCCAAAGACGTAGTAGCTGCTGCCATCCAACAACATACTGTAAATCCCTAGCTGCAGAGACGTCAGCCGTGGACCTCACTTCCCTTTCTTCAGGACTTTTATTTAACACCAACAAAAGGAAGAGTTGCTGTTACAGCCGCAACTCACGCTCTTTTTTCATGACTCTCTCAAAAAAAAAAAAACACTGTCTCACAACCCCAAGCGGCTTCCCCCCTCCCGCTCCCCAAACTCATGAACAGTTAACCCTTGCATGACAACATGAACATCAACTCTATGATCATTATATTACCAATCAACTTGTTCAAGTCCAGCAATTACTCCAGACGCTGTAGTGTTGGTGTGAATAGTGATGCTGAAAGGCCCAAGTGCACTTCTTTATGACCGCAATGCAGATGCCGTGCGCGCGCAACACGTGCGCGATGCATTCACAATACATCTGTAATACTGCCGATCCATTTCCTCCATACATTCATTATACATCCGTGATTGTTTGTCATATATTCGCTGTACATTATGAATATATCCATGATTCATCCTGGGACATTTGTCATTTTTGGCCATTTTTGTTGCGGATGACAACAAACGCCTGTAATTTGTATACTCAATTCATGTGCAATTCTCTCTCCAGTGGGACCGGGCCTTAGAAACAAGGAATGGACATTTCAAAGTGCGTTGCAACTGATGGCTAATTTTTTGACCTAGCTTGATGTCACATTTTGGGGACGGCTTGGTGGCCAAACTGTCAGTGCATTGACTTCCAAAACAGAAGGTTCCTAGTTCCAGACCACCATGAAGGTTCACGTTTCACCTGGTTGTGGCAGATAGATGGTTACTTTCTAGAGGTGGAGATAAAGTGGTTGGCTGTCTTGGAGGTTGACTTCCAGGATCCCAAGCAGTTCTGTTGATGTGTTGGATGTGGCACCAGCAGATGCTCCCAGATGTGACTAGACAAAAATGGAATAAAGAGTTCAAGCTAGCCATAAAGAGGTCCTGTTCAGCATCTCCAATAAACCTGTGTGGAGCTTAGCTGAAAATGTTTTTACCCTTTGAAGTTGGCTATTCCTGTCTTTGTATAGTGAAATTCCCAAACTCTGGACTGTTCATCCACAAATCAGCAAGCTGGGTGAGGTTTGATTTCAAAAAATTATTGGGATCTGGAAGATTTCACCTTTTTTTAAAAAAAAAAAAAAGAAGGGGAAAAAAGCATTGGTTGCTTAAATTTCAAGTCGAAACATTTTTTGAGGGGAATGCCATGTGCCAATCCCAAGTTCTTGATTAAAACACTGCTCCATTTGATATCCCAAGGCCATTTGATATACAAGTAAAACCTATGAGCTCTTTGTTAAGGTAAAATTTCTCCTACTGCAATTTGAGCAGTCAAAATGGAATGATGCTGGTCCAGTGTTGTAATAAAATTGTGGGGAACAACAGAAACTGCTTTGTGTCTTCTCCTTTCGGTTGTTAGGGGGCACCACAGTAGATCAATCGTTTTCATCTCACCCTGTCCTCTGTCTCTCCAACCACCTGCATGTCCTCCCTCAGCACATCCATAAACCTCCTCTTTGTCCTCCGTCTTCTCCTCCTGCCTGTTGGCTCCATCCTCAGCATCCTTCTCCCTATATACCCTGGGTCCCTCCTCTGCACATGTCCAAACCATCTCAGTCTCGCCTCTCTGACTTTGTCTCCAAACTGTCCTACCTGAGCTGTCCCTGTCATACCTTCATTCCTAATCCTGTCCATTCTCGTCACTCCCAAAGAGAATCACAACGTCTTCAGCTCTGCCTCCTGTCTTTTTGCCACCATCTCTAAGCCATACAACGTAGCTGGTCTCACTACTGTCTTGTACACTTTCTCCTTCACTCTTGCTGATATTCTTTGATCACAAATCACTCCTGCCACCTTTCTCCACCCACTCCACCCTGCCTGCACTCTCTTCTTCGCCTCTCTACCACACTCTCATTACTTTGGACAGTTGACCCCAAGTATTTAAATTCGTCTCCTTTCACCACTTCTACTCCTTGTAACTGCACTATTCCACTGGGCTCCCTCTCATTCACACACATGTACTCAGTCTTGCTTCTACTGACTTTCATTCCCCTTCTCTCCAGAGCATATCTCCACCTCTCCAGACTAAACTCAGCCTGCTCTCTACTCTCACTACAGGTCACAATAATAATAATAATAATAATACATTTTATTTGTATAGCACTTTTCTGGACACTCAAAGACGCTTTACAAACCAAAAGAAAAGGATAAAAACGCTAAGAAAAAACACATTAAAAATCAGGGGCTGTACATTAAAAGCTAACTTAAACAGATGGGTTTTGAGTTCTTTCTTGAAGGAGGGGAGGTCGGGGCAAGCACGGAGTGGTTGGGGCAGAGAGTTCCAGAGGGTAGGGACAGCAATGGAGAAGGCTCTGTCTCCCCAGGTTCGGAGCCTGGTCCTACAGGGAAAGGACAAAAGGTTTGTGTCGGAGGAGCGGAGAGAGCGTGATGGAGTGTGGCGGTGGAGGAGGTCAGTAGATATGTGGGGGCCAGGTTATGGAGGGCTTTGAAAGTGATCAGGAGGATTTTGAACTGAATGCGTTGAGTGATGGGGAGCCAGTGGAGGTTTTGTAGGACGGGGGTGATGTGTTCTCGAGTACGGGTGTGGGTGAGGAGACGGGCAGCAGAGTTTTGTATATACTGTAGTTTATTGAGTATTTTGGAAGGTAAACCATAGAGGATGCTATTGCAATAGTCGATTCTGGATGTGATAAAAGCATGTATAAGGGTTTCAGCAGCGGAGAAAGTGAGGGATGAACGGAGACGTGCGATATTTTTCAAGTGGAATGCAGTCCGGGTTATTTGTTTAATGTGTGGGTTAATGTGTGGGTCAAATGTCAATGTCATCTGCAAACATCATAGTCCATGGAGACTCCTGTCTGATCTCATCCGTCAACCTGTCCATCACCACTGCAAACAAGAAAGGACTCAGAGCTGATCCTTGGTGTAATCCCACCTCCACCTTGAATGAATCTGTCATTCCTGCTGTGCATCTCATCGCTGTCACACTATCCTTGTACATGCCCTGCACTATCCTAACATACTTCTCTGTCGGTCCAGACTTCCTCATACAATACCAGAGCTCTTCTCTTGGCACCCTATCATAAGCTTTCTCTCAATCCACAGACACACAATGTAACTCCTTCTGGCCTTCTCTGTATCTCTCCATCAGTATTCTCAGAGCAGGAAGTGCTTTGTGTACATGTCAAAATAACTAGTCCCATTATTTTCATCAACACACATAAAAGTGTGCAGCATCTGATCATTTTTATTAGAGTCTGATCAATATCTTTTTTGGCCAATATTGTGGGCTGATATGAGCCTTCTACTAAAAATATCATTATCAGCTTTGTTTTTACAGATATGAAAACTTTTATTTTTACCAAAAAAGCAATGCAGGAAAACACTCTGAGTGTCATTAATGTATGTGGGATGTCCAGGAGACAGCGCCCCAACGACATTGTTACAATACTATCAAGCTTGGCTGGGACCACCATCACCCCTTGCTCACATTAGCTACAAGAGACAAAGGAAAAGTGACCAGCTGTCATTCCTTTCCAATCGGAGTGGGCATTTTGCCATGACAAGAAGAAACTGGTTACTATGCCACCAGATAGGTGGGGCCAAAATAGAAGAGAAGTCTGTTTTATGCATAAGCGTTTGATAGTAAGATGTTAGGAATCATTTTTCTCTGTGTTTATCAGCAGATATATTAGTATCATAAATTTTTTGCTCTCTAATATTGGTATTGTAACAGCTCAAAAAAAAAAAAAAAAAAATCAGTCCGGCTTTAAGTTTTATATCTGCCATGTAAACGATAAGTGTGTGTACACTTGTGCCAAAGGGTAAATGTGTGGAAAAAGTTTTAACTCACCCTTGACTTATCCGAGGAGGCCGCTCCTTCTGGAGAGCCGGCGCTGCTGCTGGTGGTGGGGGTTGGTGCTCCTGGCCCGGGGGTGCTGTCAGCTCCTTCCTCGTCTGCAGCAGTGACGGAAGCTCCTGCTCCCCACCGACAGGCTTTCGACTCCCCAGAGAGGCAGCAGTGTTGTCACCCTCATCCTATTAGAGGCTGATTGCTGCATTATGAGGTGGTGAGCTCTGTCACCGCCGTCCCATAAAAGCTCCATCACTGGTAATTTGCAGGTCGTAATACTGTCTCAGTGTTTACCACTAATATTATTTCACTTAGGCCACTTCCACATATGTTACTGCATTTTTATGTGGCCTTCAAATGTGTTCATGGCGGTGCTTTAACCTCCTGGAGCCGGCTCTATTCTCCCCTTCATTCATGTTGTGTGTTCCACTCTTCTTTCAAAAACAGTTTTTCTTTCTGTTTGCAGTTTTACACGACCCTAAAATCAGCACAACGTCTGATATCTGTTGCCGTCATTCACTGTACAGTGCAGCAGATTAAAAAAAAGACGGGGGGGAAAAATCTGTAGAATTTCTTCACTTTAATTAAGAAATATCAAATTAAAAGCATTTCATCACCGCCTGATCCTACTCTTATTTTGTCTTTCAAGAGGATCTGCAGTGCCCCTAGATGAGATGTTTCTGAACATCTGTGCCAGCATAAAGGAGGAATGGCAGTGACAGTTAGATCATTTTTAATGCACATTTAACCTCTGCATTGTGTTGCCCCCCCCCTCGGGGTGCAAACTCACGATCTCCCAGAAGGGAGGCACAAGACTAGAACCCATAGGCCTTGGCATCTGTGGCCAGTGCGTCTTTTGGCATTGAGGAGCGCCAACCTGCTGGCCTCTGTCACACACAGATAATTCCAACATAAACAAACCATTTATAGATCTTGGAACGTTGGAAAATTCCCTATCTTTAACATTGAATGAATTTTCAAAAATTCATAACTGTCAAAAAAAGAAAAAAAAAATCAAATTCCTTTCATATTTGGGAGCGTTATGTAAGATGGTATCCTTTATTGACTGACAAAGTTTGATCTGGACCAGATTATAGAGTTTGTGGCCATTTAACATTGAAAACCCCATTTAATGTATATTTTAGACTAGACTAGACTCATTTTTATTGTCATTCAATAATAAACATTGTAGATGCTGTCACAGAACGAAATGTCCATGCACTGCACAAATAAATAAAAACACAGAATAAAAGTCTAAGGTGTATGATAGTGATAAATATGGTTTAAAAAAAACATGCAATAAATAAATGACATGGGATATTGCACATGTGTTCTATATCCTCATTCTATATTGCATATTGCAGCCGGGTAAAAGCTGTCCCTGAATCTGCCTGTTTTGCACCACAGGCTAGGGTACCATCTACCTGAGGGCACGAAGGAAAACAGTTTGTTGAAGGGACGTGAAGTGTCCCTGATTATCCTTCTTGCCCTGGACAAGCAGCGCTGTTCTGCCAGTTCACCGATGGTTGGCAACCTGGCCCTAATAATCCTCTCTGCTACCCTCACAGCTTTCCCCAGTGCCTTTCTCTCTACAAGGCTGCTACTTTCATGCCACAGAGAGATATTACTGGTTAGTACACTTGCTGTTCTTCCTCTATAAAAGGAGGTGAGGATAGCTGGGCTATCTGCGGAGAAAGTGCAGACACTGGTTGGCTTTTTTAACCAGAGAGAATACGTACAGAGTTCACGTCATGTTGTCGGAGACATGAACCGCCAGGAATTTTGATTGCTGCACAATCTCCACACCAGTGTCCGTGATATAAATGGGTGTATGGGGGCCATCTGTAGCGGACGGGATAGGTGCACATAAGGGGCCAACTTGTGCACTTTTGGAACCAAGCACCAAAATTTCCATATAACCTATTTAAAGGGTGCTAATTCCAAAAATAGATGGAGACAAGCTGTAAAATTAATGGATCCATCTCTTTTTGGCCTTCAAAATAGGCATATATGTATTCTCGATATGTAGTCTCATTTTATGCTCTTTTCAGATCACAAATGTTGTTTTGTTTTCACTAAGTTATACAAACCTGCTCCTATCACCCCCAATTGTTTACCCCTGTTATTTGAGATAATCTGCACTTGGTTCTAAACTCGGGGATCGGGATGTGACCTTTTGAGGTTGAACATTGATTTACAGGACAGGACACTTTTTTCATATTCATTTAGGTGTCATCAAAATGCCCGTTGTATTTGGCTGCCTTGATAAGATTATTATATATGCGCTCTAATTTTGGAGATTTAACGACAAAAACACACTCAGGAAATTAAACCTAAATATTAGATCGGTGATTCAGAGTGGAGCTCCTTTGGTTATTTGGAGAGGCGGTGACCAGGTGAGGATGCTTTTCAGTTGGTAAAAGTGAAAGACCTGATTTCGGGTGTCTGTGAGATTATGAATGGATGAGATTTTGGAAGAGGCAAGTGGTGTGACTGCAGTGTCTCCTAAGAGGGTTGGAGATGAAGACTGGTGAGTGGGTTGGCAGTTCATCTGTTATGTTGCCATCTAATGTTGAAGTTCTGCCCACCAGGGTGTTTTTTTTTTTTTTTTTTTTGGTTTTGGATGTTTGAGCTCCGAGGTGAGGCTTTACAATCTGCCCCCACTTTGGTGCTACTGCTGTCAGCATTTTGGATGTGTGGCAGCTGTGTGCTGGACTCAGCAGAGGTGTTGATGGTGTGGAGGCCAGCATGAGTACATCAAGTATGAAGCTGGTGCTATAAATACGTGCTGCGACTGTGGTAGTACACACTCCGCCGCATACAGAGGCTGTGAGGCCAGGAAGGAAGCAGAGGAAGTTTAGGCTGTGAAGGATTCAGTGGCTATTACACACACAGAGCCAGTGAAGAAGGTGGCGAGCCCTGCAGCGCCCCACTGCCTGTGCCGTCACCACACCCCCCGTGCCGTCACCACACCCCCCTGTGCCGTCACCACACCCCCCTGTGCCGTCACCACACCCCTGTGCCGTCACCACACCCCCGTGCCGTCACCACACCCCTGTGCCGTCACCACACCCCCGTGCCGTCACCACACCCCTGTGCCGTCACCACACCCCCCTGTGCTGTCACCACACCCCTGTGCCGTCACCACACCCCCCGTGCCGTCACCACACCCCCCTGTGCCGTCACCACACCCCTGTGCCGTCACCACACCCCCCGTGCCGTCACCACACCCCCCGTGCCGTCACCACACACCCCTGTGCCGTCACCACACCCCTGTGCCGTCACCACACACCCCTGTGCCGTCACCACACCCCTGTGCCGTCACCACACCCCCCGTGCCGTCACCGCACCCCTGTGCCGTCACCACACCCCCCGTGCCGTCACCACACCCCCCTGTGCCGTCACCACACCCCTGTGCCGTCACCACACCCCCGTGCCGTCACCACACCCCCTGTGCCGTCACCACACACCCCTGTGCCGTCACCACACCCCTGTGCCGTCACCACACCGCCTGTGCAGATAGGTCTGAGGGGTGAGTAGGTGGCGAAGGACTTTTTGTTGGTGTTTGTTTGTTCGTGGTTGATGTCAGCTGCTCTACACACAGATAGTTGGATTGAGAAGATCATGATCATAGTGAAGGTGGCTGAGAAATATCTGGGTGTTATCGGCATGAACTCTGTAGATGGCATGTAGATGGCATTGGGTGGGGGCATGACAAGATGCCACCTGCCTTCAACACAAGTCATATCTGGGAGTATGTGCAGGTGCTGCACTTCATGCCTGAATGACAGCCACCCAGGCAGACAATGGTCCATTCCCACATCTCTAATATAACCGTATAACCATCTCTGATATAACCGTATAACCATCTCTAATATCACTGGCCAGCTCTGTCCTGGTAGTGTGCTCACATCTCACCTCTGGCTCAGTGGGTCTCTGCCCCATTTTGTTTCAAATCACCAAATTTATTTTGAGTGAGTGGAATTAAAAGATGATATGAAGTTGCTTTTGCCCAATTAAAGACTTGTGTTGTGGCTAATTTTGACTAAAGACAAGCGTTTGATACAGTGAAATATACCGCTGTCCCATCAGAAGTCTGAGCTGTTGTGACAGAAATAGTCCATCAGAAAAATAGGGCAGCAAGAAGCTGAGCCAAGATGAGAGCTGATTACAAGTGGAATACCTCGGTAATGGTGTAACCTAGTTGAAGAAGATAAACCAGCTGGTTTAGGGTTAGGGCTGCACTGCATGCTTGAGTCATATAGCATTAAAACTACTGTTTTCTGTGATTTCTGATCACATCTCAACTATCGCATTTCTGCACCGATCACTCTTCACTGATTATAAAACTGTGCAGAGAAAGTTAAAGGGTAAATTCCAAATTATTATGTGATTAATCTTTACATTAACTGTCATTTTGGTGGCCAAGTGGTTAGTACACCTGATTTCAGTGCAGAAGGTTCCTGGTTCAAACCCCACCCTTGCCACCTTTCTCCGTGTGATGTGGAGTTGCGTAAGGAAGGACATCTTATGTAAAACCTGTGCCAATTCAACATGCAGAGCCACCTTGGATTTGCTGTGGAGACCCCAAGTACAGAACAAGGGAGAAGACGAAGGGAATTATTTTGTATCATCTTGGTGACGGCACAATGTGTTTGGGGTCACAAGCTAATCCCTGGACTGGACTCACGCTGAGCACAGACGGACAGACACAAAGTCTTCGCAATACTCAAGGGCCATATTTTGGCCTCGGGTAAAATGAAATCCATCATGGTGTTGCCCATCCTAGTGTCCTGACTTGATCCATCTGATATCCTGTTTCAGGAATTACTGTCAACAACACTCCGAAGATACCAGATAACCTCTATGCGTCGTTTATGACCTGCCTATACTATATATACTATACTATACTACACTATAATATACTATACTATACTATAAATGTACTGCATTTATATAGCGCTTTTCCATCTGCATCAGACGCTCAAAGCGCTTTACAATTATTCACCCCGATGTCAGGGCGCTGCCATACAAGGCGCTCACTACACACCGGGAGCAATAGGGGATTAAAGACCTTGCCCAAGGGCCCTTAGTGATTTTCCATTTAGGCGGGGATTTGAACCCAGGATCTTCTGGTCTCAAGCCCAACACCTTAACCACTAGACCATCACCTCCCCTACTATACTATACCATACTATACTACACTATACAACACTATACTACACTATACTATACTATGCCATACTATACTACACTATACTATACTATACCACACCATACTACACTATGCCACACTATGCTATACTATACTATACTATACTATAATATACTACACTATAGTATACTATACTACACTACACTATACTATACTATACTATGCACATAATGTTTGTAATTTGGTATTTTGGGGATGTTGTTGACATTAATTCAAACACTGCAGTACGTCACACTGAAGCCTTTCTGATTTTGGCAGTTAAAGTGTGTTTTACCAAGAACAGTTACCGCCTTTATTTACCAGGGGGCCAATTTTTGTGCCACTGAGCAGGAAGATGGATGGTGAAGATGAGGGTGATGATGGATAGTGGATGATGTTGGCTGTGATAATGGCGATGATGGTGACTTTTCTTTGGGTTGTGCTGAGTATCGAAACATTATCCCAGCTCCCATACATCATCCCCCTCACAAAACCCACTGTAGCCCCTACAGGTGTACCACCCCAACGACCAGACCACCCCATCCATCCTCATTATGTCCACATCATTACACATACCCACTCCGATATAACTCACATGTGTACTCATGTATAAATAGTAAACTAGGCCAGAGTATCTCCAAGGTTTGGGTGTGAGGAAAAGAAAACTTTCACTTCTTTTTGTATTTGTTTGCTCTTATTGCTTTCTGGATTTATTTCTTGGAGACTTACCATTGAACCTCTTCTCATATTCTACCTTCCAAATGTCTGCAGTTCACCACCCAGCTGTCCCTCCCTCTGCCCCCAGACAGGGTCATCCATCTGGGGTTACCGACTCTTTGTAGAGATTCTCTCATTTATTAGCTCCTCATGTTCTTACGGGCAGAAAGGCCACAGAATCAATTGTGACCGTTAAAGGCCAGTGAGCTGTCAGCAGGCCTGGAGCCCGGGAGAGAAAAAGGGGGCAGCTGGGTTTTCCTGTCAGCTAGAGAAATGGAATTTTATCTGGATAAATCGTCCGACCATTCAGTGAAAAGAGGTTGTGGCGTTATCGCTTGTAGAACTAATGACAACGAGCAGGGCCGCTATTAGAACACACACATCCATCAATGCCACAAATGCCCCATCCTTCAGTGGTTTGACATTTGTTTTTTAAATGTTTTATTTCATCCAGATTCACAGCGAAATGTGTTTCTCTTGAAGGGCCCGTGGTCAGACACACAGCTGCTACAAGCATCACCCCGTCCCATGTGCTCACCAACCAACCAATTTAATAGTACTTTTTGACAAATATCAATTAAAGTGTGTGTCAGTGTGACCAACATATTGGACAAATATTCATAAACACTAGAATTTAGGCCTGTACAAATTTTAAAATTAGCCCATATCAAGGCTTTTATGTGCCTCATATATATATATATATATATATATATATATATATATATATATATATATATATATATATATATATATATATATATATATATATATATATATATACGAGGTCTGTCAATAAAGTATAGGTCCTTTTTATTTTTTTCAAAAACTATATGGATTTCATTCATATGTTTTTACGTCAGACATGCTTGAACCCTCGTGCGCATGCGTGAGTTTTTCCATGCCTGTCAGTGACGTCATTCGCCTGTGAGCACTCCTTGTGGGAGGAGTCGTCCAGCCCCTCGTCGGAATTCCTTTGTCTGAGAAGTTGCTGAGAGACTGGCGCTTTGTTTGATCAAAATTTTTTCTAAACCTGTGAGACACATCGAAATTTTAACGGCTGATGAGAGATTTTGAGGTGATACTGTCGCTTTAAGGACTTCCCACGGAGCGAGACGTCGTGCAGCGCTCTCAGGCGCCGTCGTCAGCCTGTTTCAAGCTGAAAACCTCCACATTTCAGGCTCTATTGATCCAGGACGTCGTGAGAGAACAGAGAAGTTTCAGAAGAAGTGGGTTTCAGCATTTTATCCGGATATTCCACTGTTAAAGGAGATTTTTTTAATGAAAGACGTGCGGACGGGTCCGCGCGTCGGGACGCAGCCGGCGCGGTATGTTTTTAACGTCAGACATGCTTGAACCCTCGTGCGCATGCGTGAGTTTTTCCACGCCTGTTGGTGACGTCATTCGCCTGTGAGCACGCCTTGTGGAAGTAGTGGTCCCGCCCCGTCGTTGGATTTTCATTGTCTGGAAATGGCGGAATGATTTGGGTTTTTTTCCATCAGAATTTTTTCAGAAGCTGTTAGAGACTGGCACCTGGAAACCATTCGAAAAATATATCTGGCTTTTGGTGAAAATTTTACGGGCTTCACAGAGAATAAGGACTGTAACTACAGCTTTAAGGACGGCCCACAATGGCGCTCGGTGCGCCACGCTCCGAGCTGCGACGGCAGGCACGAACCACCGGATTATTTCTAAACGGATGGCTGTGTGGAGCTGGGACCGTTGTGTACACTTTCTCTGGTTATCACAAGAGCTGGACATCAACCATTTTCCAGCAGATTTCACTTTTAACAAGAGATTTTGTCGTGGAAAGCCGCACAGAGGCTTTGTGCATCACGACAGATTCGCTGTTCGAGCGAGACAAAGAACACCTCCGTTTTAGCATGTCAGAGGACAAGTTGGGACATGCCTATCTTGGCTTTCAGTGCTTACCAGTCGAGTGAGTTATAAGAGAAATTGTGGAGAGCCGGGCAAATCTGCTGGAAAATGGCTGATGTCCAGCTCTTGTGATAACCAGAGAAAGAGCACACGACGGTCTCGTATCCACAGAGCCATCCATTTAGAAATAATCCGGTGGTTCGTGCCTGCCGTCGCAGCTCGGAGCGCGGCGCACCGAGCGCCATTGTGGGCCGTCCTTAAAGCTGTAGTTACAGTGAGGTGGGCACTTTAATTCACACAGGTGCGGGACAGTCGCCTCTGCACTTCTCGCTGGCTTTATTTCTTCCGTGGCTTTAAAGTCATTTTGACACTGATGATCCAACTTTTAACTTTGTGTTCATTTGTTATTGTCTGCAAAATCGCTCTTTTGCAGGCTGGCGTTCTGCGTAAAAGCTCGCCTTGAGTGCGAGTCATTGTGTCAGTGCGCACAGAGCGCACCTCATCTGATCCATTATAACAAGATGTTAAATCTATCATAAACATACTTTTACAGTTGCTTATAAAGAAGGAATGAACATGCAACTGTTTTACCAGGCTCACTCACTCCCTCACCTTCAACCGCTTAGTCCAATTAAGGGTCACTTGGAGCTGAAGCCTATCTCAGCAGTCATAGAGCGCAAGGCGGGGCACACCCTGGACAGGACGCCAGTTTGTCGCAGGACCACATACAGACAAACAAACACATTCACACCCGCAGGCACACCTACGGACAATTTAAAGATTCCAATACAAAGATTCCAATGGATGTGGGAGGAAGTCGGAGCACCCTTAGAAAACCCACGCAAACACGGGGAGAACATGCAAACTCCACACACAGAAGGCCACAGGTGGGAATCGAACCAATGACCTTCTCGCTGTGAGGCAGCAGTGCTAACCACTAAGCTACCGTGCTGCCCGTTTTACCAAGCTATTACATTATAAACATTACAAATAATTACCTTTTGAGCTGTTTCAAATACCTTCTCCACCTCAGCAAGAGAGAGAGAGAGAGAGAGAGAGAGAGAGAGAGAGAGAGAGAGAGAGAGAGAGAGGACAAAAGAGGTCCAGCTGTAATGGTCCTCTGTGATTCCAGGAGTGATTAGAGGTGTTTTCATCCAAACTGTGACAGAAAATGATTAAGCCGCTACAAAATAATTATCTTAGATTTGATCTATTTTCATTTAACCTTTATTTAACCAGGTAAGTTATTAAGAAAAAAAATCTTATTTACAATAACAACCTGGTAAACATATACAGTGTCCGGCGCACAAAGCAGGTGGGACTGTCATGATGAAGTACGCAAGAAGGTGGAGCCTGTCCAAAATAGACTGTCCTGTCTTCGTAGCTGCCAGGCGCTAGGATAATGGGCTTTTAACAGCCTCGTCCTCACCACACATACCTCTAAAATCCTTCTTTGTCTTCGTAGTACCTCGTACACAAACTGCCCCACGCTGTGGTTGCTAAATTTTGAACTTCTTGAAATTAGCACCACGCTCAAAGATGAACCTTGTTAACCGAATATTCTGCCTCAAAGAGCCGCTATTTTCCCACGATTGTTGAATGACTGGACTCAGTCCACAAAACATTCTACACGACTCATTATTCATTCTTCATTATTCAGTGGGATCAGGGCTTTACAAACCAAACAGAAAAAAGTAATTTTGCTTTAATAGTTTGTCTTTTCCTCATTGCTTCATTTCTATGTTTAGTGTTCTGTTTATGGTTGAATCATTTCCAGGACATTGTGAGTAATTAACACACGACAGAATCTATTTTGGATACACAAATTGTCTAAATGTATTTTTCCTAAAGTGTTGTTCCTAAAGCATGAGACAGCACCAGCTAATTATGTTAATTTTCAAATAACTTTCAGAGTAAAATGGTTTGCTTTTATGCTAAAAATGCTTTTATTATCAAGCACACAAAGGAAAATACATTAAAGACTTTTCACTTGACTGTTGACTGCCAGCAACATAAATGAGCATAACAACTCCACAATTAGAAAAAAAATCTATCCATCTGTCTAGCTGTAGATAGATATACAGCAGGTAAAATACGTATCGAACATGTCACCTTTTTTCTCAGTAAATATATTTCTGAAGGCGCTATAGACATGAAATTTTTGCCAGATGTTGGCAAATAATCCATAGATGCAAAGAAACTAAAACTAGTAAAAAATGAGGTGGGCTTCATAGATAATTGGCAAAGCTTCTGGGGAAAACCTGGTCTTGTTAGGAGAGACGGCATCCATCCCACTTTGGATGGAGCAGCTCTCATTTCTAGAAATCTGGCCAATTTTCTTAAATCCTCCAAACCGTGACTATCCAGGGTTGGGACCAGGAAGCAGAGTTGTAGTCTTACACACCTCTCTGCAGCTTCTCTCCCCCTGCCATCCCCTCATTACCCCATCCCCGTAGAGACGGTGCCTGCTCCCAGACCACCAATAACCAGCAAAAATCTATTTAAGCATAAAAACTCAAAAAGAAAAAATAATATAGCACCTTCAACTGCACCACAGACTAAAACAGTTAAATGTGGTCTATTAAACATTAGGTCTCTCTCTTCTAAGTCCCTGTTAGTAAATGATATAATAATTGATCAACATATTGATTTATTCTGCCTTACAGAAACCTGGTTACAGCAGGATGAATATGTTAGTTTAAATGAGTCAACACCCCCAAGTCACACTAACTGTCAGAATGCTTGTAGCACGGGCCGGGGCGGAGGATTAGCAGCAATCTTCCATTCCAGCTTATTAATTAATCAAAAACCCAGACAGAGCTTTAATTCATTTGAAAGCTTGTCTCTTAGTCTTGTCCATCCAAATTGGAAGTCCCAAAAACCAGTTTTATTTGTTATTATCTATCGTCCACCTGGTCGTTACTGTGAGTTTCTCTGTGAATTTTCAGACCTTTTGTCTGACTTAGTGCTTAGCTCAGATAAGATAATTATAGTGGGCGATTTTAACATCCACACAGATGCTGAGAATGACAGCCTCAACACTGCATTTAATCTATTATTAGACTCTATTGGCTTTGCTCAAAATTTAAATGAGTCCACCCACCACTTTAATCATATCTTCAATCTTGTTCTGACTTATGGTATGGAAATTGAAGATTTAATAGTATTCCCTGAAAACTCCCTTCTGTCTGATCATTTCTTAATAACATTTACATTTACTCTGATGGACTACCCATCAGTGGGGAATAAGTTTCATTACACTAGAAGTCTTTCAGAAAGCGCTGTAACTAGGTTTAAGGATATGATTCCTTCTTTATGTTCTCTAATGCCATATACCAACACAGTGCAGAGTAGCTACCTAAACTCTGTAAGTGAGATAGAGTATATCGTCAATACTTTTACATCCTCATTGAAGACAACTTTGGATGCTGTAGCTCCTCTGAAAAAGAGAGCTTTAAATCAGAAGTGCCTGACTCCGTGGTATAACTCACAAACTTGCAGCTTAAAGCAGATAAACCGTAAATTGGAGAGGAAATGGCGTCTCACTAATTTAGAAGATCTTCACTTAGCCTGGAAAAAGAGTCTGTTGCTCTATAAAAAAAAAGCCCTCCGTAAAGCTAGGACATCTTACTACTCATCACTAATTGAAGAAAATAAGAATAACTAACTATTAGAGAAAAAATTACTCATAACCATCCCAAAGATGTATCGTTATCTTTGGCTGTTTTCAGTGATGCCGGTATTTGGTTAGACTCTTTCTCTCAGATTGTTCTGTCTGAGTTATTTTCATTAGTTACTTCATCCAAACCATCAACATGTCTATTAGACCCCATTCCTACCAGGCTGCTCAAGGAAGCCCTACCATTATTTAATGCTTCAATCTTAAATATGATCAATCTATCTTTATTAGTTGGCTATGTACCACAGGCTTTTAAGGTGGCAGTAATTCAACCATTACTTAAAAAGCCATCACTTGACCCAGCTATCTTAGCTAATTATAGGCCAATGTCCAACCTTCCTTTTCTCTTAAAAAGGGTAGTTGTAAAACAGCTAACTGATCATCTGCAGAGGAATGGTCTATTTGAAGAGTTTCAGTCAGGTTTTAGAATTCATCATAGTACAGAAACAGTATTAGTGAAGGTTACAAATGATCTTCTTATGGCCTCAGACAGTGGACTCATCTCTGTGCTTGTTCTGTTAGACCTCAGTGCTGCTTTTGATACTGTTGACCATAAAATTTTATTACAGAGATTAGAGCATGCCATAGGTATTAAAGGCACTGCGCTGTGGTGGTTTGAATCATATTTATCTAATAGATTACAATTTGTTCATGTAAATGGGGAATCTTCTTCACAGACTGGAGTTCCACAAGGTTCTGTGCTAGGACCAATTTTATTCACTTTATACATGCTTCCCTTAGGCAGTATTATTAGACGGCATTGCTTAAATTTTCATTGTTACGCAGATGATACTCAGCTTTATCTATCCATGAAGCCAGAGGACACACCAATTAGCTAAACTGCAGGATTGTCTTACAGACATAAAGACATGGATGACCTCTAATTTCCTGCTTTTAAACTCAGATAAAACTGAAGTTATTGTACTTGGCCCCACAAATCTTAGAAACATGGTGTCTAACCAGATCCTTACTCTGGATGGCATTACCCTGACCTCTGGTAATACTGTGAGAAATCTTGGAGTCATTTTTGATCAGGATATGTCATTCAAAGAGCATATTAAACAAATATGTAGGACTGCTTTTTTGCATTTACGCAATATCTCTAAAATTAGAAAGGTCTTGTCTCAGAGTGATGCTGAAAAACTAATTCATGCATTTATTTCCTCTAGGCTGGACTATTGTAATTCATTATTATCAGGTTGTCCTAAAAGTTCCCTGAAAAGCCTTCAGTTAATTCAAAATGCTGCAGCTAGAGTACTGACAGGGACTAGAAGGAGAGAGCATATCTCACCCATATTGGCCTCTCTTCATTGGCTTCCTGTTAATTCTAGAATAGAATTTAAAATTCTTCTTCTTACTTATAAGGTTTTGAATAATCAGGTCCCATCTTATCTTAGGGACCTCATAGTACCATATCACCCCAATAGGGCGCTTCGCTCTCAGACTGCAGGCTTACTTGTAGTTCCTAGGGTTTGTAAGAGTAGAATGGGAGGCAGAGCCTTCAGCTTTCAGGCTCCTCTCCTGTGGAACCAGCTCCCAATTCAGATCAGGGAGACAGACACCCTCTCTACTTTTAAGATTAGGCTTAAAACTTTCCTTTTTGCTAAAGCTTATAGTTAGGGCTGGATCAGGTGACCCTGAACCATCCCTTAGTTATGCTGCTATAGACTTAGACTGCTGGGGGGTTCCCATGATGCACTGTTTCTTTCTCTTTTTGCTCTGTATGCACCACTCTGCATTTAATCATTAGTGATCGATCTCTGCTCCCCTCCACAGCATGTCTTTTTCCTGGTTCTCTCTCTCAGCCCCAACCAGTCCCAGCAGAAGACTGCCCCTCCCTGAGCCTGGTTCTGCTGGAGGTTTCTTCCTGTTAAAAGGGAGTTTTTCCTTCCCACTGTCGCCAAGTGCTTGCTCACAGGGGGTCGTTTTGACCGTTGGGGTTTTTACGTAATTATTGTATGGCCTTGCCTTACAATATAAAGCGCCTTGGGGCAACTGTTTGTTGTGATTTGGCGCTATATAAATAAAATTGATTATGATTATGATTAGTCAGTACAGAAAGGCTGTTTTGTGTAATAAAATGAGATGACACAGGGAAAACCCTCTGGGGTCGACGCCGTCATATACGACGGCTAAGGCCAAGTTTTAGTAAATTATAAATAACTTTTGAATGATATGCGATAGAAACTTACTTTTTTCTTTTTTTTTGTACTCCTCATAGAAGCTGTGTGATGTCGTGCGCAGTGTGAGTGTCCAATCGGAATTGGTTCACCATCACATGGTTTTCCAAAATCCAATCGTAGGGCAGATTTACCTCACGTGAAAAGCCACAGATTGTTTTCAGGAGTGATATGTTACTAGTTGGCCCGTTTGAATAGCTCCATTGAGTACATACTATTAGTACATACTCAGTGTGCCCTGCACCATTATGCACAGAGATCAGTGAATGCAGGAGCACACGGAGAGCCTCTGATGACAATTCCATGTGCTCAAACAAAGAGTGTGTAACTATCAGGATTGCTCCACTAGTTTGCATGTGAATGTTACTGGATAACACTGTTGCTTTCTCTGCGTAAAGCACTGTTTACCATATCAAAATAACAAAACGCATAGACCATTTTGTATGTATTGTTCAAAATGTGCATTTGTGTTTATTGTTTGAACTTTTTTGTTGTACAGTCTTTCACACAAGACCTCAGATTACCTTTATAAAGTGTCAAAATGTTGTATGTTTTGAATAAATGTGTGTGGAAAATTATTTTTTGCTTTATTTTTTCCTTGCCTATTTTTTATTGTAAACCTTTATTACACTTATAAAACACAACAAAAACATATATATTCTGAAAGCACAGGTTGTCCTGAAAAAAAGAGAGACATAAAACTTGATTGTGGGATGCAGGGAGAGCTGTTAACAGCAATAATAAAACATTTATGCCAGGCGAGTGAACTATCCAAAAAAATGCCCTCGGACCCCAGAGGGTTAATATGTCGTACAAAAGCCTTTGTTGCTAATGAAGCTTGAAGACGCCTCCTGTATGTAGAAACGGGCCACATGTATTGATCAGGTGTGATTTTGGTCCATTCTTCCACACAAAAACGTTTCAAATCTCGAAGATTCTGTGGGATTCTTCTATGAACTCTGATCTTAGGTTCTTCCCATAGATTTTCTATTGGATTCCAGTCAGCTGATTGGCCGGACCATTTTATGAGCTTCATTTTCATTCTCTGAAACCAGTTGAGAGTCTCTTTGGCTGTGTGTTTGGGTTCATTGTCTTGCTGAAATGTCCACCCTCATTTCATCTTCATCTTCCTGGTAGATGGCAGCAGATTGTTTTTTATCAAGAATGTCTCAGTACATTTTTCCATTCATCCTTCCTTCAGTTATATGAAGTTTGCCAGTAATGCTGAAAAAACAGCTGCACACCATGATGTTCCACCTCCAAACCTCACTGTTGGTGTGGTGACAGAATTCCTGATAGATTTCAGCAGATGTTTTGGCACTCCGCCCCTTTTTGCACTCCCTTTTTCTTCAGGTGTTCAATACTTTTTCCCTCTGTGTCATTTCACATTATTTCACACAACTTAATTTATGGACATCTATGGTTTGATTTCTTTGTATGTGTGTGTTTTTTGGATTGTTACCAACGTCTGGTGAAAATTTAATGTCAATAGAACCTTTAGAAATAGATTTACTGAGATGTTTGCAGATGTTTCTAAATTGTGCTGTTGAGTGACAGTTCATTAAAAAATATCATGTTTTACACAACCACACACTTTTATACTACAGATGTGTTTTGATTACGTATGTCAGTGCATCTGATTATGGATAATTGGAAGAATGTACTCACAAGAGAACATTTCTACAAAGACTGAAAATGCCTCATTTTGCAGTGTTGTTTTTTTTTTTATTCTCTTCCAGACAAAAATCTATTAACCCCCCCAAAGCTCCCCCTCCCCGCCTTTTTGACCATAAAAAGAAGCTAAATAGAGTCAGTAGGACAAACTGAGGTGGAGAATTTATTTTATTTATTTATTTTTTCTCGCTGCCAGGAAGCCGAATGGAATCCCTGCTAAATCTGAGTGGGAAAAAAGGCTTTGTGAGGTTAAAATGTGATTACACCAGTAACTGGATTTTGTGGATGCTGTGGCATTTCCTCAAGGGGAGGGCCTGGCTTTGCATGGGGGGAGTCACATTGGTGGTGGGAATTTGATGTAATCCCATGTGGACTGGAGGGGATGCTGCCAGGAAAACCCTCACTGGTCCAAGCAGAGACGGGAGGCAACTGAATAAACCGGATCAGTACGGAAAGAGTAAGCGAAGATGAGAAGAGGAGGAGATGGCGGGGTTTATTTTTACGAGCACCGTAACCACAGGCGATGGCGCTGCAGACGTTTGCTCATATTCCTGTGCTGTATGTTGTTTGTATATGAGGATGCGTTTGTGTGCATTGGAAATTTGACCTTCGTTTGCGATCAGCACTCAATTCGCTTTCCTTTTTCTCTGCTTTTCTATGAATTATTCATAAAGGTCACGTGAGCATCAGACAGTCCGTATCGTTGGACATTTTAGTCCTACGATACGTAGGACTAAAATGAGTGGAAACATTTATTTTATATAAACGCGTCATATGGTGTCGGTTAATCTCCAGTTTGACTCCATGTTAGCCAGTGGTTGATCACAGGTGTGAACCAAAGTGAGACCGTGTCCCGCAGGACATTATCACACTGTAAGAAAAATTAATCCATAAGACCATCGGGTGTTGTGAAGACTTTGCGTCTCTCTGTCCTCAGTATAACTCCAGTCCTATTAATGCCAGGGTCTTCAGATTCACAGGGACCATTCTTGGGACACAGACATTGGACAAGTTCAAAGATGGCTAACCTTGACCTATTTTAAGAGGTCAAAAGGTCACATTCTGTTTCCTATTTTTAGGCTCATGCGGCCGAAGGAATTTTAGCATTGCGTTATATTTTTTTGTGTATGAGACACACCCACTGATGGAGATAGAGAGAAGTTCCACTTCAAATAAACAGTGATCAACACCAGCTTCTTTCTATTTAAAGCAGCAGAAAACTTTCACCCACACCAAGGAACTTGTGTTTTTTGTTTCTTCCGTCTGTCTCTCTGTTAGTTCGTCAATTATATCAGTTGCAGGATATTACACAGGGACAGGAATGCACTTAAATGAAACGTGTTAGACCAGGGGTATGTTTAGGTGCAGATCCAAATCAAGAGGCGGATTTTGCTTTTCATCAAAGATCCCAATTTCAGGATCAAAGCCAAGCAGGCAAGTCAGACGCCAGTGAAAATGTCACCTCCTGTGTGAGGTTCAAACATCAGTTTTCAGGATCAAATATATGTGATCAGGATTAAATGTTAGAGATCAGCAACAAAGGTGAGGACCAGGATTGCAGTTCAACAATTAAGATGACAATTAAGGATCGAAGTTCAGCAGTGATCAAAGATGAGTGATTAGAGAGAGGATGAGGACTAGGATCTCTTGTCAGGAATCAGGATCAAATATCTGATCATTAAAAAAAGATGAGGTCCTGGACCAAAGGTAAGCAGTTAGGAAAACAGACGAGAACCAGGATTATAGGTCAGCAGCCAGGATCAAAGATCAGGAGCACAGGTCAGAAATCAAGATCTGAGATCAGGGTTGAAGTTGACTGGTCAGGAATAAAGATGAAAACCAGGATCCCTGATCAGCAATCAGGATCAAAGGTCGGCAGTCAAGATCTAAGAATTTTAGAAATGTCAAAAAGAAAAATCCTCACTTATTGGAGGAAAAATGGGAAAACATAAACAGAGGAAGCTCGGACCTCGGCAGAGTTTTATTTTAAGGATGTGCCTCTTGTTTTTCAGACAGGTGGTGACCCACTTTAGCTGGTTGTACAGTTTGACAGCTCCACTTGTTTGAAAACTGCTGCCTCAGCTCTTTTCCCCACATTGAGGATTCCAGGATAATTTTGTTGATGAACTGACTGCGTTTTGTCTTACAGATGGAACTTGGAATGATAGATGAATGAATGAATGCACTCACCATGTTTCTCTTCTGTTCTTTTCCCTTTCTTTTTTTGCATGCGTCCTTCCTGCCTGTGTGATGATGTGGTACATGTTACAGGTAAGAAGCACTTTGTTTTCCTGTTTACCTGCTCAGACTAATTACATGTGATCAAACTTCTTAAATTGTGAACCAAATGCATCCAGAATCAGAATCAGATGTCACACATGATGACCTGGTTATTTTTTATCTTGTTTGACATATTGTTTGTGATAAGTCGGCTGAGCACTGCTGTGTACGCCGGCTGTGCAACTCCTACGGGATAATACATGATGCAGAGATGGGAGTGCATCACCGGAGCTTATGTTAAAAAATTCTGCCATACTACCAGTGCTTCATTTCTTGTATTACATGGCATTACATACATGTTATTACAGGCAGGAGGCTACACAGGTGATACATGGAGAGCGGGGGGTGGGGGAGGCACCATTAAAAATCTTGCATAGGGCGCCAGATTGTTTAGGGCCTGCATCTGGATCATCACTTGAAATCCAGATACTTGTTGACATACTTGTGTATTTTTTCATGAGGATTCAAGTGGTGAAAACAGCAAAGGTGATCGAACCAATATTTTTTTTCAGAAATCCATAATTTTTGAAAAAGCAAGCCTGTTTATGTTGCACTTCCACAATAAGAGCCTGCATTTCAAAATAAAAGCCTGTGAGGTTGCTGCAGACCTGACAGAATTCATCATCACTCTGTCCGTCCTCTAACATCCCAGACAGCAGGTTCAAATCTGGACTTTTTCTGTTTGCATGTGACTCCAAACCCAGAATTAACAGAACAGCAGAAATGTGTCTCAACTGTGTCTGACACAGGCCAAAAAAAAGAAAAGAAAAGAAACAAAAAACAAAAAGAAATTGGATCTGATGTGAACACTGTCACAGTGCAAATATAAAACTTCACTTATTCATATCTGGAATGGTGATGATAGTTTTTTGTGTTTTACCTTCCTGTTTCATCTGTGCTTTGGTTCATCGACAGGAAGATTCAAATGTAATGAAGCAACTCATCAAGCTTTCCACAAATGTTTGGTTGAATCTGGAATTGATACAATCAATCTCTTTTAGGATGAGTGTGAATTTATATATATATATATATATATATATATATATATATATATATATATATATATAATGACTTGCAAAAGTATTCAGCCCCCTTGGTATTTCACACATTTTAATTTGTTTCTAACATTTCAAATACAAAAAGTAAATCAGGCTTCTCAATATAACAATTTCTAAAATTATCTTCCTTAAACTCAAACTGAAAGTAAATCTCTACAACCTGACATAAATTATTTAAAAATATAAAAGCCACAGTTTCTTTAATCTCAGCCACAGAAGCCTTCTTCTGGGTTGTCTGGGTGTCTTGGTGGCTTTCCTCACTCTTCTCCTTCTTGCACAGTCACTCAGTTTTTCAGGACTGTCTACTCCACAGATTTAGCAGAGAGTGCCATATACTGTTTGTATTTCTTCATAACTGATGTAATTAAAGTTCAAGACATATTCAGTGACTTGGAAATGTTCATGTATCCATCCCCTGACTTGTCTGAAGAAAACTGGCAATAAAACTGATTATTTACAGGAATTATACCAAAGGGGCTGATTACTTATGCAACCCATCATCTTGTCTTTTATATTTTTAATTAATTTATATCAAGTTGTAGAGATTTACTTTCAGTTTGAGTCAAAAGAAGATAATTTTAGAAATTTTTACTTTTTGTATTTGAAATGCCATAAACAAATTAAAAAGTGTGAAATACCAATACCATATATATATATATATATATATATATATATATATATATATATATATATATATATATATATATATATATATATATATATATATATATAAAGAACCTAAAACAAAATATAAATGTTAAATTTGTGAAATAAAATATAATGATCCGAGTCTGTATTGGCATGCAGGATCAAGCAGACGAATAGCACAAAAAAATGAAGTAACAAATTTGCCATTTA
Source organism: Thalassophryne amazonica (assembly GCF_902500255.1). Taxonomy (NCBI): domain Eukaryota; kingdom Metazoa; phylum Chordata; class Actinopteri; order Batrachoidiformes; family Batrachoididae; genus Thalassophryne; species Thalassophryne amazonica. The sequence goes on along the minus strand of NC_047104.1, from coordinate 152,419,670 downwards.
AGTCACAAATTTGCCATTTAAATTGAACAAACCTTCACTTGGAGGTTGATGGTCGTCATGATGTCTCAACACAACAGCTTTCAAAGCTTTAGGCAGGGATGAGACAATCCAAACTGGTCTTACTTCAGACTCAGCACTTCAGACTCTACTCTGGGATCAATAAAATATTCTGATTATCAAGCCTACCTGTTCGACCCTCTACAAAGTGTCAATAAAATCTGTTCAGGAGACGCTGAGGTGTCCCACTGTCAGATGTATGTTACAGAATAAATTATTTATTGTACATTAATCCCGTCATCTGATCCCAGATAAGCGTTTGAGGATGAGTGGGTGAGGTTTATATTAATCAGGAGATGAGTGGATGAGGAAAAGCTGTAGTTGCAGCTCTGTTGTGAGGTGCTGGTGTTTGTGGTTGATTATGTGGCGCCGTCACAGGTGTGAGGACTGTTCAGCAGTGTGGCACTGTCACCGAGACAGGAGACAGATGGGGAGGAGGGGAAGTCTGCAGAAAGCGTGTCACCACAGTCACATTCACTGCTCAGGGTTTCATACAGTGGAGACACGCTGCTGTCACACTGCGAAAAAAAACAAAAAAAACACACCCCACCTGGCATCCAGCGCAGCGCCAAATACAGCCAGACTCTGAAGGTTCACACCTGTCCTCCCCGTGTGCAGACGTGACGGACTGCAGCGCACAGCTGGCTGGCATCAAAACGTGTGTTTGAATCCCTGTATGCGATTAGATTTTGCTTTGATTTTCAACCTTTGATTTTATTGGTGTGACGTTGCTGAACAAACAAAATGTTAATTCGTGTGCCGTCCTGCTCGACCTGTTATTGTTCAATGTGAGTAACAGGACTGCTGAGTGATTTTGTTCTTGGCACAAAGTTTTAAGGATTTTTATCAAAATTTTAAGTTTGCTACCTAACATTAAAAACGATTCACAATCTTATATAGTCAACATAATACGAGGGCTGTCAATAAAGTAACAGTCCTTTTTATTTTTTTTCAAAAACTATATGGATTTCATTCATATGTTTTTACGTCAGACATGCTTGAACCCTCGTGCGCATGCGTGAGTTTTTCCACGCCTGTCGGTGACGTCATTCGCCTGTGAGCACTCCTTGTGGGAGGAGTCATCCAGCCCCTCGTCGGAATTCCTTTGTCTGAGAAGTTGCTGAGAGACTGGCGCTTTGTTTGATCAAAATTTTTTCTAAACCTGTGAGACACATCGAAGTGGACATGGTTCGAAAAATTAAGCTGGTTTTCAGTGAAACTTTTAACAGCTGATGAGAGATTTTGAGGTGATTCTGTCGCTTTAAGGACTTTTCACGGTGCGAGACGTCGCGCAGCGCTCTCAGGCAGCGTCATCAGCCTGTTTCAAGCTTAAAACCTCCACATTTCAGGCTCTGTTGATCCAGGACGTCGTGAGAGAACAGAGAAGTTTCAGAAGAAGTCGGTTTCAGCATTTTATCCGGATATTCCACTGTTAAAGGAGATTTTTTTAATGAAAGCTTAATTTTTCGAACCGTGTCCACTTCGATGTGTCTCACAGGTTTAGAAAAAATTTTGATCAAACAAAGCGCCAGTCTCTCAGCAACTTCTCAGACAAAGGAATTCCGACGAGGGGCTGGACGACTCCTCCCACAAGAAGTGCTCACAGGCGAATGACGTCACCGACAGGCGTGGAAAAACTCACGCATGCGCATGAGGGTTCAAGCATGTCTGACGTAAAAACATGAATGAAATCCATATAGTTTTTGAAAAAAATAAAAAGGACCCTTACTTTATTGACAGCCCTCGTAAAAATCCACTTTTTTTCTGAAAATAAATAAATAAACGAGCGATTTGAGATTTCTGACGTCTGCCAATCTGGATCTGGATCACCTCCAAAATTCAGTGGAGTCTTCCACGGCCTAAAATCTATCTGTGGCACAAATTTGGTGAGAACCTGTGAGTTAGTTTTGACCCTGATCCATGCATTTATCTCTTCTAGATTGGACTACAGCAATGTTCTACTTTCTGGTTTACCACAGTCCAGCAATAGGGCTCTCCAGTTGGTTCAAAATGCTGCAGCCAGACTTTTGACACGAAGCAGAACGTTCGACCACATTACACCCATTTTGGCATCTCTTCACTGGCTTCCTGAGGTTCTGCTACTAACCTATATAATTATTCATGGACTGGCACCTCCCTACCTAGCTGACCTAATTAAACCTTACGTACCGGCCCGGGCTTTACGTTCTCAGGGTGCAGGACTACTTTGTGTCCCTAAGGTGAATAAGAAGTCTGTGGGTCACAGAGCTTTCTCTTATTGTGCCCCTGTTCTGTGGAATGATCTCCCTGCGTCAATAAAACAGTCAGATTCTGTGGAGACTTTCAAGTCCAGACTTAAGACGCACTTATTTTCCCTTTCATATGTCTAGCATACTGGCACAGTTTTGTTTTACGCTTTTTACTCTTTTAATTAATTTATTAGTAATTGGAGCGGGCCGCAGCCTCAACTTTACCTAAATTCTGGGTCTTTTAGTGAAGTTTAGGGCTAGCGGCCGGCGATCACCTTAGTATTTCTTCTGTTTTTCTTGTTGATTAATGCTGGCAAATTATACATACAGTATTTCTTGTCTTTCTGATGTCTGATTCTGTTTTTTCTCTGTTTAAGGTGCAGCTCCATCCAGAGATGGGAGTTGTATTCGTGTTGGCGATCCTCCTGTCCTGTGCGCCAATAGCATTTCTTGTATATTCGTCCGCGAATTGTTCTGTGAATTGTACTGTAATTTATGTTTGTAGCATGGCCCAAGCAGAGGGTCACCCCTTTGAGTCTGGTCTGCTTGAGGTTTCTTCCTCAGAGGGAGTTTTTCCTTACCACTGTTGTTCTGGGGGTTAGTAAGATTAGACCTTACCTGTGTGAAGTGCTTTGAGGCAACTCTGTTGTGATTTGGTGCTATATAAATGAAAATAAATTGAAAATTGAAATTGACGTAATACTTCAAAGCCTATATAAAGTGAAATCTTGATCCAGAATCCAGATCGGAATCAGCGGAATATTCCATGGCTTAATATCTATCTGTGATGAAAATTTTGTCAAAATCCGTGCAGTAATTTTGACACAATCCTGCTAACAGACAGACAAATAAATAAATAAGCAAACACCAATGATTTTATTGCGTCCTTGGCGAATGAAATCAATCAATCAATAAATAAAAATGTGAAACATGGCTAAAATGTTGTGGCAGGATACCATGACATACAAGGAAATTCAGTTTCTCAGCATGCAAAAAATGACATAAAAAATAAAAACTGAATTAGATTACAATAGATTAGATAGAATTTTATTAATCCCTTGGGAAGACTCCCTCAGGAAAATTGAGGTTCCAGCAGCATTGTATAGCAGCACACAGGGTAAGAGGCACACAGAGTATCAAAAGTGAAAGTAAAAAAACAATTTGCAACTATAAATATAAATACACAAATGTAAATACCAGAAATACTGATCACTACTGGTTTACTGGCTACTACTGTTCCTCTCCTTCCCGTCCCCTGTCTTCCTGTTACTCCTCCTCCCCCTGAGTGAGAAGTTGTACATTCTGATGGCCTGAAGGACAAAGGAGTTTTTCAGTCTGTTGGTTCTGCACTTGGGAAGGAGCAGTCTGTGGCTGGAGAGGCTCCTCTGGTCGCTGATGACGGTGTGCAGAGGGTGACTGGCATCAGAATGGCACAGAATGACAACAGTGGGTGACTAATTAACAAAGACAGGCCACTAACCATCCTGTTTGCAAAAAATGTGGGTAAAATTTGGACAAATTTAACATGAAAATTTTGCAGGATATTTGCTGGACAGTTAAGACCACTCACACAGGTTTGCTGATAAAACTAGAGTACTAAAACGTAGATTTTCAAATGTACAGTCATAAAAATACAGAAGACCAGCAAATCATTGGTTTTGATTACCCTATTTGTCCACATCTGTTGCAAATGTCCACAAAAGATATGTGAATAATAATACATTTTATTTGAAGCACACTTTACGTTTAGAACAAATTTCGTTGTGCTATGAGATAAAAAAAAAAAAACAGTTACAAAGGCAGATAAACACTCCAGTTATGGGTCACAGGGGAGCTGGAGCCTATACTAACAGTTTTAGGGTATGAGTTGGGGTGCACCCTGGACAGGACACCAGCCTATTGCAGAGCCACGTATAGACAGACAAACATAATAATTACACTCTCACACACAAATACAGTTGATTAAAAGTTTCCAGTTCACCTAACTAGCCTTTGTGGGTAATTTACCTCACAAAATATAATTAAGCATTTTTAAAATCCTATCCATTTTAAAATATTATAGGTAGTCTTATATGAGTCTAACCGTCTTCCTCATTGCAGTTCTAGATGTCCCAGAAAGTGCAAACAAGTTCAGTGCCAAGAAGTATGAAGGTTATTCCCTGTCTTTATTCAAGAGTGTGGTCTTTTAGTTTGAGAGTATGCTTTATTAATTTCACTCATTCTCTGTGAATCAGCACATCTTCATCATTCAGATCTTCTTCTTGCTCAATAGTGGTTGGCATCCAGGCTAATGGTGTGATGTGAGGACCTTCTGCTGCGAAGTGTGGCTCAGACAGTACATGAGTGTGCCATCTTGTGGCTGTAGATAATAATACAGAATACTTTTTGAAATTAAGTTGCAGTACGACCAAAACAAGTTTAAAAAAGAACATGATTCATACCTCAGAAAATACAGTCTTATTTTAACATTTTTTTTAAATTAATGAATTCACCATATGTCCGTTAACCAGGAATCCCACAATGTGATACATACAAAGAAAAATGAAAGAATATTTTATTTATTTTAAATATAATTTCTTTTTTATACATTTAAAGTGATGATTTGGACCATTTATATAACATTTTGAAAGCGGTGTTTTAATTTTATTGTGGTCTCTTCAAGTCTTTGATGGATGGTGAGAATTGTTTCCTTGCTTCTAATGGATAAATTAGATTGGACCATATAGACAACTCACGTTCATCAACACCATGAACATCAAGACCTGAAACAAAATCAGGAAACTATCCTCAGGCTGTTTGATCAACTCTTCCCTACAATATCCTCCAATAACTGACAAACTCCTTCTTACTGTGTTGTGGCAAGAAAAAAATGCGACCGATTTAGACTTGAGCTAACGTCCATCCATCCATCCATTTTCAATTAAGGGCCATGGGGGTGAGGTGGGGTGGGGGCCTGGAACATATCCCAGCAGTCATATGGCGTGAGGCGTGGTACACCCTGGACAGGACGCCAGTCTATTGCAGGGCAGCCAGGGTCCATCTACCCCAAATTCTTGTTGAAATATGTTGAATACTGCATAATGTTGTACACAGACAGTCTCTCAAAGTAACTGTCAATGACTGTTTTTGCTCTGTACTTTATTGCAGGAAAACCAAACAAAACAAAAACGATGAAACTGGATTAAGTGATCTTGAGGTGTTAGGCTTTGCTGTGTGTACCTTCATTCAATGTCTGTTTTCAAGCTGACTACAAAAATATGTCATTAAGTCAGTGTCAGGTTGGGGTGCATGCATTGGCACTGCACACTGTGCACTCACCACCTCACAAATAACCCTGGTTGTTGGAATCACCCAGCGGGAGTAGCGGTCCATCCCTGCCTAATGAAAGTAGCATTCTATCTGGTGTAGCCAGGTGATACACCAGCTTCCTCTTGGGTTGTTCCAGCTGCTGGGGTACTTACTAATGAGACACCTGGCTGAGGGAAGTGTCCCACATGACCACAGTGTTGCTGCTGATGCTTCATCACATTGCAAGTTGTGTACGTCATCGTGGTGTCCTGAAATATACACTCGTTTGCCACCAAGTCATCCAACTGGGACCTTGAGACGAGCCCTAAAGCCATCCAGTCATCATCTCCAGTCACATTTTCTGGTCCTACAATCACCCAGTAAAACTGGAGGTGCTAGAACTGCAAATATGTGTATTGTAGAGCAACCAGTATTGTGCTAGAACACAAATACCGTCAAGTTATAAACAGCTATACAGTGTAAGCTTATGGGACGAGCTAAAACCAGTTACAGTAAACCCATTCTTGTCACCACTGAATAGGTGAAAATGTCTTTGGAAGCAGCTGGTAACATGGAGAGGATCCCTGTGGGGGTAATTGTATGTAAAGGTGTTGTAAAACTGACAGATTGAGTAAGGTGATTTTTAATGGAGTGAAATAATTTGTCTTGTGGCAGATATCGCTTAATCTGTCAGTCTCTGGTGGATTTAGTGCTCTGATGGATGGATGACATGTTTTGACTGGCAACACAGTCACATTCAGTAGAATGATTTTCCTAGTTTTAACATATATATGTGTAAGGGAGCGAGCTGGATTTGAGCGGGATTCATCAAGGTCTAAACGCCAATGTGGCTAGAATCTGGCTAGCTCAGGATCATGACATCATACTTCCTCACTACGTTTGTGCACTGACAGCAACCTCTCTGAAGAAGACAGTAAATAACTATCTTTGTCTGTTGTGCCTTCTCGCCAAGAAAGTCCACTGGGTGTGCGTAGATGTCCATATAAAATCGCACACAGGCTCATTGTCACGTTCTTCAGGTCTACTTCTTGATTAAATGAATAGCCGCACTGCATGTTGCTGCATCAGGAACCGTCCTCGCCCCCCTCGTGCTGAATTCACACCCCACGCCGGGGCTTTGGCCAATCAGAAGCCTGACATGAACGTGTGAGTATCGTAGAAGTAATAAACAAGTAGAAGACAAAACAGTAAACAAACGTGCAACCACCAGGAAAGCTTTCCACCTGATGTCCGCTCAAAAGTTTTGAGAATGCACAAAATGTTCCGATGGACTCACCATGCACCAGCTGACAAGGAATGAAATTAGCAAATGGGAAAAAGATGTGTACAGAACAAAAATGTACATGAATGGATATAAACATTTTGTATATTTTACTCATATGTTTTCCATCATTGTGTGACAGACATGTTTTTAAAATGACTGTGTCCAGGAAGAATGGTTAAGTTTTATCAAAAATATTACTATTATTCAAATGAACAAAAAAATGGTCAAACCATTTGGAGCTGGAAAAATCAGTCTGTTTGCATGAGTTAAAGCTTTCAGGAAACTGAAAGAAATGGTAAATAAATGGTAAATGGACTGCATTTATATAGCGCTTTTCCATCTGTATCAGACGCTCAAAGCGCTTTACAATTATGCCTCACATTCACCCCGATGTCAGGGTGCTGCCATACAAGGCGCTCACTACACACTGGGAGCAATAGGAGATTAAAGGTCTTGCCCAAGGGCCCTTAGTGATTTTCCAGTCAGGTGGGGATTTGAACCCATGATCTTCTGGACTCAAGCCCAACACCTTAACGACTAGACCATCACCTCCCCCAAAAAGAAAGAAAGAAAGAAAGTTTTGCTTTAATCAGTGTGGCTTTTGAATTAATGTGGAAACAAAAGAGAATTGGCTTGGTTTATTAGCTTTTATATGAATATTCATACATGTACCATTGAGGGATGAGGGAAAGATGTGCATTTTTCAGCAGCTTTATGAATATTATTTGTGAGAAAACCACACAAAACAAGATATTAGTTGTAGCTGTTTATTTTTACATGCCTTAAAATATTGCTATGGACTATCTTTAAAGATTCAGTTACAGCTAGCAGTGTTGCATAAATATTAAAGCTCATTACAAAGTTTATGCTGTGAGCATTTTAAAATTCTACAACTATGTAAAACCGTTCCCCTGAACATAAAATGACTTTCAGTGAAAAGCGGTTTGGTTGTGCTGCCTGAACACTCCGAGCCTTGCATAATTTACATTTTTTGCATTAATCCTGTTCACCTGTAGCTCTTTGATTTTAAAATGTAAAGTGGTTAAAAATATCACACAACTTTTTATCGCATCTATTTTCACGTCTCAGTTTGGCCAAGCAGACATTCCACAGGGGAAGTAGTTGAGCAACTATCACCACCTGCTCAACTAGAGGAATGCATTGTTTATTATTATTATAATTACTGTTGATTATTATATAGGATTTTTTTTTCTTTAAGACACTCCAACACAGTCAGAGGCATTCATGAATTGTAGAATCTGTTCAGCCTATATCCAGCCTACTTGCCTTGTTGGCTCCTTTGGTTGTGGTTACCACCAGCTGTGTTTTGTAGTAGTCCTCAAAAAGTAATATGTTTTGGTGGTGCATTGGTTAACAGTCATCCCATGGTTTGAGTTTGACTGAAGGATAGTTTCTTTGTGTGCATGTTTTCTATTGGCGTTCTGGATTCCTTCCAGCAAACATGCATGTTAAGATGATTTCTTTGCAGGGTTGGATGGCAGGATTGGCTTTCCAGTCACTCAAAACACATGCACCGAGTCTGAAACCACATGAGGCAGAGACTGGTGTGGTGTTCAGGTGCAAAGCACATCTAGAAATGTGCACGCTGCAGTCCGTTGTGACCGTAGACTGTATACAGTAGTGTTCAGAATAATAGTAGTGCTATGTGACCAAAGAGATGAATCCAGGTTTTGAGTATATTTCTTATTGTTACATGGGAAACAAGGTACCAGTAGATTCAGTAGATTCTCACAAATCCAACAAGACCAAGCATTCATGATATGCACACTCTTAAGGCTATGAAATTGGGCTATTAATAAAAAAAAAAGTAGAAAAGGGGGTGTTCACAATAATAGTAACATCTGCTGTTGACGCTACAAACTCAGAACTATTATGTTCAAACTGCTTTTTTAGCAATCCTGTGCATCACTAAACTAGTATTTAGTTGTATAACCACAGTTTTTCATGATTTCTTCACATCTGCGAGGCATTAATTTTGTTGGTTTGGAACCAAGATTTTGGTGGTTTACTAGTGTGCTTGGGGTCATTGTCTTGTTGAAACACCCATTTCAAGGGCATGTTCTCTTCAGCATAAGGCAACATGACCTCTTCAAGTATTTTGACATATCCAAACTGATCCATGATACCTGGTATGTGATATATAGGCCCAACACCATAGTAGGAGAAACATGCCCATATCATGATGCTTGCACCACCATGCTTCACTGTCTTCACTGTGAACTGTGGCTTGAATTCAGAGTTTGGGGGTCGTCTCACAAACTGTCTGCGGCCGTTGGACCCAAGAAGAACAATTTTACTCTCATCAGTCCACAAAATATTCCTCCATTTCTCTTTTGGTCAGTTGATGTGTTCTTTGGCAAATTGTAACCTCTTCTGCACGTCTTTTATTTAACAGAGGGACTTTGTGGGGGATTCTTGCAAATAAAGTAGTTTCACACAGGTGTCTTCTAACTGTCACAGCACTTACAGGTAACTCCAGACTGTCTTTGATCATCCTGGAGCTGATCAATGGGTGAGCCTTTGCCATTCTGGTTATTCTTCTATCCATTTTGATGGTTGTTTTCCATTTTCTTTCACCTCGTCTGTTTTTTTTTTTTTTTTTTTTTGTCCATTTTAAAGCATTGGAGATCATTGCAGATGAACAGCCTATAATTTTTTGCACCTGCGTATAAGTTTTCTCCTCTCCAATCAACTTTTTAATCAAACTACGCTGTTCTTCTGAACAATGTCTTGAACATCCCATTTTCCTCAGGCTTTCAAAGAGAACAGCATGTTCAACAGGTGCTGGCTTCATCCTTAAATAGGGGACACCTGATTCACACCTGTTTGTTCCACAAAACTGACGAACTCACTGACTGAATGCCACACTACTATTATTGTGAACACCCCCTTTTCTACTTTTTTTTTTTTACTAATAGCCCAATTTCATAGCCTTAAGAGTGTGCATATCATGAATGCTTGGTCTTGTTGGATTTGTGAGAATCTACTGAATCTACTGGTACCTTGTTTCCCATGTAACAATAAGAAATATACTCAAAACCTGGATTAATCTTTTTAGTCACATAGCACTACTATTATTCTGAACACTACTGTATATACTGACAAAGCCTGCGTGACATCACCCATAGGTTTTCTATAGAGGCCCGGAACAGCCGATATGAAGTCCATATTTGGGCGTCACCATGTTGGCTACCAAGTACCCAACATGGAACCCATAAATTGATGAAATGGTGGAGCATGGGTGGCCCATATGTCTGACTAAAGAAGCCTGAACACACCCCCAGCGTCCAGCTACTGGACATTTGTTGTAAATATTTGCAAATATTATATACCTGAGAGTTTTATACCAGCATAGGTTTAACATGTGCAGTAACTTTAACATGCACTTTAATAATGACACTTGCATTTTTTTTGAATCACATGTACTTTATGTAATGTTTACACATTATATTTAAATGTGTATTTTTGTTTCTAATTGTTGCATGGAGTGTTAGTTATTTGGTCACTTACCTCCTTTGCTTCCTGTGTTCAGCCAAAAACGTCATCCCAGCAGCACAAACACCTTAAAGGTTCCGGAGGGAACCAAGTGGTAAATTATGGTTGAGGTGAGAGCTGTATTGGTTTGGAATGCAAATGTTTTTATAAATGTTTTAATTGTGTTATTTTGATTGAGGTGGCAGGACCTATAAAGTTGTAAAATATACAAAAGTAATTAGCATTAATATTTGTAAATGATAAATTTGATATGTGAATTTGATGGTGGTTCACCCGCAAACTGGTGCATTCCAGCAATCTGGGTATTTACAAGGCACAAATTCACATCTGTTCAGGGTGTGGTTGTGCTGCTGGTGTTGCTGCCAGTGGGCAGATGTTTTTGAACTCAATAAGTGAACTTCAGTGTTGCCAACCATCCTGCATCGGGCGGGACAGTCCTGGTATTTACCCTCGTGTCCCATGTCCTGCATGGGTGTGTGTGGGATGCCCATTTATCCTGCATGTATGTGGGTTTGGGCATGCCCCCAGACCTCCCCTAGTTACGCTTTGCGCCCCGGCGATCGTGGCCATGCGTGAGTGTCCTGTATTGGTAAGTTCAAATGTTGGCAGGTATGCATCTTTAGTTGAAATAAAAGGGACCTAACGGAACAGGCGAACGATAGCTGCTAAAAGTGCTGATGGCTTCAGCGTACAACATTAAATAAGATGAAAGTTTCACTCAGCGTGAATATTGCAGGAAGGACATCATAGTATTCGAGATGTTTGTCATAAATTGGTCAAAATGACAGACAGCCCCCCACAACAGCTAGCAGCCGCTGCCAGCGGACTGTGAGTTAGGGACGTTTCGAGAGGCAGAAATGCTTGGCTCTGCCGCTGTCAATCAGAGTAAACACACCCCTAATCGTGCAGAACATTATGGTTTAAAATGTCTTAAACTAAGAAGTTAGAAAAACACTTACCTAAATTCTGGGTCTTTTAGTGACGCTTAGGGCCGGTTGCCGGTGATCACCTTAGTGTTTCTTCTGTTTTTCTTGTTGATTAATTATACAATATTTCTTGTCTTTCTGATGCCTGATTCTGTTTTTTCTCTCTGTTTAAGGTGCAGCTCCATCCAGAGATGGGTGTGGTATTTGTGTTGGCGATCCTCCTGTCCTGTGCACCAACTGCATTTCCTGTATATTCGTTTTGTGAATTGTTCTGTAATTTATGTTTGTATCATGGCCCAAGCAGAGGGTCACCCCTTTGAGTCTGGTCTGCTTGAGGTTTCTTCCTCAAAGGGAGTTTTTCCTTATCACTGTTGGGGGTTAGTAAGGTTAGGCCACTTGTATGAAGTGCCTTGAGGCAACATTGCTGTGATTTGGGACTATATAAATGAAAATAAATTGAAATTGTAAAAACCCCAGTACAGTTGTCATGGAGAGAGAAGCTATCGATAGAGACCAAAACTGTTTATTTTTTTGGTGGCGGGCTGTAAACATGTTTATCTCTGCTCTGAAGTTGGACATTTAAATGGGGACTGAGTGGGAATCTGCTCCCTTTTGGAGTCAGCCTCAAGTGTCCAGTCAAGGAACTGCAACTTTTTCTTCTTCTGGTTGGGCCTCATGAAGCCATCAAAACCACCCACTTGGTTGTGACCTGATGAATATCTGAAAAAAAATGTACTGTTTAGTTTTTATTTGCTGCAAACTGATAAAAGGACAGAACCATCATATTTTTAAAGGATTTTTTTTTTATTGCAGGTTTGGTAGCTATGGTTAGGTCCATAAGTAAGTGGATAGTGACATTTACATTCTTGTTCTTGTTCTTGTACACAACCACAGTCTAGCACACCTGAAACAATCCAGACTTTCAGAAAGTGTAATGTGGACTTTCATCTTGAATACATTTAACAAAAATATCAAATGACCCATTTATTATTTGGCAAATGCTATACGCCCAACCGTTGGGCAGATAAATATAATGTCTTATCTTATTTGACCAAGCGTGATCATGTATTTGACACATTTTGTGCATCTAAACTACTTTTTTCTACACCACTTTTTAAGGCTCTATTACAGCGTATGTTTGACACATTTAATGGGCACCGTCTTTAATTACTGTGAAAAAACCTCAATGGATGAAAACAGACAAACTGCATAAGCATTTTGAACGGAAGCTTGTTAACGATGACAAAACAGTTTTTGAACAAAATGCTGCTTGTTGGCTGTAAGATGGTGTTAGTTTGACACTGTTCCTTGGGTGTGATGAGCCAAACAGAACCACTTTAGATCCTCCGCGAGCTGCGAAACTTCCCGCAGCTGGCGAGAAAATATCTGCCTTTTTTCCATCCCGCGTTGAAACCGGAAGTGATCTTACAAGCGCGCTCATTGGTCGGTTGTGGTTGGGCATATATGCTCGTGAATTTACTTTATTGACCCAACGGTTGGGCGTATAGCCACTCCGATATTATTTATTACAATTTTTATACATAGTCCCTCTGTTTTCAGAGGCCACAACTGGACAAACTTAATATGATGATTATTTTAAATACCAATCATCACTTTTAGATTTTTAAGGGGTGGATGCTGATTGTATCTCAGCTGGAGTTGCCCATGTGCCCTCTGGCAAACTCTGGCAAACATATACTGCAAATGTTGCAGTATATGCAAATTAGAAAATTTGCCTCCCTCTCTCTGCTTTTGTGCATCATCCCTGATATTAACACACATGCAAACATAGTTACATGGAGACTGAGCCGAGCACAACACCATACATGGCGCTATGCTGCTAAATGAATAAAAGACAGGACTGAGGTTCAGGTGGACAGCACTTCAACTCATTCTCTGGAGGGTGGTTGGTGGTAGAAGATAGAATAGTCATTGTGGTTTATACAACCCCTGGCAAAAATTATGGAATCACCGGCCTCGGAGGATGTTCATTCTGTTGTTTAATTTTGTAGAAAAAAAGCAGATCACAGACGTGACACAAAACTAAAGTCATTTCAAATGGCAACTTTCTGGCTTTAAGAAACACTATAAGAAATCAAGAAAAAAAGATTGTGGCAGTCAGTTACGGTTACTTTTTTAGACCAAGCAGAGGAAAAAAATATGGACTCACTCAATTCTGAGGAAAAAATTATGGAATCACCCTGTAAATTTCCATCCCCAAAACTAACACCTGCATCAAATCACATCTGCTCGTTGACATTAACCCTATGTCATGAAATTGACCCTATGTGCCTTTTTGCAAGGAATGTTTTCACAATTTTTGCTCTATGGCAAGATGCATTATCTTCTTGAAAAATGATTTCATCATCCTTAAACATCAGAAAAGTGTCCAAAATATCAACGTAAACTTGTGCATTTATTGATGATGTAATGACAGCCATCTCCCCAGTGCCTTTACCTGACATGCAGCCCCATATCATCAATGACTGTGGAAATTTACATGTTGTCTTCAGGCAGTCATCTTTATAAATCTCATTGGAACGGCACCAAACAAAAGTTCCAGCATCATCACCTTGCCCAATGCAGATTCGAGATTCATCACTGAATATGACTTTCATCCAGTCATCCACAGTCCACGATTGCTTTTCTTTAGCCCATTGTAACCTTGTTTTTTTCTGTTTAGGTGTTAATGATGGCTTTCGTTTAGCTTTTCTGTATGTAAATCCCATTTCCTTTAGGCTGTTTCTTACAGTTCGGTCACAGACGTTGACTCCAGTTTCCTCCCATTCGTTCCTCATTTGTTTTGTTGTGCATTTTCGATTTTTGAGACATATTGCTTTAAGTTTTCTGTATTGACGCTTTGATGTCTTCCTTGGTCTACCAGTATGTTTGCCTTTAACAACCTTCCCATGTTGTTTGTATTTGGTCCAGAGTTTAGACACAGCTGACTGTGAACAACCAACATCTTTTGCAACATTGCGTGATGATTTACCCTCTTTTAAGAGTTTGATAATCCTCTCCTTTGTTTCAACTGACATCTCTCGTGTTGGAGCCATGATTCATATCAGTCCACTTGGTGCAACAGCTCTCCAAGGTGTGTTCACTCCTTTTTAGATGCAGACTAACGAGCAGATCTGATATGATGCAGGTGTTAGTTTTGGGGATGAAAATTTACAGGGTGATTCCATAATTTTTTTCCTCAGAATTGAGTGATTCCATATTTTTTTCCTCTGCTTGGTCTAAAAAAGTAACCGTTACTGACTGCCACCATCTTTTTTTCTTGATTTCTTATAGTGTTTCTTAAAGCCAGAAAGTTGCCATTTGAAATGACTTTAGTTTTGTGTCATGTCTGTGATCTGCTTTTTTTCTACAAAATTAAACAACTGAATGAACATCCTCCGAGGCCGGTGATTCCATAATTTTTGCCAGGGGTTGTACAATAAAAGGATACAGTCACTGTGTGCAAGCAACAATGGTCAGATCAGTGGTGAGATTTGTGCATCGACTTTAAAGGAATATCTCGCATCTCCATGTGTTAATTCATAAAGGACTAAAGATGAGAGGAAAGATGTGACAGATTCTGTCATGCATGGCCAAAATGGAGAAGGGATAACATTAACTGGCAAAAGAAATTAATATAGAAAGTAATCTACAGTGCTGGCCAAAAGATTTGGGCACATTTTATGCTATAAGCATTGCATATTAATAAATAAATATGAATGAGTGAAATGTGTTTACTTTTAAAAAATAATTTATTTCAGGCAATAAAACAACATGATGTGTTGTTCTCAATAGAAAATGTATGCCCTTTATCACTGAAGCATACCACCAGTGTGCACAGCCAATCACGTCTTAACAGACACCTGAATTAGCAAATCAGCTTGTGGCAGAGCAGGGAGAGATGGAAAATGTGCAGGTTCAGGTATTCTTGAGGACCGGATTGAGAACCCCTGGTTTACAGTACTGTGTAAGGGAGAAACACAATGATCATGCTGAAAAGAACACAGCTCAAAAGTCGGGTAAGTTAACCAGCAACTGAAAGGTTATTGTGCAAACTTTAAGCTCGCAGTGATAAACAACTCTCAAGCAGCCACAAAATACAGTATGGTAGAGTAGAATTTTACAGGAAGTTGAGATCAGAAATGTTTTAAAAACACTGAGAAAAGAGGCAGTGTGTCAGTATGTGGTTGAGAAAAGAATTGAGGTGCTTTTATTACTGATTATTAAATAAAATTTCTTCATAAAAAAAAAAAAAACAACAGGATTTGGTCTTCAGAAAGTGTATTTCCA
Source organism: Thalassophryne amazonica (assembly GCF_902500255.1). Classification (NCBI taxonomy): domain Eukaryota; kingdom Metazoa; phylum Chordata; class Actinopteri; order Batrachoidiformes; family Batrachoididae; genus Thalassophryne; species Thalassophryne amazonica. The sequence continues at coordinate 152,404,080 of NC_047104.1, read as the reverse complement.
GAAAATACTCTTGTATTCAGAACAATACAGTAAGTTATTTTTGGTTATCCTCCAAAAACAATGGATCAATCATTTTGACCTTAAGCCACTTTCCAATAAAGCATCACATTCACTCATTTTTACCCCCCTCTCTCTCGTTCTCTGTCTCATTCTCTCTCTCTCTCTCTCTCTCTCTCTCTCACACACACACACACACACACACACACACACACACACACACACACACACACACACACACACACACACACACACACACACACACACACACGTGCGGACCAGGGTGCTGCCACGCAAGGAGCTCAACTGCACTCCAGGACCAACTCGGGGATTGAGGAATTTAGTCAGCTGTCAGTTATTGTTACTTGTTGATTTGGTCATTTTTTTCTGATGACAATGTGTGTGTAATATGATTTGTCTTTAGTTCCTTGTGACAAGGTTTTACTTTGGCTCCACTCTTGCTCGTCTTGCCTCAGTGGGCTCATAACGGCATGTGGAAAAGTGACAAATGTGGTGTGCAAACACTCCATCCTCCACTGCTGATATTTCAGAGTGATTCTGTTGTGATTTACGACAGGATAAAAACCAAAAATGCAGACAGGAGTATGACAAAGTTAATGATTTATTTACCAAGAGATGTGATAAATCCAAAACTGATGAGTAGTCCAAACAAACAAGAACATAAGAGGGGACTTGGTGGCAGCAGCAGGGCCAGTGCAGATGAACAAACACAGAGCTAACAAAATGAGACAGGACTGCAACAAACCGGAATAACCCATCAACTGAGAACAGAACAGTGACAAATTTAAATACTGATGTGTAATGCGAAGATGAGAGACAGGTGGGGTGATTACAATAAGACACACCTGTGAAGGAAAACTAAGTGACAGAGCGAAGCTCTATAAACACACACTGGGACTGACAGAGACGGGGTGAAACATCAAACCATCAAGTGCACTGGGGGTGAGTAGAACCTAAAATATACCATAAATAATTACCAAATTAAAAAGTGAACCACAAACTAATTGAGTACAAACAAAGGAACAAAGGCTGAAAACCAAAGAGGAACGTAATAAAGGCTAAAGTGTGCCAAACAGGAAAACACCGCAACTAACAAATAAGCAGTGTTGCCACAGTTACTTTGAAAAAGTAATCCAATTACTAATTACTGATTACTCCTTGAAAAAGTAACTTAGTACCTTTACTGATTACTCAATTGTAAAAGTAGCTAAGTTAAATTACTAGTTACATTTTTAGTTACTTTCCCAGCTGCCGACAACAACCCTCTGCCACCTCAACATGACAATGATACTTGTTTTGCCAAAACTCACTTTATAGTCACCCTTTCTTGACTTCAATGAAAATAAATACTTGTTTTATAAAAAGTAAAATAAAGACCTCTTTCTTGACCTCATATTTAACTGTTGACAGCACTGTAACAGTAAAACTTGCAATTTCTAACCTACATTGTTTATAAATGTAAATATTAAATTCTTTCTAACATTTTTCTAACATTTAAATTCTCTCTAAACATTTTACTTGTTGAAATTATCATTATTATAACTAGTATTAGTAGTTGTAGTAAAAAAAAAGGCTTTAAAACTGGACCTTTAATCTAGGGATGTTGTGGGGGGGCACATCCTTGCCCCACGCCCCCATTCCATCTGGATTCGCCCCTGCTTTGGTGTTTGAGCACAAAGAATGGATAACGTTTATTTATGCAGAAAACATGACCAGATTTACAGGTAAGAAAGTTTTATTGCTTTTTCACATCATGTGCTCCTCAGAAAGAGTGTTTAGGTGCATTTGAGTGGAAAATAGTGTTAGTTGTTGACTTGTCGCGGAGGATCAGCTGTTTTTAATGAGCAGATATGGAGCGGCTCAGCTCAGAATTCTAAATAAAGGAGAAAAAAAAGCATAAAAATGTTTTTGTAAAGCTCAGTGCAGGTGTGCTGTTGTCACCGCGCTTTAAGAGGTGAGGACGAGTTGTAGGTGCTGCAGAAAACCGCGGATGAAAAGTTCACAGCTCGCTGAAAGTGGGCAGTTCAGTCGAACCCCGACCTCCTGCCCATGGACCACGTTTAATGCTGCTGTCGACTCACAATGCAAAAATAATAGTAACGCACAGTGACTTGGAGAAGTAACTTTAATCTGATTACTGATTTGGAAAGATTAACGTGTTAGATTACTCGTTACTAAAAAAAGTGGTTAGATTAGAATAACGCGTTACTAAGTAACACGTTACCGCATCACTGCAAATAAGACATAAGACATGTACAGGGGACAGACCACAACAGATTCTCTCTATCCTTGGACATTGAAGTGTGTTGTGCATGCACCGTGCTGCCTTGAGCAGTGTGCAGAGCATCAGCTGTTTGCTCTTAAAAGCTGAACAGTGCCACACCAGAACAGCTGTGGCGTGTTGACTTTGAATTTGGTGCCCATGTTACCAGGTCATGGACACACACACACACACACACACATATATATACAAGAAACAGTTCAGCAACTGAGCCACCATGCATACCCAAAACAAACAGTATGCTGTGCAGTTCTGCCTGTCCATCAGAGAAGTTGCTGCCTGCTGTCATCTCTCTGACACAGGTTTTACCTGAAGGTGACAGTCGCACAACAGTCCGTGTCGAAGCCTGAAAAGTGAGAGGGTGAAGATATGAGATGAGAACAAATTGAATGGAACAAAATTCATCCATCCACTTTCCTCCGGGTGAGCATAGCAGCAGGTCAAGAGTAAAGTAGACATCCTTGGCCACATACTTCAGTTGAGTCCAGATGGGACATTTATGTGTCCCGTGTGTGCTGGTTGGACATGCATGGAAAAATGGCCAAAACAAGGTTTGCCAGCATTCAGCCTAAACAGGTACCAGAGCCATGCCCAGTATCTCCTTCAGTTCTACCCAGAGTTCCTTCTGGACGTCAGAGCTTCTTGCCAAGTCTAAGGATGAGTCCAGCCATCCTGGGATGGAAACTTGTTTTGGTGCAGTTTGGTCCAGTCCTGGCATTACCACTGATGTTGGAGACCATCTGAATGTACCTTAAACAGATTATGAAGAACACATCAGATCTACGTCACCGGGGGAAGAACGTGTACATACAGAAATCAAATGGGAAGAAACTGACCAATAACTGGAAAAAGTGAGAGAAAGACCAGGACTGAAGACAGGAAGTGATGAAAGGTGCACAGAGAAAGGAGAAAGAAGGAGATGAGAGAAGGGTGCAGCAGGAAGGAGGAGGAAGAGAAAAGAAAGTAAAATCTCAAAGCACATAATAACAATGTCTCTCCTTATCCAGCAGTATGGCCCCTGGATGTGAGGGACAATAAAAGCCGATTATCCCAGCAGACGCGTGTGTGTCCCCGCGGCACTGTGAGGCAGTAATGGCCTCATTAGATTAGACCTTGTGTTCTTTTGTTTTTCCCACAGGGAACGTGTCAGCGGTCAGTTAACATGCTCACACGACACCTGTCTTCCTGTCTGCTGCTTTTTCCACCAACCCACAAATACTGACTGCACATTTCAGTTATACACCGGGTCAACACACACACACACACACACACACACACACACACACACACACACACACACACACACACACACACACACACACACACACACACACACACAGGTGACACTCCAGCCAACACACACACAGGGAGATCATCAGGATTCTTTTGTGATTCTGAATATACAAAAGAATAGGGAGTTTTTCCTTCCCACTGTCGCCAAGTGCTTGCTCACAGGGGGTCATTTTGACCGTTGGGGTTTTACATAATTATTGTATGGCCTTGCCTTACAATATAAAGCGCCTTGGGGCAACTGTTTGTTGTGATTTGGTGCTATATAAAAAAATTGATTGATTGATTGATTGAATATCATCACATATTCCAACAATCATTTCTACAACCCCTGGCAAAAATTATGGAATCACCGGCCTCAGATGATGTTCATTCAGTTGCTTAATTTTGTAGAAAAAAAGCAGATCACAGACATGACACAAAACTAAAGTCATTTCAAATGGCAACTTTCTGGCTTTAAGAAACACTATAAGAAATCAAGAAAAAAGATTGTGGCAGTCAGTAACGGTTACTTTTTTAGACCAAGCAGAGGAAAAAAATATGGAATCACTCAATTCTGAGGAAAAAATTATGGAATCACCCTGTAAATTTTCATCCCCCAAATTGACACCTGCATCAAATCAGATCTGCTCATTGACATTGACCCAATGTGTCTTTTTGCAAGGAATGTTTTTGTAGTTTTTGCTCTATGGCAAGATGCATTATCATCTTGAAAAATGATTTCATCATCCCCAAACATCCTTTCAATTGTCCAAAAATATCAACATAAACTTGTGCATTTATTGATGATGTAATGACAGCCATCTCCCCAGTGCCTTTACCTGACATGCAGCCCCATATCATCAATGACTGTGGAAATTTACATGTTGTCTTCAGGCAGTCATCTTTATAAATCTCATTGGAACGGCACCAAACAAAAGTTCCAGCATCATCACCTTGCCCAATGCAGATTCCAGATTCATCACTGAATAGACTTTCATCCAGTCATCCACAGTCCACAATTGCTTTTCCTTAGCCCATTGTAACCTTGTTTTTTTCTGTTTAGGTGTTAATGATGCCTTTCGTTTAGCTTTTCTGTATGTAAATCCCATTTCCTTTAGGTGGTTTCTTACAGTTCGGTCACAGACGTTGACTCCAGTTTCCTCCCATTCGTTCCTCATTTGTTTTGTTGTACATTTTTCGATTTTTGAGACATATTGCTTTAAGTTTTCTGTCTTGACGCTTTGTCTTCCTTGGTCTACCAGTATGTTTGCCTTAACAACCTTCCCATGTTGTTTGTATTTGGTCCAGAGTTTAGACACAGCTGACTGTGAACAACCAACATCTTTTGCAACATTGCGTGATGATTTACTCTCTTTTAAGAGTTTGATAATCCTCTCCTTTGTTTCAATTGACATCTCTCGTGTTGGAGCCATGATTCATGTCAGTCCACTTGGTGCACAGCTCTCCAAGGTGTGTTCACTCCTTTTTAGATGCAGACTAACGAGCAGATCTGATATGATGCAGGTGTTAGTTTGGGGATGAAAATTTACAGGGTGATTCCATAATTTTTTCCTCAGAATTGAGTGATTCCATATTTTTTTCCTCTGCTTGGTCTAAAAAAGTAACCGTTACTGACTGCCACATCTTTTTTTCTTGATTTCTTATAGTGTTTCTTAAAGCCAGAAAGTTGCCATTTGAAATGACTTTAGTTTTGTGTCATGTCTGTGATCTGCTTTTTTTCTACAAAATTAAACAACTGAATGAACATCCTCCGAGGTCGGTGATTCCATAATTTTTGCCAGGGGTTGTACCTGAACTACAATAGTACTATAAACAGTTCATGTCTCCACCAGGGTAGAACTATGGTCCAGTGGATTTGGAGATAATTGCTCACATACCCTCATGTTTTTTAAAGAGATGAACATCCATTATTTTAAAAATGAAAGGCTGTAGAAGACTATAAACTCTATTGATTGCTGCTCTTATGTTTTATTTTGAAGTTCAGTCTGTCACTTATCTGTATGCACGAGACCAGTGGTTCTTAATCTTTTTACAGTGAGTAACACCTCAGAAAATATTTGGCTTTACCACCATTACAACCCGGATTAAAATAATTCAGTTCAACTCAGTTTATGTATATTCCACCAAATCACAACATAGTTGCCACAAGGCTAAGTAAGGTCTAACATTACCCACCCTTGAGCAAGCACAGTGGCAACACTGGTGAGGAAAATCTACCTGGAATAATTAAAATATATGAAGAAACTAGGCTATAAATAAAATAAAATAAAAAAGGAAATAAAAAGTTTTAATCTGACCTGTTGGCCACTGCACATGGAGTAAATAAACAGTCTTAATCTGACCTGCTGGCCACTGCACATAGAGTAAATAAACCATCTTAATCTGACCTGTTGGCCATTGCACATGTAGTAAATAAACAGTCTTAATCTGACCTATTGGCCCTCACTCAGAGTAAATAAAAAGTCTTAATCTGACCTGTTGGCCCCTGCACACTGGGTAAATAAACAGTCTCAATCTGACTTGTTCAACCCAGCTCAGAGTAAATAAACAGTCTTAATCTGACCTGTTGGCCCCTGCACACTGGTAAATAAACAGTCTCAATATGACTTGTTGAACCCAGCTCAGAGTAAATAAACAGTCTTAATCTGACCTATTGGCCCCAGCTCAGAATAAATAAAAAGTCTTAATCTGACCTGTTGGCCCCAGCACCCAGAGTAAATAAAAGTTTAATCTGACCTGTTGGCCACTGCACATGGAGTAATAAAGACTTAATCTGACCTGTTGACCCCAGCACCCAGAGTAAATAAAAAGTCTTAATCGGACCTGTTGGCCACTGCACACGGAGTAAATAAAAAGTCTTAATTTGACCTGTTGCCACTACACATGGAGTAATTAAAAAGTCTTAATCTGACCTGTTGGCCCAGCTCAGAGTAAATAAAAAGTCTTAATCTGACCTGTGGCCACTGCACATGGAGTAAATAAAAAGTCTTAATCTGACCTGATGGCCACTGCACACAGAGTAAATAAAAAGCCTTAATCTGACCTGTTGGCCCCTGCACACGGAGTAAATAAAAAGTCTTAATCTGACCTGTTTCCCCCAGCTCAGTGTAAATAAAAAGTCTTAATATGACCTGATGGCCCCAGCTCAGAGTAAATAAAAAGTCTTAATATGACCTGTTGGCCCCAGCTCAGAGTAAATAAAAAGACTTAATCTGACCTCTTGGCCACTGCACACAGATTAAATTAAAAAGTTTTAATCTGACCTGTTGGCCACTGCACATGGAGTAAATAAAAAGTCTTAATCTGACCTGTTGGCCCCAGATCAGAGTAAATAAAAAGTCTTAATATGACCTGTTGGCCCCTGCTCAGAGTAAATAAAAAGTCTTAATCTGACCTGTTGGCCACTGCAACGGAGTAAATAAAAAGTTTTAATCTGACCTGTTGGCCCCTGCACATGGAGTAAATAAAAAGTCTTAATCTGACCTGTTGGCCCTAGCTCAGAGTAAATAAAAGTCTTAATCTGACCTGTTGGCCCCAGCACATTGAGTAAATAAAAAATCTTAATCTGACCTATTGGCCCCAGATCAGAGTAAATAAAAGTCTTAATCTGACCTGTTGGCCCCAGCACCCAGAGTAAATGAAAAGTCTTAATCTGACCTGTTGGCCCCAGCACCCAGAGTAAATAAAACGTTTTAATCTGACCTGTTTGCCACTGCACATGGAGTAAATAAAAAGACTTAATCTGACCTGTTGGCCCCAGCACCCAGAGTAAATAAAAAGTCTTCATCTGACCTATGGCTACTGCACACGGAGTAAATACAAAGTCTTAATCTGACCTTTTGGCCCTAGCACCCAGAGTAAATAAAAAGTCTTAATCTGACCTGTTGGCCACTGCACATGGAGTAAATAAAAAGTCTTAATCTGACCTGTTGGCCCCTGCATACTGGGTAATTAAACAGTGTCAATCTGACTTGTTGAACCCAGCTCAGAGTAAATAAACAGTCTTAATCTGACCTATTGACCCCAGCTCAGAGTAAATAAAAAGTCTTAATCTGACATGTTGGCCCCAGCACCCAGAGTAAAAAAAGACTTAATCTGACCTGTTGGCCACTGCACATGGAGTAAATAAAAAGTCTTAATCTGACCTGTTGGGCCCAGCTCAGAGTAAATAAAAAGTCTTAATCTGACCTGTTGGCCACTGCACACGGAGTAAATAAAAAGTCTTAATATGACCTGTTGGCCCCAGCTCAGAGTAAATAAAAAGTCTTAATCTGACCTGTTGGCCACTGCACATGGAGTAAATAAAAAGTCTTAATCTGACCTGTTGGGCCCAGCTCAGAGTAATAAAAAGTCTTAATCTGACCTGTTGGCCACTGCACACGGAGGTAAATAAAGTCTTAATATGACCTGTTGGCCCAGCTCAGAGTAAATAAAAAGTCTTAATATGACCTGTTGGCCACTGCACATGGAGTAATAAAAAGTCTTAATATGACCTGTTCGCCACTGCACATGGAGTAAAATAAAAAGTCTTAATATGACCTGTTGGCCCCAGCTCAGAGTAAATAAAAAGTCTTAATCTGACCTGTTGGCCACTGCACACTGGGTAATAAACAGTGTCAATCTGACTTGTTGAACCCAGCTCAGAGTAAATAAACAGTCTTAATCTGACCTATTGACCCCAGCTCAGAGTAAATAAAAAGTCTTAATCTGACATGTTGGCCCCAGCACCCAGAGTAAATGAAAAGACTTATCTGACCTATTGGCCCCAGCACCCAGAGTAAATAAAAAGTCTTAATCTGACCTGTTGGCCACTGCACATGGAGTAAATAAAAAGTCTTAATCTGACCTGTTGGCCCCAGCACCCAGAGTAAATAAAAAGTCTTAATTTGACTTGTTGGCCACTGCACATGGAGTAAATAAAAAGTCTTAATCTGACCTGTTGGCCCCAGCTCAGAGTAAATAAAAAGTCTTAATCTGACCTGTTGGCCACTGCACATGGAGTAAATAAAAAGTCTTAATCTGACCTGTTGGGCCCAGCTCAGAGTAAATAAAAAGTCTTAATCTGACCTGTTGGCCACTGCACACGGAGTAAATAAAAAGTCTTAATATGACCTGTTGGCCCCAGCTCAGAGTAAATAAAAAGTCTTAATATGACCTGTTGGCCACTGCACATGGAGTAAATAAAAAGTCTTAATATGACCTGATGGCCCCAGCTCAGAGTAAATAAAAGTCTTAATCTGACATGTTGGCCACTGCACATGGAGTAAATAAAAAGTCTTAATCTGACCTTTTGGCCACTGCACACGGAGTAAATAAAAAGTCTTAATATGACTTGATGGCCCCAGCTCAGAGTAAATAAAAATCTTAATCTGACCTCTTTCATCCTTTCAGATGGATTCAACATCACAACCTGATGGAAACTCCGCCATATTTGTCTGTTAAGACTGATTTGCATTTTTGAATTTGAAACGGGTATTAGCAGTGTCAGACTCTTGCTTCATTTCGTTTTGTTTGCAGCGCAGAGGCTGACTCTTATGTAGCATTGTGGTACGTGTACCACAATTTGAGGCCTACGGCACTAGACAGTCTAGAAAGCCTTGCTTTTCGAGGCATTTAAAAATAAAATTTTTTGAAGATGATTTATTTATGATGAAAATGTCACCTATCTTTGGGATGTTTGGTCCATTCCTCTTTGCAGCATGTCTCAAGCTCCATCAGGTTGGATGGGGAGCGTCGGTGCACAGCCATTTTCAGATCTCTCCCGAGATGTTCAATCAGATTCAGTTCTGGGCTCTGGCTGGGCCACTCAAGGACATTCACAGAGTTGTCCTGAAGCCACTCCTTTGATATCTTGACTGTGTGCTTAGGGTCATTGTCCTGCTGAAAGATGAACCGTCGCACCAGTCTGAGGTCAAGAGCGCTCTGGAGCAGGTTTTCATCAAGGATGTCTCTGTACATTGCTGCATTCATCTTTCCCTCAATCCTGACTAGTCTCCCAGTTCCTGCTGCTGGAAAAACATCCCCACAGCATGATGCTGCCACCACCATGCTTCACTGTAGGGATGGTACCTGATTTCCTCCAAACATGAGTTCAGTCTTTGTCTCATCAGACCAGAGAATTTTGTTTCTCCTGGTCTGAGAGTCCTTCAGGTGTCTTTTGTCAAACTCCAGGTGGGCTGCTATGTGCCTTTTACTAAGGAGTGGCTTCCGTCTGGACACTCTACCATACAGGCCTGATTGGTGGATTGCTGCAGCGATGGTTGTCCTTCTGGAAGGTTCTCTTCTCTCCACAGAGGAATGCTGGAGCTCTGACAGAGTGACCATTGGGTTCTTGGTCACCTGCCTGACTGTACCGATTGTTCACTTTAGACGGGCAGCCAGCTCTAGGAAGAGCCCTGGTGGATCCAAACTTCTTCCATACACAGAAAATTCATTGTAATTCGAGTCTAAATGCAAAACATCACTAACAGGTTGAGAATCTTTTCTGGATCTGCGCAATATTTAATTTGTTGATGTGTCTGACACACTCGCACACACTCATTTATCAAAAAATAATGTTGTACAAATCTCCAACCTTTCAGTTTCATAGAAACATACAGTCCCTGTTTTGTCTCAATCAGAATTAAAAATGGAATTTGTAAAATGTCATTTTTCTTGCTGACCAGCCAAGATTTATAGATATCAGCTGAAATTCTGTTTTTATTTTTCAGTAATATGACATGACAAACTCTTTTAAAGACTTTACTGTATGGTCTGGCACAGTTATGAAGTAGAATTTACTCATGACAAGTAAATCCCATTTACTGATAAAAAAAAAAAATCCACATATATCAAGTTAAATTTACTGAGAATTTTGGTGTGGAAATTGTTACCAAGATTCTTTTTTTTAAAGTAAATTTCATGCCACATTTTATTTTTCAGTGTACAAAACAAAACTTTTGCTGAGTTAATATTGAGGTGTTTTTCATGATAACACAGAAATCAGATATCAAAAACAAGAAAGTGAAGATAGAATTTTGTCATTTGTTGGAGGGTTTGAGGTCTAATTATGACAGCAGCAAAGTAACAGAGTAACTGACAGTGTTGGTGTGATCGCTGGCAGCGAGCCGTTTGCTTCACTCATCGTCCCAAAATTTAGATATGATCAGACTCAGGCCTGCTCTGTCATTAACATAAGTTAATGTGGAGCGACAAGTACTTATCTTATCTCTATCTCTCTGTATATATACGAGGTCTGTTAGAAAAGTATCCGACCTTTTTTTTTTTTTTTTTTTGCAAAAACCTAATGGATTTGAATCATGTGTGCTTGCATGAGCCAACGTTGAACCTTCGTGCGCATGCGTGAACTTTTTCACGCCTGTCGATTGCGTCATTGGCTGGCAAGCAGCATTTGTTTGAGGTCGTGTGTTGTGCTCTCGGCGGATTTTCATTGCAAGGAAAATGGTGGAACAACTGGAGCAGCGGTACTAAATCACATTTTGCCAGAAACTGGGCGACAGCCAGGTGGAAAGCATTCGGAAGATTCAGACGGCTTTCGGTGACGATGCTATGGGCATCACACAGATTAAGGAGCGGTACAGCCAGTTTAAAGATGGCCGCACAACGGTGGAGAGCGCGCCACGATCCGATCGGCCATCAACATGCTGAAATGACCAGGTCATTGCTAAAGTGAATGCTGTGGTGAAGCTTTTTTTTCCTCTCCCACACGCACTGACTGCTGCGCATGCAGATTCATCAAAGTCTACTCTCTGTCTGTAAGAGCAGCGCTGCGCTGTGTCACACAACACAGAGCAGCACCCTTTTATTGTGGTTTGTCAGACCTTTATCTCAGGAGATTTTGTTTTAAGTTGTGTTGAGTGATATTTTTTTTAAACAAAAATGTTGATTGTGATAATAAAGTATTTTGTTGTTGTGTACAATGTTTGGCAAAATTCTATCCTGGGTCTTTTGGATCCTTTGGATCTATGAAGCTTAAATATGAAAAAGTATCGGTATCGATATCGGCGATACTGGGCCTGTATTTACTTGGTATTGGATCTATGCCAAAATTCCCGGTATTGCTCAACTCTAATATGCACCCCTTCATTTTGTGTTATTTATGTTATTACCTCCGCCAAGGAGGTAATGTTTTCGGTTGTGTCCATTTGTTTGTTGTTGGTTGATTGGTTGGTTTGTTATTAGGATTACTCAAAAAATCCTCAACGGATTTCAATGAAATTTTTACCAGGGGTGTATCTTGGCCTAACTTAGAAGTCGTTAAATCTTGGTAATGATCCGGAACATGAGCCGGATCCAGTAATTTTTTTAAGGATTCTTTATCATTGCAGGATAGGGCCAATTTCAACATTTTTGCATCTAACTTCATGAAGACGGTCACAAAGGCTGAACAAAAATTAAGTTACGACACAACAATAATTTAGCATTTGTTTCTCCTCATTGAATAAACTTGTCATTAGAAAATAAAAAAACTTGTGTAGTTCATGCAGTTTCTCTTTATAAATACATTTGCTGAAGATCTAAGGGTTTAACCGTCTGGGGCCGATGGCGTCATATACAATGGCTGAGACCAAGCTTTACTAAATTATAAATAACTTTTTATTAATGATATGATAGAAACTTAACTTTTTTTGCTGAAAAGTTAATTCCGCTGACTTTCAAGGCACCGTCCACCATCTTTGTACTCCTCATAGAAGCTGTGTGATGACGTGAGCAATGTGAGTGTCCAATTGGAATTGGTTCACCGTCACATGTGACACACCAAAGATTGTTTTTAGGAGTGATGTGTTACTAATTTATTTAGTTTGCTGTGCCGGGCTTTACGTTCTCAGGGTGCAGGACTACTTTGTGTCCCTAAGGTGAATAAGAAGTCTGTGGGTCACAGAGCTTTCTCTTATTGTGCCCCTGTTCTGTGGAATGATCTCCCTGCGTCAATAAAACAGTCAGATTCTGTGGAGACTTTCAAGTCCAGACTTAAGACGCACTTATTTTCCCTTTCATATGTCTAGCATACTGGCACAGTTTTGTTTTACGCTTTTTACTCTTTTAATTAATTATTAGTAATTGGAGCGGGCCGCAGCCTCAACTTTACCTAAATTCTGGGTCTTTTAGTGAAGTTTAGGGCTAGCGGCCGGCGATCACCTTAGTATTTCTTCTGTTTTTCTTGTTGATTAATGCTGGCAAATTATACATACAGTATTTCTTGTCTTTCTGATGTCTGATTCTGTTTTTTCTCTGTTTAAGGTGCAGCTCCATCCAGAGATGGGAGTTGTATTCGTGTTGGCGATCCTCCTGTCCTGTGCGCCAATAGCATTTCTTGTATATTCGTCCGCGAATTGTTCTGTGAATTGTACTGTAATTTATGTTTGTAGCATGGCCCAAGCAGAGGGTCACCCCTTTGAGTCTGGTCTGCTTGAGGTTTCTTCCTCAGAGGGAGTTTTTCCTTACCACTGTTGTTCTGGGGGTTAGTAAGATTAGACCTTACCTGTGTGAAGTGCTTTGAGGCAACTCTGTTGTGATTTGGTGCTATATAAATGAAAATAAATTGAAAATTGAAATTGACGTAATACTTCAAAGCCTATATAAAGTGAAATCTTGATCCAGAATCGATCGGAATCAGCGGAATATTCCATGGCTTAATATCTATCTGTGATGAAAATTTTGTCAAAATCCGTGCAGTAATTTTGACACAATCCTGCTAACAGACAGACAAATAAATAAATAAGCAAACACCAATGATTTTATTGCGTCCTTGGCGAATGAAATCAATCAATCAATAAATAAAAATGTGAAACATGGCTAAAATGTTGTGGCAGGATACCATGACATACAAGGAAATTCAGTTTCTCAGCATGCAAAAAATGACATAAAAATAAAAACTGAATTAGATTACAATAGATTAGATAGAATTTTATTAATCCCTTGGGAAGACTCCCTCAGGAAAATTGAGGTTCCAGCAGCATTGTATAGCAGCACACAGGGTAAGAGGCACACAGAGTATCAAAAGTGAAAGTAAAAAAACAATTTGCAACTATAAATATAAATACACAAATGTAAATACCAGAAATACTGATCACTACTGGTTTACTGGCTACTACTGTTCCTCTCCTTCCCGTCCCCTGTCTTCCTGTTACTCCTCCTCCCCCTGAGTGAGAAGTTGTACATTCTGATGGCCTGAAGGACAAAGGAGTTTTTCAGTCTGTTGGTTCTGCACTTGGGAAGGAGCAGTCTGTGGCTGGAGAGGCTCCTCTGGTCGCTGATGACGGTGTGCAGAGGGTGACTGGCATCAGAATGGCACAGAATGACAACAGTGGGTGACTAATTAACAAAGACAGGCCACTAACCATCCTGTTTGCAAAAAATGTGGGTAAAATTTGGACAAATTTAACATGAAAATTTTGCAGGATATTTGCTGGACAGTTAAGACCACTCACACAGGTTTGCTGATAAAACTAGAGTACTAAAACGTAGATTTTCAAATGTACAGTCATAAAAATACAGAAGACCAGCAAATCATTGGTTTTGATTACCCTATTTGTCCACATCTGTTGCAAATGTCCACAAAAGATATGTGAATAATAATACATTTTTTGAAGCACACTTTACGTTTAGAACAAATTTCGTTGTGCTATGAGATAAAAAAAAAAAAACAGTTACAAAGGCAGATAAACACTCCAGTTATGGGTCACAGGGGAGCTGGAGCCTATACTAACAGTTTTAGGGTATGAGTTGGGGTGCACCCTGGACAGGACACCAGCCTATTGCAGAGCCACGTATAGACAGACAAACATAATAATTACACTCTCACACACAAATACAGTTGATTAAAAGTTTCCAGTTCACCTAACTAGCCTTTGTGGGTAATTTACCTCACAAAAATAATTAAGCATTTTTAAAATCCTATCCATTTTAAAATATTATAGGTAGTCTTATATGAGTCTAACCGTCTTCCTCATTGCAGTTCTAGATGTCCCAGAAAGTGCAAACAAGTTCAGTGCCAAGAAGTATGAAGGTTATTCCCTGTCTTTATTCAAGAGTGTGGTCTTTTAGTTTGAGAGTATGCTTTATTAATTTCACTCATTCTCTGTGAATCAGCACATCTTCATCATTCAGATCTTCTTCTTGCTCAATAGTGGTTGGCATCCAGGCTAATGGTGTGATGTGAGGACCTTCTGCTGCGAAGTGTGGCTCAGACAGTACATGAGTGTGCCATCTTGTGGCTGTAGATAATAATACAGAATACTTTTTGAAATTAAGTTGCAGTACGACCAAAACAAGTTTAAAAAAGAACATGATTCATACCTCAGAAAATACAGTCTTATTTTAACATTTTTTTAAATTAATGAATTCACCATATGTCCGTTAACCAGGAATCCCACAATGTGATACATACAAAGAAAAATGAAAGAATATTTTATTTATTTTAAATATAATTTCTTTTTTATACATTTAAAGTGATGATTTGGACCATTTTATAACATTTTGAAAGCGGTGTTTTAATTTTATTGTGGTCTCTTCAAGTCTTTGATGGATGGTGAGAATTGTTTCCTTGCTTCTAATGGATAAATTAGATTGGACCATATAGACAACTCACGTTCATCAACACCATGAACATCAAGACCTGAAACAAAATCAGGAAACTATCCTCAGGCTGTTTGATCAACTCTTCCCTACAATATCCTCCAATAACTGACAAACTCCTTCTTACTGTGTTGTGGCAAGAAAAAAATGCGACCGATTTAGACTTGAGCTAACGTCCATCCATCCATCCATTTTCAATTAAGGGCCATGGGGGTGAGGTGGGGTGGGGGCCTGGAACATATCCCAGCAGTCATATGGCGTGAGGCGTGGTACACCCTGGACAGGACGCCAGTCTATTGCAGGGCAGCCAGGGTCCATCTACCCCAAATTCTTGTTGAAATATGTTGAATACTGCATAATGTTGTACACAGACAGTCTCTCAAAGTAACTGTCAATGACTGTTTTTGCTCTGTACTTTATTGCAGGAAAACCAAACAAAACAAAAACGATGAAACTGGATTAAGTGATCTTGAGGTGTTAGGCTTTGCTGTGTGTACCTTCATTCAATGTCTGTTTTCAAGCTGACTACAAAAATATGTCATTAAGTCAGTGTCAGGTTGGGGTGCATGCATTGGCACTGCACACTGTGCACTCACCACCTCACAAATAACCCTGGTTGTTGGAATCACCCAGCGGGAGTAGCGGTCCATCCCTGCCTAATGAAAGTAGCATTCTATCTGGTGTAGCCAGGTGATACACCAGCTTCCTCTTGGGTTGTTCCAGCTGCTGGGGTACTTACTAATGAGACACCTGGCTGAGGGAAGTGTCCCACATGACCACAGTGTTGCTGCTGATGCTTCATCACATTGCAAGTTGTGTACGTCATCGTGGTGTCCTGAAATATACACTCGTTTGCCACCAAGTCATCCAACTGGGACCTTGAGACGAGCCCTAAAGCCATCCAGTCATCATCTCCAGTCACATTTTCTGGTCCTACAATCACCCAGTAAAACTGGAGGTGCTAGAACTGCAAATATGTGTATTGTAGAGCAACCAGTATTGTGCTAGAACACAAATACCGTCAAGTTATAAACAGCTATACAGTGTAAGCTTATGGGACGAGCTAAAACCAGTTACAGTAAACCCATTCTTGTCACCACTGAATAGGTGAAAATGTCTTTGGAAGCAGCTGGTAACATGGAGAGGATCCCTGTGGGGGTAATTGTATGTAAAGGTGTTGTAAAACTGACAGATTGAGTAAGGTGATTTTTAATGGAGTGAAATAATTTGTCTTGTGGCAGATATCGCTTAATCTGTCAGTCTCTGGTGGATTTAGTGCTCTGATGGATGGATGACATGTTTTGACTGGCAACACAGTCACATTCAGTAGAATGATTTTCCTAGTTTTAACATATATATGTGTAAGGGAGCGAGCTGGATTTGAGCGGGATTCATCAAGGTCTAAACGCCAATGTGGCTAGAATCTGGCTAGCTCAGGATCATGACATCATACTTCCTCACTACGTTTGTGCACTGACAGCAACCTCTCTGAAGAAGACAGTAAATAACTATCTTTGTCTGTTGTGCCTTCTCGCCAAGAAAGTCCACTGGGTGTGCGTAGATGTCCATATAAAATCGCACACAGGCTCATTGTCACGTTCTTCAGGTCTACTTCTTGATTAAATGAATAGCCGCACTGCATGTTGCTGCATCAGGAACCGTCCTCGCCCCCCTCGTGCTGAATTCACACCCCACGCCGGGGCTTTGGCCAATCAGAAGCCTGACATGAACGTGTGAGTATCGTAGAAGTAATAAACAAGTAGAAGACAAAACAGTAAACAAACGTGCAACCACCAGGAAAGCTTTCCACCTGATGTCCGCTCAAAAGTTTTGAGAATGCACAAAATGTTCCGATGGACTCACCATGCACCAGCTGACAAGGAATGAAATTAGCAAATGGGAAAAAGATGTGTACAGAACAAAAATGTACATGAATGGATATAAACATTTTGTATATTTTACTCATATGTTTTCCATCATTGTGTGACAGACATGTTTTTAAAATGACTGTGTCCAGGAAGAATGGTTAAGTTTTATCAAAATATTACTATTATTCAAATGAACAAAAAATGGTCAAACCATTTGGAGCTGGAAAAATCAGTCTGTTTGCATGAGTTAAAGCTTTCAGGAAACTGAAAGAAATGGTAAATAAATGGTAAATGGACTGCATTTATATAGCGCTTTTCCATCTGTATCAGACGCTCAAAGCGCTTTACAATTATGCCTCACATTCACCCCGATGTCAGGGTGCTGCCATACAAGGCGCTCACACACACTGGGAGCAATAGGAGATTAAAGGTCTTGCCCAAGGGCCCTTAGTGATTTTCCAGTCAGGTGGGGATTTGAACCCATGATCTTCTGGACTCAAGCCCAACACCTTAACGACTAGACCATCACCTCCCCCAAAAAGAAAGAAAGAAAGAAAGTTTTGCTTTAATCAGTGTGGCTTTTGAATTAATGTGGAAACAAAAGAGAATTGGCTTGGTTTATTAGCTTTTATATGAATATTCATACATGTACCATTGAGGGATGAGGGAAAGATGTGCATTTTTCAGCAGCTTTATGAATATTATTTGTGAGAAAACCACACAAAACAAGATATTAGTTGTAGCTGTTTATTTTTACATGCCTTAAAATATTGCTATGGACTATCTTTAAAGATTCAGTTACAGCTAGCAGTGTTGCATAAATATTAAAGCTCATTACAAAGTTTATGCTGTGAGCATTTTAAAATTCTACAACTATGTAAAACCGTTCCCCTGAACATAAAATGACTTTCAGTGAAAAGCGGTTTGGTTGTGCTGCCTGACACTCCGAGCCTTGCATAATTTACATTTTTTGCATTAATCCTGTTCACCTGTAGCTCTTTGATTTTAAAATGTAAAGTGGTTAAAAATATCACAACTTTTTATCGCATCTATTTTCACGTCTCAGTTTGGCCAAGCAGACATTCCACAGGGGAAGTAGTTGAGCAACTATCACCACCTGCTCAACTAGAGGAATGCATTGTTTATTATTATATAATTACTGTTGATTATTATATAGGATTTTTTTTTCTTTAAGACACTCCAACACAGTCAGAGGCATTCATGAATTGTAGAATCTGTTCAGCCTATATCCAGCCTACTTGCCTTGTTGGCTCCTTTGGTTGTGGTTACCACCAGCTGTGTTTTGTAGTAGTCCTCAAAAAGTAATATGTTTTGGTGGTGCATTGGTTAACAGTCATCCCATGGTTTGAGTTTGACTGAAGGATAGTTCTTTGTGTGCATGTTTCTATTGGCGTTCTGGATTCCTTCCAGCAAACATGCATGTTAAGATGATTTCTTTGCAGGGTTGGATGGCAGGATTGGCTTTCCAGTCACTCAAAACACATGCACCGAGTCTGAAACCACATGAGGCAGAGACTGGTGTGGTGTTCAGGTGCAAAGCACATCTAGAAATGTGCACGCTGCAGTCCGTTGTGACCGTAGACTGTATACAGTAGTGTTCAGAATAATAGTAGTGCTATGTGACCAAAGAGATGAATCCAGGTTTTGAGTATATTTCTTATTGTTACATGGGAAACAAGGTACCAGTAGATTCAGTAGATTCTCACAAATCCAACAAGACCAAGCATTCATGATATGCACACTCTTAAGGCTATGAAATTGGGCTATTAATAAAAAAAAAGTAGAAAAGGGGGTGTTCACAATAATAGTAACATCTGCTGTTGACGCTACAAACTCAGAACTATTATGTTCAAACTGCTTTTTTAGCAATCCTGTGCATCACTAAACTAGTATTTAGTTGTATAACCACAGTTTTTCATGATTTCTTCACATCTGCGAGGCATTTTTGTTGGTTTGGAACCAAGATTTTGGTGGTTTACTAGTGTGCTTGGGGTCATTGTCTTGTTGAAACACCCATTTCAAGGGCATGTTCTCTTCAGCATAAGGCAACATGACCTCTTCAAGTATTTTGACATATCCAAAACTGATCCATGATACCTGGTATGTGATATATAGGCCCAACACCATAGTAGGAGAAACATGCCCATATCATGATGCTTGCACCACCATGCTTCACTGTCTTCACTGTGAACTGTGGCTTGAATTCAGAGTTTGGGGGTCGTCTCACAAACTGTCTGCGGCCGTTGGACCCAAGAAGAACAATTTTACTCTCATCAGTCCACAAATATTCCTCCATTTCTCTTTTGGTCAGTTGATGTGTTCTTTGGCAAATTGTAACCTCTTCTGCACGTCTTTTATTTAACAGAGGGACTTTGTGGGGGATTCTTGCAAATAAAGTAGTTTCACACAGGTGTCTTCTAACTGTCACAGCACTTACAGGTAACTCCAGACTGTCTTTGATCATCCTGGAGCTGATCAATGGGTGAGCCTTTGCCATTCTGGTTATTCTTCTATCCATTTTGATGGTTGTTTTCCATTTTCTTTCACCTCGTCTGTTTTTTTTTTTTTTTTTTTTGTCCATTTTAAAGCATTGGAGATCATTGCAGATGAACAGCCTATAATTTTTTGCACCTGCGTATAAGTTTCTCCCTCTCCAATCAACTTTTTAATCAAACTACGCTGTTCTTCTGAACAATGTCTTGAACATCCCATTTTCATCAGGCTTTCAAAGAGAAAAGCATGTTCAACAGTGCTGGCTTCATCCTTAAATAGGGGACACCTGATTCACACCTGTTTGTTCCACAAAACTGACGAACTCACTGACTGAATGCCACACTACTATTATTGTGAACACCCCCTTTTCTACTTTTTTTTTTTTACTAATAGCCCAATTTCATAGCCTTAAGAGTGTGCATATCATGAATGCTTGGTCTTGTTGGATTTGTGAGAATCTACTGAATCTACTGGTACCTTGTTTCCCATGTAACAATAAGAAATATACTCAAAACCTGGATTAATCTTTTTAGTCACATAGCACTACTATTATTCTGAACACTACTGTATATACTGACAAAGCCTGCGTGACATCACCCATAGGTTTTCTATAGAGGCCCGGAACAGCCGATATGAAGTCCATATTTGGGCGTCACCATGTTGGCTACCAAGTACCCAACATGGAACCCATAAATTGATGAAATGGTGGAGCATGGGTGGCCCATATGTCTGACTAAAGAAGCCTGAACACACCCCAGCGTCCAGCTACTGGACATTTGTTGTAAATATTTGCAAATATTATATACCTGAGAGTTTTATACCAGCATAGGTTTAACATGTGCAGTAACTTTAACATGCACTTTAATAATGACACTTGCATTTTTTTTGAATCACATGTACTTTATGTAATGTTTACACATTATATTTAAATGTGTATTTTTGTTTCTAATTGTTGCATGGAGTGTTAGTTATTTGGTCACTTACCTCCTTTGCTTCCTGTGTTCAGCCAAAAACGTCATCCCAGCAGCACAAACACCTTAAAGGTTCCGGAGGGAACCAAGTGGTAAATTATGGTTGAGGTGAGAGCTGTATTGGTTTGGAATGCAAATGTTTTTATAAATGTTTTAATTGTGTTATTTTGATTGAGGTGGCAGGACCTATAAAGTTGTAAAATATACAAAGTAATTAGCATTAATATTTGTAAATGATAAATTTGATATGTGAATTTGATGGTGGTTCACCCGCAAACTGGTGCATTCCAGCAATCTGGGTATTTACAAGGCACAAATTCACATCTGTTCAGGGTGTGGTTGTGCTGCTGGTGTTGCTGCCAGTGGGCAGATGTTTTTGAACTCAATAAGTGAACTTCAGTGTTGCCAACCATCCTGCATCGGGCGGGACAGTCCTGGTATTTACCCTCGTGTCCCATGTCCTGCATGGGTGTGTGGGGATGCCCATTTATCCTGCATGTATGTGGGTTTGGGCATGCCCCCAGACCTCCCCTAGTTACACTTTGCGCCCCGGCGATCGTGGCCATGCGTGAGTGTCCCGTATTGGTAAGTTCAAATGTTGGCAGGTATGCATCTTTAGTTGAAATAAAAGGGACCTAACGGAACAGGCGAACGATAGCTGCTAAAAGTGCTGATGGCTTCAGCGTACAACATTAAATAAGATGAAAGTTTCACTCAGCGTGAATATTGCAGGAAGGACATCATAGTATTGAGATGTTTGTCATAAATTGGTCAAAATGACAGACAGCCCCCCACAACAGCTAGCCGCTGCCAGCGGACTGTGAGTTAGGGACGTTTCGAGAGGCAGAAATGCTTGGCTCTGCCGCTGTCAATCAGAGTAAACACACCCCTAATCGTGCAGAACATTTTTTAAAATGTCTTAAACTAAGAAGTTAGAAAAACACTTACCTAAATTCTGGGTCTTTTAGTGAAGCTTAGGGCGGTTGCCGGTGATCACCTTAGTGTTTCTTCTGTTTTTCTTGTTGATTAATTATACATATTTCTTGTCTTTCTGATGCCTGATTCTGTTTTTTCTCTCTGTTTAAGGTGCAGCTCCATCCAGAGATGGGTGTGGTATTTGTGTTGGCGATCCTCCTGTCCTGTGCACCAACTGCATTTCCTGTATATTCGTTTTGTGAATTGTTCTGTAATTTATGTTTGTATCATGGCCCAAGCAGAGGGTCACCCCTTTGAGTCTGGTCTGCTTGAGGTTTCTTCCTCAAAGGGAGTTTTTCCTTATCACTGTTGGGGGTTAGTAAGGTTAGGCCACTTGTATGAAGTGCCTTGAGGCAACATTGCTGTGATTTGGGACTATATAAATGAAAATAAATTGAAATTGAAAAAACCCCAGTACAGTTGTCATGGAGAGAGAAGCTATCGATAGAGACCAAAACTGTTTATTTTTTTGGTGGCAGGCTGTAAACATGTTTATCTCTGCTCTGAAGTTGGACATTTAAATGGGGACTGAGTGGGAATCTGCTCCCTTTTGGAGTCAGCCTCAAGTGTCCAGTCAAGGAACTGCAACTTTTTCCTTCTGGTTGGGCCTCATGAAGCCATCAAAACCACCCACTTGGTTGTGACCTGATGAATATCTGAAAAAAAATGTACTGTTTAGTTTTTATTTGCTGCAAACTGATAAAAGGACAGAACCATCATATTTTTAAAGGATTTTTTTTTTATTGCAGGTTTGGTAGCTATGGTTAGGTCCATAAGTAAGTGGATAGTGACATTTACATTCTTGTTCTTGTTCTTGTACACAACCACAGTCTAGCACACTGAAACAATCCAGACTTTCAGAAAGTGTAATGTGGACTTTCATCTTGAATACATTTAACAAAATATCAAATGACCCATTTATTATTTGGCAAATGCTATACGCCCAACCGTTGGGCAGATAAATATAATGTTATCTTATTTGACCAAGCGTGATCATGTATTTGACACTTTTGTGCATCTAAACTACTTTTTTCTACACCACTTTTTAAGGCTCTATTACAGCGTATGTTTGACACATTTAATGGGCACCGTCTTTAATTTACTGTGAAAAAACCTCAATGGATGAAAACAGGACAACTGCATAAGCATTTTGAACGGAAGCTTGTTAACGATGACAAAAACAGTTTTTGAACAAAATGCTGCTTGTTGGCTGTAAGATGGTGTTAGTTTGACACTGTTCCTGGGTGTGATGAGCCAAACAGAACCACTTTAGATCCTCCGCGAGCTGCGAAACTTCCCGCAGCTGGCGAGAAAATATCTGCCTTTTTTCCATCCCGCGTTGAAACCGGAAGTGATCTTACAAGCGCGCTCATTGGTCGGTTGTGGTTGGGCATATATGCTCGTGAATTTACTTTATTGACCCAACGGTTGGGCGTATAGCCACTCCGATATATTTATTACAATTTTTATACATAGTCCCTCTGTTTTCAGAGCCACAACTGGACAAACTTAATATGATGATTATTTTAAATACCAATCATCACTTTTAGATTTTTAAGGGGTGGATGCTGATTGTATCTCAGCTGGAGTTGCCCATGTGCCCTCTGGCAAACTCTGGCAAACATATACTGCAAATGTTGCAGTATATGCAAATTAGAAAATTTTGCCTCCCTCTCTCTGCTTTTGTGCATCATCCCTGATATTAACACACATGCAAACATAGTTACATGGAGACTGAGCGAGCACAACACCATACATGCGCTATGCTGCTAAATGAATAAAAGACAGGACTGAGGTTCAGGTGGACAGCACTTCAACTCATTCTCTGGAGGGTGGTTGGTGGTAGAAGATAGAATAGTCATTGTGGTTTATACAACCCCTGGCAAAAATTATGGAATCACCGGCCTCGGAGGATGTTCATTCTGTGTTTAATTTTGTAGAAAAAAGCGAATCACAGACGTGACACAAAACTAAAGTCATTTCAAATGGCAACTTTCTGGCTTAAGAAACACTATAAGAAATCAAGAAAAAAAGATTGTGGCAGTCAGTTACGGTTACTTTTTTAGACCAAGCAGAGGAAAAAAATATGGACTCACTCAATTCTGAGGAAAAAAATTATGGAATCACCCTGTAAATTTCCATCCCCAAAACTAACACCTGCATCAAATCACATCTGCTCGTTGACATTACCCTATGTCATGAAATTGACCCTATGTGCCTTTTTGCAAGGAATGTTTTCACAATTTTTGCTCTATGGCAAGATGCATTATCTTCTTGAAAAATGATTTCATCATCCTTAACATCAGAAAAGTGTCCAAAATATCAACGTAAACTTGTGCATTTATTGATGATGTAATGACAGCCATCTCCCCAGTGCCTTTACCTGACATGCAGCCCCATATCATCAATGACTGTGGAAATTTACATGTTGTCTTCAGGCAGTCATCTTTATAAATCTCATTGGACGGCACCAAACAAAAGTTCCAGCATCATCACCTTGCCCAATGCAGATTCGAGATTCATCACTGAATATGACTTTCATCCAGTCATCCACAGTCCACGATTGCTTTTCTTTAGCCCATTGTAACCTTGTTTTTTTTCTGTTTAGGTGTTAATGATGGCTTTCGTTTAGCTTTTCTGTATGTAAATCCCATTTCCTTTAGGCTGTTTCTTACAGTTCGGTCACAGACGTTGACTCCAGTTTCCTCCCATTCGTTCCTCATTTGTTTTGTTGTGCATTTTCGATTTTGAGACATATTGCTTTAAGTTTTCTGTATTGACGCTTTGATGTCTTCCTTGGTCTACCAGTATGTTTGCCTTTAACAACCTTCCCATGTTGTTTGTATTTGGTCCAGAGTTTAGACACAGCTGACTGTGAACAACCAACATCTTTTTTGCAACATTGCGTGATGATTTACCCTCTTTTAAGAGTTTGATAATCCTCTCCTTTGTTTCAACTGACATCTCTCGTGTTGGAGCCATGATTCATATCAGTCCACTTGGTGCAACAGCTCTCCAAGGTGTGTTCACTCCTTTTTAGATGCAGACTAACGAGCAGATCTGATATGATGCAGGTGTTAGTTTGGGGATGAAAATTTACAGGGTGATTCCATAATTTTTTTCCTCAGAATTGAGTGATTCCATATTTTTTTCCTCTGCTTGGTCTAAAAAAGTAACCGTTACTGACTGCCACCATCTTTTTTTCTTGATTTCTTATAGTGTTTCTTAAAAGCCAGAAAGTTGCCATTTGAAATGACTTTAGTTTTGTGTCATGTCTGTGATCTGCTTTTTTTCTACAAAATTAAACAACTGAATGAACATCCTCCGAGGCCGGTGATTCCATAATTTTTGCCAGGGGTTGTACAATAAAAGGATACAGTCACTGTGTGCAAGCAACAATGGTCAGATCAGTGGTGAGATTTGTGCATCGACTTTAAAGGAATATCTCGCATCTCCATGTGTTAATTCATAAAGGACTAAAGATGAGAGGAAAGATGTGACAGATTCTGTCATGCATGGCCAAAATGGAGAAGGGATAACATTAACTGGCAAAAGAAATTAATATAGAAAGTAATCTACAGTGCTGGCCAAAAGATTTGGGCACATTTTATGCTATAAGCATTGCATATTAATAATAAATATGAATGAGTGAAATGTGTTTACTTTTAAAAAATAATTTATTTCAGGCAATAAAACAACATGATGTGTTGTTCTCAATAGAAAATGTATGCCCTTTATCACTGAAGCATACCACCAGTGTGCACAGCCAATCACGTCTTAAACAGACACCTGAATTAGCAAATCAGCTTGTGGCAGAGCAGTGGAGAGATGGAAAATGTGCAGGTTTCAGGTATTCTTGAGGACCGGATTGAGAACCCCTGGTTTACAGTACTGTGTAAGGGAGAAACACAATGATCATGCTGAAAAGAACACAGCTCAAAAGTCGGGTAAGTTAACCAGCAACTGAAAGGTATTGTGCAAACTTTAAGCTCGCAGTGATAAACAACTCTCAAGCAGCCACAAAATACAGTATGGTAGAGTAGAATTTTACAGGAAGTTGAGATCAGAAATGTTTTAAAAACACTGAGAAAAGAGGCAGTGTGTCAGTATGTGGTTGAGAAAAGAATTGAGGTGCTTTTATTACTGATTATTAAATAAAATTTCTTCATAAAAAAAAAAAAACAACAGGATTTGGTCTTCAGAAAGTGTATTTCCAGAAAATACTCTTGTATCAGAACAATACAGTAAGTTATTTTTGGTTATCCTCCAAAAACAATGGATCAATCATTTTGACCTTAAGCCACTTTCCAATAAAGCATCACATTCACTCATTTTTACCCCCCTCTCTCTCGTTCTCTGTCTCATTCTCTCTCTCTCTCTCTCTCTCTCTCACACACACACACACACACACACACACACACCACACACCACACACACACACACACACACACCAACACACACACACACACACACACACGTGCGGACCAGGGTGCTGCCACGCAAGGAGCTCAACTGCACTCCAGGACCAACTCGGGGATTGAGGAATTTAGTCAGCTGTCAGTTATTGTTACTTGTTGATTTGGTCATTTTTTTCTGATGACAATGTGTGTGTAATAGATTGTCTTTAGTTCCTTGTGACAAGGTTTTACTTTGGCTCCACTCTTGCCGTCTGCCTCAGTGGGCTCATAACGGCATGTGGAAAAGTGACAAATGTGGTGTGCAAACACTCCATCCTCCACTCTGATATTTCAGAGTGATTCTGTTGTGATTTACGACAGGATAAAAACCAAAATGCAGACAGGAGTATGACAAAGTTAATGATTTATTTACCAAGAGATGTGATAAATCCAAAACTGATGAGTAGTCCAAACAAACAAGAACATAAGAGGGGACTTGGTGGCAGCAGCAGGGCCAGTGCAGATGAACAAACACAGAGCTAACAAATGAGACAGGACTGCAACAAACCGGAATAACCCATCAACTGAGAACAGAACAGTGACAAATTTAAATACTGATGTGTAATGCGAAGATGAGAGACAGGTGGGGTGTTACAATAAGACACACCTGTGAAGGAAAACTAAGTGACAGAGCGAAGCTCTATAAACACACACTGGGACTGACAGAGACGGGGTGAAACATCAAACCATCAAGTGCACTGGGGGTGGTAGAACCTAAAATTACCATAAATAATTACCAAATTAAAAAGTGAACCACAAACTAATTGAGTACAAACAAAGGAACAAAGGCTGAAACCAAAGAGGAACGTAATAAGGCTAAAGTGTGCCAACAGGAAAACACCGCAACTAACAAATAAGCAGTGTTGCCACAGTTACTTTGAAAAGTAATCCAATTACTAATTACTGATTACTCCTTGAAAAAGTACTTAGTACCTTTACTGATTACTCAATTGTAAAAGTAGCTAAGTTAAATTACTAGTTACATTTTTAGTTACTTTCCAGCTGCCGACAACAACCTCTGCCACCTCAACATGACAATGATACTTGTTTTGCCAAAACTCACTTTATAGTCACCCTTTCTTGACTTCAATGAAAATAAATACTTGTTTTATAAAAAGTAAAATAAAGACCTCTTTCTTGACCTATTTAACTGTTGACAGCACTGTAACAGTAAAACTTGCAATTTCTAACCTACATTGTTTATAAATGTAAATATAAATTCTTTCTAACATTTTTCTAACATTTAAATTCTCTCTAAACATTTACTTGTTGAAATTATCATATTATAACTAGTATTAGTAGTTGTAGTAAAAAAAAAGGCTTTAAAACTGGACCTTTAATCTAGGGATGTTGGGGGGGGCACATCCTTGCCCCACGCCCCCATTCCATCTGGATTCGCCCCTGCTTTGGTGTTTGAGCACAAAGAATGGATAACGTTTATTTATGCAGAAAACATGACCAGATTACAGGTAAGAAAGTTTTATTGCTTTTTCACATCATGTGCTCCTCAGAAAGAGTGTTTAGGTGCATTTGAGTGGAAAATAGTGTTAGTTGTTGACTTGTCGCGGAGGATCAGCTGTTTTTAATGAGCAGATATGGAGCGGCTCAGCTCAGAATTCTAAATAAAGGAGAAAAAAAAGCAAAAAATGTTTTTGTAAAGCTCAGTGCAGGGTGCTGTTGTCACCGCGCTTTAAGAGGTGAGGAAGTTGTAGGTGCTGCAGAAAACCGCGGATGAAAAAGTTCACAGCTCGCTGAAAGTGGGCAGTTCAGTCGAACCCCGACCTCCTGCCCATGGACCACGTTTAATGCTGCTGTCGACTCACAATGCAAAAATAATAGTAACGCACAGTGACTTGGAGAAGTAACTTTAATCTGATTACTGATTTGGAAAGATTAACGTGTTAGATTACTCGTTACTAAAAAAAGTGGTTAGATTAGAATAACGTGTTACTTAGTAACGCGTTACCGCATCACTGCAAATAGACATAAGACATGTACAGGGACAGACCACAACAGATTCTCTATCCTTGGACATTGAAGTGTGTTGTGCATGCACCGTGCTGCCTTGAGCAGTGTGCAGAGCATCAGCTGTTTGCTCTTAAAAGCTGAACAGTGCCACACCAGAACAGCTGTGGCGTGTTGACTTTGAATTTGGTGCCCATGTTACCAGGTCATGGACACACACACACACACACACATATATATACAAGAAACAGTTCAGCAACTGAGCCACCATGCATACCCAAACAAACAGTATGCTGTGCAGTTCTGCCTGTCCATCAGAGAAGTTGCTGCCTGCTGTCATCTCTCTGACACAGGTTTTACCTGAAGGTGACAGTCGCACAACAGTCCGTGTCGAAGCCTGAAAAGTGAGAGGGTGAAGAATGAGATGAGAACAAATTGAATGGAACAAAATTCATCCATCCACTTTCCTCCGGGTGAGCATAGCAGCAGGTCAAGAGTAAAGTAGACATCCTTGGCCACATACTTCAGTTGAGTCCAGATGGGACATTTATGTGTCCCGTGTGTGCTGGTTGGACATGCATGGAAAAATGGCCAAAACAAGGTTTGCCAGCATTCAGCCTAAACAGGTACCAGAGCCATGCCCAGTATCTCCTTCAGTTCTACCAGAGTTCCTTCTGGACGTCAGAGCTTCTGCCAAGTCTAAGATGAGTCCAGCCATCCTGGGATGGAAAACTTGTTTGGTGCAGTTTGGTCCAGTCCTGGCATTACCACTGATGTTGGAGACCATCTGAATGTACCTTAAACAGATTATGAGAACACATCAGATCTACGTCACCGGGGGAAGAACGTGTACATACAGAAATCAAATGGGAAGAAACTGACCAATAACTGGAAAAAGTGAGAGAAAGGACCAGGACTGAAGACAGGAAGTGATGAAAGGTGCACAGAGAAAGGAGAAAGAAGGAGATGAGAGAAGGGGTGCAGCAGGAAGGAGGAGGAAGAGAAAAGAAGTAAAATCTCAAAGCACATAATAACAATGTCTCTCCTTATCCAGCAGTATGGCCCCTGGATGTGAGGGACAATAAAGCCGATTATCCCAGCAGACGCGTGTGTGTCCCCGCGGCACTGTGAGGCAGTAATGCCTCATTAGATTAGACCTTGTGTTCTTTTGTTTTTCCCACAGGGAACGTGGTCAGCGGTCAGTTAACATGCTCACACGACACCTGTCTTCCTGTCTGCTGCTTTTTCCACCACCCACAAATACTGACTGCACATTTCAGTTATACACCGGGTCAACACACACACACACACACACACACACACACACACACACACACCACACACACACACACACACACACACACACACACACACACACACAGGTGACACTCCAGCCAACACACACACAGGGAGATCATCAGGATTCTTTTGTGATTCTGAATATACAAAAGAATAGGGAGTTTTTTCCTTCCCACTGTCGCCAAGTGCTTGCTCACAGGGGGTCATTTTGACCGTTGGGGTTTTACATAATTATTGTATGGCCTTGCCTTACAATATAAAGCGCCTTGGGGCAACTGTTTGTTGTGATTTGGTGCTATATAAAAAATTGATTGATTGATTGATTGAATATCATCACATATTCCAACAATCATTTCTACAACCCCTGGCAAAAATTATGGAATCACCGGCCTCAGATGATGTTCATTCAGTTGCTTAATTTTGTAGAAAAAAAGCAGATCACAGACATGACACAAAACTAAAGTCATTTCAAATGGCAACTTTCTGGCTTTAAGAAACACTATAAGAAATCAAGAAAAAAGATTGTGGCAGTCAGTAACGGTTACTTTTTTAGACCAAGCAGAGGAAAAAATATGGAATCACTCAATTCTGAGGAAAAAATTATGGAATCACCCTGTAAATTTTCATCCCCCAAATTGACACCTGCATCAAATCAGATCTGCTCATTGACATTGACCCAATGTGTCTTTTTGCAAGGAATGTTTTTGTAGTTTTTGCTCTATGGCAAGATGCATTATCATCTTGAAAATGATTTCATCATCCCCAAACATCCTTTCAATTGTCCAAAAATATCAACATAAACTTGTGCATTTATTGATGATGTAATGACAGCCATCTCCCCAGTGCCTTTACCTGACATGCAGCCCCATATCATCAATGACTGTGGAAATTTACATGTTGTCTTCAGGCAGTCATCTTTATAAATCTCATTGGAACGGCACCAAACAAAAGTTCCAGCATCATCACCTTGCCCAATGCAGATTCCAGATTCATCACTGAATATGACTTTCATCCAGTCATCCACAGTCCACAATTGCTTTTCCTTAGCCCATTGTAACCTTGTTTTTTTCTGTTTAGGTGTTAATGATGCCTTCGTTTAGCTTTTCTGTATGTAAATCCCATTTCCTTTAGGTGGTTTCTTACAGTTCGGTCACAGACGTTGACTCCAGTTTCCTCCCATTCGTTCCTCATTTGTTTTGTTGTACATTTTTCGATTTTTGAGACATATTGCTTTAAGTTTTCTGTCTTGACGCTTTGTCTTCCTTGGTCTACCAGTATGTTTGCCTTTAACAACCTTCCCATGTTGTTTGTATTTGGTCCAGAGTTTAGACACAGCTGACTGTGAACAACCAACATCTTTTGCAACATTGCGTGATGATTTACTCTCTTTTAAGAGTTTGATAATCCTCTCCTTTGTTTCAATTGACATCTCTCGTGTTGGAGCCATGATTCATGTCAGTCCACTTGGTGCAACAGCTCTCCAAGGTGTGTTCACTCCTTTTTAGATGCAGACTAACGAGCAGATCTGATATGATGCAGGTGTTAGTTTTGGGGATGAAAATTTACAGGGTGATTCCATAATTTTTTCCTCAGAATTGAGTGATTCCATATTTTTTTCCTCTGCTTGGTCTAAAAAAGTAACCGTTACTGACTGCCACAATCTTTTTTTCTTGATTTCTTATAGTGTTTCTTAAAGCCAGAAAGTTGCCATTTGAAATGACTTTAGTTTTGTGTCATGTCTGTGATCTGCTTTTTTCTACAAAATAAACAACTGAATGAACATCCTCCGAGGTCGGTGATTCCATAATTTTTGCCAGGGGTTGTACCTGAACTACAATAGTACTATAAACAGTTCATGTCTCCACCAGGGTAGAACTATGGTCCAGTGGATTTGGAGATAATTGCTCACATACCCTCATGTTTTTTAAAGAGATGAACATCCATTATTTTAAAAATGAAAGGCTGTAGAAGACTATAAACTCTATTGATTGCTGCTCTTATGTTTTATTTTGAAGTTCAGTCTGTCACTTTATCTGTATGCACGAGACCAGTGGTTCTTAATCTTTTTACAGTGAGTAACACCTCAGAAAATATTTGGCTTTACCACCATTACAACCCGGATTAAAATAATTCAGTTCAACTCAGTTTATGTATATTCCACCAAATCACAACATAGTTGCCACAAGGCTAAGTAAGGTCTAACATTACCCACCCCTTGAGCAAGCACAGTGGCAACACTGGTGAGGAAAATCTACCTGGAATAATTAAAATATATGAAGAAACTAGGCTATAAATAAAATAAAATAAAAAAGGAAATAAAAAGTTTTAATCTGACCTGTTGGCCACTGCACATGGAGTAAATAAACAGTCTTAATCTGACCTGCTGGCCACTGCACATAGAGTAAATAAACCATCTAATCTGACCTGTTGGCCATTGCACATGTAGTAAATAAACAGTCTTAATCTGACCTATTGGCCCTCACTCAGAGTAAATAAAAGTCTTAATCTGACCTGTTGGCCCCTGCACACTGGGTAAATAAACAGTCTCAATCTGACTTGTTCAACCCAGCTCAGAGTAAATAAAAAGTCTTAATCTGACCTGTTGGCCCCTGCACACTGGGTAAATAAACAGTCTCAATATGACTTGTTGAACCCAGCTCAGAGTAAATAAACAGTCTTAATCTGACCTATTGGCCCCAGCTCAGAATAAATAAAAAGTCTTAATCTGACCTGTTGGCCCCAGCACCCAGAGTAAATAAAAAGTTTTAATCTGACCTGTTGGCCACTGCACATGGAGTAAATAAAGACTTAATCTGACCTGTTGACCCCAGCACCCAGAGTAAATAAAAAGTCTTAATCGGACCTGTTGGCCACTGCACACGGAGTAAATAAAAAGTCTTAATTTGACCTGTTGGCCACTACACATGGAGTAAATAAAAAGTCTTAATCTGACCTGTTGGCCCCAGCTCAGAGTAAATAAAAAGTCTTAATCTGACCTGTTGGCCACTGCACATGGAGTAAATAAAAAGTCTTAATCTGACCTGATGGCCACTGCACACAGAGTAAATAAAAAGCCTTAATCTGACC
Source organism: Thalassophryne amazonica (assembly GCF_902500255.1). NCBI lineage: Eukaryota > Metazoa > Chordata > Actinopteri > Batrachoidiformes > Batrachoididae > Thalassophryne > Thalassophryne amazonica. The sequence continues at coordinate 152,371,775 of NC_047104.1, read as the reverse complement.
TGTTGGCCCCTGCACACGGAGTAAATAAAAAGTCTTAATCTGACCTGTTTCCCCCAGCTCAGTGTAAATAAAAAGTCTTAATATGACCTGATGGCCCCAGCTCAGAGTAAATAAAAAGTCTTAATATGACCTGTTGGCCCCAGCTCAGAGTAAATAAAAAGACTTAATCTGACCTCTTGGCCACTGCACACAGATTAAATAAAAAGTTTTAATCTGACCTGTTGGCCACTGCACATGGAGTAAATAAAAAGTCTTAATCTGACCTGTTGGCCCCAGATCAGAGTAAATAAAAAGTCTTAATATGACCTGTTGGCCCCTGCTCAGAGTAAATAAAAGTCTTAATCTGACCTGTTGGCCACTGCAACGGAGGTAAATAAAAAGTTTTAATCTGACCTGTTGGCCCCTGCACATGGAGTAAATAAAAAGTCTTAATCTGACCTGTTGGCCCTAGCTCAGAGTAAATAAAAAGTCTTAATCTGACCTGTTGGCCCCAGCACATTGAGTAAATAAAAAATCTTAATCTGACCTATTGGCCCCAGATCAGAGTAAATAAAAAGTCTTAATCTGACCTGTTGGCCCCAGCACCCAGAGTAAATGAAAAGTCTTAATCTGACCTGTTGGCCCCAGCACCCAGAGTAAATAAAACGTTTTAATCTGACCTGTTTGCCACTGCACATGGAGTAAATAAAAAGACTTAATCTGACCTGTTGGCCCCAGCACCCAGAGTAAATAAAAAGTCTTCATCTGACCTATGGCTACTGCACACGGAGTAAATACAAAGTCTTAATCTGACCTTTTGGCCCTAGCACCCAGAGTAAATAAAAAGTCTTAATCTGACCTGTTGGCCACTGCACATGGAGTAAATAAAAAGTCTTAATCTGACCTGTTGGCCCCTGCATACTGGGTAATTAAACAGTGTCAATCTGACTTGTTGAACCCAGCTCAGAGTAAATAAACAGTCTTAATCTGACCTATTGACCCCAGCTCAGAGTAAATAAAAAGTCTTAATCTGACATGTTGGCCCCAGCACCCAGAGTAAAAAAAAGACTTAATCTGACCTGTTGGCCACTGCACATGGAGTAAATAAAAAGTCTTAATCTGACCTGTTGGGCCCAGCTCAGAGTAAATAAAAAGTCTTAATCTGACCTGTTGGCCACTGCACACGGAGTAAATAAAAGTCTTAATATGACCTGTTGGCCCCAGCTCAGAGTAAATAAAAAGTCTTAATCTGACCTGTTGGCCACTGCACATGGAGTAAATAAAAAGTCTTAATCTGACCTGTTGGGCCCAGCTCAGAGTAAATAAAAAGTCTTAATCTGACCTGTTGGCCACTGCACACGGAGTAAATAAAAAGTCTTAATATGACCTGTTGGCCCCAGCTCAGAGTAAATAAAAAGTCTTAATATGACCTGTTGGCCACTGCACATGGAGTAAATAAAAAGTCTTAATATGACCTGTTCGCCACTGCACATGGAGTAAATAAAAAGTCTTAATATGACCTGTTGGCCCCAGCTCAGAGTAAATAAAAAGTCTTAATCTGACCTGTTGGCCACTGCACACTGGGTAAATAAACAGTGTCAATCTGACTTGTTGAACCCAGCTCAGAGTAAATAAACAGTCTTAATCTGACCTATTGACCCCAGCTCAGAGTAAATAAAAAGTCTTAATCTGACATGTTGGCCCCAGCACCCAGAGTAAATGAAAAGACTTAATCTGACCTATTGGCCCCAGCACCCAGAGTAAATAAAAAGTTTTAATCTGACCTGTTGGCCACTGCACATGGAGTAAATAAAAAGACTTAATCTGACCTGTTGGCCCCAGCACCCAGAGTAAATAAAAAGTCTTAATTTGACTTGTTGGCCACTGCACATGGAGTAAATAAAAAGTCTTAATCTGACCTGTTGGCCCCAGCTCAGAGTAAATAAAAAGTCTTAATCTGACCTGTTGGCCACTGCACATGGAGTAAATAAAAAGTCTTAATCTGACCTGTTGGGCCCAGCTCAGAGTAAATAAAAAGTCTTAATCTGACCTGTTGGCCACTGCACACGGAGTAAATAAAAAGTCTTAATATGACCTGTTGGCCCCAGCTCAGAGTAAATAAAAAGTCTTAATATGACCTGTTGGCCACTGCACATGGAGTAAATAAAAGTCTTAATATGACCTGATGGCCCCAGCTCAGAGTAAATAAAAGTCTTAATCTGACATGTTGGCCACTGCACATGGAGTAAATAAAAAGTCTTAATCTGACCTTTTGGCCACTGCACACGGAGTAAATAAAAAGTCTTAATATGACTTGATGGCCCCAGCTCAGAGTAAATAAAAATCTTAATCTGACCTCTTTCATCCTTTCAGATGGATTCAACATCACAACCTGATGGAAACTCCGCCATATTTGTCTGTTAAGACTGATTTGCATTTTTGAATTTGAAACGGGTATTAGCAGTGTCAGACTCTTGCTTCATTTCGTTTTGTTTGCAGCGCAGAGGCTGACTCTTATGTAGCATTGTGGTACGTGTACCACAATTTGAGGCCTACGGCACTAGACAGTCTAGAAAGCCTTGCTTTTCGAGGCATTTAAAAATAAAATTTTTTGAAGATGATTTATTTATGATGAAAATGTCACCTATCTTTGGGATGTTTGGTCCATTCCTCTTTGCAGCATGTCTCAAGCTCCATCAGGTTGGATGGGGAGCGTCGGTGCACAGCCATTTTCAGATCTCTCCCGAGATGTTCAATCAGATTCAGTTCTGGGCTCTGGCTGGGCCACTCAAGGACATTCACAGAGTTGTCCTGAAGCCACTCCTTTGATATCTTGACTGTGTGCTTAGGGTCATTGTCCTGCTGAAAGATGAACCGTCGCACCAGTCTGAGGTCAAGAGCGCTCTGGAGCAGGTTTTCATCAAGGATGTCTCTGTACATTGCTGCATTCATCTTTCCCTCAATCCTGACTAGTCTCCCAGTTCCTGCTGCTGGAAAAACATCCCCACAGCATGATGCTGCCACCACCATGCTTCACTGTAGGGATGGTACCTGATTTCCTCCAAACATGAGTTCAGTCTTTGTCTCATCAGACAGAGAATTTTGTTTCTCCTGGTCTGAGAGTCCTTCAGGTGTCTTTTGTCAAACTCCAGGTGGGCTGCTATGTGCCTTTTACTAAGGAGTGGCTTCCGTCTGGACACTCTACCATACAGGCCTGATTGGTGGATTGCTGCAGCGATGGTTGTCCTTCTGGAAGGTTCTCTTCTCTCCACAGAGGAATGCTGGAGCTCTGACAGAGTGACCATTGGGTTCTTGGTCACCTGCCTGACTGTACCGATTGTTCACTTTAGACGGGCAGCCAGCTCTAGGAAGAGCCCTGGTGGATCCAAACTTCTTCCATACACAGAAAATTCATTGTAATTCGAGTCTAAATGCAAAACATCACTAACAGGTTGAGAATCTTTTCTGGATCTGCGCAATATTTAATTTGTTGATGTGTCTGACACACTCGCACACACTCATTTATCAAAAAATAATGTTGTACAAATCTCCAACCTTTCAGTTTCATAGAAACATACAGTCCCTGTTTTGTCTCAATCAGAATTAAAAATGGAATTTGTAAAATGTCATTTTTCTTGCTGACCAGCCAAGATTTATAGATATCAGCTGAAATTCTGTTTTTATTTTTCAGTAATATGACATGACAAACTCTTTTAAAGACTTTACTGTATGGTCTGGCACAGTTATGAAGTAGAATTTACTCATGACAAGTAAATCCCATTTACTGATAAAAAAAAAAAAATCCACATATATCAAGTTAAATTTACTGAGAATTTTGGTGTGGAAATTGTTACCAAGATTCTTTTTTTTAAAGTAAATTTCATGCCACATTTTATTTTTCAGTGTACAAAACAAAACTTTTGCTGAGTTAATATTGAGGTGTTTTTCATGATAACACAGAAATCAGATATCAAAAACAAGAAAGTGAAGATAGAATTTTGTCATTTGTTGGAGGGTTTGAGGTCTAATTATGACAGCAGCAAAGTAACAGAGTAACTGACAGTGTTGGTGTGATCGCTGGCAGCGAGCCGTTTGCTTCACTCATCGTCCCAAAATTTAGATATGATCAGACTCAGGCCTGCTCTGTCATTAACATAAGTTAATGTGGAGCGACAAGTACTTATCTTATCTCTATCTCTCTGTATATATATACGAGGTCTGTTAGAAAAGTATCCGACCTTTTTTTTTTTTTTTTTGCAAAAACCTAATGGATTTGAATCATGTGTGCTTGCATGAGCCAACGTTGAACCTTCGTGCGCATGCGTGAACTTTTTCACGCCTGTCGATTGCGTCATTGGCTGGCAAGCAGCATTTGTTTGAGGTCGTGTGTTGTGCTCTCGGCGGATTTTCATTGCAAGGAAAATGGTGGAACAACTGGAGCAGCGGTACTAAATCACATTTTGCCAGAAACTGGGCGACAGCCAGGTGGAAAGCATTCGGAAGATTCAGACGGCTTTCGGTGACGATGCTATGGGCATCACACAGATTAAGGAGCGGTACAGCCAGTTTAAAGATGGCCGCACAACGGTGGAGAGCGCGCCACGATCCGATCGGCCATCAACATGCTGAAATGACCAGGTCATTGCTAAAGTGAATGCTGTGGTGAAGCTTTTTTTTCCTCTCCCACACGCACTGACTGCTGCGCATGCAGATTCATCAAAGTCTACTCTCTGTCTGTAAGAGCAGCGCTGCGCTGTGTCACACAACACAGAGCAGCGCACCCTTTTATTGTGGTTTGTCAGACCTTTATCTCAGGAGATTTTGTTTTAAGTTGTGTTGAGTGATATTTTTTTTAAACAAAATGTTGATTGTGATAATAAAGTATTTTGTTGTTGTGTACAATGTTTGGCAAAATTCTATCCTGGGTCTTTTGGATCCTTTGGATCTATGAAGCTTAAATATGAAAAAAGTATCGGTATCGATATCGGCGATACTGGGCCTGTATTTACTTGGTATTGGATCTATGCCAAAATTCCCGGTATTGCTCAACTCTAATATGCACCCCTTCATTTTGTGTTATTTATGTTATTACCTCCGCCAAGGAGGTAATGTTTTCGGTTGTGTCCATTTGTTTGTTGTTGGTTGATTGGTTGGTTTGTTATTAGGATTACTCAAAAAATCCTCAACGGATTTCAATGAAATTTTTACCAGGGGTGTATCTTGGCCTAACTTAGAAGTCGTTAAATCTTGGTAATGATCCGGAACATGAGCCGGATCCAGTAATTTTATTTTAAGGATTCTTTATCATTGCAGGATAGGGCCAATTTCAACATTTTTGCATCTAACTTCATGAAGACAGGTCACAAAGGCTGAACAAAAATTAAGTTACGACACAACAATAATTTAGCATTTGTTTCTCCTCATTGAATAAACTTGTCATTAGAAAATAAAAAAAACTTGTGTAGTTCATGCAGTTTCTCTTTATAAATACATTTGCTGAAGATCTAAGGGTTTAACCGTCTGGGGCCGATGGCGTCATATACAATGGCTGAGACCAAGCTTTACTAAATTAGAAATAACTTTTTATTAATGATATGAGATAGAAACTTAACTTTTTTTGCTGAAAAGTTAATTCCGCTGACTTTCAAGGCACCGTCCACCATCTTTGTACTCCTCATAGAAGCTGTGTGATGACGTGAGCAATGTGAGTGTCCAATTGGAATTGGTTCACCGTCACATGTGACACACCAAAGATTGTTTTTAGGAGTGATGTGTTACTAATTTATTATAGTTTGCTGTGTGTTTTGAATAAATGTGGAAAATTAATTTCCGCTTTACTTTTTCCTTTCTTATTTCTGATTGTAAACCTTTATTACACTTACAAAACACAACTATAGCATATATATTTTGAAAGTACAGGTTGTCCTGCAAAAAAAAACAAAAAACAAAAAAAAAAACATAAAACCTGATTGTGGGATGCAGGGAGAGCTGTTAACAGCAATAATAAAACATTTATGCCACACGAGTGAACTGTCCAAAAAATGCCCTCAGACCCCAGAGGGTTAACCACTGAATCTGAAACATGACAGTAGATGCGTGAACCGATGTGGAATAAGTCTCTTTGCCAAAGGGTATTCCATGTGACGTCAGTGACCCTATGGCCTTGGCGGCGGTTTGCCGTATATTTTGGAAGAAAACATTATTGTACACACAATGATATAACATTTTCTGTCACATTTGCGTAAATTCAAATATTGCCTAATAATATTAAATACATGACATTAATCCTGAAACATAATTTGGAGCAGAGAATCCTCGGTGTGGTTCCCCCTCAGACAGACACGCCCTCTCCCAAAATGTTCACATGCATGGGTCACAGTTTGCGTACATGTGTAGTTTGTGTTTATAAATCCCAGCATATGCATGAGTATTGTTGTTCTTGTCTTTTTGAGGTCCTGTGTGCACCTGTGCTGAATGAGGCCACAGAGGTGGAGGTCTTCGTGAAGTTTAAAAATGTTATATTGTGAGACCGGCCGTTCTCGGCCTTCGGTGACGTTTATTTCTTAAGAAGGATTCCAGAGAAAGAATTGTGGGCTTGAAAGAACTGTGTGGTGTCACTCTGTTCTTTTGTCAGTCTGGGATCGGAGCTGCCAGGATCCCTCCTCCTCCTTCTCCTCCTCCTCGTCTGCAGGTCTCCCAGAGAACCTTGCTCTCTGTTCCTCTGTCTCCTGCTTATCCGAGCGTTGTGCTGCTCAGACATCAGCGCAGCTCTTTAATTGGCTCTGCCTTGCAGACGAGTGTGTGTGTGTGTGCGTGTGTGTTTGGGGTGTGAATGAGGTAATGGGCTGCGTGAACAACCCTCCTGTTTTCATTTGGAGTGTTTCCCACAGACCTAATGGATCAAGCTGCTCTGACCTCCTCCACAACGCAGGGAAACACAGTTCACCCTGCTCCTGTGTGTGTGTGTGTGTGTGTGTGTGTGTGTGTGTGTGTGTGTGTGTGTGTGTGTGTGTGTGTGTGTGTGTGTGTGTGTGTGTGTGTGTGAGAGAGAGAGAGAGAGACTATGTTTTCTTTTTAAACTGCAGACATTTTTCCATTTATGTGACATTTCTCTCTTTTTTGTGAAAGAGAAAAATGTAATATCAGCTGATTCTTGCTCTTTGTCCTTCCTGGCTGGGTTCGTCCTAAATCTTTTTTTTTTTTTTTTTTAATGCCCACAGACATCAGTGGAACCTGGCTTGTGCCTGCTAGCAGTCAAGCTGCTGCCACCTTGTGGTGGGCTGTGGTCAGCAGGGATTTCTGTGCAGGAAAAAATGTTAAAACTGTTTTCTTTTGAAAAACAACTTTTGACTTTATTCTTATTTTAAAATATGAATAAAGTCAAAATTTCATATAAAAGTCATAGTAAGGTGGAGGAGGAAGACTGACATTTTAAATTCATGGATTAGGTGATGGATAGAGGTGAAGTGATAAGTGGTGAAGGAGACGAGTAGGAAGGTAATAAGTAAGTAAGTAAACTTTATTTATATAGCGCTTTTCACAGACAGGGGTCACAAAGCGCTTTACAAGGTAAAACAATAAAAATATACAGTAAAACACTCAGTACTAAAAGATTATTGGCCATGAAAAGCCTGTTTAAAAAGTAGAGTCTTTAGTTGCTTTTTGAACATCTCAACAGAGTCCAGGGATCACAGGGACAGAGGGAGTTCGTTCCAGAGACGAGGCGCTACGGCTTTAAAAGATCGGTCTCCTCGAGTTTTAAAGGAGGTTCGAGGAACCATCAACAGGTTCTGACCTAAAGATCTGAGGCTGCGGGCTGAGGTGTAAGGCTGAATCAAGTCAGCAATGTAATCAGGACCATGTAGTGCTCTGAAAGTCAAAACCAAGATTTTAAAATTAATTCTGGAGGCAACAGGGAGCCAGTGGAGGGATTCCAAGATAGGCGTGATGTGGGCTCTCCTGTTGGTGCGGGTCAGAAGCCTCGCAGCAGAGTTCTGGACATACTGCAACCGATTTATCTCCTTCTTACCCAGGCAAGTGAACATGCTGTTGCAATAGTCCAACCGCGTGGAGACAAAGGCATGGATGATTTCCTCTAATTCTTTCTGTGACACCAATTGTTTAAGGTTGGCAATATTTCGCAGTTGAAAGAAGCAATTCTTCACAAGCTTGCTTGCGTACTGAGCAAGAGACATTCCTTCATCAAAAATAACGCCAAGGTTTCTAAGGCTTGTTTTTGCCGTTAAGCCCAAGTCACCAAGGAGGCTCCTGATAACAGGAATAGCACTGTCAGGGGCAACAATAAGTGTCTCAGTTTTTTCAGAGTTCAGTTGCAGACGGTTTCCATTAAGCCACTTCTTCACCTGTGACAGGCAGTCAAATAAAGAGTTAAATTTTTGGACTTCTGAAATCTTAAAGGAACAGTACAGTTGTAAGTCGTCCGCAAACAGGTGGTAGGGAATATCCCTGAAGTCCTGAATCAACTGGCCGAGGGGAAGGACATACAATTGAAACAGCAGTGGCCCAAAAACAGAACCTTGCGGGACACCATACTGTAAAGCAGCTGTTTTCGATAGTTTATGGCCAGCCAACACACTAAAGGTCCTCTCCTCCAAGTATGAGGCAAACCACTTCAGCACAGACCCCGACAACCCTACCAGATCGCGCAGCCGGTTGACCATAATGCTATGGTCGACGGTGTCGAAGGCTGTGGACAGGTCTAGCAGGACTAGGACCGTGCATCTTCCTGCGTCAGCGGCCATCATGATATCACTAGACACTCTGAGTAGTGCGGTCTCGGTGGAGTGGTGTTTCTGAAAGCCTGACTGAAAGACGTTAGTTGTTTTGCAACCATTTTTTCCAGTATTTTTGCTAGAAAGGGGAGCTTCGATATTGGCCGGAAATTCTTAAGCTCAGACTGGTCCAAGTTAGGCTTTTTGAGTCTTGGTTCCACCACAGCATGTTTAAATGAGCTCGGAAAGAGACCGGATGACAGGGACAAGTTGAACATTTTCATGACCCATGGCCCGATTGAGTCAAAAGTATCTAAAAAAAGCTTGGAGGGAAGGACATTAAATGGGCATGAGGTCAGGTTCATTTTAGTTGCAACTGCTGCAATGTCTTCTAGTGACACTCGGTTGAAAGACGACCAGACCTGTAGTGGCAGTTCAGGCCGGACTGGGCCAGACCACAAGGGGTCAGTAAAGGCATTTTTTAAGTGTCTGACCTTATCAACAAAGAACTCCAAGAGGTCAGTGCCATCTGCTTTACAAAACTCAGAGGTTGCAGAGGCAGCATGGGACACGAAAGAGTTAATTGTGTTAAAAAGCACCTTCGGATTTCCCTTATTGGACATTATCAGGCATTGGAAATATTTAGATCTTGCCTCTATTAATGCATCATTTAACGTGGAAATAAGGTCCCTGAGATGTAACCTATGGACCTCAAGGTGTGTGGATTTCCACAAGCGCACCGTTTTCCGACACAGTCTTCTTAACTCCAAGATACTGTCATTTATCCATGGACATGACTTCACGGACATTATTTATTTTGAAAGGGGCCACCAAGTCCAATAACGTGGCACAGTGAGAGTTAAAATGATGCATAAGATGATTGACATCTGTACAGTCATTAAAAGCACTGGGATGAAATAAGGCACAAAATCTGTCAGCTGTAGTTTGTGTAATGATCCTCCTTTCTGCCCTTTTAGAGACAGGCCTAGGCTCAGGGGGAACATCAACCTGAAAAAAATACAGCTGTGGTCACTCAGGTGGATGTCTTCCACATGCATATTTGTGACGTATAGGCCAAGAGAAAACACCAAGTCCAGAGTATGACCCTTCGAGTGGGTGGGGCCTGATACATGTTTAAAATCAAAAGTTTCAATCATATATAAAAGTTCCAGTGCTGGGTTGGACATAGTATCATCAATGTGTAGGTTAAAATCTCCAAGAACTAAAACTCTTTCTAATTTTATAAGAGAAGATAAAAAACTGTTGAACTCATGTAGAAAAACCCCTGCAGGGCCAGGAGGGCGATAGATTAAGATACAGTAAAAAGAGTTTAAAGAGCCAACCTTTATTAATTGTGACTCAAAAGAAGAGAAGTGTTCAGTGTCAATCACTCTGCATATGTATCTGTCCTGATACACAGCAGCAAGACCTCCACCTCTACGAGAGAGGCGGGGCTTCCCAAGAGCGCAGCAGCCGACAGGGCACAGTTCGTTTAAGTAAAAAAAACTCTCCGTCCTTCTGCCACGTCTCTGTGAGGAACATGAAGTCCAAGCTCTCCCTGGTAAAGAGCTCGTTGAGAGAAAAAGCTTTGTTTGCTATCCAGCGCGCATTCAATAGACCAATCCGACTTGATGATGTCATCCCCTTCGCGTCAGCTGGGCAGAGCGTGATTGGTCGCAGCCAGCTCTCGCGGTCACGTGGTCCCCGGCTGTACCGGCGGATCAGCTGTTTCTCCGTTGTTTTTGTTGTTGGTGGTGGTGGGGCCTGAGGCCAAGATGAAAGCTGGGCAGAGATCTGAGAGCACGAATGCCACGGAGCCGTTCCATCTCGTCGCCAGCATCACAGAGACTCCATACCGGTGTTCTGAGGGAGCGGTGGCTGTGATGCAGCGATTTCATTCACAATGAGTGTGATTTCTGGACAGAGGAAGGCAGACAAGAAGGTATAGTGGTGGAATAAGGAAGTACAGGAAAGCATAAGGAAGAAGAGTTTCATGAAAAAGAACTGGGATTATCAGAGAGAAGAGAGATGTATATATATATCGTATATATTGTGACCTCGTATATATTGACCTCGTGTATACGAGGTCTGTTAGAAAAGTATCTGACCTTATTATTTTTTTCAAAATCCATATGGATTTGAATCACGTGTGATTGCGTCAGCCAAGCTTGAACCCTCGTGCGCATGCGTGAGTTCTTTCATGCCTGTTGGTTGCTTCATTCACCTGTGAGCAGGCGTTTCTTTTCGCCATGCAGCTCTGCCGCGACATGCGGAATTCCTCCGCCTTTGTTCCTCTTTCCATGACACAAACTCCTGTAACAGTGAAATGTGCCATTCATTTCTAAACTGGACGCTGTCTTGATCCGGTATGTCCTCTGACTAGCACAGGAATTGTGAAAAGACGTGGACATCAGCACTTTTTTGGCACATTAAGACAGACGTGCGGAGGAGTTCGGCGCGTCGTGGTGGAGCCGCTCGGCGCAAAGAAACGCCGTGATGAAGCCTCACAGGACATGTTGGGGCTTGTCCAGCTCAAGCTCAATTTCTTGGATATTTACACGACAGAAAAGCAACCGGAATCCGTCTGAAAGCTACCTGAAAGCCGTCCTGAGAGACCGAGACAGAGTAACTGACCTGCAAAAGATATGTAACAGGACAGAGTGATAAATGATACAGTTGGAAATGAGCTAACAAGCAAGGCCAGTGTTGAGAAGGTGGAGGGAGGACTTTGAGGAACTGATCAATGAAGAAATAACGGTGTTGTGGTATTTTATGAAGAAGCTTGCAGAGGCAGAGAAGTATGTGAAGGTGGTGCAGAATATGTATGAGGACAGTGTGGCAGATGCTTTCATGGTGGAGGTGGGATTACATCAAGGATATGCTCTGATCTCTTTCTTTTTTGCGGTGGTTATGGACAGGGTGATGAATGACATCAGGTAGGAGTCTCCATGGACTATGATGTTTGCAAATGACATCGTGATCTGTAGAGAGAGTAGAGAGCAGATTGAGACGAGACTGAAAACATGGAGTTAAAATCTGGAAAGAAGGGAAATGAAATTCTGTAGCAGCAGGATGGAGCACATGTGTGTGAATTAGACAAGAACTTGATGTGGCAAAGGGAGATGAGTTTCAGTACTTATTTTCAAATGTGTGATGTGTTTAATGATAAACAATGGACCATAAACTACTGCCTGTCGAGCATTATCAGGCCCTGGGGCTGCCAGTTTGAGAACCCTTCATTCAGTGCTGATAGAACAGTTTTCATTGTAACAGCACATCGTTTTTGCTCAGTGTTGTTTTTGTGGTTTGAAGGCTGTTTGGTAACAATGTAAGTACTTGTTTTGGAGAAATACCCCTTTAAGTGATGAGCAGCTCGCAGGATGACGCCGCTTCCGCCGCTGCCAGGGTCTGTGCACAGCTGGTGGATTTTCAGGTTGCGCGGAGAAAGTAACGAAAGTGATTTGGCGGCTGTTAATCCTTTTTGTGTTCAAAAACAATGAGCGTGAAATCACACCGTACACTCTTGTCTTCAGGCAGGCTTTAATTGTGTTAGAGGGCCCACAAGCTCAGGGGGAATTATGTGTGCGTGTATGTGTGTGTGTGTGTGTGTGTGTGTGTGTGTGTGTGTGTGTGTGTGTGTGTGTCTGCAGCAGAAGATCATATTAAATGTCTTAATTAACACAAGATTTATGCAAATGGAACATTTACATTTTTTCCCTGAAAAGCAGATTTTCATTCAGTGTGGGAACGTGCAAAGGTGTCAGGGTGGTGAACGCACACACACGCACACGCATGCACACACACACACTATTGTGGCCGTCTGTGATTCGAGCTAATTGAATTATGGTGGTGTGTTGTTGAGCCGTTTCCTCGAGAATAAGTTGGATTATTCTTATCAAGCAGCATAACTCTCCAAATTGTTAATGTAGGTAAAACTCTATACAGATATTTGCTGTTTTTTTTTACATATTTTAATGTAATTTTCTGTTTTCTATTAGTTTTAACTTGTTGGATTTACTTATTTTCATTGTTATACTGTTAAACTTATTCACAGCATCATTTTTTTTGTAAGAAATGTGTGTGCGTGTGTGTGTATATATATATATATATATATATAGAGAGAGAGAGAGAGAGAGAGAGAGAGAGAGAGAGAGAGACAGAGAGAGAGAGAGAGAGAGAGAGAGAGAGAGAGAGAGAGAGAGAGAGATAGATAGATATACCTTCTTTTTGACATTACAGTTGTATATAAAAGTTTGGGCACCCTGATGATTTCCATGATTTTCCTTTATTTGTTGTTTGGATCAGCAATTTCAGTTAAATATATCATATAGCAGACAAAACACACTGATATTTGAGAAGTGAAATTAAGTTTATAGGATTTACAGAGAGTGTGCAATAATTCTTTAAACAAAATTAGGCAGGTGCATAAATTTGGGCACCCCAAAAGAAAAATACGTCAATATTTACTACATCCTCCTTTTGCAGAAATAACAGCCTCTAAATGCTTCCTATCCACCTTATTCCGAGCCCCCATGAGGCTTTCCATGAATTATGGATGAGACTTCCGGTATGAACCGGAACCGGCGTTTGTTATGTTAATTGTTCACGCGGATCCACTTTCTACGAGGCGTAGAGACGTAAACAGCAGGTGTCACAGCTTAAATGAGACAACATTACAATCCTGCTGTCCACAAATATAGAGAGGTAGGACGGCGACATACGGGAGCATTTTTAGCTCCTTTCTTAGCTCTCGCTCCGGACGGGAGGCAGTGAACAATCTGAAAAGCTCTGAGGCGCATCAGGACCTGCACAGTAATAAGGTCGCTCCGGTTCTGTTAAGAGGTCTTGGGACACACTTATTTACTTTAAGGCAGACTTATAGCAGTCAGCAGAGTCCCACATCACCGAGCCTGGGTTTGAGTTTCAGCAACAGGTGAATACAAACAGCAGGTGTTCATGCAGCGCAGGTCAGGACAGATCTCCAGGTGGGTAACTTTAGTTAATTGTAATCCATTAGCTAATGTGACAGAACACATGTGAGCCTTCATTAAAATAAACTGTAAACCATATTTTTACATCCCTCCTGGTCCAGTTGACACTGATATTCCTCCAGCAGGTCATCTGGACATCTGCTTCCAACATTAGTGGATGAATTTGTTGCAAAGAAGGTTCTGCTCTGCCCCAAATATCTGAATCTCTTTAAAACACAGTCATCACTTACCAGGTGTAATGTGTGTTACAGACAACAACAACAACAACAACAACAAAACACTGTATGAAGAAAAATAAAGAAGGATGGAAATAAGATGCTTTCAGTTGTTTATTTTTTATTGTTACAAAGAAAACAGTGTCTTCATTACATTTTCAACGTATCTTCCAAATGTAAAAAAAAAAACAACTTTATCTGTGTTCTGTACATGTCACATTTTCCACCAATCCAGGTTTTTTGCTTTTTGAAAAGTGTCTCTGTGCAGTCAGTTACACACGTTGTGTTAGCAACATGCCTTTTAAAAGCTTTTGGCAATGCTGCTTTCATTGTTTCATGAGGCAACCACACAGTGAGATCCTTCATGTGTTCACACATAATGTCTACCCACAGTCCCACTGTGCTGCTGACCTGACCTTGTGATATTTTAATCAATGTTCCAAATCAGCCAGGACAAAGTTCTGTCTTAGTTTGATCAAAGTTATTAGAATTTGGGCCACAAGCAGCATTGATGGTGAAGTGCTTGAAATTCTGAGTGGAATCCCTGCAAACAGGCGGGAGTCTGCATCACTCTCTAGATGCAGTCAGCTACGGGTGTGGAGGGCCTGGTGGATGCATTTCACACGTGATGCTGGGCCCTTTTGAACAGGTACAATCTTCTCCATATCTGGGTCCAACATGATGACTTTGTTACTGCAAACAAGTGCCTCACCCCGATCCATCTCATCGGGTTCATCTGAGGGCAGCGATTAAGGACATTATGATCAAGAAGTGATGCATTATGGTTTTCATTGTAACACTTTATTTACACCATTAACCTTCCATCAAACCCCCAACTTCCCACTGGTAACAGCATCACCTCTGTGCTCCAGAAACCAAGAGAAAACCTGGTACATAATAACAGCTACAAGATTAAAATACTGTATTGTTGAACATTTTATGTCTGTACTGAAATTATGCCATTTTTAGGTTCATACTGACCAGCAGTCCAAATACATTTTAAGTTTTAACTCTTCAGAAAAGGCTAATGCATGTTTTTGCTAATATTAATAAGTTAATATTACGTTGATTTGTCCTCCAGACACATGAAATCATACCTGTTAGTCTGGTGACACTGCTGACAGTCCTCGTTAGCTTCTGGTCTGTCACATCCCAGCCACAAACTAAGACGTTCCCCTGTGGGCTTTTTGTCAACAAAGCGAAAAGAGCACATGTATAACAATTTAGGTGGTCTTTTAAAGTTGAGTTTTTTCAGCCACATCCTTCTGGGTTCCTCATATCTCGGTTGGCGGTGGAAACTCTCTCAGTCCGGATGCACGTTAAAAGCATCGCTGTTGTAGCTGCAGATTTTACTTTGTGTGGTTGTTAGTATAACCGCGAACAGCGCAACATGTTCCCGACTTGCGCAAGGACATTGTTTAAATGCCACGGGAGCTGAAGATCGTCTAGAAAAGAAAACAGTAATCTTTCAAATAAACCAGTCTAGGAAATGAAAACTGCTAGAAAACAATGGCTCACTGCTACTTCCAGTGTCTAACAGGAAGCCGCACCCATAATCGCGCCCCCAGGAATGAGGTGGATAGCTTCCATTGAGAGTCTGGATTCTGGATGAAGGTATTTTGGACCATTCTTCTTTAGAAAACATCTCAGGTTTGTTGGTTTCCGAGCATGGACAGTCCACTTGAAATGACACCACATATTTTCAGTAATATTCAGGTCTGGGTACTGAGATGGCCATTCCAAAACATTGTACTTGTTCCTCTGCATTAATGCCTTAGTAGATTTTGAGCAATGTTTAGGGTCTTGTTCTCAAGAATCTGCTGATATTGACTGGAATCCATGTGACCCTCAACTTTAACAAGATTCCCAGTACCTGCACTGGCCACACAGCCCCACAGCATGATGGAACCACCTCCAAATTTTACTGTAGGTAGCATGTGTTTGTCTTAGAATGCTGTGTTCTTTTTCTGCTCCTTGTTATGTCCAAATAGCTCAATTTTATTTTCATCAGTCCACAAGACCTTATTCCACAATGAAGCTGGCTTGTCCAAATGTGCTTTAGCATACCTCAAACGACTGTTTTTGTGGAGTGTACGCAGAAAAGGCTTCCTCTGCATTACGGCATCATACAGCATCTCTTTGTGCAAAGTATGCTGTATAGTTGAATGATGCACAGAGACACTATCTGCAGCAAGTTCATGTTGTAGGTCTTTGGAGCAGGTCTGTGGGTTGACTATGACTGTTCTCACCATCCTTCACTTCAGCTTATCTGAGATTTTTCTTGGCCTGCCACTTCGGGCCTTAATTAATACTGTGCCTGTGGTCTTACATTTCCTCACTCTGTTCCTCACAGTGGAAACTGACAGCTGAAATCTCTGAGATAGCTTTTTGTATCCTTCCCCTAAACCATGATGTTGACCACTCTTTGTTTTCAGGTCATTTGAGGGTTGTTTAGAGGCTCCCATGTTGCCACTTATTCGAAGAGATGCAAAGAGGGGAAACATTTGAAAATGGCCACCTTAAATACCCTTTCTCATGATTGGATTCATCTGTGTAGGTCAAGGGTCAATGAGCTTACCAAACCAATTTTGTGTTCCAATAATTAGTGCTAAATGTATTCAAATCAATAAAATGACGAGCGTGCCAAAATTTATGCACCTGCCTAATTTTGTTTAAATAATTATTGCACACTTTCTGTAAATCCTATAAACTTTATTTCACTTCTCAAATATCACTGTGTTCGTCTGCTATATGATACATTTAACTGAAATTGCTGATCCAAACAACCAATGATTTATAAAGGAAAATCATGAAAATGATCAGGGGTGTCCAAACTTTTGCATACAACTGTAGTTCTTTTATTGGGCCACTGGGGGGCACTGCAAGCTCTTGTAGATGGCAGGGATTTTTCCAAGGGTTATTGGGACAGTGACATGAGCATTGAGCGCTTTGAGCTCAGTTGCCTTCACCTTAAAATCTTCAACACCTGTTTCTTTTGGACTACAAATTTAACAAAACTGTGTTTTTAATTGAGACAAAAGCTGAGATTTTGCCATCACTTTCTAAAACAATACCTTGTTTTATGAAGTTTCAGGTTCTTGTTATTTTGAGCAGTGACATAAGATGCTTTTTTAATGCAGAAACGACCACTTTAAAACAACAGAATTTGTCAAATAATTTTTTTTCATTTTTCAGAATAAATGCCAAATAATCACATTTTGTTAATCTGCGGGCTGGTGTTGCAGGTCGATGTGCCTGTAATCTGATGGCCGATGAACATGCAGGTGCTGTGAGTCTCGTGCGAGTTCAGGCAGAGCACTTTACCCATGACTTCATTAGAGGAACAACATCTGACCATGAAGACATCACGGGGTGACATTAGATTAGAAGTCAAGTGTCTCTGATGGACAGAGAGCAGCTGGCTGTCCTGAAAGCTTTACGCAATTAAGGTGTGTGTGCACGTGTGTATGTGTGGATGCGTCCAGGATGCCATCCTGTCTGCAGGCGGATTCCGCTTCATTTTAAGTTACTTATCTCAGGGGATAAAATCTGTGGCTGCCCTGCCTTTAACTGTTTGTGTTGTTCTCTGGTTTTTTCAAAGGTGAATCAACATTCTGTGCAGAATAAAAGTAGACAAAGAGCACAATACATATTTGCCAATACATGTTTGAATATTTATTTATTTTTGACATGCTTTTTCTGATACATACATGTTTTTTTCTTTTAAGACTGTCAGAAGCATTTTGACATCTCCTGAGATAGGAATGCCACACATACATACTAAATAAAACAGCACTCATTGAAGCTGAAATATAAAACAAGTTATCAGCTAAATTTTTACTAAGGCTGTGAAATACCTAAGACCATAAATGTAGTTATTGTTATACAGATGAATAAATATGACCCCAAAATGCAGACAATCACACACTGACTTGGTGACAAAGGTGATTTTATTTACCAAATGGCATTAATCAAAGTCCAAAAACTAGGGATCTGTCCAAAGTGTATCACACACGGGCAGAACATGTGGCGAGGCTGGGTGCAGCTGGTACAGGATGTGCTTGAACAAACTAGTGAGGAGTGGATGAATGAGTTGGTCTTATAAACTGCACAGGAGTAGATGATTGCTTGCAAGAGTGAGTGGCAAGTAGGTCAGCCAAACCCAACCTAAGACTCACAAACAGACCTGCAGGGGGAGGGGAAACACTGCAGAAGATACAAACAGAAAAAAAGTCACATCCTAGCAGTTACTGGGCTAGGCACATGCCCTATAAAATGTAGTGAATGAATAGATGCAAATAAATTATTCCTTCCTCAATCAATACTGTTATCTGCTTTATTTCCAAATTAAAAGGGCTTATATTGTGGACACACTCAGTAAAATATGGTGAAATTTGATGCAACAGATCAATTAAAAAAATCATCATCAGCATGAGAGTATTCTGACTTTATCATCATTTCTATGCATATTTTTAACCTGTGTGTCTTTGGATGTGGGGGAAGCTGTAGCACCTGGAGAGAACCCACACAAACACAGAGAGAACATAAACATAACTCCAAACCGAAATGCCACAGGTGGGAATCAAACACATGACCTTCTTGCTGTGAGGCAACAGAGCTAACCACCAAGTCACTGTGCTGCCCACATTGTAAGCTCTCTTTAAAAAAAAAAGTTCTTTTGACTTCCTCGGGGGTCACCTAATCAGATCTGATGTTGATGTGGCACATGTTTTATGCCCAATTGAACTTTAGATTTCACAGATAATGGACATGGGTGTTTATGAACTGGGAAGCGTTTGCTTTGGAAGCAAACACACTAACCGCCACCACACAACCTACATGACAGGGTGTATAATTAACTAATCTAAATTATATCATACTTGAAGGGTAGGGCCGACACGCTACGGTATAAACTTGAACGTGATCTCGCCTGATAGAGACATGAGCTAGATGATGCGTAATGTCTTAATTTAATTTTCCAAAATTTTTCTCCTTTGTGTAGCTGCAAGAAATCTGTACACTCTGCATCCATTTTCAGATTGATTTTCCCACCCATCACACAACATCATGTCGTTTTCAAACCTTTTGGCGAGTAACACCATGCGCCCAACAGCCATGTGTTTTGAGGTGTGTGTGTGTATGGGTTTACTCGTGCGTTGGAAACCACATGGCTGCTGTCACTCAAAACTCTGGCAAAACAGTGTTGCCAGACTCTATATACAGGCACTCTGGGCTCCAGCCACCAAGACACCTAGCCAGAGAAGCCTATAACTTCTTCTGGGTTGTCTGAGTGTCTTGGTGGCTTTCCTCACTCTTCGTGTTCGTCAAACAGTCACCCTATTTTGTCTACTCCACACAGATTTACCATAGATACAGATTCTTTGTTATTGTAACAAGTTTAACAAAAGGGAAGGTGCAAGGTGCAAAGTGCAGCCTTTCAGCGCAAATATAAACCTGAGTAAACCATGTGCAGACTTAAAAGGTCTGAGGAAGAAAAGAAAAATAGAAAAATAGACATAAAATATAACCAAATGAAAGAGTTATGTCCAGAGTGCAAATTTATATATATATATGTGTGTGTGTGTGTGTATGTATGTGTATAAGAACATAGTAGCAAAAAAGAGATTGCATATAAATAAAGAAGAGAAAAAGTATGTACAAAACTGTGGATATTTCAGTGGCAGTGGATATTGCACTCATTTCAAGTGTGGGATATGACATGGCTATTTGGTTCCAATGATTGTTCATAGTTCTTGCTCATAGAGTGCCATACTGTTTGTATTTCTTCATAATTCATGTAAATAAAGTCCCAAACATATTCAATGACTTGGAAATGTCCATTTATCCATCCCCTGACTTGTCTGAAGAAACCTGTGCAATAAAACTGATTATTTGCAGGTATTATACCAAAGTGCTGGGATTTTATATTTTTAATTAATTTATATCAAGTTTCATAGATTTGTTTTCAGCTTGAGTTTAAGGAAGGTCATTTGAGAAATTTTTGTAATTTTTTTGGTATTTTATTGTATTTGAAATGGCATAAACAAATTCAAGTGTTCCAATACTTTGGGAGGTCACTGTAGATGCACACAGGGGTTACCATGATGACATACCAGATGCTAACATGCTAAAGCTAATGGGGTCCTGCAGTTTTTTTAATGTTACAAAGAATGTGGCTAGTTATGTATGAAAATTAGTAGCAGCTTATCATTACGCACATCGTTAATTTGCAAATACACTCAGCGTGCCTGTTTTCACATGCTAGCAGGTCCAAGGTGGCACTGCTCGATCGTGATATAGTCATCTTCATTTTGGAATTATTTGGGTCCATTGCCTCAGTAGGAAGACAACTTGTGGTTGGACCTCACTGCAGAATCCAGACAAGTAGCCTGAAGCACACACCTGAAATTGAACCCCGGACTGTGTGTATATATATATATATATATATATATATATATATATATATATATATATATATATATATATATATATATATATATATATATATATATATATATATGAACCCGGACTGTGTATATATATATATATATATATATATATATATATATATATATATATATATATATATATATATATATATATATATATATATATATATATATATATATGGCAAAACAGGTGGCCACTTGCTCTGTCGGAAATCCAGCATAACAACATGGCAACAAACCAGATATATAAAACTTTTGTATTTCCCATTAGTTTTTACTTGTATTTCAGATTTTACTGCTGCTTTTCAGTTGTTATTATTGTGGTAGTTGGATTCATGATTATGAGTATAATTTTGCTTGCATGTATGTACAAGCAGAATGTGTGCATGTGTGTTGTGCACCCGCTTATGTAAGGTGTATGTGAATGTTGCACTGTAGAAATATCAGAAAAAGTTCTGCGCTCGACTCAGACCATGTTCTTGCTGGTCTGTCACTTTTCACTGCCTCTGCCAACTCTGACCACACCTCATGTGAAGACCAACACACCCATGGGTGCACACAGGAGCACAAGTACACTTGCTATATAATCAACATAGGCACTGGGTGTGAAAATTGCAACATTAGTTGGAAACTACCAATGACTGTGCATCGCTTTAATCCTAAGTGGGTTTTTAAAGGTGTTTTGGGAGCTTTTGATTCATGTTCGATTGGCACTAACTGATGTTGACTGTGGTTAAGTTTTAAGAGCAGAAACTGTGGGCTAAAAGTCTTTTTTTTAATCTCCAAGGTGGTGCACATATGTGCCCAGTAGGAGTGTAGCAGCTCCACTTTGTAATAATGTAATTCTTGTCTGTAATTGTTGAGTTTGAAAGTGAAAAATAAATTCAGTGAAGTCCTACTGAAAGTGAATTAAATGTACCACACAGGTTTGTTTGCTTGTAGAAAATTGGACGATTGCTGATTGGGGATCTACGTTCACTGCTTTTGGAGGTAATGTCATGTTAGAGTCAAATATAAAATCCTACAAACTCAAATATCCAACTAACATGAACTTTTAATGAATTTGCATAGGTACCCGTCTTCACCCGGGTAAAGAGTACTTACAAAATTGTCATTCTTTTTCATAAAAAAAAAGAGAAAATAAGAACACCATTGGTATCACCACATGCTGCTCCTGTGTGGTCTTTTAAAAGTGCTGTATGATTGTGCTAAAATGACCAGCCTTGTACTGTTTCGTGTTAAGGTATTTATTGTACATTTAGATTATTTGTAGGGATGTGAATCGTACAACAACACACGATTCAGTTTGATTCCGATTCTTGGGGTGACGATTCGATTCAGAATTGATTTTCGATTCAAACAGCTCTGAGAAATAGTTATATTATTTCAAAAATATTTATGTTTAAGAAATTGCAGCTTTACAAGGTTAATCAAGTGATTCTAGATGTAAATTTACTTATCTGCTTTGCTTGTTCAGAGTTGGCTGGCAGTTTAGCGAAGCGCTGGTCAGTCATCAGCAGATATCGCTGCTCCACTCCTTTTAGCTCCAGGTCATAGCGTAGCATGTGGGCTTGCGGAGTTAGGGTTGCCAACCGTCCCTTGGAAAACAGAATCGTCCCTTATTTGGAAATAAAAGTGTGCATTCCGTATTGACCTGAAACGGGATGCAGTTTGTCTCGTATTTCTGTGAGAATCAAAACGTCTGGCGCTTTATATGGAAACTTACGGTAAATTTGATCCCAGCCTCTCTCCTGCTCTTCACCAATGAGCTGACAGACACGAGTTGACGATACAGATTCACTCTTATCTCATTGGTCGAGGGACATCTGCTCGCAAGAAGATCCCGGACGAGAATCATGAGCCGACGACGGTTGTCGGACGACCATAGCAGCATGACTGATACCGACACCGACACCGACACTGGCACTGCAGATACGCCTACGAACAGCAATGTCTGTAACGTCGTTACTCCTCCTCGAAAAAAACAAAACAATAAAGAAAGCAAAATACATGGGCAAATGGGAAAAGGTGCACGACAACAGCTATAAGTATTGTAAATATTGTTTACTTTTTCAGACTTTCACTGTTACATTGTTTTGAATGATATTTTTTTGTTAATTTATACACTTTTATAACAATAACATGACAGAGAAAGATTTATTTTTAAAGACATATTTTTTATACTTTGAAGCAGGACAGGATGCTCATATTGAAATTGTGAGTGAAAATTTATTTTGCACTAAAAATAAATTGCTAAATAATAATTTGTTTTCCGCATGTTCATATCATAACAAATGCATGTGTGCATCTACTTAAATTCAGGGTCAAGTGGTTAAATAGTCAAATGGTTAAAAATCGTTTCACACATGGTCAGTTGGCCGGTCCATGGAAATAGAGACTGGAATGGACGTCACGTGACTAGCGGCGTGCTGCACGGCGGCCGTTACTGAGGGTGGAGAGAGACCTTGATCCTGTTAAACAGAAGCAATATGAGGAGAAAAAAGGCAGCCAGTGCTTCATCATCAACTGCACGAACCACAAAAACAAATTCTCCAATGCTAAAATGAACTGTACAAGCGCCTTAATGTAATTATGTAAAACAAATGTCTATTTTAAAGTCGTTATGTCGCAATTTAATGTCAATATACTGAGACTATAACTCAGCGCCATAAGTTCTTTTCATTAAGCTGCGTTCACATGCGGAAACAAAAATGTTTAAATATATTTATGTATATATATATTTGCAGCTGTTGTTTAATATGATATGTACATGTGGTCACAGGAGGCATTTAAATTTTAACAGTGTGGTTGGGGGGATGGAGGAGGAACTTTTTACCCTGACTGAGGGTCAAAAGTCATAAATTCTGAATGGCTTTATATCTACTTGTAATAAAATGTTAGTAAAAATCATATATATGTTGTTGTCATTAAAAGACTAGCAGTAATATTACAGTGGAAAAAGCAGCAAGGTAAATGAGCACAATGTCAAGGCATACTTCAGATTTATATTTTAATACATAAGGATTTTTTTTATCCAGACATTTATGGGTTTGTTAGACCTTTTAATTAGCATGAATACAACTTACAAGGCTTCATTTATAAAAATCCATCGACAATTATGATGACAGGAAAAAAATCACAGTAAATGAACAGAATGGAATATTTTCCACAAATTTCCACACTTTACATAAAACAACTAGACATGTATGGGTTCATTAGAAAGAGCAATGAAAGGGCTTTAAAACAATACTACTTTTATTAAAATCTGTTAACAAATAGTGACAATAGAGCGAGAAAAGCAGCACAGTTTGTCGTAATTTCCCCAAATTTCTGCATTTTACATAAAAGTTTTGGGGTTTTTTTCACACACACATGCATAGGTGCATTGGAAAGAGCTTTCAAAGGGCTTTGAAACAAGCCTACATTTATTAAAATCCATTAAGAAATAGTGACGCTAGTGCAAAAAAAGCGGTCAGTTTATTATTGATGAGCTGCACATTTCCACCCTTAGTAATGGCGCCTTCCTGTCCTGAGTGACGCTAATAGATAGAGGCGCGCATGTCCATTCCAGTCTATATTTCCATGGGCCGGTCAGCCCTGCCAGTGAGGTGTCCCTTATTTATTTTTCAGAGAGTTGGCAACCCTATGCGGAGTTGAAGTGTTTCCGAAGTAGCTGACTTTCATTTTGCAGATTTTGTACACTGCATAAGTCATGCCAAGCTCCTTCTTACGCAGCAAATAATAAAATCCAAAATGCGCTCAAACATTTGCCTTCAGCAAAGACGGTGCTGGCTGAATTTACTCTTCATCCGCCATGTTAAGCTACAGCTCATGAATGTTTGAAGCACGCCAGACCCCCCCTCGTGGGGATGCTGTAGTACGGAAGCCATGCAAACAGTACACGCAGCAAGTAAGTAAGAAAATGTTTTAAAAAATGCTTTCTAAAAATCGATTCTTGGACATTTTGGATCGATTCAGAATCGTAATAAATAAGAATTGCGATTCGGACGTGAATCAGATTATTTGATCTGTGATTCTATTGTTTCATGTTTCATGCACATCACCCTTGTTCTTGAAAATAGGAACCAGCACACTTCGTCTCCACTCCTCAGGCATCCTCTCACTTTCCAAGATTTTATTAAACAATCTGGTTAGAAACACTACTGCCATCTCTCCTAGACATTTCCATGCCTCCATTGGAATGTCATCTGGACCAACTGCCTTTCCACTCTTCATCCTCTTCATAGCAACCTTCACTTCTTCCTTGCTAATCTCTTTTACTTCCTGATTTACTCTCACCACATCATCCAGCCTTTTCTCTCGCTCATTTTCTTTATTCATCAACTCTTCAAAATATTCCCTCCACCTTCTCAGCACACACTCCTCACTTGTCAGCACATTACCATGTGCATCTTTTACCACCCTAACCTGCTGCACATCCTTTCCAGCTCTGTCCCTTTGTCTGGCCAATCGGTACAAGTCCTTTTCTCCTTCCTTACTATTCAACTTCTTGTACAGCTCGCAATATGCCTTTTCCTTTGCTTTTACCACTTCTCGCCTAACGCCGCATCTCCTTGTACCCCTGTCTACTTTCTTCATCTTTCCGACTATCCCAAAATTTTTTCGCCAACCTCTTTCTCCTTATGCTTTCCTGGACCTCTTCATTCCACCACCAAGTCTCCTTGTCTTCCTTCCACTGTCCAGATGTCATACCCAGTACTGTCCTAGCTGTCTCCCTCACCACATCTGCAGTACTTTTCCAGTTGTCCAAAATTGCTTCCCCTCCAACTAGTGCTTCTCTCACCTGCTCGCTAAATTTCACACAACAGTCTTCCTCCTTCAGCTTCCACCATCTGATCCTTTGTTGAGCTCTCACTCTCTTCTTCTTCTTTACCTCTAAAGTCATCCTACAAACAACCATCCTATGCTGTCTAGTGACACTCTCTCCTGCTACCACCTTACAGTCTATGATTTCTTTTAGCTTGCATCTCCTATAAAGAATGTAGTCCACCTGTGTGCACCTTCCTCCACTCTTATATGTTACCCTGTGCTCCTCCCTTTTCTTAAAGTAGGTATTCACCACAGCCATTTCCATCCTTTTTGCAAAATCAACTACCATCTGTCCTTCCCCATTCCTATCCTTGATACCATATCTACCCATTACTTCCTCATCACCTCTGTTCCCTTCACCAACATGCCCATTGAAGTCTGCTCCTATCACCACTCTTTCATGCTTGGGCACACTCTCCACCACCTCATCTAACACACTCCAGAAATCTTCTTTCTCCTTCATCTCACAACCTACCTGTGGGGCATATGCACTGATGATATACATCATCACCCCTTCAATTTCCAACTTCACACTCATCACCCTGTCAGACACTCGCTTGACCTCCAACACACTTTTTGACACATTTAACAGTGCCGTCTTTAATTACTGCGAAAACACTGCAATGGATCAAAACAGACAAACTTAATAAGCATTTTGAACAGAAGCCTGTTAATGACGGTGAAACAGTTTTTGAACAAAATGCTGCTTGTTGGCTGTAAGATGGTGTTAGTTTGACACTGTTCCCTGGGTGTGATGAGGCAAACAGAACCGCTTTAGATCACAGCACTTCCATGGGGTGGGAACCCTCCCGCAGCCGGCGAAAGGGTGGGAACCCTCCCGCAGCCGGCGAAAAAATATCCACCTTTTTTCCCTCCTGCGTTGAAACTGGAAGTGAGCTTACAAATGCGCTCATTGGTCGGTTGTGGTTGGGCATATATGGTTGCGTATTTACTTTATTGAACCAATGGTTGGGCATATAGCCACTCCTTTCAGGATTTATGTGTCAAGCTGTGTAGTCCACGATCCCAGTTTCTCCCAGTAAAACCATAAAACCGTTCTGCTCTTTATCAGTGTCCTCTAACTTTTCTTGGGGGATCCTGAAACATTCCCAACCCAGCTGTGAAATATAGTCCCTCCAACACCTCCCTGGATTGCCACCTTATCGCCGTGGAGGGGTTTATGTGTGTTGCTGTTTGGAGCTTTGGCTCCTGGTAGAGTCACCCTTGGCAAATTGGTCCCAGGTGAGGAGACAGAAATGGGCGATTAAAAAAGGACCCATTATGAGTAACACAGTGAAGGATAGAGTAACCTTCCCCTGATTAGGGAGAAACTGGAGTCTACTCCTGGAGCCAGTTCTGGTGGGAAGCTATCTGCAGATCCCAGTGCACAATTACAGTGTGCATGTCTATGTACGTTTCTGTCTAGTTCTGGCAAAATGTGCATTCATATTGCGTCATCTTGTAGTGTATGAATGACTTCCTTTTAAAGTCTCCTTCCTTCATGTCAAGTTTTGAAGTACTCTCAGGTTTCAGTAGTTCATTCTCTGTCTCCCCCCCTGTCTGTGTAGTATTTTGTATTTTCTTTGGTGTTGTCTCAGTGTGTTAGTCTTTGCTGGTGGTCCATCAGCTCAGAACCCCGTGGGGTCGATCTACACAGTCATCTGTTTACCCACGCTCTCCAAAGCATTACTGTCTTTAAATCAAGAGGTGATGTGCTGAAAAGGAACCCCCCCCGACAGGCATCTTTTGGTTCTTTCTTTTGCTTTTCTCACAGTTACAGTTTATTTGCTCTCACTGCTCCATCTCCAACACTTTTTTTGGAGTGTTAACTCCTTGTGTCAGGTTATTGTGTTTGTTGGCCGTCATTTTGTTGCACGCCACACTGAACCACCCAGTTTACAACCTTATTGCTCCAGAATAGACTGTCTCTCTCTCATCGTCTTTCTTTCCACTATGTGAGTTCTGTTTTTACTTCTTTTGCTATGCAAACTAAATGATAATTGGGCTGGAACGTTCAGCTCGACTGCACACTTGACACCGCTTGTCTGCGACTCTTGTGTCTGCCGTGCCTCTTATTCCTAATGCCTCATGACTCTCAGCGCTATTTATACACGAGTGAAGGTTTCCTGGCAGGAGCTGCCGAGTGATACCAGCCCAGGAAAGAATGCTCATATTCGGGGCCTCTGAGGAGGGTATGGCCCTGGCTCCTGGAAGTCGCTTCTCTTTGATCCACCGCTGGTTGTGAAAGCAGGTGATCGACTTGAGTTGAGACTCTGTCTTGAATTCAGTCTCAGCTTCGTTTGCACCAGAAACGGTTCATGTTTGCATTGACATGGGTCAGGTTCTGGCATTTAGTTCTTATCTCTGCATTCAGTTCAATTCAGTTTATTTATATCACGTCAAATCACAACAAAGGCACTTCACTGAGGTAAGGTGTAATCGTACCAACCCCCCTGAACAGACATATACAGGTGACAGTGGTGAGGAAAAACTCTCTTTGATGGTTTTGAGCAAGAAACCACAAGCAGACCAGACTCAGAGGAGTGACCCACTGCTGAGGCCATTCTAACAGTTACGAAGTTACAAACCCAATTCCAATGAAGTTGGGACGTTGTGTGAAATGTAATTAAAAGAATGTTTCACAATGTTCAGTTGCAGGGAATTTAGGGATTCCATCATCTACAGTCCATAATATAATCAGAAGATTCAGAGAATCTGGAGAACTTTCTACACATAAGCAGCAAGGCCGAAAACCAACATTGAATTGATTCCTCAGGCAACACTGCATTAAAAACCAACATCATTGTGTAAAGGATCTTACCGCGTGGGCTCAGGAACACTTCAGAAAACCATTGTCAGTTAACACAGTTCGTCGCTACATCTACAAGTGCAAGTTAAAACTCTACCATGCAAAGCGAAAGCCATACATCAGCAACATCCAGAAACACCGCCGCCTTCTCTGTGCCCGAGCTCATTTGAAATGGACAGACACAAAGTGGAAAAGTGTGCTGTGGTCTGATGAGTCCACATTTCAAATTGTTTTTGGAAATCATGGACGTCGTGTCCTCTGGACAAAAGAGGAAAAAGACCATCCAGATTGTTACCAGCACAAAGTTCAAAAGCCAGCATCTGTGATGGTATGGAGGTGTGTTAGTGCCCATGGCATGGGCAGCTTACACATCTGTGATGGCACCATTAATGCTGAAAGGTACATCCAGCTTTTGGAGCAACACATGCTGCCATCTAAGCAATGTCTTTTTCAGGGACGTCCCTGCTTATTTCAGCAAGACAATGTCAAGCCACATTCTGCACGTGTTACAACAGTGTGGCTTTGTGGTAAAAGAGTGCGGGTACTAGACTGACCTGCCTGCAGTCCAGACCTGTCGCCCATTGAAAATGTGTGGCGCATTATGAAGTACAAAATACAACAACAGAGTCCCCGGACTGTTGAACAACTGAAGTCATACATCAAGCAAGAATGGGAAAGAATTCCACCTACAAAGCTTCAACAATTAGTGTCCTCAGTTCCCAAATGCTTATTGAGTGTTGTTAGAAGGAAAGGTGATGTAACACAGTGGTAAACATACCACTGTCCCAGCTTTTTTGAAACGTGTTCCAGGCATCATTTCAAAATGAGCAAATATTTGTACAAAATAAAGTCTCAGTTTGAACATTAAATATCTTGTCTTTGTGGTGTTTTTAATTGAATATAGATGGAAGAGGATTTGCAAATCATTGTATTCTGTTTTTATTTATTTATTTATTTATAAAAAGAGCATAGTGGTGCAAAGTCCATCTTAAGGCCAAGGTTTACAGTTGGATGGAACATTTCAGAGTCCTCAGTAGGGTAATAGGTGATTCTTAAGCAGACTTTTGGTATGTAGCATCAGCCTCGCTCGTCTTGTATCCCCACCTCTGGTGTCGCAGACCGAACGGTCCGCCCCTAAAAATCAGTGTACCTTTTGCATCTGCGCATGTGTCATTTCAGACTACAGCAGCACGTCTGAGACGGAGCAGTCAAATGGATTAATGGGATTATTAACCATCAGATGATAAAGGTAAATCCTCTTAAATCATTCTAAAGTCAGTTTTCTGCAGAAACGAGGTGAAATTCTATGACGCTTTGAAATGTCTGGCGCGCAGTGAACTAATCACCTAGCATCTCGTTTAGTCGCGGCACTCTGATCACTTCTGCCGCCTTTTATGATGAAATAATGCTGAATTTATGTAGAAATGAGGGTGTAAAGCACATGCTTGTGCAGGTTCATGGTTATTTGCATCCAGAAATGGCCTCATTGAACCTCATTGGCCTCAGACAGTGGACTCATCTCTGTGCTCATCCTGTTAGACCTCAGTGCTGCTTTTGATACTGTTGACCATAAAATTTTATTACAGAGATTAGAGCATGCCATAGGTATTAAAGGCACTGCGGTGCAGTGGTTTGAATCATATTTATCTAATAGATTACAATTTGTTCATGTAAATGGGGAATCTTCTTCACAGACTAAGGTTAATTATGGAGTTCCACAAGGTTCTGTGCTAGGACCAATTTTATTCACTTTATACATGCTTCCCTTACGCAGTATTATTAGAAAGCATTGCTTAAATTTTCATTGTTACGCAGATGATACCCAGCTTTATCTATCCATGAAGCCAGAGGACACACACCAATTAGTTAAACTGCAGGAATGTCTTACAGACATAAAGACATGGATGACCTCTAATTTCCTGCTTTTAAATTCAGATAAAACTGAAGTTATTGTACTTGGCCCCACAAATCTTAGAAACATGGTGTCTAACCAGATCCTTACTCTGGATGGCATTACCCTGACCTCTAGTAATACTGTGAGAAATCTTGGAGTCATTTTTGATCAGGATATGTCCTTCAATGCGCATATTAAGCAAATATGTAGGACTGCTTTTTTGCATTTGCGCAATATCTCTAAAATTAGAAAGGTCTTGTCTCAGAGTGATGCTGAAAAACTAATTCATGCGTTTATTTCTTCTAGGCTGGACTACTGTAATTCATTATTATCAGGTTGTCCTAAAAGTTCCCTGAAAAGCCTTCAGTTAATTCAAAATGCTGCAGCTAGAGTACTGACGGGGACTAGAAGGAGAGAGCATATCTCACCCATATTGGCCTCTCTTCATTGGCTTCCTGTTAATTCTAGAATAGAATTTAAAATTCTTCTTCTTACTTATAAGGTTTTGAATAATCAGGTCCCTTCTTATCTTAGGGACCTCATAGTACCATATCACCCCAATAGAGTGCTTCGCTCTCAGACTGCAGGCTTACTTGTAGTTCCTAGGGTTTGTAAGAGTAGAATGGGAGGCAGAGCCTTCAGCTTTCAGGCTCCTCTCCTGTGGAACCAGCTCCCAATTCAGATCAGGGAGACAGACACCCTCTCTACTTTTAAGATTAGGCTTAAAACTTTCCTTTTTGCTAAAGCTTATAGTTAGGGCTGGATCAGGTGACCCTGAACCATCCCTTAGTTATGCTGCTATAGACTTAGACTGCTGGGGGGTTCCCATGATGCACTGAGTGTTTCTTTCTCTTTTTACTCTGTATGCACCACTCTGCATTTAATCATTAGTGATCGATCTCTGCTCCCCTCCACAGCATGTCTTTTTCCTGGTTCTCTCCCTCAGCCCCAACCAGTCCCAGCAGAAGACTGCCCCTCCCTGAGCCTGGTTCTGCTGGAGGTTTCTTCCTGTTAAAAGGGAGTTTTTCCTTCCCACTGTCGCCAAGTGCTTGCTCATAGGGGGTCGTTTTGACCGTTGGGGTTTTTCTGTAATTATTGTATGGCCTGCCTTACAATATAAAGCATCTTGGGGCAACTGTTTGTTGTGATTTGGCGCTATATAAATAAAATTGATTTGATTTGATTTGATTTGATTATAGAGTTTGTTGCTTCTGTTCCTCACTGGAAAGCAGCTCAGAGAATGAAGAAAATCAACATTAGTGAAATAGAGATCAAGGTGCTTGTGTGTGGCCACAGCAGTGAGATGACATTTAATGTAGTGTGTGGCAACACTAGTTGGCAACTGTAAGTCTCTCAGTAGTTTTGAACCCAGGCATTGGTAACGACCATTCACGCATGGTGTCACATGATGATTCTTAACAATCCCCAGAGCTTCAGACAGTCTTTTGGTGACGTTGGAATCATCTCACTCCGGGTTTTATCTTATCTGGTACAAGGCATTCTTTTTGTTTAAGCCGTATTTGCATAATTACAACCTCTTTAGGATTCTTACATGTGTTATTTGAACACCCTTTGAATTTGATACTTATCTCATACGTATTTGTTCAAAGTTCTAAGCATTAGGGTAAAATAATGGTGATACTTCATTAGCTAAGTTATGTTTACATAATTAGTTAATTATCCATTTCAGTTTCTAGTATTTCCAACAATACAGGTGAATTTGGACAACAATTCAGTCCTTCTTTTGCTGACAGATACAAGATGTCCAGTTTTTTGACTGGTTTCTTTGATCTTCATAACTAATTAACATAAAGTAGCATATTTTGGGCCCTTTCACCCCTTCTATTGTTCTCTATTTTTAATGTTATTCGTGAGGTATATCAGAGGAGAATCCCACATAAAACATTTTTTTGCAATTAGTGGTGGGTCAAGTCACAGTATGACTGGACTAAGATACGAAGTCTGTGAGAAAAGTATCCAACCTTTTTATTTTATGCAAAAAATATATGGATTTGATTCATATGTTTTTACGTCAGCCAAGCTTGAACCTTTGTGCGCATGCGTGAGTTTTTTCATGCCTGTCGGTTGCGTCATTCACCTGTGGGCAGGCTTTGAGTGAACACTGGTCCACCCCTCTCGTCGTTTTTTCATTGCAAGGAAATGGCGGAATGATTTGGGCTTTGTTCCATCAGAATTTTTTCAGAAACTGTTAGAGACAGGCAGCTGGAAACCATGCGGAAAATTCACATGGCTTTCGGTGAAAACTTTATGGGCTTCACAGAGATTACGGAGTGTTACTACCGCTTTAAGGACGGCCCACAATGGCGCACGGCGTGCCGCACGGCGTGCCGCGCTCCGAGCCGCGATCGATAGGCAGAAACCACCATTTCATTTCTAAACGGATGGCTGTGTCGATCCGGGACCGTCGTATACAATTTCTCTGGTTATTACAAGAGCTGGACATCAGCCATTTTCCGGCAGATTTCACTTTTAACAAGAGATTGCCTATTGCCTATCTCGGCTGCCTGTCTCTAACAGTTTCTGAAAAAATTCTGATGGAACAAAGCCCAAATCATTCCGCCATTTCCTCGCAATGAAAAAATGACAAGAGGGGTGGACCAGTGCTCACTCAAAGCCTGCCCACAGGCAAATGACGCAACTGACAGGTGAGAAAAAACTCACGCATGCGCACGAAGGTTCAAGCTTGGCTGACGTAAAAACATATGAATCAAATCCATATATTTTTTGCATAAAATAAAAAGGTCGGATACTTTTCTCACAGACCTCGTATACAGTAGTGTTCAGAATAATAATAGTGCTATGTGACTAAAAAGATTAATCCAGGTTTTGAGTATATTTCTTATTGTTACATGGGAAACAAGGTACCAGTAGATTCAGTAGATTCTCACAAATCCAACAAGACCAAGCATTCATGATATGCACACTCTTAAGGCTATGAAATTGGGCTATTAGTAAAACAAAAAAGTAGAAAAGGGGGTGTTCACAATAATAGTAGCATCTGCTGTTGACGCTACAAACTCAAAACTATTATGTTCAAACTGCTTTTTTAGCAATCCTGTGAATCACTAAACTAGTATTTAGTTGTATATCCACAGTTTTTCATGATTTCTTCACATCTGCAAGGCATTAATTTTGTTGGTTTGGAACCAGGATAGCGCTGGTTTACTAGTGTGCTTGGGGTCATTGTCTTGTTGAAACACCCATTTCAAGGGCATGTCCTCTTCAGCGTAAGGCAACATGACCTCTTAAAGTATTTTGACATATCCAAACTGATCCATGATACCTGGTATGCGATATATAGGCCCAACACCATAGTAGGAAAAACATGCCCATATCATGATGCTTGCACCACCATGCTTCACTGTCTTCACTGTGAACTGTGGCTTGAATTCAGAGTTTGGGGGTCGTCTCACAATCTGTCTGCGGCCCTTGGACCCAAACAGAACAATTTTACTCTCATCAGTCCACAAAATATTCCTCCATTTCTCTTTAGGCCAGTTGATGTGTTCTTTGGCAAATTGTAACCTCTTCTGCACGTCTTTTAATTAACAGAGGGACTTTGCGGGGGATTCTTGCAAATAAATTAGCTTCACACAGGCATCTTCTAACTGTCACAGCACTTACAGGTAACTCCAGACTGTCTTTGATCATCCTGGAGCTGATCAATCGGTGAGCCTTTGCCATTCTGGTTATTCTTCTATCCATTTTGATGGTTGTTTTCTGTTTTCTTCCACGCATCTCTGGTTTTATTGTCCATTTTAAAGCATTGGAGATCATTGTAGATGAACAGTCTATAATTTTTTGCACCTGCATATAAGTTTTCCCCTTTTCCAATCAACTTTTTAATCAAACTACGCTGTTCTTCTGAACAGTGTCTTGAATGTCCCATTTTCCTCAGGCTTTCAAAGAGAAAAGCATGTTCAACAGGTGCTGGCTTCATCCTTAAATAGGGGACACCTGATTCACACCTGTTTGTTCCACAAAATTGACGAACTCACTGACTGAATGCCACACTACTATTGTTAACACCCCCTTTTCTCCTTTTTTTTACTAATAGCCCAATTTCATAGCCTTAAGAGTGTGCATATCATGAATGCTTTGTCTTGTTGGATTTGTGAGAATCTACTGGTACCTTGTTTCCCCTGTAACAATAAGAAATATACTCAAAACCTGGATTAATCTTTTTAGTCACATAGCACTACTATTATTCTGAGCACTACTGTATGTGGACATTTCTGCATAGAGGGAAGACAGAAAACATCTACCTGGAAGTGATGAGTGATTATATTTTTCATTTATTTACATTGATATACAATTTTATTCATATATTCTGCTACTTTTGTGAACCAAAGACTTTGGTAAACTCATTCCTGGCACCAAAACAGTTTGTGTATTTTGTAAAAAAAAAAAAAGAAAAAAAAAGTACATTTTCAGTACAGATTTGAAGACATTTAAAAAATTCATTGCACATATTTTTGCATTCAGTGTTCTCGACAAATATGTGATGCGTATTCTGAAAGCCGAGGAAGCACCTGAAACCCTGAACGGAGCCTTTCAGGTGCTTCCTTCTGAAAAAGATACAGAATACTGAGATATAAAACAAAAAGGTTTAGGAACTCTTTTATCATAGCTATAATAAACCTTTTAAATAAAAGACTGAGATCTCTACTCATCACGGTGCAGAGGAAGGGCTTTCCGCATTCTGAGGGACTCCTCCCATACCGCACAGTCTGTTTCAGCCCCTCCCCTCATTCAGGCGGCTCGGGAGGATTCAGAGTAGAACTACCAGACTCAGAAACAGCTTCTTCCCTGAGGCTGTCAGACTGTTGAACTTGAGCCGTGCTCCATAGAATTTAGACCATCATAGACTGCACTAAAAACACTTTAATTGCCCATGTGCAATAATCTCCCGTGTGCAGTATACGTGCAATGTTGGTTTTCCCAGTGCAATTTATGTTCACACTTATATTTGGTAATAAACATAGCTAATTGTGGCTTTTATTTTATTTTAATAGTTTATATTTATAGCTATAGTTTTTAGAAGGGTTTTTTTTAAATAACCGAGACCTGAGTACTATTTCGTACCATTAACATATAAATGTGAGTTGGCACGACAAATAAAGTTCCTTGAATCCTTGAACTACTTAATTATTATATGTTTATAATTAGTAGATTTATTATACTGTAAATTTTATTTTAAGATGGTTTAAAATTTGACAGGTATAAGCAAGGTTGGGTAGGATTACTTTGAAATGTAATCCAAAAGTAATCAGATTACTAAGTATTAAGATTACTTACTAAGATAAGTAATCCAAATGTATGTACATACATACATGTAATCCACATGTATTCTTTCAAAGTAATCCTGCCCAACCTTGGGTGTAAGTGTGTGTATTCAAACTACTGGCTACATATTATTTGCCCTTCAGCGACATAATAAAAGCGTTGAAGTCGAAGTTGTGAACATTTTGGTATGTAAGAAATGATCATTATACCAAAAAAGTACTTTAAAATGGAAATAACTCAAAGTATGGTAAAATCTAGAAAATTATACACTTTGCGTCGATACAGTCATGCACAGTTTATGCACAAATCTGTGTGTACAAAAGTATCATGGCCTCAGGATACAACCTACAATACTACCGTTAATTCCGCACCAGGACAAATTTTTTTTTTTATATATATATGGAGAAGTTGAAATGCTCACAATATTAAGATCATTGTCAACTTTCTAAAACACCGTTTGTTGGGTCTTCCTCGAACAGCTGAGAGGAGCCTGGATGAAGGAGTAACGAGAAGCTCCTGTACCACTGTGGAGGTGATGCTTTCAACAAAAATGAGAGGGTTTGGCTAATTGGAGGACTAGGAGGCGATGGATTATGATGGTCTTAAACACCAGATGTTTAGCTCTGTGGTCCAAATGGAAAACAGCCCAAGTAGAACCAGAGTTGTGACGTTGGTTGAATTGCCTTCATGTGGCTTTCCTCCCTCCCACCTAACAGCCGGCAGCTGGAGCCCTTTGGAGAGTTTTGCATGGAAATGAAGGTTTTATATTGCGTCATGGGTTTAATATAAATAAATGAGTGTTTCTGGATAAAGCTTTACGTGGTATATGTGCATGTTAAGTTCTACACTTACGTGACACCACGGCATGTTGTTGCAACCCGTTTTCTTCTTCTGACTCAAAGTTCCTTCACCGCTGATCGTCGTTCCACACACACGTGTGGTGCCACCAAATACATTGTTTCCTGATTCATGATGAAATTGACAGTGGTAATGTATTATTACACGACTTTCCATGAAATGAAACACACTTTCTGTAACTCTTAACTGTGATGACTCCCCAGGATGTCTTTGCCGTGTTTCCTAGGTTTGGCTGATGCTTTGGTTGGACTACACCCAAGTCCGTCTCCTGAGCAATGGTTTGACTTTTAACTGGGCTGAATATTTAATTTACAGCTTCATGTTTAGAGGCATCTTTTGATGAGAGATGGTGTCTTTCTGTTTGATCTCCTCACAGCCAGGTGTAGTATTTTCATATATACACAGATTACTATCTTCCATCCATTGCAAAGCAGCACACAGTACATGGTCATTCCATACCGAATCACCTTGGGTTTGGGAACTGGACAGGGGCGCTGCCAGGGATTTTGGTGCCCAGGAAAAGAAACTTTACTGGGCCACCCCCACATATTTTTGTCAGTATTATAGTTGTATTGGGGGTCTCTCTGGGCTCCTATCAACAATGAGCCCCTAGAAGCCTTCTCCTTATTCTCCCCTCTTCGGCACCCCTGAGTTGGGAACCCCTCTGTGGATTTTGTTGCAAAAATTCTTAATCGTACAACCTCAAGTCCTAAAAAGTTGGGACAGTATCGAAAAAATGCAAAAACAAAGTTGTAGTGATTCTAACATTTTTTATTATTATTATTTGCACATAGTATTCACCATGTGAATTAACACCTGATACCTCCACCATCCGCCGGCGGGCGGTTTTGTGCAAATTATTTTTAAGTCCGAAACTGCACAGTATATATGAAAACAATTCCAACTTGTTATACCTCTTTGGAATCAGGACACCTCAAAGAAAGTGACCACATAATCCAAACAAAGTCAGCTATCCACCACAAAAGCCAAAAAACAAAACAAAACAAAACAATAATTTGTGATGAATTTACTATTCATAATTTAGAACGTCTTACCTTGCTCGGTGTTCTGAAGGTCCATATCATTCCAAATCTGGGCATGACTGGGCTCATTTTGTCCGTAACAATCCACGGAAAAAGAATATGTAGTTGTATTTTCCATAAAGTAAGATCGTTTGAAGAAAGAATCCATCAAAGTACATTTTTGTCATGTTTTTGTAAAAAAAAAAAAAGAAAGAAAAAGAAAAACAGATGAGAAAAAACAAGCGTGTTCGCATTACTGTACACCAGTTGACGCCATTACCGAGTTACGACTGGTATGCTCCATTTCCTACTGCTCTTGGCTTCAAAATGGCACCATTGGAGTTGTCGGTGCACGGAGTCACCCGACAGAGCCCTTTGACCAAAACAAGCGCTCCATAATGACAACTGCGTAACACCTGTTATCCAATCAGCGCACGAAAAAATAAGTCATGTGTGGAGCATTGAGGCTACGTAGGGTTGTAGAACAGGAAATAAGCTTTCCCATGCATTATGGGACTTGTAGTCATGCATCCAGAGGTTGCTGCTATAACTGTGCATCACAGGCCAGGCGGCAGTCAGAATGCATGTGGGATATTAGAAAGTGCATAGTCACAATGCAAAAATATGAATATTTGAAAATGGTCTAAATGGTCTTTATGGTCTAAGAAGACAAATAATGCAAATAAAGCAATTTGGCACAAAATTGGACCAATTGTGCCGAATGGACTGTTTCTCACAAAAGTCTCACAGAAGCAAAATGCTTATGACTAGAGACCTGTTATTTCACACAGTTGCTGCCAACAACATGAACAACAGTTGTAGTGAGTAGGGAATGTCTGCTGTAAAGTATGTCCAAGCTAAAGGCTTTTGACATATTTTTATTTTCGAGAATAAAAAGGAACATTTTTAGGCATGTTTGAAATGATATAGGTGGTTCTTATACACATCTTTAGAAACTAGAGATCCAGATCTTTAAAATGAGCCATATCATAAGCATGTGGGAGGTAAAATGTTGTTTTAGTGAGCAATGGCACTTGGGTATGCAAGACCATTATGCACAAGAAACAGGTGGATGTACAGCAGTGTTCAGAATAATAGTAGTGCTGTGTGACTAAAAAGATTAATCCAGGTTTTGAGTATATTTCTTATTGTTACATGGGAAACAAGGTACCAGTAGATTCAGTAGATTCTCACAAATCCAGCAAGACCAAGCATTCATGATATGCACACTCTTAAGGCTATGAAATTGGGCTATTAGTAAAAAAAAAGTAGAAAAGGGGGTGTTCACAATAATAGTAGTGTGGCATTCAGTGAGTTCATCAATTTTGTGGAACAAACAGGTGTGAATCAGGTGTCCCCTATTTAAGGATGAAGCCAGCACCTGTTGAACATCCTTTTCTCTTTGAAAGACTGAGGAAAATGGGACATTCAAGACATTGTTCAGAAGAACAGCGTAGTTTGATTAAAGAGTTGATTGGAGAGGGGAAAACTTATACGCAGGTGCAAAAAATTATAGGCTGTTCATCTGCAATGATCTCCAATGCTTTAAAATGGACAAAAAACCAGAGACGCGTGGAAGAAAATGGAAAACAACCATCAAAATGGATAGAAGAATAACCAGAATGGCAAAGGCTCACCAATTGATCAGCTCCAGGATGATCAAAGACAGTCTGGAGTTACCTGTAAGTGCTGTGACAGTTAGAAGACATCTGTGTGAAGCTAATTTATTTGCAAGAATCCCCTGCAAAGTCCCTCTGTTAAATAAAAGAGATGTGCAGAAGAGGTTACAATTTGCCAAAGAACACATCAACTGGCCTAAAGAAAAATGGAGGAATATTTTGTGGACTGATGAGAGTAAAACTGTTCTGTTTGGGTCCAAGGGCTGCAGACAGTTTGTGAGACGACCCCCAAACTCTGAATTCAAGCCACAGTTTACAGTGAAGACAGTGAAGCATGGTGGTGCAAGCATCATGATATGGGCATGTTTCTCCTACTATGGTGTTGGGCCTATATATCACATACCAGGTATCATGGATCAGTTTGGATATGTCAAAATACTTGAAGAGGTCATGTTGCCTTATGCTGAAGAGGACATGCCCTTGAAATGGGTGTTTCAACAAGTCAATGACCCCAAGCACACTAGTAAACGAGCAAAATCTTGGTTCCAAACCAACAAAATTAATGCCTCGAGATGTGAAGAAATCATGAAAAACTGTGGTTATACGACTAAATACTAGTTTAGTGATTCACAGGATTGCTAAAACAGCAGTTTGAACATAATAGTTTTGAGTTTGTAGCGTCAACAGCAGATGCTACTATTATTGTGAACACCCCCTTTTCTACTTTTTTTTACTAATAGCCCACTTTCATAGCCTTAAAAATGTGCATATCATGGATGCTTGGTCTTGTTGGATTTGTGAGAATCTACTGAATCTACTGGTACCTTTTTTCCCATGTAACAATAAGAAATATACTCAAAATCTGGATTAATCTTTTTAGTCGCATAGCACTACTATTATTCTGAACACTACTGTATAAAGGTTAAAATGTATTTTTATATGGAACAATGGGCATTAGATAATGAAATTTGGTCAGCAGATCTGTCTTATACAAAGCAGTTTTTAGAAAATAATTTAAATATTCTAAACCCCTAGGAAATCAGGAGATGACAATAAACAAACAAACAAAAAAAAAAAACATCCATTTTACCCCTATTGAAGTAAGGGGATTATATTAAAACTTTTATCATTCATCACCTAACTGTGTTATCCTTCCAAAAATATGCCTGTGACCAGATGAAAACCTTATAATTAACACATTAAGATGAATTTGGAAGAGATGCTTTTTGTCACATGAGGCTTTCTTAGGGCCAAGTTTTATAGGCCCCTATTTCCTAAATTATCGAAAATTGACTTTTCATGTTAAAGTGCTTTACAGTGAATAATAATAAATAATAATAATACATTTTATTTGTATTGCACCTTACATTTCAGAGAAACCTCAAAGTGCTACAGCAAGGATTTAAAAACAGAATTAAAACAGATTTTAAAAACAGATTTTGTAGAAACCATTTCAAACGAAAGATATCTAAAAGGCCTTTTGAAATAACAATGTCTTTAGGCCTTTTTTAAAGGCCTCCACACTTTGTGGGGCCCTCAGGGTCTCTGGGAGGGAGTTCCAGAGCTGAGGGGCCACTGCCTGGAAGGCCCTGTCTCCCATGGTGGAGAGTCTGGTCCTGGGTTGGTGAAGGCAGTGTGAGGAGGTGGTGGAGCTGAGAGATCTTAAGGTGGTGTGTGGGGCGAGGAGTTCACTGAGGTAGGCAGGGGCGGTTCCATGCAGTGTTTCCGTTACAGTGATGCCTCACATTCACCTATTTAACTATTCACACATACTCACACACAATGTTGGTGTACTGCCACACAAGGTGCTCAACTGTGCACCAGGCGCACCTAAGGGATTTTTCCGGTCTGATGAGGATTTGATTCAAGGGTCTTTTGGCCACAAGTCCGCGGCTTTAACCACTTGAAAGCTAATATTTTGCACGGTGGATAGAAACATATAGAAGTCCTACAATTAAGAATTTTCCA
Source organism: Thalassophryne amazonica (assembly GCF_902500255.1). Lineage (NCBI taxonomy): Eukaryota > Metazoa > Chordata > Actinopteri > Batrachoidiformes > Batrachoididae > Thalassophryne > Thalassophryne amazonica. Next base: position 152,331,102 of record NC_047104.1, on the reverse strand, counting down.
TTAAAATCTTGGAAGGTTCCTGAAATTTATGTCAGTTGGCAAGAATGACCCTACAGCACAAGTGTCATTCCTAGTTTCCGAATGACAGAGATGTCTTTTTCCACACCCAGGGCCCACATTCTTTCAGGCTCAATCCCAATATTCTCCATTCACCCCACCACTTCACCCTTTCCCCTCATTTTGCACATTATGCCTGAATATCAAGTTTAATTCCACACATTTGTGCCCCCGTCTGTTGGTCTTAAAATGACGTGTGGTCAGATGCAGTGTTGGAGTGTCACTGTGGTGAAGCAGCACAAAACAGTTTCGCCATTAACCACCAAATCTTGGTCTAAAGGTGTTGTCACACTAAGATAGATTGGATGAACTGATTCCTAATTTTTTTCCAGTGGCAAATATCACTTAATCCATCAGACTGGTGGAACTGATGTTGTCATTTTTCCACTGGTAACACAAAGAATCACATTCAGCAGAAAGTCTTTCCTGGTTTCAAGAGATGCATGCTTGCTGGGGAACTGGATTCGAACTGGTAACAAGCAAGTACAGGACAAAACAGAACACAAACATGCTTCCCCCGGGAAATGCCTGATGTCCACTCAAGGTTTTTGAGCATGCACAAAACTTTCTGACAGACTCGCTGAACATCACCTGACAAAGAAGACATTTAACAAATGAGAAAAGGACTTGTACAAAACAAAAACAGACACGAGCAGTCATGTTTCCTCAGTCTGTTGTGGTGTGACAGACACTTACCATTGACCATAGTGCATGTTGGCTAGGTTATTTATACAGTGCAGACTTCATGGTGTTTAACACATACTCATTTGACACCTTTCAACATCAGGCAGCACGGTGGCTTATTTGCCTCACAGCAAGAAGGTAGTACATGGGGTCACTTCCTACTTGGAGTTGGCGTGTTCTCACCGTGTTTGTGTGGGTTCCCTCCGGGTGCTCCGGCTTCCTCCCACATCCAGAGACATGCAGTTTGGGTAATTGAAAACTGTAAATTGTCTATGCGTGTGAATGTGAATGTGTTTGTTTCAATTTTCAATTTCAATTTATTTTCCATTTATATAGCACCAAATCACAACAAAGCTGCCTCAAGGCATTTCACACAAGTAAGGTCTAACCTTACCAACCCCTAGAGCAAACACACAGGCGACAGTGGTAAGGAAAAACTCCCTCTGATGGTTTGAGGAAGAAACCTCAAGCAGACCAGACTGAAAGGAGCGACCCTCTGCTTGTTTGTCGGTATGTGACCCTGTGACAGACTGGCGTCCTGTCCAGGGGGTACCTGGCCTCATGCCCTGTGGCTGCTGGGATTGGCTCCAACCCCCCATGATCATTGATTGCAGCAAGCGGGTGTGGAAAATGGATGGACCGAACAACACCCTGGAGCTGATAGTGACACACATTGAGGTCTTAGCTCACTCACTCTCTTTCTTCCTGCATATCTGTCTGGATCACTGTACCTCCCAGATTTTAAGCAGTTACTCTTTTTAATCCATCCAAGTGTGGAAAATGAAAGATTCACTGTGATCCAGTGGCACAGGCAGAAATAATAATTAACTAATTAAATAATCAACTCTTTTCTTGGCACCCTGTCATAAGGTTTCTCTCTAGACTTCTCCATCAGTATTCTCAGAGCAAACATTGCATCTGTAGTGCGTTTTCTCGGCATGGAACCATATTGTTGAACACAGATCTTCACCTGTTTTCTAAGTCTACCTTTGACTACTCTTTCCCACAACTGTGGTTGTATGCTGTGGTTGATCAACTTTATGCCTCAATAGCTACTGCAGCTCTGCACATCACCCTAACTCTTCTCTTGGCAAAAAACTTAGTTTTGAATGTCTTTTCAGAGGTGGACATAAATGTTTTTAAACATCCTTTCAATAAAAAAAAAATGCTCATTGAGAGCTGGGGAAGCATATAGACACATATAGTCCTGGGGGGGGGGGGGGGGGGGGGGATTATGCCTCCTACTACTACAGTCATTTCGAGGTCACACCAGTTTTGTCAAATGAAAAAACAAAATTAGATATGATGACTTGTTATCCATTTTTTCCCATTTTTGATTTGAGCACCAAATCATGAATCACAAAATGAGTCGCTATCCATTTTTTCATTTTGGTTTTGGAAATGAATACTGAAAAAAAAAATTTTTTTTTATTGTTGGTTTCATACTGAAAAAAGGAATCAACAAATTTTACAGTGATTCTCACATTTTAAAATGTAAGCAATCAGATCCCTGCTCACGCTTTACTTTTTTACACTATGTTTGACTTAAAATTTTCTTTGTTTTGTTGTTGTTGTTGTTGTTGTTCTCTGTGCGCTCTGGTTAGGGGAGGCCCTCCGTGATCACCCTGCATTTGGGCCCGGTGTTGACTCATTACATCATTGCATCGGTCATTTGTGGAAGTTTCCGTGTTCTCAAATAAAAACAAAATCCCACTTTGGGAATGATGCTTTGGGTCCTGCTCTGAGATCCTTGGTGGTCTCTGGATCACCTGTTTAGAACAGCTGGTGGCTCTGCAGCACCTCCACCCATGAGGATCAGCACATGCGTCACTCACAGTCCAATAAAAACCAGACAGCCGCTCCCTTTCCTCTGAGCCTGCATGTGTCTGTGCACATGCATTTTGGTTTTTGGGCTGTTGGTGACAATAAAATTTTAATAGTGTGCAAACTCTGAACTCTGAGGTGTGCAAAAGCAACATTTAGACTCAGGATATTCTCAAAATGTAGATAAAGTTATAGAAGTGATGCATTTGTCTGCAAGTCGGTACTCGGAGGCGTCATGGAGACTTCTAGTATCATTGTATAAATGTCATTATATTTGGTCAGGAATTCATTACATCTGTCAAGGACGCAATAAAATCACTGATGTTTATTTATTTGTCTGTCTGTCTGTTTATTGTTGGATTATGTCAAAACTACTGCACGGATTCTCGCCAAATTTGCACCACAGATAAATATTAGGGCAGGATAGACTCCACTGAACTTTGGAGGTGAGCCCGTTCCAGATCCAGATTCTGGATCAGGATTTCAATTTGTACACTTTATCAGATTTTGAGGGTTACATTAAAACTACTTTACAGATTTTCACTAAATTTTCACCATGCATTGGTGTTAGGCCTTTGAAGATTCCATTAAATTTGGGAGGTGATCCAGATCTGAATCCGGCTCTAGATTGTTGAGTGTATCTTCGTTGAATGGTACATTCCATCTTTCATGTCATGAAATAGTCTTACCATTACACTCATAAACATTCATTATTTGTATAGTCAACTCAACTTTATTGATATAGCATTTTAAAACAAATGTAGTTAAAGTAGACCTGCATTGAAATAAATGTGGTCAGATCTCAGAAAGAAATAGCTGATATGTATTTATAAGACCCTTATGAATGCAGTAAAGTAAATCTGCAAGCCCAAATTTGTAATTCGGCAGAGAAATCTTCTTTTAAAAATGGCAAATTAGCAGCTAAAATTTGAGCGTTTTCAGCGAAAACTGTTTGTACATCCGGGTCATTGCAGTGACGTCCGGCAGAAGACGGAGCGCTCCGCCTTCAGTCCGATCCCGCATTGAAATTGATTTTATCTGTTAGTAATGTTACTGTTATACACATCCTCGTTTCAGCATCCAAAAGTAAGCTGCAATGAATGTGAGATACAGCTCTGCATGCTCAGATCAGCGGCGAGCGACATCGACAACGGGCGACGTTCTTCCCCGACGCCTCGCTCTCTGCCTCCGCTGCACTTACTGAGTCTGCGTGCTCGGTAAATGCTGAAGCGGGCCACTCACATCGCCCCCGTGTCTGCTTTGCAGCCGGCACCACGTCCCTGTCTACTAAATGAAGGTGCAGCCAACTTGGCAAAAGTCCAGAGACTACGCTCGCTGTTTTGATGCGGAGCGGTCGGTGACACCTGTTGCTGCAAGGACAGACTTTCCGCAGCGCCGCACGTCTCAGTAATCGGAGCCGCAGAGCTCTGTGGCCGCTGAGAGGGGTTTATATCTTTTTAATTACTTGAATTCTTTGCGGGTCCCACCTCCGTACCCCGCGACGGTAACACCGGAGGCGAAAGACAGTAGATTTTCAATGCAACACCACTCAATCAAACGGGCGTATGAAAAAGTCCCCCAAAATCATTTTCAAGCACAAATAAAAGAAATGTGTACTCACCAAACGTGCCGCAAGACAGTATGAAGTTGTAAAAAAAGTAGATCCTTCCGTATAAGACAAGAAAAAGGTGCAGATGCAAACTGACATAAATCCACAAATTACAGTTGGCGTGTGCAATGCATGCTGGGAGAGGGTCTTCTGTCTGACATCTCGGAAGCGTCCCAGATGTGATAACAGTTTTGCGAAGGGCTAAATTTTAGCTGTAAATTTGTCATTTTTAAATGAAGATTTCTCAGTTGAATGACAGATCTGGGCTTGCAGATTTACTTTACTACATTCAGAAGGATCTTATGTGTAAATATAAGTCATTTTTGGTCCAAAGATCTGACTGCATTTATTTCAATGCAGGTCAACTTTAAAAACAAGGTGCTGTACATAAAAACATAAAGCAATTAAAAGCAATAAAATAAATAAGGACAATTATTTCATTGTTTTTAAAAGCGATTAGAAACAATAAATAAAAGCAAACCATAAAACACTGAAACAAAAACAGGGTCTCATGCGGAGTTAAAAGCCAGGGAGTAAAAATGGGTTTTAAGACTGTTTTAAAAATATAATATAAAAATGTGCAGATAGATACAGCATTGACAATATATATATATTATATTATATATATATATATATATATATATATATATATAATATATATATATATATATATATATTCTCAATGCTGTAAGGCAATTATAAAGATCCATCTAATTAATTACAAGATTTGGGATTTGGGATAAATGAATTCCAATTTAATAACTTCTAATTTTTATTAAAATATCACCCCACCAATCGCAAAGCACATACAGTGTAAAGATGAGATTCAAATGCAAAAACAATGAACAAAAAAATTCACTGATGTTAAAAGAAATGAAGAAATATTATAATGTACAAAAATAAACTGTCCACAGTATGAACTTTGTAAAAAATAATGGTGCCTCATGATTTATTGCTACACTACAAAGTGTGGTTTTGAAATTTTTTATCACCTCAATTAAGGTGTGTGTGTGTGTGTGAGAGAGAGAGAGAGAGAGAGAGAGAGAGAGAGAGAGAGAGAGAGAGAGAGAGAGGCAGCAATGCTTTTTATCTGATTTTGGCTGCAATCCTGGACATTTTTTTTTGGGGGGGGGGGTGCTTTTAATAACTCAAGGTAAAATTAGATCATCAAGGTGCTTATTTCAGTTACATATGTCACAGAGGTCTGAAATAAGTTGCCATAAATGCCATAAATGGCACTCAAATCAGATAAACATCCGTGAAAACAGTCACAGAATTGTAAGATATTGGCGATATTGAACATTAAATATCAAACATGAAAATATAAATGGAAGATGAGAAAGTGATTTGGGACAATAAGACCCCTTTAATAATTATCTTATCGGATTGAATGACGTAATCATTTTCAAATCTGCTCATTGAACAATAAACTCTGGATAAAAAACAGCATGAATGAAGCATTGTTATACAGTTTTCAACCCATAAGAGCTCCGTGTGACTTTATTAACGATTATTAATGCCGATCCAACGTTTCAGTGCCAAACCCCCGTTTTTGTTTCTTTGTGAACAGCCTGGAGCCCACAGTTTTTCATATATTTTTATATTTTTACTGAAGATTCATATCCTGATAGGCAAGAACTGATCAAATTTTCAAGGTCATAGGTCAAAGGCAGTGCTTAATTTGTAAAGTGGGAGGTCCCGGAGCGTAGAGGATGGGTGGCTCCGGTGCAGGAAAAAAGGGGGGGTCTTGCGAACAATGCTGTGCGCCACACAAAATAAACTGCACACCCACACAAACATGCACACACACCTTCACAAATGACACTAACAACCTGCCTTTTCCTCAGAAATTACTACATTTATGTTTGCTGTCTGTCTCTGTACTTTTGTGTCAATTTTGTACTCTTTTTCATACTTTTCCCTCGTTTCAAAAGTCACCGAACGCACTTTACCGTAATATATGCAACATATAGCATACTGTTGGAGAGCACGGGTTCTTGGCTTGCTGTTAGTGTTGAAATTTTTCAGATTGAGGGCTTACATGAGAACTTACGGTAATGAAAATCAGCGGCGCATTAGTGTGAAACTTCCGTGATTTTCCTCTGCGTTATGACATCACAGGTTATGTTTACCATAATACACCATATATCATTGGAAAGCCCTTGGTGTTAGCTTTACAATGCACTTTGAATCATTCGGATTGGACAAACTATGGCGGAGTTACGGTAAAAAAAATACGCATATGGAAAATATGGCATGGGCACCATCGCCGTAGATAAAGGGATAAATAGCTGGCGGAGCCAACGTCAGAGGTTCCGGAGCGCGCGTCCGAGGTTCCGGAGCGCGCTCTGGCTTGCTCCCCCTCAAATTAAGCCCTGGTCAAAGGGCAAAGTCAGGAAAAATCTTGGAAAATTGGAAAATACCTATCTACATACATATCTTTAACCCATTTACAATTTACCATATCTTTAACATTGAACGAATTTTCAAAAAGTCATAATCAAATTTGTGTCATATTTGAGTGCATTATGTAGGATGGTATCCTTTATCAACTGACAAAGTTTGATCCAGATTTCAGAATTTGTGGCCATTTAAATTTAACATTGAAAACCCCATTTAATGTATATTTTACATTATATCTTAATCAAACATGCTCCAATCACTCTCATATTTGAACGTGAGGTGCAGACTGACACTCTGTATCACCTGACAAAGTTTGATCAGGATCTGCTCCGGATTGTGGATTTTGTGGAAATTTAAATTTAACACTGAAAACCCTATTTAATGTATATTTTACATTATATCTTAATCAAACTAGCCTCAATCACTCTCATTTGTGACAATGAGGTGCAAACTGACACTCTCAATGAATAGACTAAGTTTGATCTGCATCTGATCTGTATTGCAGATTTAGTGGATATTTGATTTTAACATTGAAAAGCCCTTTTGATCTATATTTTGTATTATATTTTATCTTATGAGAAGCCACTTTGACCAGGTCTTTGACCTTGAAATTTTTTTCCAAGGTAAAAATTTGTGGAATTGGTAATTAGAGTTGGCGGAGGTTTGCATTCTATGAGCGCGGTGCTCTAGTTTTTTTTTTTTTTTTTTTTTTGTGGTTGCAGGTTCTTGGAGGGTTCCTCCTCATTACCATGATCCCATTGTGAGGACTTCATCACAATTAATGTTTTGTTAAAAAGACCAATTTCCTCCACAAGTGGACATTTATTGCTGCTACTAGTCATGGTGAAGTACATTTTTATTTCCGATCCCACCTCATTAAGGCTTTTCCCCTCTGCACAGTGAAATATAGCTGCAGTTAATATGGAAATCTAAAAAGCTAAAAGGAGCTGTGAGTGCAGCAACATTATTTTCTGTCTCACAACTTATTTTAGTCACCTATTAAAAAGGCTCATGTAAAGCCATTTAATTGATTTTATTAACTTTTATTATTAAATGACAAACCAGTAATTGAGTAATCACGGTAGCTTCTTCAGAAACAAGCAGCAGTGACCTTTGCTGCCACTGGACACGGGTAACTTCAACCACACCTGGTCCTAGTTCCCATCATGCATCAGATGGCAAGATTATTTCCTGCAGAAACAAGCCCAGACATTAATTTGTTCATTTTCTATTCCTACGTATTTTGTTTAAGGGTCACGGGACAGCTGGAGTCCAGCCCAGCAATTACTGGGTGAAAGGTGAGGTACAACCGGAACAGGCCACCAGTCGATACATTTACACCTACATCAATGTCAACTTAATAAATAAATATATACAAGGTATATTCCAATTATTTAACCTGCATGTCTTTGGTGCATCCAGAGGGAACCCGTTCAAACATGAGGAGAACACACAAACTCCACACAGAATGGATGACGTAGGAAGGCAACAGTGCTAACCACTAAGCCACCTTGCCCTACCTCTCCATCTTCATCTTCATTCACTGGATTTTACAGGGTACATGCTTTTGGATTTTCCAAAAGATCACTCTAACAGCGTGAATGTCATTGTTGTCAGTACGTGATATTTTTGGAAAACAGAGATTTTTGTATGTGTTTCAGCGTTTTATCCACATGACAACTCAGTCTTAGATTCATGAAAATAGAGCTTTTGCAAAACCCAAGGAGAAGATTTTCAGATTTCAGCATTTGCATGTCGACAAGGCAAACTGAGTTTTTGTCATTTTTCCAGGTCAACATGGAATTCCATGTTGAGATCCCATGGGATAAAAAAAAGCTTTTCAACCTACCATCCCTGGTTCTCAAGACCAGGCACCTAAGTGGCTCTACTCTTCCCTTTTGTTTTTTTTTTAGATATTTAGATATACTGTAGTATACACTAGTAGAGTTCCACCTTAAAATTGGAATGTATTATTGAAGATAATACCTTACTGAATTTTAGAGCCCAACCAATATGGATTTTTTTGGGGCCGATGCCGATAACGATATTTAGATGAAAAAAATGCAGATAATCGATAAATCGACTGATTTGCCGATAGCTGATAAATCAGCTGATATTATTATTGTTTTTTAATGAATAAAATGTTCTTTTTTGGACCCTTAACAAAAAAGGTATGAGCTAAAAGCTGAAGCTTTGTCCTTATATTGATTAACTTTATAACAGAGAAGAATTTTCAAGTTCAAAAAAATGTAATCAAGAATTAGCAAAGACATATCCTTAAAAAGAGTTGTGAAATACATCTGATCTTGTACCTCTTGTTGCTGCAACTTAGATATAGGTTCAGGATAAGGATATAGATCCTTATAAACTTACTTGTATGCTTTTGTCAGCCGATCAGTGCAGTGTGACGGCAAACTACGAGGGCCGGTGATGAACACATTTAAGCAGGGGTGTAAGCAGCTCTCAGGTGAATGGAGTCAGAACTCCATCTACTGTACAAACGGTGCAAGGACATTTTACATTGCAGACACAAACATTTCAGTAACTTTTCTGTTTATGAGAAATTATCGGCATTCTATCGGCAAAATTTCGGCCGATAGTGAGTACTTTGAAAAGGGCTTATATCGGTCGATAATATCGGCCGGCTGATATATCGGTTGGGCTCTACTGAGTTTTCATGGCAACATAGTCGGGCTGCGTTCACATGTTGGCTGTAGAAAAACAGTCATGCATCATAGTCATAGACATCATAGTCATCATTACTGTCATCTGCAGCAGACTGTAGCTGATGACATGAGACGAGGCATGTGTATTTCATCACTGACAACGATTTGATACACATCTCGATACACTACCAGTGATACGATACATGCAATATGATTAATAAATGGAATAGTTTTGACTGTGTTGAATGCTTGGTCTCCAAAGTAAAGGTCAAACAATGTTGATGTCCATTGGCGTTCATTGGATTCTATGACATGTGACATATGTTACCCCATAACATGATCACTAAGCATGGCAGATGGTGCAAACTATTCCTTTTTGAAACCCTATTAACTCAACTAATAATTTACACCACTTTTTACCAAAATTGGAGTAACTTTAACTTTTGACCCCTGTACAAACTGAAATTGACCTTTGTCACCATTCTTGCTGTTTTTACCCCATAACTCCAGAACATTCATTGGTAGACAGTCCAAGCTATACCTTTTAGGAATCTTTATGATCAGACAAATAATGTGATATAATTTTCAATATGATTGGAGCATTTTAAATTTTTGACCCCTGTGTAATTCCTCAGTTGACCCCTACCTGGCTGCCTATTGAACTTTCAAGTGGCCAGTTGGTTTTTTCAAAAGAGTAATGTCTAAGGAGTATTTTTGCCAAATTTGGTGCTTGTATCACTGTTTGAATGATTCCACTGTCAATATTATGTTATCTGCTGCACTAACTATCCCACATAACACTCTTAAATATGAAAGGAACTGGATCTTTTTTGACAGAGTTAAGAATTTTTGAAAATTCATTCAATGTTATTTATAGGGATTTTTTTCTGACTTTGCCCTTTGACCTATGACCTTGAAAAATTGAATCATTTTTTTGCCTATCAGGATATGAATCGTCATTAAAAATGTCATAACAATAGATGAAAACAAACAAACAGGGTCAAAAAACATAACGGTGGAGGTAAACACTACGTTCTTCACGAATGGAAGGCGGGATCTTTTTTTTTAACATTTTGGCTTCTATCTCCAGTGATATGTTGCAAAAGAACAAACTCACTATTTACAAAGATTTTGAAGTAAATGATCCAGATCAAATGATTGATGTGTCTCTCGACTCACTGATCGATCTGCTGGGATTCTTCACAGGGGTTGAAAAGACGCCGGTCTCTGAAAACCCGAGGAACTGATTGATAGATGGTGTTTTTGGTGACGTATATAGGTTATGTGTGTGCCTGCAACATCCTGCACGTGTTGCTTTCACCTGATTTATAAAGTCAAATAATTTTGGAACTTCTGGACATTTTTCGTTGTGACTTTTAGACTCCGAGCAGCGTCTGTCTGCTGCCGCCACGCTGAGCGCCTAACGATCGCGAACAGATCTCGCGTCTATTTTCAATGCTTCTCAGCCCATTTCATCGATATGCCGCAGAGTGAGGCGGCACGTTGCCATGGAAACAGCAGACAAAGGCAATGGATGGGGTGTGTCTGAGGCCTCTCGTGTAACCGTGTGTACATTATGAATGGCGTGCTTCGTATCGCACAAACATCTGTGCCTGTGTGTCTGCGCTGCTTTCACCAGCCGTTTAGACGCTGCCATTGATATGTTTTATCGGCACGAGCCGCACAGAGGTGAATCAGACGTGCTGGATGCCCTGCAGCGTTACACCACCGTAGGCACCATCTGTCAGGTTTTTTCCTGCCAGTGTGACGGTTTCAAAGGGAGCCACAGCTACAGGACGGGGCTCGTCTTCATCACTGACGCCTCCTCTGATTTGTCACCGTCAGACATGAGGGGATGATACGCCGCAGTGCCTCCAAATGGTGCTAAAGCCGGTCATTACTGTGCTAGACGTGTTATAATTAGATTTGCATGATATGTCCACCGAGTGTGTACTTTGCAGACAGGCAAAGGAAGGGAAGATGCCATTACTCAGTTTACATTAATTAGTTCACCACCACGGCTGTTGGTGCAAATTCTTCTTAACGACTTTTCTGCGTTATGAATTTAATCACCGCTCATTACTGTCCCACAAATTCCTCCTGCACTGGACTGTGCTGGAACATTCTGCTCAGTCTCTTGCTCAGTTAATTCACTAATTAGCAATGAAATGTTGGTATGGCTAGTGTGTAATGGTACCACTGGAATAAATTTGTGTTAAATGAATGGTTACTTAGGAACAAACGGTTACTTAGGAACAAACGGTTACTTAGTAACAAATGGTTACTTAGTAACAGAGGTTACTTAGGAACAAACGGTTACTTAGGAACAAACGGTTACTTAGGAACAAACGGTTACTTAGTAACAAATGGTTACTTAGTAACAGAGGTTACTTAGGAACAAACGGTTACTTAGGAACAAACGGTTACTTAGTAACAAATGGTTACTTAGTAACAGAGGTTAATTAGGAACAAACGGTTACTTAGTAACAAAGGTTACTTAGGAACAAACGTTACTTAGGAACAAATGGATACTTAGGAACAAACGGTTACTTAGGAACAAATGGTTACTTAGTAACAAATGGTTACTTAGTAACAGAGGTTAATTAGGAACAAACGCTTACTTAGTAACAAAGGTTACTTAGGAATTCAATTCAATTCAATTTTATTTATATAGCGCCAAATCACAACAAACAGTTGCCCCAAGGCGCTTTATATTGTAAGGCAAGGCCATACAATAATTACGTAAAAACCCCAAAGGTCAAAACGACCCCCTGTGAGCAAGCACTTGGCGACAGTGGGAAGGAAAAACTCCCTTTTAACAGGAAGAAACCTCCAGCAGAACCAGGCTCAGGGAGGGGCAGTCTTCTGCTGGGACTGGTTGGGGCTGAGGGAGAGAACCAGGAAAAAGACATGCTGTGGAGGGGAGCAGAGATCAGTCACTAATGATTAAATGCAGAGTGGTGCATACAGAGCAAAAAGAGAAAGAAACACTCAGTGCATTATGGGAACCCCCCAGCAGTCTAAGTCTATAGCAGCATAACTAAGGGATGGTTCAGGGTCACCTGATCCAGCCCTAACTATAAGCTTTAGCAAAAAGGAAAGTTTTAAGCCTAATCTTAAAAGTAGAGAGGGTGTCTGTCTCCCTGATCCGAATTGGGAGCTGGTTCCACAGGAGAGGAGCCTGAAAGCTGAAGGCTCTGCCTCCCATTCTACTCTTACAAACCCTAGGAACTACAAGTAAGCCTGCAGTCTGAGAGCGAAGCGCTCTATTGGGGTGATATGGTACTATGAGGTCCCTAAGATAAGAAGGGACCTGATTATTCAAAACCTTATAAGTAAGAAGAAGAATTTTAAATTCTATTCTAGAATTAACAGGAAGCCAATGAAGAGAGGCCAATATGGGTGAGATATGCTCTCTCCTTCTAGTCCCCGTCAGTACTCTAGCTGCAGCATTTTGAATTAACTGAAGGCTTTTCAGGAAACTTTTAGGACAACCTGATAATAATGAATTACAATAGTCCAGCCTAGAGGAAATAAATGCATGAATTAGTTTTTCAGCATCACTCTGAGACAAGACCTTTCTAATTTTAGAGATATTGCGTAAATGCAAAAAAGCAGTCTTACATATTTGTTTAATATGCTTTGAATGACATATCCTGATCAGAAATGACTCCAAGATTTCTCACAGTATTACTAGAGGTCAGGGTAATGCCATCCAGAGTAAGGATCTGGTTAGACACCATGTTTCTAAGATTTGTGGGGCCAAGTACAATAACTTCAGTTTTATCTGAGTTTAAAAGCAGGAAATTAGAGGTCATCCATGTCTTTATGTCTGTAAGACAATCCTGCAGTTTAGCTAATTGGTGTGTGTCCTCTGGCTTCATGGATAGATAAAGCTGGGTATCATCTGCGTGACAATGAAAATTTAAGCAATGCCGTCTAATAATACTGCCTAACGGAAGCATGTATAAAGTGAATAAAATTGGTCCTAGCACAGAACCTTGTGGAACTCCATAATTAACCTTAGTCTGTGAAGAAGATTCCCCATTTACATGAACAAATTGTAATCTATTAGACAAATATGATTCAAACCACCGCAGCGCAGTGCCTTTAATACCTATGGCATGCTCTAATCTCTGTAATAAAATTTTATGGTCAACAGTATCAAAAGCAGCACTGAGGTCTAACAGAACAAGCACAGAGATGAGTCCACTGTCTGAGGCCATAAGAAGATCATTTGTAACCTTCACTAATGCTGTTTCTGTACTATGATGAATTCTAAAACCTGACTGAAACTCTTCAAATAGACCATTCCTCTGCAGATGATCAGTTAGCTGTTTTACAACTACCCTTTCAAGAATTTTTGAGAGAAAAGGAAGGTTGGAGATTGGCCTATAATTAGCTAAGATAGCTGGGTCAAGTGATGGCTTTTTAAGTAATGGTTTAATTACTGCCACCTTAAAAGCCTGTAGTACATAGCCAACTAATAAAGATAGATTCATCATATTTAAGATCGAAGCATTAAATAATGGTAGGGCTTCCTTGAGCAGCCTGGTAGGAATGGGGTCCAATAGACATGTTGATGGATTGGATGAAGTAACTAATGAAAATAACTCAGACAGAACAATCTGAGAGAAAGAGTCTAACCAAGTACCGGCATCACTGAAAGCAGCCAAAGATAACGATACGTCTTTGGGATGGTTATGAGTAATTTTTTCTCTAATAGTTAAAATTTTATTAGCAATGAAAGTCATGAAGTCATTACTAGTTAAAGTTAAAGGAATACTCGGCTCAATAGAGCTCTGACTCTTTGTCAGCCTGGCTACAGTGCTGAAAAGAAACCTGGGGTTGTTCTTATTTTCTTCAATTAGTGATGAGTAGTAAGATGTCCTAGCTTTACGGAGGGCTTTTTTTATAGAGCAACAGACTCTTTTTCCAGGCTAAGTGAAGATCTTCTAAATAAGTGAGACGCCATTTCCTCTCCAATTTACGGGTTATCTGCTTTAAGCTGCGAGTTTGTGAGTTATACCACGGAGTCAGGCACTTCTGATTTAAAGCTCTCTTTTTCAGAGGAGCTACAGCATCCAAAGTTGTCTTCAATGAGGATGTAAAACTATTGACGAGATACTCTATCTCACTTACAGAGTTTAGGTAGCTACTCTGCACTGTGTTGGTATATGGCATTAGGGAACATAAAGAAGGAAACATATCCTTAAACCTAGTTACAGCGCTTTCTGAAAGACTTCTAGTGTAATGAAACTTATTCCCCACTGCTGGGTAGTCCATCAGAGTAAATGTAAATGTTATTAAGAAATGATCAGACAGAAGGGAGTTTTCAGGGAATACTGTTAAGTCTTCAATTTCTATACCATAATTCAGAACAAGATCTAAGATATGATTAAAGTGGTGGGTGGACTCATTTACATTTTGAGAAAAGCCAATTGAGTCTAATAATAGATTAAATGCAGTGTTGAGGCTGTCATTCTCAGCATCTGTGTGGATGTTAAAATCGCCCACTATAATTATCTTATCTGAGCTAAGCACTAAGTCAGACAAAAGTTCTGAAAATTCACAGAGAAACTCACAGTAACGACCAGGAGGACGATAGATAACAACAAATAAAACTGGTTTTTGGGACTTCCAATTTGGATGGACAAGACTAAGAGTCAAGCTTTCAAATGAATTAAAGCTCTGTCTGGGTTTTTGATTAATTAATAAGCTGGAATGGAAGATTGCTGCTAATCCTCCGCCTCGGCCCGTGCTACGAGCGTTCTGGCAGTTAGTGTGACTCGGGGGTGTTGACTCATTTAAACTAACATATTCATCCTGGAACAAACGGTTACTTAGGAATAAACGTTTACTTAGTAACAAAGGTTACTTAGGAACAAACAGTTACTTAGTAACAACCGGCTACTTAGGAACAAAGGTTACTTATGAGCAAACGGCTACTTAGGAACAAATGGTTACTTAGTAACAAGGGTTACTTAGGAACAAACGCTTACTTAGTAACAAATGGTTACTTAGGAACAAACTGTTACTTAGTAACAAAGGTTACTTAGGAACAAACGCTTACTTAGTAACAAATGGATACTTAGGAACAAACGGTTACTTAGGAACAAATGGTTACTTAGTAACAAATGGTTACTTAGTAACAGAGGTTAATTAGGAACAAACGCTTACTTAGTAACAAAGGTTACTTAGGAACAAACAGTTACTTAGTAACAAACGGCTACTTAGGAACAAAGGTTACTTATGAGCAAACGGCTACTTAGGAACAAATGGTTATTTAGTAACAAATGGTTACTTAGGAACAAACTGTTACTTAGTAACAAAGGTTACTTAGGAACAAACGCTTACTTAGTAACAAACTGTTACTTAGGAACAAATGGTTACTTAGGAACAAATGGTTACTTAGTAACAAAAGGTTACTTAGGAATAAACGTTTACTTAGTAACAAAGGTTACTTAAGAACAAACAGTTACTTAGTAACAAAGGTTACTTAGGAACAAACATTACTTAGGAACAAACAGTTACTTAGTAACAAACGGCTACTTAGGAGCAAACGGCTACATAGGAACAAATGGTTACTTAGTAACAAAGGTTACTTAGGAACAAACACTTACTTAGTAACAAATGGTTACTTAGGAACAAACGGTTACTTAGTAACAAAGGTTACTTAGGAACAAACGCTTACTTAGTAACAAACGGTTACTTAGGAACAAATGCTTACTTAGGAACAAATGCTTACTTAGTAACAAACGGTTACTTAGGAACAAACGGTTACTTAGGAATAAACGTTTACTTAGTAACAAAGGTTACTTAGGAACAAACAGTTACTTAGTAACAAATGCTTACTTAGGAACAAACTGTTACTTAGTAACAAAGGTTACTTAGGAACAAACGCTTACTTAGTAACAAAGGTTTACTTAGTAACAAAGGTTACTTAGGAACAAATGCTTACTTAGTAACAAAAGTTTACTTAGGAATAAACGTTTACTTAGTAACAAAGGTTACTTAAGAACAAACAGTTACTTAGTAACAAAGGTTACTTAGGAACAAACAGTTACTTAGTAACAAACGGCTACTTAGGAGCAAACGGCTACGTAGGAACAAATGGTTACTTAGTAACAAAGGTTACTTAGGAACAAACACTTACTTAGTAACAAAGGTTACTTAGGAACAAACGCTTACTTAGTAACAAATGGATACTTAGGAACAAACGGTTACTTAGGAACAAATGGTTACTTAGTAACAAATGGTTAGTTAGTAACAGAGGTTAATTAGGAACAAACGCTTACTTAGTAACAAAGGTTACTTAGGAACAAACAGTTACTTAGTAACAAACGGCTACTTAGGAACAAAGGTTACTTATGAGCAAACGGCTACTTACGAACAAATGGTTACTTAGAAACAAAGGTTACTTATGAACAAACGCTTACTTAGTAACAAATGGTTACTTAGGAACAAACGGTTACTTAGTAACAAAGGTTACTTAGGAACAAACGCTTACTTAGTGACAAATGGTTACTTAGGAACAAACGGTTACATAGTGACAAATGGTTATTTAGGAACAAATGGTTACTTAGGAGCAAATGGTTACTTAGTAACAAAGGTTACTTAGGAACAAACGGATACTTATTAACAAATGGTTACTTAGGAACAAACGCTTACTTAGTAACAAATGGTTCCTTAGGAACAAACGGTTACTTAGTAACAAAGTTTACTTAGGAACAAACGCTTACTTGGTGACAAATGGTTACTTAGTAACAAACGCTTACTTAGTGACAAATGGTTATTTATGAACAAATGGTTACTTAGGAACAAACGGATACTTATTAACAAATGGTTACTTAGTAACAGAGGTTAATTAGGAACAAATGCTTACTTAGTAACAAAGGTTACTTAGGAACAAACGGTTACTTAGGAATAAACGTTTACTTAGTAGCAAAGGTTACTTAGGAACAAACAGTTACTTAGTAACAAACGGCTACTTAGGAACAAAGGTTACTTATGAGCCATTGGCTACTTAGGAACAAATGGTTACTTAGTAACAAAGGTTACTTAGGAACAAACGCTTACTTAGTAACAACTGGTTACTTAGGAACAAAAGGTTACTTAGTAACAAAGGTTACTTAGGAACAAACGCTTACTTAGTGACAAATGGTTATTTAGGAACAAAAGGTTACTTAGTAACAAGGTTACTTAGGAACAAACAGATACTTATTAACAAATGGTTACTTAGGAACAAAGGTTACTTAGGAACAAACGCTTACTTAGTGACAAATGGTTATTTAGGAACAAATGGTTACTTAGTAACAAAGGTTACTTAGGAACAAACAGATACTTATTAACAAATGGTTACTTAGGAACAAAGGTTACTTAGGAACAAATGCTTACTTAGTAACAAATGGTTACTTAGTAACAGAGGTTAATTAGGAACAAACGCTTACTTAGTAACAAAGGTTACTTAGGAACAAACGGTTACTTAGGAATAAACGTTTACTTAGTAACAAAGGTTACTTAGGAACAAACAGTTACTTAGTAACAAACGGCTACTTAGGAACTAAGGTTACTTATGAGCAAACGGCTACTTAGGAACAAATGGTTACTTAGTAACAAAGGTTACTTAGGAACAAACGCTTACTTAGTAACAACTGGTTACTTAGGAACAAAAGGTTACTTAGTAACAAAGGTTACTTAGGAACAAACGCTTACTTAGTGACAAATGGTTATTTAGGAACAAATGGTTACTTAGTAACAAAGGTTACTTAGGAACAAACAGATACTTATTAACAAATGGTTACTTAGGAACAAAGGTTACTTAGGAACAAACACTTACTTAGTGACAAATGGTTATTTAGGAACAACTGGTTACTTAGTAACAAAGGTTACTTAGGAACAAACAGATACTTATTAACAAATGGTTACTTAGGAACAAAGGTTACTTAGGAACAAACGCTTACTTAGGAACAAAGGTTACTTAGGAACAAACGGTTACTTAGTAACAAAGGTTACTTAGGAACAAATGCTTACTTGGTGACAAATGGTTACTTAGTAACAAATGCTTACTTAGTGACAAATGGTTATTTAGGAACAAATGGTTACTTAGGAACAAACGGATACTTATTAACAAATGGTTACTTAGGAACAAACGGCTACTTACGGACAAAGGTTACTTAGGAACAAACGGCTACTTAGTAACAAACTGCTACTTAGGAACAAACGGCTAATTAGGAACAAACAGTTACTTAGTTACAAATGGTTACTTAGGAACAAACGGCTACTTAGGAACAAACAGCTACTTAGGAACAAACGGTTACTTATTAACAAAAGTTACTTAGGAACCAACGGTTACTTAGTAACAAAAGTTTACTTAGGAATAAACGTTTACTTAGTAACAAAGGTTACATAAGAACAAACAGTTACTTAGTAACAAAGGTTACTTAGGAACAAACGTTACTTAGGAACAAACAGTTACTTAGTAACAAATGGCTACTTAGGAGCAAACGGCTACATAGGAACAAATGGTTACTTAGTAACAAAGGTTACTTAGGAACAAACACTTACTTAGTAACAAAGGTTACTTAGGAACAAACGCTTACTTAGTAACAAGTGGATACTTAGGAACAAACGTTTACTTAGGAACAAATGGTTACTTAGTAACAAATGGTTACTTAGTAACAGAGGTTAATTAGGAACAAACGCTTACTTAGTAACAAAGGTTACTTAGGAACAAACGGTTACTTAGGAATAAATGTTTACTTAGTAACAAAGGTTACTTAGGAACAAACAGTTACTTAGGAACAAACAGTTACTTAGTAACAAACGGCTACTTATGAGCAAACGGCTACTTAGGAACAAACGGCTAATTAGGAACAAACAGTTACTTAGTTACAAATGGTTACTTAGGAACAAACGGCTACTTAGGAACAAACAGCTACTTAGGAACAAACGGCTACTTAGGAACAAACGGTTACTTATTAACAAAGGTTACTTAGGAACCAACGGTTACTTAGTAACAAAAGTTTACTTAGGAATAAACGTTTACTTAGTAACAAAGGTTACTTAAGAACAAACAGTTACTTAGTAACAAAGGTTACTTAGGAACAAACGTTACTTAGGAACAAACAGTTACTTAGTAACAAATGGCTACTTAGGAGCAAACGGCTACTTAGGAACAAATGGTTACTTAGTAACAAATGTTACTTAGGAACAAACACTTACTTAGTAACAAAGGTTACTTAGGAACAAATGCTTACTTAGTAACAAGTGGATACTTAGGAACAAACGGTTACTTAGGAACAAATGGTTACTTAGTAACAAATGGTTACTTAGTAACAGAGGTTAATTAGGAACAAACGCTTACTTAATAACAAAGGTTACTTAGGAACAAATGGTTACTTAGGAATAAATGTTTACTTAGTAACAAAGGTTACTTAGGAACAAACAGTTACTTAGTAACAAACGGCTACTCATGAGCAAACGGCTACTTAGGAACAAATGGTTACTTAGTAACAAAGGTTACTTATGAACAAAAGCTTACTTAGTAACAAAGGTTACTTAGGAACAAACGGTTACTTAGGAATAAACGTTTACTTAGTAACAAAGGTTACTTAGGAACAAACAGTTACTTAGTAACAAACGGCTACTTAGGAACAAAGGTTACTTATGAGCAAACGGCTACTTAGGAACAAATGGTTACTTAGTAACAAAGGTTACTTAGGAACAAACGCTTACTTAGTAACAACTGGTTACTTAGGAACAAAAGGTTACTTAGTAACAAAGGTTACTTAGGAACAAACGCTTACTTGGTGACAAATGGTTACTTAGTAACAAACGCTTACTTAGTGACAAATGGTTATTTATGAACAAATGGTTACTTAGGAACAAACGGATACTTATTAACAAATGGTTACTTAGTAACAGAGGTTAATTAGGAACAAATGCTTACTTAGTAACAAAGGTTACTTAGGAACAAACGGTTACTTAGGAATAAACGTTTACTTAGTAACAAAGGTTACTTAGGAACAAACAGTTACTTAGTAACAAACGGCTACTAAGGAACAAAGGTTACTTATGAGCCATTGGCTACTTAGGAACAAATGGTTACTTAGTAACAAAGGTTACTTAGGAACAAACGCTTACTTAGTAACAACTGGTTACTTAGGAACAAAAGGTTACTTAGTAACAAAGGTTACTTAGGAACAAACGCTTACTTAGTGACAAATGGTTATTTAGGAACAAATGGTTACTTAGTAACAAAGGTTACTTAGGAACAAACGCTTACTTAGTAACAACTGGTTACTTAGGAACAAAAGGTTACTTAGTAACAAAGGTTACTTAGGAACAAACGCTTACTTAGTGACAAATGGTTATTTAGGAACAAATGGTTACTTAGTAACAAAGGTTACTTAGGAACAAACGCTTACTTAGTAACAAGTGGATACTTAGGAACAAACGGTTACTTAGGAACAAATGGTTACTTAGTAACAAATGGTTACTTAGTAACAGAGGTTAATTAGGAACAAATGCTTACTTAATAACAAAGGTTACTTAGGAACAAATGGTTACTTAGGAATAAATGTTTACTTAGTAACAAAGGTTACTTAGGAACAAACAGTTACTTAGGAACAAACAGTTACTTAGTAACAAACGGCTACTTATGAGCAAACGGCTACTTAGGAACAAATGGTTACTTAGTAACAAAGGTTACTTATGAACAAAAGCTTACTTAGTAACAAAGGTTACTTAGGAACAAACGGTTACTTAGGAATAAACGTTTACTTAGTAACAAAGGTTACTTAGGAACAAACAGTTACTTAGTAACAAACGGCTACTTAGGAACAAAGGTTACTTATGAGCAAACGGCTACTTAGGAACAAATGGTTACTTAGTAACAAAGGTTACTTAGGAACAAACGCTTACTTAGTAACAACTGGTTACTTAGGAACAAAAGGTTACTTAGTAACAAAGGTTACTTAGGAACAAACGCTTACTTGGTGACAAATGGTTACTTAGTAACAAACGCTTACTTAGTGACAAATGGTTATTTATGAACAAATGGTTACTTAGGAACAAACGGATACTTATTAACAAATGGTTACTTAGTAACAGAGGTTAATTAGGAACAAATGCTTACTTAGTAACAAAGGTTACTTAGGAACAAACGGTTACTTAGGAATAAACGTTTACTTAGTAACAAAGGTTACTTAGGAACAAACAGTTACTTAGTAACAAACGGCTACTTAGGATCTAGGGTTACTTATGAGCAAACGGCTACTTAGGAACAAATGGTTACTTAGTAACAAAGGTTACTTAGGAACAAACACTTACTTAGTAACAACTGGTTACTTAGGAACAAAAGGTTACTTAGTAACAAAGGTTACTTAGGAACAAACGCTTACTTAGTGACAAATGGTTATTTAGGAACAAATGGTTACTTAGTAACAAAGGTTACTTAGGAACAAACAGATACTTATTAACAAATGGTTACTTAGGAACAAAGGTTACTTAGGAACAAACGCTTACTTAGTGACAAATGGTTATTTAGGAACAAATGGTTACTTAGTAACAAAGGTTACTTAGGAACAAATGCTTACTTAGTAACAAGTGGATACTTAGGAACAAACGGTTACTTAGGAACAAATGGTTACTTAGTAACAAATGGTTACTTAGTAACAGAGGTTAATTAGGAACAAACGCTTACTTAATAACAAAGGTTACTTAGGAACAAATGGTTACTTAGGAATAAATGTTTACTTAGTAACAAAGGTTACTTAGGAACAAACAGTTACTTAGTAACAAACGGCTACTCATGAGCAAACGGCTACTTAGGAACAAATGGTTACTTAGTAACAAAGGTTACTTATGAACAAAAGCTTACTTAGTAACAAAGGTTACTTAGGAACAAACGGTTACTTAGGAATAAACGTTTACTTAGTAACAAAGGTTACTTAGGAACAAACAGTTACTTAGTAACAAACGGCTACTTAGGAACAAAGGTTACTTATGAGCAAACGGCTACTTAGGAACAAATGGTTACTTAGTAACAAAGGTTACTTAGGAACAACGCTTACTTAGTAACAACACGTTACTTAGAACAAAGACTTAGGAACAAAGGTTACTTAGGAACAAACGGCTAATTAGGAACAAAGTTACTTAGTTACAAATGGTTACTTAGGAACAAACGGCTACTTAGGAACAAACAGCTACTTAGGAACAAACGGCTACTTAGGAACAAACGGTTACTTAGTAACAAAGGTTACTTAGGAACCAACGGTTACTTAGGAACAAACGGTTACTTAGTGACAAATGGTTACTTAGTAACAAACTGCTACTTAGGAACAAACGACTAATTAGGAACAAACGGTTACTTAGTTACAAACGGTTACTTAGGAACAAATGGTTACTTAGGAACAAACGGCTACTTAGGAACAAATGGCTACTTAGGAACAAACAGTTACTTCTTAACAAATGGTTACTTAGTAACAAATGCTTACTTAGTGACAAATGATTATTTACGAACAAATGGTTACTTAGTAACAATGGTTACTTAGGAACAAACAGATACTTATTAACAAATGGTTACTTAGGAACAAACAGCTACTTAGGAACAAATGGTTACTTAGCAACAAAGGTTACTTAGGAACAAATGGATACTTATTAACAAATGGTTACTTAGTAACAAATGGCTACTTAGGAACAAAGGTTACTTAGGAACTAGCGGCTACTTAGTAACAAACGGTTACATAGGAACAAATGGCTACTTAGGAACAAATGGCTACTTTGGATCAAACGGTTACTTAGTAACAAAGGTTACTTAGGAACAAACGGTTACTTAGTGGCATCAGAATTTTGGCTCTCTGTTGGAACTGTTTACACAGAGACTGCTACCTGCTGCTTTGGACTTTGAACTAACAGTCTTTTTCAAGACTTTTTTACTTTTTTACTTTTTTTTACTTTTTCACCGTGCTCCATTGCCTAAAGAAGACCTCTAACGGTCGAAACATCGCGACGGAGCACTTTCATCAGCTAACTTTCATCAGCGTTGGCAAGCTAACTAGCTTGCTAACGCTTTCGTTTTTATTTTATTTTTTAGCACTGTTGTCGTGCGTTACCTGTGCTGCTCCACAGCGTGTGTAGTGGATTTTTATTTTATTTTAGCACCGTTGTCGTGCGTTCGCTGTTGCCGTGCGTTACCTGTGCTGCTTCATGGCCTGTCTGGTGCCTTAACTAAAGCACTCCTTCTGCTGAATCACCTCTAAATTATTTACACATTATTCACTTTGCGTGTTTTTAGGAATCCGCTAGGTTGCGTAGCTACTAGCTCTTAGCCGATTTAGCATGGCGGCTTCTCCTGTCTCTCCCATACTTTTCTGCTCTGGGTGTGAAATGTTTAGTTATTCCTCGGCCTCCTTTAGCAGTAACGGTACTTGTAATAAGTGCAGCTTATTCGTAGCTTTGGAGGCCAGGCTGGGCGAATTGGAGACTCGGCTCCGCACCGTGGAAAATTCTACAGCTAGCCAGGCCCCTGTAGTCGGTGCGGACCAAGGTAGCTTAGCCGCCGTTAGTTCCCCCCTGGCAGATCCCGGGCAGTCAGGAAAGCAGGCTGACTGGGTGACTGTGAGGAGGAAGCGTAGCCCTAAACAGAAGCCCCGTGTACACCGTCAACCCGTTCACATCTCTAACCGTTTTTCCCCACTCGACGATACACTCACCGAGGATCAAACTCTGGTTATTGGCGACTCTGTTTTGAGAAATGTGAAGTTAGCGACACCAGCAACCATTGTCAATTGTCTTCCGGGGGCCAGAGCAGGCGACATTGAAGGAAATTTGAAATTGCTGGCTAAGGCTAAGCGTAAATTTGGTAAGATTGTAATTCACGTCGGCAGTAATGACACTCGGTTACGCCAATCGGAGGTCACTAAAATTAACATTAAATCGGTGTGTAACTTTGCAAAAACAATGTCGGACTCTGTTGTTTTCTCTGGGCCCCTCCCCAATCAGACCGGGAGTGACATGTTTAGCCACATGCTCTCCTTGAATTGCTGGCTGTCTGAGTGGTGTCCAAAAAATGAGGTGGGCTTCATAGATAATTGGCAAAGCTTCTGGGGAAAACCTGGTCTTGTTAGGAGAGACGGCATCCATCCCACTTTGGATGGAGCAGCTCTCATTTCTAGAAATCTGGCCAATTTTCTTGGATCCTCCAAACTGTGACTGTCCAGCGTTGGGACCAGGAGGCAGAGCTGTGGTCTTATACACCTCTCTGCAGCTTCTCTCCCCCTGCCATCCCCTCATTACCCCATCCCCGTAGAGACGGTGCCTGCTCCCAGACCACGAATAACCAGCAAAAATCTATTTAAGCATAAAAATTCAAAAAGAAAAAATAATATAGCACCTTCAACTGCACCACAGACTAAAACAGTTAAATGTGGTCTATTAAACATTAGGTCTCTCTCTTCTAAGTCCCTGTTGGTAAATGATATAATAATTGATCAACGTATTGATTTATTCTGCCTAACAGAAACCTGGTTATAGCAGGATGAATATGTTAGTTTAAATGAGTCAACACCCCCGAGTCACACTAACTGTCAGAATGCTCGTAGCACGGGCCGAGGCGGAGAATTAGCAGCAATCTTCCATTCCAGCTTATTAATTAATCAAAAACCTAGACAGAGCTTTAATTCATTTGAAAGCTTGTCTCTTAGTCTTGTCCATCCAAATTGGAAGTCCCAAAAACCAGTTTTATTTGTTATTATCTATCGTCCACCTGGTCGTTACTGTGAGTTTCTCTGTGAATTTTCAGACCTTTTGTCTGACGTAGTGCTTAGCTCAGATAAGATAATTATAGTGGGTGATTTTAACATCCACACAGATGCTGAGAATGACAGCCTCAACACTACATTTAATCTATTATTAGACTCTATTGGCTTTGCTCAAAAAGTAAATGAGTCCACCCACCACTTTAATCATATCTTAGATCTTGTTCTGACTTATGGTATGGAAATAGAAGACTTAACAGTATTCCCTGAAAACTCCCTTCTGTCTGATCATTTTTTAATAACATTTACATTTACCCTGATGGACTACCCTGCAGTGGGGAATAAGTTTCATTACACTAGAAGTCTTTCAGAAAGCGCTGTAACTAGGTTTAAGGATATGATTCCTTCTTTATGTTCTCTAATGTCATATACCAACACAGAGCAGAGTAGCTACCTAAACTCTGTAAGGGAGTTAGAGTATCTCGTCAATAGTTTTACATCCTCATTGAAGACAACTTTGGATGCTGTAGCTCCTCTGAAAAAGAGAGCTTTAAATCAGAAGTGTCTGACTCTGTGGTATAACTCACAAACTCGTAGCTTAAAGCAGATAACCCGTAAGTTGGAGAGGAAATGGCGTCTCACTAATTTAGAAGATCTTCACTTAGCCTGGAAAAAGAGTTTGTTGCTCTATAAAAAAGCCCTCCGTAAAGCTAGGACATCTTTCTACTCATCACTAATTGAAGAAAATAAGAACAACCCCAGGTTTCTTTTCAGCACTGTAGCCAGGCTGACAAAGAGTCAGAGCTCTATTGAGCTGAGTATTCCATTAACTTTAACTAGTAATGACTTCATGACTTTCTTTGCTAACAAAATTTTGACTATTAGAGAAAAAATTACTCATAACCATCCCAAAGATGTATCGTTATCTTTGGCTGCTTTCAGTGATGCCGGTATTTGGTTAGACTCTTTCTCTCCGATTGTTCTGTCTGAGTTATTTTCATTAGTTACTTCATCCAAACCATCAACATGTTTATTAGACCCCATTCCTGCCAGGCTGCTCAAGGAAGTCCTACCATTATTTAATGCTTCAATCTTAAATATGATCAATCTATCTTTGTTAGTTGGCTATGTACCACAGGCTTTTAAGGTGGCAGTAATTAAACCATTACTTAAAAAGCCATCACTTGACCCAGCTATCTTAGCTAATTATAGGCCAATCTCCAACCTTCCTTTTCTCTCAAAGATTCTTGAGAGGGTAGTTGTAAAACAGCTAACTGATCACCTGCAGAGGAATGGTCTATTTGAAGAGTTTCAGTCAGGTTTTAGAATTCATCATAGTACAGAAACAGCATTAGTGAAGGTTACAAATGATCTTCTTATGGCTTCGGACAGTGGACTTATCTCTGTGCTTGTTCTGTTGGACCTCAGTGCTGCTTTTGATACTGTTGACCATAAAATTTTATTACAGAGATTAGAGCATGTCATAGGTATTAAAGGCACTGCGCTGCGGTGGTTTGAATCATATTTGTCTAATAGATTACAGTTTGTTCATGTAAATGGGGAATCTTCTTCACAGACTAAAGTTAATTATGGAGTTCCACAAGGTTCTGTGCTAGGACCAATTTTATTCACTTTATACATGCTTCCCTTAGGCAGTATTATTAGACGGTATTGCTTAAATTTTCATTGTTACGCAGATGATACCCAGCTTTATCTATCCATGAAGCCAGAGGACACACACCAATTAGCTAAACTGCAGGATTGTCTTACAGACATAAAGACATGGATGACCTCTAATTTCCTGCTTTTAAACTCAGATAAAACTGAAGTTATTGTACTTGGCCCCACAAATCTTAGAAGCATGGTGTCTAACCAGATCTTTACTCTGGATGGCATTTCCCTGACCTCTAGTAATACTGTGAGAAATCTTGGAGTCATTTTTGATCAGGATATGTCATTCAAAGCGCATATTAAACAAATATGTAGGACTGCCTTTTTGCATTTACGCAATATCTCTAAAATCAGAAAGGTCTTGTCTCAGAGTGATGCTGAAAAACTAATTCATGCATTTATTTCCTCTAGGCTGGACTATTGTAATTCATTATTATCAGGTTGTCCTAAAAGTTCCCTAAAAAGCCTTCAGTTAATTCAAAATGCTGCTGCTAGAGTACTGACGGGGACTAGCAGGAGAGAGCATATCTCACCCGTGTTGGCCTCTCTTCATTGGCTTCCTGTTAATTCTAGAATAGAATTTAAAATTCTTCTTCTTACTTATAAGGTTTTGAATAATCAGGTCCCATCTTATCTTAGGGACCTCATAGTACCATATTCACCCCAATAGAGCGCTTCGCTCTCAGACTGCAGGCTTACTTGTAGTTCCTAGGGTTTGTAAGAGTAGAATGGGAGGCAGAGCCTTCAGCTTTCAGGCTCCTCTCCTGTGGAACCAGCTCCCAATTCAGATCAGGGAGACAGATACCCTCTCTACTTTTAAGATTAGGCTTAAAACTTTCCTTTTCGCTAAGGCTTATAGTTAGGGCTGGATCAGGTGACCCTGGACCATCCCTTGGTTATGCTGCTTTAGACGTAGACTGTGGGGGGGTTCCCATGATGCACTGTTTCTTTCTCTTTTTGCTCTGTATGCATCACTCTGCATTTAATCATTAGTGATCGATCTCTGCCACCCTCCACAGCATGTCTTTTTCCTGGTTCTTTCCCTCAGCCCCAACCAGTCTCAGCAGAAGACTGCCCCTCCCTGAGCCTGGTTCTGCTGGAGGTTTCTTCCTGTTAAAAGGGAGTTTTTCCTTCCCACTGTAGCCAAGTGCTTGTTCACAGGGGGTCGTTTTGACCGTTGGGGGTTTTCATAATTATTGTATGGCCTTGCCTTACAATATAAAGCGCCTTGGGGCAACTGTTTGTTGTGATTTGGCGCTATATAAAAAAAAGTTGAGTTGATTGATTAGTAACAAAGGTTACTTAGGAACAAACGCTTACTTAGTAACGAAGGTTACTTAGGAACAAATGGTTACTTAGTAATAAATGGTTACTTAGGAACAAACGGCTACTTAGGAACAAAGTTTACTTAGGAACAAATATTACAGATATTGGTAATGAAATGCTCAAAGCTGACAGAGACGGTCCTGCACAACAACAATCAGCCACAGCTAGTGGGATTCTGCAAGCAGAACTCTGAATCTGAGGCAAGATCAGTGACGTCATACACAAGCAGGATGTGAAAGTGATGATAACTGGGGTCACTAAATGTATTTTTATTTAGGCTGGGTGTTTAAGCAACTTTCAAAGAAGAAGGGTGGGCGGATGATTGGGAATGGGGGGTGTTCCATTGCACTGATATATTACATCCACTAGGTGGGGCTGGACTGGTTGTCTGCCTGGGTGGTTGCTATCCATGACCAAAAGTGATTCTGTAGTGTGGTGAATGTGGTGACACGTGGTACCAGTGCATGCTTCCAGAACTGACCCCAATGGAATGCTGGGAGTTCGGAGTTGTCACTCTGTGTGGTTCAGCTTATTTGCTTATTGTGTTTTCTTTCTTGTGTCTTTTTCTCTTTCCAGGCTGTGGTAAAATTTGCTCTCGCAAACCACATTAGAAGAGATGTGACACATGCCGTCAGCTAATCACTCAACCACAGTCAGAGCCTGAGAGACTAACAACTAACAACTAATCCCCTTCACCCTGAGCAGTTTATGTTTGTAATGGAAACTGAAGGGGGGGGGGTTCACACAGATAAAAAATGAACCAGTGTTCCATTGATAAATATCTTATACGCGCTGTCTGTTCAGTCCACACTGCATCACACGCTGCAGGTATCATCACTACAGCCTAAAGAAACACAGGGCGGCACATCTTGGGTTTTACATGGATGCCCTTCGTGATGCAACATCCAACTCAGTCTGACGTAGGGTTGGATATGGAGAACCGGTTCTTTTCGAGAATCATTAAGAAACGATTCGATCTACAGACATCAATAGCCTCTTTGCTTAACGTTTCCCTTATTGGTCCTTCAGAGTGCCCGTTGTTTTTGAAGGTGTTTGTTGAGAAAATGATCATTTCTCTACATTGATTACAGGTGATGGCAGCATAAATGATTGCCACCAAACATAATAGCTGGCTGACTTAGCGTTACTGCACCTCCCACCGGGAGAACATTTCCTCTCCTGTGAGCTGGAGTCGCATTCACTCTCTATCATGACACTCAATCAGAGTAATTATTTCTCCACGAGGCCCTGCTGGATATGAAGATCTCAGGAGGAAGCGACCTGATTAAATCTGACTCACGCCACACCTCTCAGCTGTTCTAATCATGTCAGCGTTTTCCTGACGTCTTTATCAGAGCACTTCTTCAATTCCATGCCAATGCTTCAAGCAAGGTTGGTCTAATTAAATTGTCCAGATGGTTTTGAATCAGAAATGCGTCTTAAATTGAATATCGCATTTGGAGTCGTGGGAGAAGGATGACAGGAAAATTTCAGGGAGAAAAAGTTTTCCAAAGACAAAGACACCAGACTTCATCCAAAGTTTGCCCGACCTTTGCTGCACAGTAAGACCACCTTTGAAGAATATTTTTACATTGAAAAAACAGCTTAGTTGAGCCAACTTAAAAAAGAGTTAAAATTGGTAAAACCTGAATGAATTAAGTGGTTTGAACGTATGTTTGTAAGTTAGCAAACTTACAAACTTAAGTTTGTTGGTTCAAACCACTTAATTCATTCAGGTTTTACCAATTGTAATGCTTTTTAAAGTTGGTTCTTTTTTCGTTATTAGTCATGAGTTCTGTCAGGTTTATTTTAATTAGCAAATACAACCTGTTGGATGTTTAGCTCACTCCACGTGAGTCACCAGTAGATGGGTTTAAATGACAGATTTATGCAAAATTTAAGCAATATTTTCAGAAAACAATATTGTGAAATAACAGCACTTCCACTGAGTGATGGAATGCGACTACTGGATTTTGTCCTCACTAGGGATGGGTATTGATAAGATTTTATCAATATTGATATCATAATCAATTCTGCTTATCGATCCGATTACCTCTTGTGAATTTGTACTATGTATTTCATTGAGTCTTAAATAAATAAATATGAAATTGGTCACTGTATCCTCGATCTGTGGACATAAATAAAAATAAACAAAATGGCGTTTCGCTTTGAAATTATTCATTCCAACTGGACTCTATCGTTCTAACTTGACTCGGCAGAGAGCCGCGCAGCGTTTGGAGCTGTGTGAACAGAACGGAGGACGATTCTCGTTTCTTTCTCTCAACAAAATAGGGGTCCCAGTTAGTGACTTTAATCCACACAAAAGTGACTCACGGTTTCACATATTCAGGGATGAAAGTGGTGAAAAACAAAAAAAAAGCTGAAACCCAAAATTACCCCCCAACACCACCCACATGAAAATGTTTGAATTCTAGAAGCTCTGAAATGCAATCTGGGACTATTCCAGACAATAAACTGCAGTGAGTGCAGCATCCATTTAGTGAGAAAAAAACCCAACTTTCCTTATTCAGATTCATTCCAGTCGTATTCTGCTCTTACTAGGATGCAGCAGTTGTCTAGTTTGGCAGATAGTTCTGGAGGAAATCACTGAAGAAATTAACACATTGAAATATGGTTTGACCGAAACAAACTGTCATTAAACGTAAATAAGACAGGGATGAAGTGGAGGTGTAAGAGTCACTAGGTGTTCACAGGAAACACTTTGTTGTGTGGGCCGCTGAAGAGGAGGTACTGCTGGCCCACCACCACCAGATGGCGCCCTGCTTGGAGTGCGGGCTTCAAGCACGAGAGGGCGCCGGAGCCACTGGGAGTGACAGCTGTCACTCATCATCAGCACCAGCTGTCACTCATACAACTCATCACCATCACCTTAAAGGCCGGACTGCAACTCCACCTCCTCGCCAAGAAATCAGCTACCATAAGAGGTAATATTCTCTGCTGTCTGAACCCTGACGTATTGTCTGAACTTCTTTGCAGCCGTTTTCCTGTGGTTTGCCTTATCTGAGGGATTGGCGTTAGGTGTGACCAGCGACGGCTTCGCTTCACACTCCAACCAGATAAGTGGTTAGACAGGAGCTGCACGAGTGTGTGATTGAAGGTGGAGGTGCTCCCTCCCAAAAGAACACAGACTGTGGGATTACTGAGTGTGCGAACTCACACTCATCAACTCTGTTTCTGTTCTCTGCCAGCAGTACCAGGTCTGACAGCTGGAGACGGTGGCCACCTGGTGATCCAGGACTTGGCGGCTCCGGTGTTCTTCAGATCCGTTGGTGGTGAGGGCCATGTGGGATCCGGCTCGGTTCTGGACGGACGTCTCCTATCCTCAAGCCTGCCCACACGTCACTCAACATATAATTGTTTGTAGTTCCAAGAACTGTATTTATCTGCATTCCGTTGTGCACTTCACAACATTAAATTGTTACTGTTTGGCTTATCCATTGCCCGTTCATTTAATGCCCCCTATTGTGGGTCCGTGTTCCTACACTTTCACAACACACTTATTTACGTGGTCTATTAGATAATAAACCGACCCTTTTATTTTATTTTATTTTTTAACTATATGGATTTGAATGACGTGCGATTACACCAATCATGCTTGAACCCTCGTGCGCATGCGTGAGTTTTTTCACACGTGTCGGTGACGTCATTTCCCTGTGGGCAGGCCTTGAGTGAGATGTGGTCCAGCCCTCTCGGCTGAATTCCTTTGTTTCACACGCTGCTCAAGACGGCGCGCGTTGCTTTATCAACATTTTTTCTGGACCTGTGAGGAATATCCGAGTGGACACTATTCGAGAAATTAAGCTGGTTTTCGGTGAAAAGTTTAACGGCTGATGAGAGATTATGGGGTGTTTCTGTTGGTGTAAGGACTTCCCACAGAGCAGGATGTCGTGCAGCGCTTGCAGGCGCCGTTGTCGGCCTGTTTCGACCTGAAAACATCCTAATTTAAGGCTTAATTCACCCAGGACATCGTGAGAGAACAGAGAAGATTCAGAAGAGGCCGGCATGAGGACTTTATGCGGATTCCACTGTTTAAGGACATTTTTTAATGAAAGACGTGCGCGCAAATTCGCCGAGTCATTTCCGTGACGACTCGACGAATCTGTGTGCGCCGCGACAGGAAAAATACCTCCGTGTTGAAAACCATTTGTAAAATTCAGGCGGCTTTTGATGGCTTTCAACAAGTGAGTAACTGAGAAATTGTTTAACAGCTTGGGCATGTTCCAACTTTCCCGTTAAGGTTTCCAACGGAGGTGTTTTTCCTGTCGCGACCCCCCCGCTGTCGGGTCCGGCCCGACATGCGACTCTGCCCGCACGTTCTTTCATTACAAAATGTCCGTTAACAATGGAATGTACGAATAAACTCCTCATGCCGACTTCTTCTGAAAGTTCTCTGTTCTCTGACGACTTACTGGGTCAACAGAGCCTGAAATGTGAAAGTTTTCAACTTGAAACGGTGAGACACTGCCGCCTCGAAGCGCAGATCGCCATCAGGCGCCATGGGCTGTCCTTAAAGCGACAGTTACAGACCAAAATCTCTCATCTGCCGTTAAAATTTTTACCGAAAACCAGCTGAATTTATCGAATGGTGTCCACTCAGTTGTGCCTTACAGTTTTGAAAAAATTTTGATCAAACAAAGCAGCAGTCTCTGAGCCATTCCTAAACAATGAAAAAAACGACGAGAGGGTGGACGACTCCTCACTCAAAGACTGCCCACAGGCGAATGACGTAACCGACAGGTGTGAAAAAACTCTCGCATGCCCACGAGGGTTCAAGCATGTCTGATGTAATCACACGTGATTCAAATCCATATGGTTTTTGAAAAAATAATAAGGTCGGATACTTTTCTAATAGACCTCGTATTTCTGTATGTATGTATTTATTTATTTATGTATGTTCATTGTTAGTTGGTTTTATATTTTCTGTTGTGTTTTTATTCAGGTTCTTTTTGTCTCTTTCTCTAAAATTGTATATAATCATTAGATTAGTTATTATTACTATTATTGTTGTGGTTGCTATTATTATTAATATATAAACAAAATAAAAAAAAATACAATTTGTAATACATTTGACTCTTTTACGACAACAAATGCTTTTTATACAGAAAACAATGCACCCGAACGTACTGACAGCTGCAACTGCTTAATGTTAAGTTTAACATTGAAAATGCCATAGACATGCTAACGTGTTAGCATCGGTCTCATTTATAAGTTATAAAATACATCTATCAACTGTTTCAGAAGACCATAACAGGTTGGTTTAACGTAAAAAAGGTAAATAATACTCACAGACGTATGCTCTTTAGGGTTTTAGCGGGGGAAAATTAAGATAAAGCGAAAGAAAAAGTGAATCAACGAAGCAATGATCAAAGCACTGCTTTGATCTGCGAATCACTGCTTTGATTGGTTCAAGGTTCAAAGCAAAGCCGCGCTGCAGAAAAGTTGATTACAGACCTGCTGCAGGGTCTGTAATCAATGTAGAGAAATTATAATTTTCGTGACAAACACCCCCAAAAACAACTCTGAAGGACCGATAAGGGAATCGTTAAGTAAAAAGGTTATTGATGTCGGTGGATCGAATCATTTCTTAGCGATACCCAAAAGGAACCGGTTCTCGATACCCATCCCTAGTCCTCACGCGATGTCTTTCATTCTACTGAAGCTCTTGCTAAAACTGTAATTCCAGTTGAAGGCTAAGTTCCACTTCATATTGCCATTTTGTTGTTTAGAATTTAAAATGCAACATTGCCTAAACTCTTTGGGGTCAGTGGATGTGCCTGGATGTCCAACTCAGTTTTTTGGTCACAGACATCATTTGACCAGTTTCTGAAAATACAGTATCATCTCCAGTTTCAATCCCTTTTCTTTGTCTGTCAGTTCAGCAGGCTTAGTCAAACTGTGCTGCTGCTCGATTTAGGAGTCAGACGTATTGACACTGCCACAAAATACTCATGAATGCTAATAAAATAAAAAAAAACCTGTCCTGCCAGCCTGAAAACACTTTTTATTTTTTATGTCATCCAACAGACAGTGCATACCATCATTAAAAAAAAAAAAAACATATCAATGTGCTATTTTAACAGGATTGACAAATTCCCTCACAACAGAACAAATGGGCATTTTTTTGTGAGGGCCTTTCCCCTTTTCAAACAATGACAGATAGTTATGGATATTTTCAGTTAGAGTGAAACAGAAAACATCAAACTGCCTTTCCAGGGAACTTTAATTTCTTTTTTTCTTTTTTGCTCACTTCAGGAGCACAATGCAACTCTGTACATCGTGATATCGGTTAGATTATCACATGGGATTTAATTTTTGCCGTGGTTATTTGCAGCACACAGCAGCCTGGTGAGAGGATTTTCACCACAGGCTGTAGTGTGGATCCTGTGCACTCTGCGCTGTCCTGGTTCCATGCTGGAGGTGAGTTTCATGTTTAATAATGCTGTCACGGCCTGGGATACAGTTCCACATCACACCTCCTACAAAGATTAGGTGATCAAGTAATAATATGTATATTACAGCGGTGAGATTCGTTCAGCTCTAACATGTGCGATGACGCATTACTGCACATGAGACCACAGAGAGGCGCAGCAGCGCATGGTGCTTTTGGTTTGATTGTGCGCTGTTCACATTCACTGTATATGATGAATGCGTGCCACACACATTATTACGTAACATTTCCTTCACCCTCCCTGTCCGGGGTCCAGTGGAGGTGGAGGCTTTGCTGTGACCAATCGATCTCAGAGCTCAATCAGTCGCAATCAGATCATTTCAGATGCTGTTTTGATGCCGTCAGTGGCCGGATGTGTCATTCTGATACCATTTGGCCTCTATCGGCATATGTGTGATTGAGTTTTAGAGATATAACCTCCTTGGTGCTGGATCAGCCAAATAAAACTCAGTTTGAAGTGGTATTGGTTTAATTTAAACCCTAATTTACCATCCCGGAATGGTTGAGGTCAGTCCTTCCTCGTCTCTCTGAGGTGACATTAACTGTGGCGCTCAGCAGCAGCTTGAAGGCCGACCCTCAAAGATGACCCTTCTTCATTGTGACAGCAGGAGCTTCTGATTTGTCAGGGATATAATGAACCGATCCCAAAGCGAGACCACAGGGATGCTCTTCTTCATAGTTTATTGTCCAATATACAGCTGTTAGTAAGTAAGTAAGTAAGGTTTATTTATATAGCACCTTTCAAGATAGAAATCACAAAGTGCTTCACATAAGAACAGAGAAATTAAAAACAGCAGAAACATAAAACCATAAAAACTAGGTAAAAGCCAGCCTATACAAAAGGGTCTTTAGCTTCCCTTTAAATCTCTTCCTATAGATGAGAGGGTGATCTGGGATTATCGCCTGTCACTTTGTATTTTTGGTCCCTGTTGCCTCAGGGGTCATGAAAGAAATAACTTTCTCAACCTGTATGTTTCTCTGGAGATTCTCTCTCTCTCTCTGTCTCTCACACACACACACAGAGCAAACCTCTACGTGTGATTTCTGTTGAGCCGGCTCAGCTCTTCCAACAGTTGACCTTCCGGTTAATTGCAAAGTGCTCTCTGACCATCTGGCATTCATTCTTCCTTTTTCTCTGCCCACTTAATCTCTCTGTTTGGGTTGTTATGTCCCATAATGCAGTGGGCAGGGAAACACCCTGAACAGGTTGGTTGTCCATCATCACACAGTCATAATACGACCTTATGAAATTTGCCAGATACCCAATTTCCTTTCAGATTGTAGCATTCGAGATGATTGTTCCGATTGGTCCGGCTTTTCACTTCCACCACTCTCTCAACTTTCCTGACCTTGACAAGGAGCATGTTGAGGACGGTGAGTCATCTATCAGTGAAGAGATGGAAATCTACACGTGGAGTCCCTGCTCTCCTTTGAATGCCTCCAGGAAAAGTTACCTCTATCAAAACCAATTATTCCAGACACTGCTGCTCCACAGGGAAATGAAAGAGAAAACGTCTTGCAGCTCAGTGCATTCCCACATTCCCTTCTGTGGAATGAACCGCTCAACCCATTCAAGTATTGAGATAGAGAAATGCTATTGTCGCAATAACTTTGTATAGGCTGATGCAAACTGCTTTCCGTTTATCATGATTGTCTGTCCGTCTAATTGTGGTGATCGACAACAGCTGAATTGATTTGCTTTCAGCGAACTACCAGTGGATCATCCAAGATCACAGAGAGGTGTTCTATCTATCTATCTATCTATCTATCTATCTATCTATCTATCTATCTATCTATCTATCTATCTATCTATCTATCTATCTATCTATCTATCTATCTATCTATCTATCTATCTATCTATCTATCTATCCTATCTATCTATCTATCTATCTATCTATCTATCTATCTATCTATCTATCTATCTATCTATCTATCTATCTATCTATCTATCTATCTATCTATCTATCTATCTACTTACTAATATAATTCTGGGCTGATTCAAATCATGAAACTGTACCGTGTACAGTAGCACATGCTCCTGTACATCATACATATGTTATTTCTTAGCAAAACTACATATCAAGTTATTAACTGTATGGATTTAAAGGCAATACAGTGGAACCTCAGTTTTAGAACTTAATGCTTCAATATGATCTCTTTCTTCACCTCTGTTGTGATTTTCACAACTTTTCTCTTCCGTTTTTCACTTTTGCTTCCTTTCTTAACTACTTAACAGACAAAATAAATAAATAAATAAATAAATAAATAACATAAAATAAAGAAAATCCAGTGTACGTAATCCAAAGTCCAGTTGGACGTGTGTGTTCACAGAATGTTCACAGAACAACGGCTGCACTGTGACTGTTGCACATTATGTCGGAAGCCAGATGCTCTTCTTCTTGTTCTTCTTTGGAATTCAATGGTGGTTGGCAGGAGGCTGGATGTTGTACACAAACTGAGATTTTGTACGAAAACCGGTGCATGTTTTGTTCAAAAAACATGTTCATGAAGCTTTTTGTTGGTAAACAGAGCAGTTCGAAAATTAGATTCCACTGTAATAAACGTGTCAAACATGGATCATCTATTTCATTTTGTAAGTCTTCACAGATTAAATATATCATAGATGTTTTGATCCAAGTTCAAAATTTTATGGCACAACTTCCAAACGTTTGGACAGATGTTCCCATTCAGTTGAATGGGAACATCTGCCCAACCTTTTGAGTGGTAGTGTATGTTAAATGCCCTTTTTTGAAATAAGTGTTTCATGTTGAAAATACAACTTTTTAGTAAAGGGTTATATTATAGTATAGAGCAGGGGTGGCCAAGCTCAGTCCTCAAGAGCCACCTTCCTAACACTCTTAGTTGTCTCCCTGCTCCAACACACCTGAATCCAATGAAAGACTCGTTAGCAGACTTTTAATGAGACTTTCATTGGATTCAGGTGTGTTGGAGCAGGGAGACAACTAAGAGTGTCAGGAAGGTGGCTCTCGAGGACCGAACTTGGCTACCCCTGGTAAAGAGTATAGACATAGACATTTCCAACAAGCTGATATAGGGCAATGTGTGTTAGACTTTGTAGCTTAATCACAGTGAGGTGATGCTTCTCAAAAATATCCCATTCCCAGTTCTCTAAGAAACATCCTGTTCCTATACCTGTTGATGGGAAGGGGTTGATATTAGCATTAAGGCGTCATCTCTCTCTGACAGACCTGGTGAGGGTATCACTCAGAGTATGCAGGATTTCAAATGGAGTCATGTACTTGCTTGGACTTTTTTAAGATCTCCGTGCTGTTTTTAGCACCATATACCATCAGAAACTACATCATCTAAGTGGAATTAAAAGAAGAGCAACAAGTCAGTTTAAGTCCTTCTTATCTGATTGATCTGAATTTTCATATCTCAATTTTACAACAAATCCTCAACACACAAACGTTAGCAATGCAGTTCTGCAGGGTACTATGCTTGGCCCAATATTATTCACATTATACATAGTTTCTTTTGACAGTCTTATTTAGAGAAACACATCATTGACTTTATTATACAGATGATACACATTTGAAACATGACAGAATCGTCATTATTATGATTGTTAATATTATTATTATTACTGCAAGGGTTGGATGAAAAGTAATGCCTCCAAGAAAATTACTTGTGACTGGATGGGAATATTTTAAGGAGTGAAACACACACACACACACACACACACACACACACACACACACACACACACACACACACACACACACACACACACACACACACACACACACAAAAAAATCCTTTGTATTTACACTTTGATTATATACCTTCATTTTTCAACATATTCACCAGATATCTGAACATTTCTGCCAACAAAGCCGTCATGGAAGAACTCCACCTTCTGTTTCCGCAGCCACACTCCTGACTGCTGTCTGAATTTCATTATCTGTATCGTAGTGATTTCCATGAAGGTCTTCCTTCATTTTAGGGAAAGATGGAAATCAACTGTATGTTGAATGTGTCAAGTTTCAGCTTCCTCAGCTCTTCCATGGTGACATGAGAAGTGTGTGGCTTAGCGCTGTCATGTTGCAGAAAAACAGTTTCTTTCTCTCTTCGAATTCTCCGTAAGCACTTTTTTAAATCTTCTGATTATCAAGCAAAATAATGTCACCCACTCGCTCTTGTGAAATTCCGACTGTGCAGGCAAGTTCTTAGTGATTCGGTTCTCCTGAATCAACTCGTCAACTCGTTTCTTGT
Source organism: Thalassophryne amazonica (assembly GCF_902500255.1). Taxonomy (NCBI): domain Eukaryota; kingdom Metazoa; phylum Chordata; class Actinopteri; order Batrachoidiformes; family Batrachoididae; genus Thalassophryne; species Thalassophryne amazonica. Next base: position 152,292,396 of record NC_047104.1, on the reverse strand, counting down.
GAAACACACAATTCCATTGTTCCAGCTTTGTCATCTTTGTATCTGTTGGCCCAGGCCCACACAGTGCCAACATCAACACGACTTGCATTCTTTGATGAATTTCCAGTGGAGCAACACCTTCTGCTGTCAAGAACTCAATGACAGACCATTGCTCAAAACGTAGTGACAAAAGCTTCCTTTACAGGGTTCCATTGTTGCTGCAGTAACAAAGCAGCATTTCACTGTGATAAGCTTGGTGATAAGTGAAATGGCACAGGGGAAGCTATTGAATGTATTAAAACCTGTTTTGTGCCAATGCTGCCAACTCTTGGCGAAAAAAGAAATGGAATCATCACTTTACAGTCAACCCTCCTATTATTATGAATACAACTTTAAGGCAAAGCCTTGGAGCGAACATTGATGTAGGTTGATGTAAATATATCATGTCAATTGTATGCGATACACCATAGTTCAAAATTACTTGGGTGTATTAAGGTCTTGAGATGAAGGTATTTTAAACTGACGATTTGTTAATGATAAACTATTCTAGGCTTTAATGGTAAAACATATGGGTTTATTAAAGGTATTCATGAAAATATCATTGGTAAGTAAAATATCAAGAATAGAAACTTCTGTATTCTTGAGATTGATAGATTTTTTTTGAATAATCAATGTCATTTGCAGCAACAGAAAATATGTTTATGTCACCAACATTAATGAGCGAAGTTCCTCACCATCTCACCATGTCATTTAGGTCCAGTAGACTTTTTTCAGTAAAATGGTTCTGAGGGATATTAGCATGGCTAAAAACGTTCATGGCCTTATTCATCCCCCACCATTTTAAGCATATTTCTTTATTTGCCTCTGACATACCTGGAAGCTCCTCACCATCTCAACATGTCATTTAGGTCCTTCACACTTTTTTCAGTAAAATGGCTCTGGAAAACATTAGCATGGCTAAAACCCTTCAACCTCAACCAGGGCTCCCCACCATTTCAAGCATACAAAACACATACAATAAAGTTAATTTTCAATTAACCAGGTTAGTCCCATTGAGACTGAGACCTCTTTTGCAAAGGAGACCTGAGCAATTATAAAGTGTCCAATTTATCTAACCTGTATGTGTTTAAATGTGGGAGGAACCCAGAGCACCCAGAGGAAACCCACGCAAACACGGGAGGAACATGCAAACCCCATACTGAAAGGCCACAGGTGGGAGTCGAACCCATGACCTTCTTGCTGTGAAGCAGCAATGCTAACCACTAAGCCACCATGCTACCGTAAAACAGCACACAAAAACAAAAGATGTAACAACACCACTAGGTATTAAAGGCCAGCGGAATTTTTTTGTTTTGTTTTGCTTAAATTTAAATATTTTGGTACTACCCTTATTTTGAAATCAGAGACGGGTTTTTGGTCTATTGACTCAGTCACATATGCGGGCACTCTGTCTGTGAAGTTTTAGCAACATGCTTAGTAATGCCGGCGACTGATCTCATGCAGGAGCGAACCGGAAGTGACATTCTGCAACCGAATCTTCCATTTTTTTTTTTTTTTTTCCGCGACCGTATTAATTGTTCCTGAACGTTATTTTAGATATCACATCATGTGACCTTCGGTTCTAGGGGTCCTTAAGGTGGATGAGGTGAACACTTTTCTGTCAAGGAAACAAACTGGAAGTGATGTTCCGCAGTCTGACGCAGAAACAAACCGGAAGTGACGTTGTCGTGAACGGGTCCTCATGGTGGATGAAACGGATGGCATGGCACATCATGTGACCATTCAAAATGGCCGCACCCATGGTTCCAGGGGTCCTCATGGTGGATGAGGCGGATGGCCCAGTTGGATTGTTTTTATTTATTCATTTTTTTGTCATCACCCGAACATTCGGTATTGAGTATTCTGACCTTCTTATTAAAATGATGCATATTTTCCAACTCCAAGCTACACTGGATTTGAGCCATTGTGTCATTAGGGAGGGTGTGGCCTAAAGTGATTAATATCCTATATCAAGGTGTGCATAATTATTAGGCAGCATCTTTATTCATTCATTCATTTTCTATACTTGCTTTGTGTAATTAAGGGTCATGGGTGTGTCTGTCACAAGGCCACATATAGACAGACAAACACATTCACACCTACGGACAGTTTGAAGTGTCCAGTCCACCTGAACCTGCATCTCTTTGGATGTGGGAGGAGGCCGGAGCACCCAGAGGGAACCCACACAAACATGGGGAAAACAAGCAAATTCCACACAGAAAGGCCCCACGTGGGAAGTGATCCTACAACCTTCTTGCTGTGAGGCTCAGCATCTTTACCTCGAGCAAACTGGGATAAAAAAAGATTTAACAGGCACTGAAATGTAAAAACAAACAAAACATCTTCCAGAAGGATGCAACATTCATGAAATAGCTAAACTAATGAGGCGTGATCTCCAAACCATCAAACATTTTGTTGCAAACAGTCAAGAGGGTTGCAGGAAAGCTGTGGAGAAAAAAAAAGAACAAATTAACTGCAAAATAATTCACAAGAATTAAACATGATGCTACCAGGAATTATTATCTTCCAGTAGCACCATATTCCAGAACTGCAACATACATGGATTGTCCAGAAGTCCAAGGTGTTCAGCACTCAGAGACATGGACAAAGAAATGAAGGCTGAAACACAACCACCATTGAATAAGACTAACAAATGGAAATGTCTAGATTGGTCCAAGAAATATCTGAAAACAGACTTTCCAAAGGTTTCCTGGACAGATGAAATGAGAGTAACTCTTGATGGACCAGATGAGTGAACCTGTGGCTGGACCACTCATGGACACACAGCACTGCTTCCAGTCTGATGCCAGCAAGGTGGAGGAGAGTTACTGTGACAGGCTGCTGTTATTAAGGCTGAGCTAGTTGGACCTTTTCAAATTGATGATGAAACAACAGCTGACAGACGTCACTGACGGCCCTGTCCTGCTGTCATACTCATGTCCACGTCTACGTAGACATCTGACAACAAGTCTATTTAATCCCAGAAATTCTTTGAATTTTTGAAGGGTCAATGAATCAGATTTACTTTGTACAGCAGATACTCCTGGAGATGATTCTGTGCACAAAACCACAATTGCCTCCAAACACTGATCATTACAAGCAAAACAAGCGACTGAAGTGCACGAACTGGGACACGGGTTGCTGATGATGGTGGGAGCAGAAACAGATGGAAGGACAGTCACTGTGGATATCAGAGGCCAAATCCTGAGGAGGCTCAGAATGGGGTTCAGAAAAGGGTTCAGAACGGTGCTCAAAACAGGACTCAGAACGGTGCTCAGAACGGGACTCAGAACGGGGTTCAGAACGAGGCTCAGAACAGGACTCAGAACGGTGCTCAGAACGGTGCTCAGAACGGTGCTCAGAACGGGGTTCAGAACGAGGCTCAGAACAGGACTCAGAACGGTGCTCAGAACGGTGCTCAGAACGGTGCTCAGAACGGGGTTCAGAACGAGGCTCAGAACAGGACTCAGAACGGTGCTCAGAACGGGGCTCAGAACGGGGTTCAGAACGAGGCTCAGAACAGGACTCAGAACGGGGCTCAGAACGGTGCTCAGAACGGTGCTCAGAACGGGGTTCAGAACGAGGCTCAGAACAGGACTCAGAACGGTGCTCAGAACGGTGCTCAGAACGGTGCTCAGAACGGGGTTCAGAACGAGGCTCAGAACAGGACTCAGAACGGTGCTCAGAACGGGGCTCAGAACGGGGTTCAGAACGAGGCTCAGAACAGGACTCAGAACGGTGCTCAGAACGGTGCTCAGAACGGTGCTCAGAACGGGGTTCAGAACGAGGCTCAGAACAGGACTCAGAACGGTGCTCAGAACGGGGCTCATAACAGGACTCAGAACGGGGCTCATAACAGGACTCAGAACGGTGCTCAGAACGGGGCTCAGAACAGGACTCAGAACGGGGCTCATAACAGGACTCAGAACGGGGCTCATAACAGGACTCAGAACGGGGCTCATAACAGGACTCAGAACGGGGTTCAGAATGAGGCTCAGAACAGGGTTCAGAATGGTGTTCAGAACGGTGCTCAGAACGGGGCTCAGAACAGGACTCAGAACGGTGCTCAGAACGGGACTCAGAACGGGGCTCATAACAGGACTCAGAACGGGGTTCAGAATGAGGCTCAGAACAGGGTTCAGAATGGTGTTCAGAACGGTGCTCAGAACGGGGCTCAGAACAGGACTCAGAACGGTGCTCAGAACGGGACTCAGAACGGGGCTCAGAACAGGACTCAGAACGGGGCTCATAACAGGACTCAGAACGGGGTTCAGAATGAGGCTCAGAACAGGGTTCAGAATGGTGTTCAGAACGGGGCTCAGAACAGGACTCAGAACGGGGTTCAGAACGAGGCTCAGAACAGGGTTCAGAATGGTGTTCAGAACGGGGCTCAGAACAGGACTCAGAACGGTGCTCAGAACGGGGCTCAGAACAGGACTCAGAACGGGGTTCAGAACGAGGCTCAGAACAGGGTTCAGAATGGTGTTCAGAACGGGGCTCAGAACAGGACTCAGAATGGAGTTCAGAACGGGGCTCAGAACAGGGTTCAGAACGGGGCATCAGGACAAGGCTCAGAACAGGGCTCAGAATGGGTTTCAGAACGGGACTCAGAACAAGGTTCAGAATGAGGCTCAGAACAGGCTTCAGAACAGGCTTCAGAACGGGGCTCAGAACAGGGCTCAGAACGGGCTTCAGAACAGGGCTCAGAACGGGGTTCAGAAAGAGGCTCAGAACGGGTCTCAGAACGGGCTTCAGAACGGGCTTCAGAATGGGCTTCAGAACGGGGCTCAGAACAGGGCTCAGAACGGAGCTCAAAACAGGGTTCAGAACGGGGCTCAAAACAGGGTTCAGAACGGGGCTCAGAACAGGGTTCAGAACGGGGTTAAGAACAGGGTTCAGAACGGGGCTCAAAACAGGGTTCAGAACGTGGCTCAGAACAGGGTTCAGAACGGGGTTAAGAACATGGCTCAGAACAGGGTTCAGAACGGGGCTCAGAATGGGCTTCACAACATGCTTCAGAACGAGGTTCAGAATGGGGCTCAGAACGGGCTTCAGAATGGGCTTCAGAACGGGGCTCAGAATGGGGCTCAGAACGGGCTTCAGAACGGGGCTCAGAATGGGGCTCAGAACGGGGCTCAGAACGGGGTTCAGAAGGGGTCTTCAGAACAGGGCTCAGAACAGGGCTCAGAACGGGGCTCAGAAAGGGGCTCAAAACAGGGTTCAGAATGGGGCTCAGAACAGGGTTCAGAACGGGGTTAAGAACAGGGCTCAGAACAGGGTTCAGAACGGGGCTCAGAATGGGCTTCACAACATGCTTCAGAACGAGGCTCAGAATGGGGCTCAGAATGGGCTTCAGAATGGGGCTCAGAATGGGGCTCAGAATGGGCTTCAGAATGGGCTTCAGAATGGGCTTCAGAACGGGGCTCAGAATGGGGCTCAGAACGGGCTTCAGAACGGGCTTCAGAACGGGGCTCAGAATGAGGCTCAGAATGGGCTTCAGAATGGGCTTCAGAACGGGGCTCAGAATGGGGCTCAGAACGGGCTTCAGAACGGGGCTCAGAATGGGGCTCAGAACGGGGCTCAGAACGGGGTTCAGAAGGGGTCTTCAGAATGGGGCTCAGAATGGGCTTCACAACATGCTCCAGAACGAGGCTCAGAATGGGGCTCAGAACGGGCTTCAGAACGGGGCTCAGAATGGGGCTCAGAACGGGCTTCAGAACGGGGCTCAGAATGGGGCTCAGAACGGGGCTCAGAATGGGGTTCAGAAGGGGTCTTCAGAACGGGGCTCAGAACGAGGCTCAGAATGGGGCTCAGAACGGGCTTCAGAATGGGGCTCAGAACAGGGTTCAGAATGGGGCTCAGAACAAGGCGTAGAATGGGCTTCAGAACGAGGCTCAGAATGGGGCTCCGAATGAGGCTCAGAATGGGGCTCCAAATGAGGCTCAGAATGGGGCTCAGAACGGGCTTCAGAACGGGGCTCAGAACGGGGTTCAGAACAGGGCTCACAACAGGGTTCAGAATGGGGTTCAGAACAGGGCTCACAATAGGGTTCAGAATGGGGTTCAGATTGGGGTTCAGAACGGGGTTCAGAGTTCAGAACGGGGTTCAGAACGGGGTTCAGAGTTCAGAATGGGGTTCAGAACGGGGCTCACAATAGGGTTCAGAATGGGGTTCAGATTGGGGTTCAGAACGGGGTTCAGAGTTCAGAACAGGGCTCAGATCGGGGCTCAGAACAGGGTTCAGATTGGGGTTCAGATCGGGGATCAGAACAGGGTTCAGATTGGGGTTCAGATCGGGGCTCAGAACAGGGTTCAGATTGGGGTCCAGAACGGGGCTGTCTGTCACTGTCAGCGTCACATGAAGCATTCTGCCATCTAAACCTGCTTCCCTCTTCAAATCAAGTTCTGCTCACAGAGGCACTTCTCGATGCTGTCGCTGTGAAATCTGAACACAGGGCTGCAGGGTGGGTGACTGGGAAGAGTTGGAGTTTGCATCACAAAGTCTGCAGGTGCACTATGTTGTTGTTTTTGGTGGTGGTGGTGGTGGGGTTGCCTCCACATATGCAGCTGCTGAAATTCAAACAGCAGCTCTCACTAAGCCGACAGATGCAAATATAAAACATGATGCTAGTGGTGAGTTTGGAGTTTTGAATACACAGACATTCACCAACCAGTGTTTTTGATTTCATTTACTTGTGTTTTGTCATTTTTACCCAAGGCCCAAATCTGGACATCGGGTATTGTGACGACTTTGTGTCCATCCGTCTGCCTGTGTTCAGTATAACTTCAGTCCTGTTCCTGCCAGAATCTTCAAATTCACAGGGAGCATTCTTGGGACACAGTCCTTGGAGAAGTTCAAAGATGGCTAACCTTGACCTATTATAAGAGGTTAAAAGATCACATTCTGTTTCCTGTTTTTACCCTCATATGGCTGAGGGTATTTTAGCATTGCGTTATATGTAATGTTTTGTAAACACCAGGTAACTTAATATTTAGGTACTATGTTGTTCATTATTTTAGTTTACTCACTGTTACCAGCTATATCACATTGGACCTGAGTTACTAAGGCCCCATAAACAGGTGCTAACTTCTTTGGGTATTCCAAATGTTTTGTGGGTGATTGGTAAAATAATCTTGCTCATGTCAGCGGATGGTAACATGATGCATACAGCAGTATGCAAATGAGGATTTCACATGTTCATGACTGTAAGCGCAAAACAAAATTCCTCAGCCACTTGCAGCTATGCATAACACAAGACATTCTGAATTGAAAAACTGAAAATAAAAAAATAAATGTGCCTTAAAAGTAGTTTGCCACAGGAAGTTTGTCAATATCTTGAATACTGTCAAGACAATAGCTTGACAGTATTCAAGATATTTTTATTGTCACCCTGGTTTCATTCATATTTCGCATAAGGGTGTACTTGGGTGATCCCCGACACTCTGTATTAGTGATTTGTGGGGACCGGGGGGGGGGGGGGGGTGTCATCTCCTGATGGCTCTTGTTTGGAACAGACCAAGCCATGTGCAAGATTTGAATTTCTGTCTTTTGTCATACATGTCCTTTAATTTTTTACAATTTGATGTGCACTCCTTATTAGGGATGCACTGATGCGCAATTTTTCACTTCCAAGCCAATCCCGATACCTGAATTTGGATATCTGCCGATACCGATACCGATAGAACACCATGGAAGAGAGTTCTCTGAAACAGCCCGGCTTCAGAAAACCTTCCTGTCTCCTCCTCCCGCTCGGCAGTAAACAAGCAGAGAGCAAACAACAGCAGTTGAGAGGATTCACAGTGGCTCTTCTTCGGTATCGGAAAATGTCGCAGGTTGGATCGGTATTTTCCGATATGTGAATTACGTCTGTATCAGAACCCAATACCAATCCGGGATCGGATCGGTCCCTTCCCTACTCCTTAAGCTGGGTAATGTGTTGTGTGGGCCGCCAGAAGAGGAGGTACTGCTAGCCCACCACCAGAGGGCGCCCTGCCTGAAGTGCGGGCTTCAGGCACGAGAGGGCGCTGCCGCCACGGACACAGCCGAGGGTGACAGCTGTCACTCATTATCTCTTGACAGCTGTCACCCATCTACTCAACATCATCTCACTCCATAAAGACCAGACGTCATCTCCACCTCATTGCCGAGATATCGTACTTCTATGGAGGTAACTTTCTCTGCCTGTATTAATTGAGTCCAAGAGCTATTGTGTTGCAGCTGTCAACCAGAGGACCGGCGTGGGTCGCGACTGTTTCGTCCTACGTCCCGTCAGATAAGTGGTTAAACAGACGCTGCACGAGTGTGTGTTAGAGGTGGAGGTGGCATTCCCACCGTTGTTGTTACTGGGTGTACACACACCCACACTTGACTGTCTTTGTTCTTCGCCAGCAGTACCAGATCCGACAGTCGGGGATGGTGATCACCTGGGAATTCGGGACTTGGCGGCTCCAGTATTCACCAGGTTCGGTGGCGGCGGAAATCGTGTGGTTCCGGCTCTTCTCAGGACAGACGTCTTCTATCCTCGAGCCTGCCCACACGTCACCTCTGTGGATTGACTGTTATCAGATTCTGAAATTGTCTGTGTATTCGTTGTGCACCTTCACAACATTAAATTGTTACTTTTTTGGCTCATCTATTGACCGTTCATTTGCACCCCCTGTTGTGGGTCCGTGTCACTACACTTTCACAACATAATGTCTTTATTTGTTTTTATGACGAAATGGTTCGATATAAGCTATAAGATTTACAATTACTGATAGAAATGGGTTTTTTTTAACTGGTAAATTACTGCCATTATCAAACTACTCATCAGAAAAGTTCAGCCACAAATTCTCACCTTGAAGTGCTGAATTCGATTGGAGCTGGACCCCTCCAAGACAATAATATGGTTGTTTGAATCTATTCCTGTATAAATCTGGCTTTGTGATTGGGGTCAGTGGGTGTAATTCACCTGATGGGACTCATTCCAATAGATTTGTTCACAGATGGTGAGTAGGTGTGATTTAAGAGAACCTTCAGCAATTCTCTCGTATTTTGAGTTTTTTCATCACCATGAAAAAAATGTAAGAGTGTTCAGTTAGTCAGACACTATGCTGACGACAGGTCAGTGTAACACCGTAGTCCGATCCATCTAGACAACCCCCTCCACTGACAGATTGCATCAGGTTATTGCTTTAACTTCATAATCCTCCCAGAGTTCTGCAGCAGAGGCACATCTCTGCACCATCACATGTCCAGCGCCATACTGACACCAAACACTACACACCATTACAGCCCCATATGGTCTGTTTTACTGGGTACCAGCATCTTTTTTAACTTGATCTGAATGATGATGAAGTGGATGCGGCCTCATGCAGCCTCCAGGAAAAAAACAAAACAAAACAGCATACCCAGCAGTTTTTTTTCAGGGTAGACTATGATTTTTGGGTGACTGCTCCGACTGGTCTTGAGTTGAAAATCCTTGAACTTTTTTGAAAGACACACATTGCTGCAGCACCTTTTCAGGCAACTGGGAGGAGAGGTTTATTTTTGCTGATTTGTCGCTCAAACTGTACCACAGTGAAGACCAAAAAAAAAACTCTGTGATAGCAGATTGGGTAGAAGGTTCTTGTTGAGAGTGAGTACTTTTTATCACTGTACATTATAAGCTAGTATTTAACTGTTTGTTGTTGGTGTGAAAACAAATCCCAAGCGCAGGCATTTTCCCCCACTAAAACTACTGGGATGAAATCCATATGGGCCTTCTCTCAACACTTTTCTGCCAGATCCCCCCCTACCCCCCCACCACCACCACCACCACATAAAATTCACCCCCTACAGTTGTCATGAAGGACGAAACTAGCCATAGAGACCAAAACCGTTTCTTGTACCAAGCTGTAAACATGTTTATTTCTTCTCTAAAATTGGACATTTTAACATGGGCTTCTCTGGGAACCCACGCATTTTTGGAGGAAGCCTCAAGTGGCCAGTCAAGGAACTGCAACTTTTTCTTCTTCTGGGTGGCCTCATTTCGGACCCTCAGGGTTTAGAGTTTGAGAGAAACATAAAAATAATATAAAGTATAAAATATGTTACAAAGAAGATGAGCCTTTTCGGAGAACTTAACATTATCAGCAATAATTTGTAAGTAGTGAGAAAATGCAAGAATGCATCAATAGCTACATTTTCAATTTTACAGTTCAGGAAAAATTATGTTTGGAGTAAATTTAGAGTTCTACAAGTCAAAGCTGAATGGAGCAGTGATTGAATTTGTTCTTAAATGTGACATAATTCTGATTTGTAAGCGTCCAGGTTTGTCCCATAATCCACTGTAAAGATCAGATATCATGTCAGTCAGCACGTGCATGCATGCATGTGAATTAGGCAGCAGAGATGATGCGAGCTGACATGGCTGAGGCTCAGATGGGGATGTGTTTTGGTGTCTGGGCCTCCCAGCACAAACCAGCCCTCTTCCCTGCTGTTTCTTCCACTCCTTTTTATCCCATTTCCATCATGCTTTTCTGCCACAAGCAGTGTTCCTCTATCCTGCTCTCTTCTCTTGCCCTTTTCATTTGGGCACTTTGTCTTCCAGCGTTCTTATGTCTGTTCAAATCAGGGTTCTTCATTGTTTCAGGCGTGTGTGGTTTTTGCCCTAATTCTCTTACGTCTCTTCCCTGGTTCCTCTCCCAGCATCAGTAAAGAGTCTGTGGTTCCTCTTTGTTATCATAGTGATGGTCTCCCAGTTACAGTAAACTGAGGATGTTCACTCTCAGAGTAAAATGTACAGATTGTAATTTTTTATATATATATATACAGTGGTGGGCACAGATAACCAAAAAATTAACTTCGATAACAGATAATAAGATAACTGAAAAGTTATCTTTGATAAAGATAAACCGATAAACCACCCAAAAATGTATCAGAAGTTACAGATAATCGATAACCGATAAATTCCGGTGTTGTCTATGGGACATTTGCAGTTACTAAAGAGCTGAAATTGATTTTTAACACGACCGCTTTTGAAAGCATCAAAAGCGGTAAAAGACCTGAAGAATAAGCAATGAATGTTAGACCATGCTGCCCCCTGCAGGAAGCAGTACAGACAAATCCTGAGAGCACCCATGTAATCAACTCTTTACTACTCAATCATTTTTCTTTCAACATTCTGCCCCTGTTGGAAGCTCTTGTTTACAACAGCACTCTCACCACAGAGTCACACCAAGCGCAGCCATAAGGTCAACTCCCTATCAATTTCAACACTCCAGTCAGGCGGAGGTCTTGAAAAATAAAGTCATACTAACTTATGTTTTTTTGAAAATACTGATAGAATAACTCCATTAATGTCAATTCTGTCATTTGTACAAAGTTAAAATATAACATATATCTTTTAATGTTGAATAAGGCACTAATTCTGAGGTTTTGTAACAAACACAGACCGCAAAGCATTCTGGGTAAAAGTGCTAAACAGTGATTGGTTCAGTAATCCATTATGTAAACCAACACGTTAATGTGACGTGTGTCGTGTGTTGGTTTAAAGATAAATGTGCTTTTGTAAAATATTCTATTTTTATTTGTAAAAACAGGCATTTTTACGGAGCCCTGGAAGTGTCATCGCAGTTGCATGTTTTAAAACTTATATGATGTTGTAAAATGTGCTCTCAATATTAGTAAGTAAGTAAGTAAATTTATTTATATAGTGCCTTTCACAGGCATAAGTCCATGTACACGCGTTGTCGGGTATTTGTAAAACCGAATATCTTACCCTTTCAGTTTGGGGAAAAAACTTCATCCACACTACGTCATTTAAAAAAAAATCCATCCACATCGAACCGTATAAATGTGTTGTAATTAGTCTGCCAAACCTTTGGGTGGTGGTACTGATTGTCACTTCCACAAAAACTAAAAACATGGCGCCAACCTCATTCGTGTGGACCGATAAGGAGTCGGAATTACTTCTAACCGTAGTTTTAGAATACAAAGTTAACAAATATATGCACACAAAAAGCGCCTGGACAATGGACAATACCAACACTTTGAGAGCAGCCATGTACCCAGACGTTTAATACTGCCATGAACACTCCTGGCCAGTAGATCAATCAATCAATCAATCAATTTTTTATATAGCGCCAAATCACAATAAACAGTTGCCCCAAGGCGCTTTATATTGTAAGGCAAGGCCATACAATAATTATGTAAAACCCCAACGGTCAAAACGACCCCCTGTGAGCAAGCACTTGGCTACAGTGGGAAGGAAAAACTCCCTTTTAACAGGAAGAAACCTCCAGCAGAACCAGGCTCAGGGAGGGGCAGTCTTCTGCTGGGACTGGTTGGGGCTGAGGGAGAGAACCAGGAAAAAGACATGCTGTGGAGGGGAGCAGAGATCGATCACTAATGATTAAATGCAGAGTGGTGCATACAGAGCAAAAAGAGAAAGAAACAATGCATCATGGGAACCCCCCAGCAGTCTACGTCTATAGCAGCATAACTAAGGGATGGTTCAGGGTCACCTGATCCAGCCCTAACTATAAGCTTTAGCAAAAAGGAAAGTTTTAAGCCTAATCTTAAAAGTAGAGAGGGTGTCTGTCTCCCTGATCTGAATTGGGAGCTGGTTCCACAGGAGAGGAGCCTGAAAGCTAAAGGCTCTGCCTCCCATTCTACTCTTACAAACCCTAGGAACTACAAGTAAGCCTGCAGTCTGAGAGCGAAGCACTCTATTGGGGTGATATGGTACTATGAGGTCCCTAAGATAAGATGGGACCTGATTATTCAAAACCTTATAAGTAAGAAGAAGAATTTTAAATTCTATTCTAGAATTAACAGGAAGCCAATGAAGAGAGGCCAATATGGGTGAGATATGCTCTCTCCTTCTAGTCCCCGTCAGTACTCTAGCTGCAGCATTTTGAATTAACTGAAGGCTTTTTAGGGAACTTTTAGGACAACCTGATAATAATGAATTACAATAGTCCAGCCTAGAGGAAATAAATGCATGAATTAGTTTTTCAGCATCACTCTGAGACAAGACCTTTCTGATTTTAGAGATATTGCGGAAATGCAAAAAAGCAGTCCTACATATTTGTTTAATATGCGCTTTGAATGACATATCCTGATCAAAAATGACTCCAAGATTTCTCACAGTATTACTAGAGGTCAGGGTAATGCCATCCAGAGTAAGGATCTGCTTAGACACCATGTTTCTAAGATTTGTGGGGCCAAGTACAATAACTTCAGTTTTATCTGAGTTTAAAAGCAGGAAATTAGAGGTCATCCATGTCTTTATGTCTGTAAGACAATCCTGAAGTTTAGCTAATTGGTGTGTGTCCTCTGGCGTCATGGATAGATAAAGCTGGGTATCATCTGCGTAACAATGAAAATTTAAGCAATACCGTCTAATAATACTGCCTAAGGGAAGCATGTATAAAGTGAATAAAATTGGTCCTAGCACAGAACCTTGTGGAACTCCATAATTAACTTTAGTCTGTGAAGAAGATTCCCCATTTACATGAACAAATTGTAATCTATTAGACAAATATGATTCAAACCACCGCAGCGCAGTGCCTTTAATACCTATGGCATGAAGATCATTTGTAACCTTCACTAATGCTGTTTCTGTACTATGATGAATTGTAAAACCTGACTGAAACTCTTCAAATAGACCATTCCTCTGCAGATGATCAGTTAGCTGTTTTACAACTACCCTTTCAAGAATTTTTGAGAGAAAAGGAAGGTTGGAGATTGGCCTATAATTAGCTAAGATAGCTGGGTCAAGTGATGGCTTTTTAAGTAATGGTTTAATTACTGCCACCTTAAAAGCCTGTGGTACATAGCCAACTAACAAAGATAGATTGATCATATTTACGATCGAAGCTTTAAATAATGGTAGGGCTTCCTTGAGCAGCCTGGTAGGAATGGGGTCTAATAAACATGTTGATGGTTTGGATGAAGTAACTAATGAAAATAACTCGGACAGAACAATCGGAGAGAAAGAGTCTAACCAAATACCGGCATCCTGAAAGCAGCCAAAGATAACGATACGTCTTTGGGATGGTTATGAGTAATTTTTTCTCTAATAGTTAAAATTTTGTTAGCAAAGAAAGTCATGAAGTCATTACTAGTTAAAGTTAATGGAATACTCAGCTCAATAGAGCTCTGACTCTTTGTCAGCCTGGCTACAGTGCTGAAAAGAAACCTGGGGTTGTTCTTATTTTCTTCAATTAGTGATGAGTAGAAAGATGTCCTAGCTTTACGGAGGGCTTTTTTATAGAGCAACAGACTCTTTTTCCAGGCTAAGTGAAGATCTTCTAAATTAGTGAGACGCCATTTCCTCTCCAACTTACGGGTTATCTGCTTTAAGCTACGAGTTTGTGAGTTATACCACGGAGTCAGGCACTTCTGATTTAAAGCTCTCTTTTTCAGAGGAGCTACAGCATCCAAAGTTGTCTTCAATGAGGATGTAATACTATTGACGAGATACTCTATCTCACTTACAGAGTTTAGGTAGCTACTCTGCACTGTGTTGGTATATGGCATTAGAGAACATAAAGAAGGAATCATATCCTTTAACCTAGTTACAGCGCTTTCTGAAAGACTTCTAGTGTAATGAAACTTATTCCCCACTGCTGGGTAGTCCATCAGAGTAAATGTAAATGTTATTAAGAAATGATCAGACAGAAGGGAGTTTTCAGGGAATACTGTTAAGTCTTCTATTTCCATACCATAAGTCAGAACAAGATCTAAGATATGATTAAAGTGGTGGGTGGACTCATTTACATTTTGAGCAAAGCCAATTGAGTCTAATAATAGATTAAATGCAGTGTTGAGGCTGTCATTCTCAGCATCTGTGTGGATGTTAAAATCGCCCACTATAATTATCTTATCTGAGCTAAGCACTAAGTCAGACAAAAGGTCCGAAAATTCACAGAGAAACTCACAGTAACGACCAGGTGGACGATAGATAATAACAAATAAAACTGTTTTTTGGGACTTCCAATTTGGATGGACAAGACTAAGAGTCAAGCTTTCAAATGAATTAAAGCTCTGTCTGGGTTTTTGATTAATTAATAAGCTGGAATGGAAGATTGCTGCTAATCCTCCACCTCGGCCCGTGCTACGAGCATTCTGGCAGTTAGTGTGACTCGGGGGTGTTGACTCATTTAAACTAACATATTCATCCTGCTGTAACCAGGTTTCTGTAAGGCAGAATAAATCAATATGTTGATCAATTATTATATCATTTACTAACAGGGACTTAGAAGAGAGAGACCTAATGTTTAATAGACCACATTTAACTGTTTTAGTCTGTGGTGCAGTTGAAGGTGCTATATTATTTTTTCTTTTTGAATTTTTATGCTTAAATAGATTTTTGCTGGTTATTGGTGGTCTGGGAGCAGGCACCGTCTCTACGGGGATGGGGTAATGAGGGGATGGCAGGGGGAGAGAAGCTGCAGAGAGGTGTGTAAGACTACAACTCTGCTTCCTGGTCCCAACCCTGGATAGTCACGGTTTGGAGGATTTAAGAAAACTGGCCAGATTTCTAGAAATGAGAGCTGCTCCATCCAAAGTGGGATGGATGCCGTCTCTCCTAACAAGACCAGGTTTTCCCCAGAAGCTTTGCCAATTATCTATGAAGCCCACCTCATTTTTTTGGGTTTATACTCTGGGTTTATACAGTAACGTCTATAAACCCAGAGAATATATTCACGAGAGTTTTAAGCACTAGAGTTTAATGCTGTTATCTGTGGACCCTGAACAGAGTGTCTGAAATGCATTTGTCCTGTCGTGAACATCTGAGATTACTTTATGCTACCCATAATGCATTGCTGCCTGGCACAGCATGTGCTCACAAAACCTTAAAAATTAGCACATTACTTTAAAACGAAAACATATATCTGATATTTTCACTTTATAAACTTCAGACATGACAATAATTTTAAATAACTTGTCTAAAATGAGTGTTTAAATTTGAACCATAAATTAAACATGTATGCCTCTGGATGACTTGGTGACATTGCGATTATATTAGTATGGTGTTAAAGGAAATTACTTTTTTTTGGTTACCAGTTCTCTCCGTTTCTGATTGCAGAGGATAGAACAACATGCGTATTAGGAAATTTTTAACAGGTAGGTCTCAACAGCTTTAACAGTTTTAAAAATGTATTTCACTGTTCAACTTAGTTTAGTACGTTATCGGGCTAAAAGTTATCGGACGGTAATTCATCGGAAGATAATTAGTCTGATGATGGTTTTTGAATTTATCTAAAAAGATAATCCGATAATCAAAACATTATCTTCAATAATTATCTGTTATCGGATTATCGGAAGTGTGCCCACCACTGTATATATATATATATGGAACATATTCACAGCTCTTCATTTTTTTTCCTCAAAATTAAATTCTACACACAAGACCCCATAATGACAATCAAAAAGTTTTTTGTTTTTTTTTTGGAAATTTATTAAAAAGTAAAAAACTAAGAAATCACACGTACATAAGTATTCACACCCTTTGCTCAATACTTTGTTGATGCACCTTTTGCAGCAATTAAGCAATTACAGCCTCAAGTCTTCTTGAATATGTAGTATATATATATATATATATATATATATATATATATATATATATATATATATATATATATATATATATGTGTGTGTGTGTGTGTGTGTGTGTGTGTATGTGTATAGTACATTATCAGAGCGACCTTAGTTTTATTTCCGGTCATCAACATCTCAGTCATTTTGTCTTGGACAACAAAATTGTGTAATAACTTTGGATTATTTGGTCCATGAAGGATACAACTGTTGTATCCTTTGTTTCCAGGGGAAAGAAGGCCACATTCATCAGCCACATTCCGAAGGCCCTTTGAAATGAGACAACCTTGTCACGCCACTATGACATATGCTGTCGGTTAAAGCAGCATTTGATAATACAGCCTGTGAATTGAGACGTGGCTTGGATTCCAGAACCATGTTTGAATCAGATTTTGAAAAAGTCTGGAGCGGTGTTTCGAGTTTGTCTCATTAATTTGTTGAGCTGCTTTAAAGTTTTGCTACTATCCCCAGCCACACATTTTATCTATTGTTTAAATCTGGTTTTATTTTTCCACTCTGTTGTAGATTTCCTCTAGAGTTTTAATGGGCATCATGTTCCTCCCCGTGCTTGCTCGCTTTTTAGCTGGATAGAGTGCAGTGAGGAGCACATAGTCCAGTGTCAGTATTTAGGAAGCAGACAAACTACATGTCAGGTATAACCACAGCTATTTGTAATTTCCGACAGTATATTCAACATCCACTAAAGATCCGTAACTTGTTGTTGTTGTTGTTGTGCTGATGAAGACAAACACATTCTATGTCCATCCATCTGGTGGTAGCACATCTGTTGGACAACACTTATGAACAAAATTGCTCTTTTGATCAATCTGGTGCATCAACGTTCACCAGATGATTGGATTTATTATTATTACTTACTTGGGGGTTAGCATTACTTTGCATGGATGCAGATTCTCTATAACGGCTCACCAAAGGCAGACCGGTCACGAAAGACGGACCACTAATGTCAATATCTGCCCCCTACTTTGGTATCTTCAACAGTGGAGTCTTGCACCATATGTCTTGAATGACTGACAGAAGATTGACTGATTTATTTGTTTCAATAATAGGATGTGCCCCATAACACTCCAGTATCTTGAGTTAATTTGCTAATGTGTCTGAAAGATGGCATACAAATCTCCTCTATCAGACTCTGGAACTAGAGAAGGCTGGACACAAATGCTTGACTCTGACTCAGGTGTTTGGTGTTCAAAAGGGTTTAATCTGGTCACAGACAGGATTTGGTACACAAGAAGGTGGTCAGTAACACAGCAGGCAGTCAGAACAAGGACTAGGTCAAGAAACTGGGAAGGAATGCTGTAAGGAAGGCTGGAAGTGAAGGCGGTTAGGCACAACGATCTGGCGTTGAAGGACAGAAACAGCAAGACTTAAATAGAGGGAGTGATCACAGTGAATCAGACACAGGTGTGGGGGATCAGCAGGGAAAAGGTGTGGCACACAAAAAAGGGACAGACACACCCCAAACCAAAGCCCAAACCAAAAGGCAAGAGTGTGCAAACAAAGAAACACAAACCAGAAAACCCCAGAACAAAAACCACACAGGAACTGAATACCATATATATATACTCAACAAAAATATAAACGCAACACTTTTGGTTTTGCTCCCATTTTGTATGAGATGAACTCAAAGATCTAAAACTAATTCCACATACACAATATCACCATTTCCCACAAATATTGTTCACAAACCAGTAGAAATCAGTGATAATGAGCACTTCTCCTTTGCTGAGATAATCCATCCCACCTCACAGGTGTGCCATATCAAGATGCTGATTAGACACCATGATTAGTGCACAGGTGTGCCTTAGACTGCCCACAATAAAAGGCCACTCTGAAAGGTGCAGTTTTGTTTTATTGGGGGGGATACCAGTCAGTATCTGGTGTGACCACCATTTGCCTCATGCAGTGCAACACATCTCCTTCACATCATCCATGAAGAGAACACCTCTCCAACGTGCCAAACGCCAACGAAGGTGAGCATTTGCCCACTCAAGTCGGTTACAACGAACTGGAGTCAGGTCGAGACCCCGATGAGGACGACAAGCATGCAGATGAGCTTCCCTGAGACGGTTTCTGACAGTTTGTGCAGAAATTCTTTGGTTATGCAAACCGATTGTTTCAGCAGCTGTCTGAGTGGCTGGTCTCAGATGATCTTGGAGGTGAACATGCTGGATGTGGAGGTCCTGGGCTGGTGTGGTTACACGTGGTCTGCGGTTATGAGGCTGGTTGGATGTACTGCCAAATTCTCTGAAAGGCTTCTTGAGACGGCTTATGGTAGAGACATGAACATTCAATACACGAGCAACAGCTCTGGTTATCATTCCTGCTGTCAGCATGCCAATTGCACGCTCCCTCAAATCTTGCGACATCTGTGGCATTGTGTTGTGTGATAAAACTGCACATTTCAGAGTGGCCTTTTATTGTGGGCAGTCTAAGGCACACCTGTGCACTAATCATGGTGTCTAATCAGCATCTTGATATGGCACACCTGTGAGGTGGGATGGATTATCTCAGCAAAGGAGAAGTGCTCACTATCACAGATTTAGACTGGTTTTTTAACAATATTTGAGGGAAATGGTGATATTGTGTATGTGGAAAAAGTTTTAGATCTTTGAGTTCATCTCATACAAAATGGGAGCAAAACCAAAAGTGTTGCGTTTATATTTTTGTTGAGTATACATAAATGGCTACTTCTGTCTTTCTGTCTGTCCGGAATAGGCTCTAAAACTACAAAAGGTGAACTCCCCAAAGTTACATATTCTGAACCACCATGACATGGGCTACAACCTCGTACTATTTTCAAACAAAAAAAATAATATTAAAACAACAATATTAACAATAATCTGATACATACAGTTTTGTCTTTCTGTCTGTCCGGATAGGCTCTAAAACTACAAAAGGTGAACTCCCCAAAGTTACATATTCTGAACCACCATGACATGGGCTACAACCTCGTACTATTTTCAAACAAAAAAAATAATATTAAAACAACAATATTAACAATAATCTGATACATACAGTTTTGTCTTTCTGTCTGTCCGGATAGGCTCTAAAACTACAAAAGGTGAACTCCCCAAAGTTACATATTCTGAACCACCATGACATGGGCTACAACCTGGTACTATTTTCAAACAAAAAAATTTATATTAAGACAACAATATTAACAATAATCTGATACATACAGTTAAACCCCAAAGTTACATATTCTGAACCACCATGACATGGGCTACAATCTGGTACTATTTTCAAACAAAAAAATTAATATTAAGACAACAATATTAACAATAATCTGATACATACAGTTGAACCATATGTACCTCAGTGGCAGTTGTACTCCAGCACAAATCTCTCAGCTTTAATAGCTGGCCGCTGGCCCTATGCATATATGCAGGAGCTCAGTAGCCTGCCTACTGCTATAAACAGACCCCAGACTTCTGGGCTATCCGCTGCTGGCTGCTGGTTAGCACACATAGTGTGGGTGTGCATGCCAGCTTGGTTGTATAACCAAGCAGATTCAAATATCCCCCTTGATATGAATGCATCCTGTTATGTGTCGGACGCAGCTCGGAGAACCGACCAGCGTTTGAAGGACCCAGTATGAAATAAGCAGAGCACGGTACAAAGGCTAACTGAATTTAATACATAACAGTGATAATATAATAACAAAAGGTGCGGCCTGGCATGGTGTGCTCCCAGCAGCGCTAACGGTCCGGAGCCAGAAGTTGTTTCGGACCCAAGGACCCCGCCGACACCCCCCAGGTGGCCGCAACAACCGAGTCTGTGAAAGAAGGAACCATTATGTGAGTCCACACTCTACACACAGAACACTTAAAGGTGTACAAACAGCAAACACTTCCTGGCTTGATTACTGATCAGCTTCCCAACCTGCAGGCATGGAACATCCAGTTCACAAAACTCCACTGCAGTGAAAGCTGATACATGACTAACATACAGCTCAATACAATAAGGTGTGAGGGACACCACATTTACTGACTGTATAACTGTTAGTCACAAAATCTAACGTACCTCAGGAAGTGTGCTGACGAGCGTGAGACCTCACCCCCTCCTCTTTCACAGACTGTGCATCAAACCTGGACGTTCTCAGCATCCGCTGCTGATGAGATGGCTCCCAAGACGACGATCTCACCCGTCTGGTCACAAGGTCGAGTCTCTGGCAAATACACACTGTGCACTCCAGTCTTAAATGCCAACATGTTCCAATCCATCCAGATGCACCACAGCTGTGAGTCCTGACGAGTCGCAGGTGATCAGGGTGAGGTCCTGACAGCCTCAGCAACACAGCCACTCAGTCCCAAACGCACGCCACCTGGGAGGAAAACCAAAAAACAGAAACAAACCGGCAGCCAGGCCCCCCCAGCCATATAACAGTACCCCACCCTCACGGGAAGCCTCCCGGCGACCACACACACCTGGCCCAGGAGAAACACCCCCCTCCAGGGACCATGGCTGGAAACCGTGTCTGCGTTCATCCTCCAACAGACTGGTTGAACTGGCTGCATCTTTGCCCCTGTTTCTGACAGTCTCTTAGCACAGGTGTGGCCAGGAGTTCTTACACCTGTGCGGTCAGCCTTTATCCAAACATGTGTAATTAGTCATAAAACAAAACACAAACAACCAAAACACCCCCCCCTCCCCAGGGGACCGTCCCATCAAACCCCAGGGAAGGGGAGAAAAGAAAAACCCAAACTTGAGCTTACAAATAAAAATACTAAAACACCCCCCCCCCCTCCCCAGAGGACCGTTCCATCAAACCCCAGGGAAGGGGAGAAAAGAAAAACCCAAACTTGAGTTACAAACAAAAATGCTAAAATACCCCCCCTCCTCCCCCCCAAACGACATGTAGGGACCAACACCCCCCAGAGGGCCTCCCGCCAGCTCCAGGAGTAATAACCACGACCGAGGTCCCTCTGGGATCCAACGTCACCCACGGGGACTACCAGCGCCTCCCAGAGGACCACTCGTCAACCCCAGGAGACGCCTCCCCTCATGACCAATGGACCCAGCCCCGGCCGTCCATGGCTAGATGGGCCTACAGCCCTTTCCCCCCCAGAGGACACCACAGTCAAACCCTGAGGGCGGAAACAGGGGGGGGGGAAACAAAAAGATACCCCAAACCCCCCCCCCCCTCCCCTCCCGGAAGCAGAGGCTACCTGGGAAACGCCCAGCACAACCCAACTGCACCCCTCCAGCAATGCCGACACCACGGCACACCCGGCTGGAGTCAGAGGAGAAGAGAGGGCATAACAAAAAACAAAGAGAAAAAATAACCCAAGTACCACCCCATCACCCCCCAGGGGACCGTTCCATCTAACCCTGGGGATGTGAAACAAAAAGAAATAAAAGAAAAAACAAACAGACCAACACACAGTTGTTTGGGTCCCTTTTTTTGTTTTTTTTTTGTTCTTTTTCAGACAGGCTGCAGGGTCACAACCCCAGACAAATAGTGGACAACAAAAAATAAAATCCCACACAAAAACCAACTCAAAAAACACCCACACAAAATGAACTAACACAAAACAAATCAGTGAGTTATACCGTCAAGCTCAACCAAATGGAACACACCTGTTCCTACTCAATAGCTTGACGGTAACGTGATTCAGTCACCACAAGGGGGAGCCTGAGTGCTAAAAATGAAAAAACCCCTTTGGCGACAGAAAAAACAAACGAGCTGCTTTTATGTGCGCAGCTGAGTGCAACACACAACCAAAGTGTGCTCAACTAAATAATGCCGGAGCTGATACAACAGACGCAGTAGTTTCCTTTGTCCGGGGAAACGGGGCTACGACTGTAACACAGGAAGCCCAGCGACCCGTGCTAACAGAGCTCCGCTGTGCGCGTGAACCCATTACAAACGCACTCTTGCAGCTCCCGTTTAAACCTCTTATCCGGTCGGAGCGTGACGCGAAGCCATCGCCAGTCACACTCCACCACGACCCACGGATAAGGCACAACACAGGAACATGGCTGCAAGAGAGCACAAATCAGTATTCAGTAATGGGTTCTCAAACACGCACCTTCCGGGCGGAGAGCCCCGCAACTGATCCGGATAACTACTGAACGTCTGCTGCCGCCTTCCCGGCGCGTTACCGTCTCTGCTACCGCTGGGTCCGTGATGTTTGGCCAGAGACTACTGTTATGTGTCGGACGCAGCTCGGAGAACCGACCAGCGTTTGAAGGACCCAGTATGAAATAAGCAGAGCACGGTACAAAGGCTAACTGAATTTAATACATAACAGTGATAATATAATAACAAAAGGTGCGGCCTGGCGTGGTGCGCTCCCAGCAGCGCTAACGGTCCGGAGCCAGAAGTTGTTTCGGACCCAAGGACCCCGCCGACACCCCCCAGGTGGCCGCAACAACCGAGTCTGTTAAAGAAGGAACCATTATGTGAGTCCACACTCTACACACAGAACACTTAAAGGTGTACAAACAGCAAACACTTCCTGGCTTGATTACTGATCAGCTTCCCAACCTGCAGGCATGGAACATCCAGTTCACAAAACTCCACTGCAGTGAAAGCTGATACATGACTAACATACAGCTCAATACAATAAGGTGTGAGGGACACCACATTTACTGACTGTATAACTGTTAGTCACAAAATCTAACGTACCTCAGGAAGTGTGCTGACGAGCGTGAGACCTCACCCCCTCCTCTTTCACAGACTGTGCATCAAACCTGGACGTTCTCAGCATCCGCTGCTGATGAGATGGCTCCCAAGACGACGATCTCACCCGTCTGGTCACAAGGTCGAGTCTCTGGCAAATACACACTGTGCACTCCAGTCTTAAATGCCAACATGTTCCAATCCATCCAGATGCACCACAGCTGTGAGTCCTGACGAGTCGCAGGTGATCAGGGTGAGGTCCTGACAGCCTCAGCAACACAGCCACTCAGTCCCAAACGCAAGCCACCTGGGAGGAAAACCAAAAGACAGAAACAAACCGGCAGCCAGGCCCCCCCAGCCATATAACAGCATCCTTTCTCTGTACATGCTGCACGTGGGTGCTACAAACCTGTTTGACTGTCCTTGAAAAGATTTGAACAACTCTACAAACTTTAGTGTTTTCAGACCTGTTTATAGCAAAAACAAATGTGAGTATTGTTGTGGCTGGTGTGCCTGGCTGGCTTTTGTGTGTCTTTTGTTTCT
Organism: Thalassophryne amazonica; assembly: GCF_902500255.1. Classification (NCBI taxonomy): domain Eukaryota; kingdom Metazoa; phylum Chordata; class Actinopteri; order Batrachoidiformes; family Batrachoididae; genus Thalassophryne; species Thalassophryne amazonica. Next base: position 152,268,623 of record NC_047104.1, on the reverse strand, counting down.
GTCTTTTGGTTTTCCTCCCAGGTGGCTTGCATTTGGGACTGAGTGGCTGTGTAGCTGAGTTTATCAGGACCTCACCCTGATCACCTGAGGCTGATCACCTGCAGCTCGTCAGGACTCACAGCTGTGGTGCATCTACATGGATTGGAACATGGTGGCATTTAAGACTGGAGTACACAGTGTGTATTTGCCAGAGACTCGACCTTGTGACCAGACGGGTGAGATCGTCATCTCGGGAGCCATCTCATCATCAGTGGATGCAGAGAACGTCCAGGTTTGATGCATGGTCTGTGAAAGAGGAGGGGGTGAGGTCTCACGCTCGTCAGCACACTTCCTGAGGTACGTTAGATTTTGTGACTAACATTTATACAGTCAGTAAATGTGGTGTCCCTCACACCTTATTATATTGAGCTGTATGTTGGTCGTGTAATCAGCTTCCACTGCAGTGGAGTTTTGTGAACTGGGTGTTCCATGCCTGCAGGGTGGGAAGCTGATTAGTAATTAAGCCAGGAAGTGTTTGCTGTTTGTGCACCTTTGAGCGTTCTCTCTGTGTGTTGAGTGTGGACTCACATAATGATTCCTTCTTTCACAGACTCGGTTTGTCGCGGCCACCTGGGGGGTGTCGGCGGGGTCCTTGGGTCCGAATTGGTTCTGGCTCCGGACCGTTAGCGCTGCTGGGAGCGCACCGCAAAACCACCACGCCAGACCGCGCACTTTTTTCACAGCACTGTTATGTTCATTAAACTCTGTTATCCTTTGTACCGTGCTCTGCTTATTTTATACTGGGTCCTTCAAACGCTGGTCGGTTCTCCGGGCTGCGTCCGACACATAACAAGTATTCTGTCATTTACTGACTAATCATATACTGAACATTTTGATTGTAAGAATATAAATACACAATTCAATACAAAGTAACTTTCTTCCATGTGCTTTGTTATCCCCCTACTCCCCTCTACCAATATTACACCCATGATATTTGACACCATGTGTGAATGAGTAGATATGCCATCCTACTTAAAAATAGTCCTTAAATCTGGATTAATCATTATGGCAATATGCACCCTCAAATTGAGATTTTTCTGTACCTAATGGCCAATACTGTGTTATTATCAACTTCAAAATAAATACAGGGTAAACTCTTCATAATGCTGTCCCCAGGAACAAGGATTTAGACCTGCAGATAAGGTGCCAGCTCAGAGATGTAGATGGGTTCTCCCCATGCCAGGTATTGGTGGCTGAGAAGGGGTGGGGGTGGCTGGGGGGGTCAATCCACATGAATTGTGATAGTTCTCCCCATGCCAGGCATTGGTGGCTGAGAAGGGGTGGGGGTGGCTGGGGGGGTCAATCCACATGAATTTTGATAAAACTTATACACAATCACTATGATATAATACTTATCAGAATACAGCCTATTCCTTCTTGGAATGAAGGTTTTCACTCTTAGCAGAGAGCTTTCAACCACAGGCTGTAAATTAAACTTTAAAAGTTTACTGGATAAAATATCAAGCTTTGTCTTTTCTTGCAATTTGTACATGTATTTCTAAACATTTGCACATTTTCTAAAAATAAAGGTGTCGAGTGTACATGATGTGTATCACTTGCCTAGCGTTGATCATAATGCATCAGGCAAATGCATGTTTTCTGTATCACAATGGCACTCTGCAGATCATTTGATAAAGTGATGTAGTTCTAACTGCTGATGGGGCAGCACCCTTTCAATCAGCCAGTAAGCGGGCATAGAGCCTGTGTTCTCCAATGGCGCGTTGTATATAGGCTGCTCATTATGATGTAAATATCATAAATTAAATTTTGTTATTTATCACCTCTTCACAACCTGCTGTCCTATTATAATAGTGCACTAGCTTTGGGGTTGATCTAATAGTTTTGGTATGTTGATGTTTCATGGCTCAAACTGTTTTTAGTGGTCAAACCTCTTTTTTTACAATTGAAAGATTGTTTGTTCTCTAAATATACCAATGAATGCATAACTTTATGAAATATGCAAGGCAACATTTACACCATTTCAAGATGGAATGCCTCAAAGTGTGCAAAAAGAAACCACTACTTTTGCTGATAATGTGGCTGGTCTGAATATGGCAGAACCTGCAATCTTCCACAGTTAGTTAGTCAGATGCTCCAGAGTTGGTAACCCCAATCAGCTGTATATCCACTTTCCTGACAGAAGGACAAGGAACATTGTCTACCAAGAGGCTCTTCAGAACTATTGGTCAGTAAAAGCTACATTTAAATATATATTCAACATCTCAAATCCAAAATTAACATTTGCTTAAAAGCCATTTTATTTTTGTAGCATTCTTATAAACTAGATTTGCAATGTATCAACAATTATAAAGGTCATAACATCAATTCTGATTAATGATTATGAGCATACTTGATCTGCAATATAAAGTCTGAAGAACTTCATTGTTGTTTCTTGCATGCAGCAAAATTCAGTTTTCTCTCTTGGTTTGGGGATTCCACCTATTTTGGGTTTTTCATTCAAACCTTTGCCTATTCGGACTACATATATACTTGTAAGATATCTATAATTATGACAAAATATAAACTTTGGAATATTTTGTAGATTATATCTTAAACAGGTTAACCTGGGCAATGCCAGGTACCCCAGCTAGTAGAACATAAAACCTCAACCATGACAACCTCCCGAGGTATTTACCTGATTACAAAACAGAGCTTTTAGATTTGAAAGTGTTTACTTCTGGCTAACTTTCCAAAATATAAGAAAAAAAATGCCAAACATACTTGATTTATTCAGAATTACAGATGTTTGGGAGCTTATTCTGCCATGTTGGATATTTTTTTGTTTTTTTCAACCAACCAGCCAGCATATGTCATACTGTTGTTACTCAGATTGGCAGTCGTGATGTTCCATCACTCAGCAATAGATGTTCTTTGATGTGTGATAGTGGATATGGTTTGTGCTTGTGTGGTGTAAGTGATAATAATCATAACAAGAGCAGTCCGAGATTCCTGACGTCCGCCAGTCCGGACCCGGATCATCTCTAAAATTCAGTGGAGTCTTCCATGCCCTAATATGTATCTGTGGTGCAAATTTGGTGAGATTTTGTGAAGTAGTTTTAAAGTAATCCTTCATTTCTATATAAAGAGAAATCTGGACCCAGAATTCGGATCCGGATCTGGATCACCTCCAAAATTTCTAATATGTGACTGTGGTGAAAATGTTGTCAAAATCCGTGCAGTGGTTTTGACTTGATCCTGCTAACAGACAGACCAATAATGAAATAAATAAACGCCAATGATTTTATTACGTCCTTGTTGGACATAATAACATGATTTTATTCCAGACCCTGTGATATGTCATCAGCCCTCCATCTATGTTGAGCAGCCCAACATTTCATTAGCAGCACAAGATGTTGGCCAAGAATCAACCATAATGCCCTTCAAAATCACATTATTGTACAACTGTTTCTGAGGGCTGTTGGTGATGGCCAAGTGGTTAGTGCGCCTGGTTTCAGTTCAGAAGGTTCCTGGTTCAAACCCCTTCCCTGCCTTGTTTCTAGGTGTAATGTGGAGTTGTGTCTGGAAGGGCATCTGGCATAAAACTTCCAATCCAATCCATTTATTTATATAGCACATTTAACAACAAAGACTTTCCAAAGTGCTGCACATAGAATCAACGATAGATCAAACCCCAATAGTCAAGAAATAAATTAAAAATAACAATAATAAATAAATAAATACAGCATACAAAAGATAAAACCAATAAATTCAACCTAAATAAAAACAGAAACAATAAAACAGAGGGTCACACAACTCACGCAGTGTTAAAAACCACAGAATAAAAGTGGGTCTTCAGACGAAAACTCCACTGTGGGGGATATTCGGACGTGGAGGGGCAGAGCGTTCCAGAGTCTGGGACCATCCACAGAGAAAGCCCTGTCCCCCCGGTTTTAAGTCTCGTCTTCGTCACCACGAGCTGGAAATGGGCCTCAGACCTCAGAGCACACGCCGGAGAGTAAATTTGTAGGAGGTCAGTAATGTATTGAGGGGCCACTCCATTCAAAGCTTTAAAAACAAACAATAAAATCTTAAAATCAATTCTAAAATTAACAGGAAGCCAGTGCAAAGATGCAAGAATTGGGGTTATGTGATCATGCTTCCAGGCCCCTGTTAAAAGTCACCCTGCAGTATTCTGGACTAACTGCAGACATGAAAGAGCCCGTTGGCTGACTTGTGCCAAATCAACATGCGGACCCACCTTGTTGACCCTGAGTGAAAACAACGGAACAGCCGTTTTTTTTTTGGGGGGGGGGGGGGGGGGGGGGAGTTCAGTGTAGTTGTTCAGTGTAGTTGTTCAACTTTTCTATTTTATCTCAACATATCACTGATTAGAGATACCTTATGCAGAGAGAACATAGAGAGGGCCGACTCCCACAAAATGATGTAATCTGGACGCCATTTTGATTGTGTGTAACTGGGGCAGTTTGGCTGCTGCAGTGGAGTGATGTTTTGTAAACAAAACATCTCTTGAGTGTGCTACAAGCTACTGTAATGCACTATTTGACTTTAGAACACAAGTACAAACGTTTATTTAAACAGCTGTTTTTGATTGAATAAACTGTATTGTCCCCAAGGGGCAATTTGTCTTGGGCAAAGTACTACAGAGTTGCATTAAAAGACATTGACAAAGACAAACACAAATAACACAAACACAAACATTAAAAAAAAAAAAAAACAGTTTTTGTTATGATTGTATAGAGTGGAAAATAAGGCACTGTAAGTATATTATAACCTAGGCAGCCTGATCTTTTATATTTTTAGTTTTAGATTTTATACTTAATTTTATATTTTCTGTTGTGTTTTTAATCAGGTTCTTTTTGTCTCTTCTCTAAAAATGTATTGTAGCATTGTTAGTTATTACTGCTATTATTGTCGTTGTTGCTATTATTATTATTAATATATAAACAAAAATAAATTTAAAAATATTACAATTTGTAATACATTTAACTTGTTTACGACAACAAATGCTGAGCCATTAATTATTATACAGAAAACAAGCAGCTGCCAGCTGCAACAGCTTCATGCTAACTTTTATCATTGAAAACGCCATAGACATGCTAACATGTTAGCATCACTCCTGTTTTTAAGTTATAAGATACATCTATCAACTGTTTCAGAAGACCATAACAGGTTGGTGTAACATAAAAAAGGTAAAAATAAATATTACTCACAGACATATGCTCTTTAGGGTTTTAGCGGGGGAAAATTAAGATAAAGCGAAATAAAACAATGAATCAACGAAGCATTAGATTCAAGCACTGCTTTGATCTGCGAATCACTGCTTCGATTGGTTCAAGATTCAAAGCAAAGCCGCGCTGCAGAAAAGTTGATTACAGACCTGCTGCAGGGTCTGTAATCAATATAGAGAAATGATCATTTTCCTGACAAACACCCCCCAAAACAATGGCCACTCTGAAGGACCGATAACGGAATCATTAAGCAAAAAGGTTATTGATGTCGGTGGATCGAATCATTTCTTAACGATACCCTTTGGAAAGGAGTAGAATGCCACTTCCTTGTTTGTTTTGGTGTACTTGGTGCAATTGATAGCCGAACACTCAGTTCCTTTAGCGCTTGGTGTTTTTCTGATTTTGCTGGTATGACAGCTATGATCCATGGTCATGAAAAATGCACATAAACAGAAACCTTTGTCTCTAACATGACTCTAGAGTGACACAAAGACTGCCACTGTGCGTCTATAGCAACACCCAGTTACACACATTCAAAATGGCGGCCAACTCAGCCATTTGCAATGCAGCATATAAGAAGTCGGCTTTCTCTATGTTCTCTCTGCCATATGGAAATTATATACACCTGTTTTATTGACACAGTTTGTTTACATACATATTTTATCTTGTTGAGTTAATGTTGCATGTCATGAAGTACACATAGTCCAGTTGGGGGAAATTAAATTCTAAAACATCTTAACAAGGCTGATTTTGGAACTGATCATCATTACAGTATCATGAACAAGAGAAAACCAAGATTTCTGGCGTCCGCCGATCCAGATCCAGATCACCTCCTAAATTCAGTGGAGTCTTTCATGGCCTAATATCTATCTGTGGTGAAAATTTCGTCAAAATCCATGCAGTAGTTTTGACCTAATCCTCCTAAAACACAGACAGACAAATAAACAAATATACACCGATGATTTAATTACGTTCTTGGCGGATGTATCAACATTACTGATTTGCATATCAGTTGGCTGGAGCAACTGGAGTTTAAGCTGAAAAGAAGCCGTGCGTAACGGTTGTAGGTCCAACATTCCAGCTCCACTTTGTTGCGATCTCTGAATTGCACCCCCTGATGTCAGGAGGTTAAATGTCAATACTCATCTTTTGTGTGTGTGTGTTTTTTTTTTCCTGTATTTTCTTCCTTTATTTTACCGTCTGTGTACCAGCGTTTGTTACCATGAAAAGTCCACAGAAAACAGGATTAGTGCAGAACGTGGAGTGTCTGAGGGGGAGCAGGCGCCTTCCTGACCCAGTGCACCGTCAGAGGCAGGCCGGCCTCTCTGGCTAAGCTCTTTAAAGGATTGCAGGCTGATAAACAGCACACCTTCTAATCTGATCTCCAGATTGCTCCTGTCAGAATCACTAGAGTTGCATTTAAAGTGGCATCTGCTTCAACAAAAGCTGTCCTGGTTCTCTGAACAGCCCGACAGTCATTCATACTTTTAATGTAATGAATGGTCAAGGACAATGTAATTACCTTTTACTTGGAACGATGCAAGCTTTGCATTGTGGAGACGTTAAATGTGTTATGTATATAGTTTAAGGTAATTCTTTATAATCTCATTCATAAATTTTGCAAATTGATGTAATTTATGGGAATGAATTGTAAATGTCATTGGGCGTAAATGTCATTTCTAGAAATTCAGACATGCTGAGCGTGTGTAATATCAACGTCTTCCTTTGATTAGATTAAGACTCCAAACACACTATCTCACAATGTTGTAAAATTCTTTAAGAGATTTTGGCGCCACCTTTTTTTTTATTGTACAGCATCTAATATTTCCAAGCACTTTTCAATAAGAAAAAAGTAAAGTGAAGTGTTGGCATCTGTAAAGAGTCAACAATTTTATGATGTTCCAAAATGGCATCTATTGTTCTGCTGTATTTTTTAGAATGATTCTTTGCAGGTAATCTTATCGCTCATGTATGTCTGCTTAGGTACAAAATAACTCTGACACAAGTGAGCACATTTTCACCAAATGTACGAGGAATGTTCTATTTATGTGTCTCCAGATGATTAATTTTTGAAGCAGAACGGTTCAACAGCGCAATTAAGGTCACCAAAAATATTGGCTGAAACACATTTTTCACAGTTTACTACAGAAAATGATGTAAAGCTTATATTAATGTATTATTAAGTAATGCTATAAGTGACATCACCAACAGCACAAAGATGTCATGCCGGGAATGATACCACCTTTATATCCTTTCACTAAGGTACTTACATCATATCTCTATATACATTTCAGCAGGCATTCATTTTTTCTTGTTCTTTTTTTTAATATTATTACATTTATGATAAATATTGGAGGAGTGGGGTACAATTAGTTATACCTAACAGCTAACGTTAGCTTATCTAGCCGGCTGTAGTGCCGTTTCTCGTAGCTAACAATATAGCTAACAATATATAGCTAACAATTCTTTTCTGTTTTAATACCTATGTTAATACACACTTTTGTCTACATTTCTTGTTATATGTATTTATTAATACCATTATTGTAGGGTTTAACTACGCTATTATACTTTATACGCAGGTACTGGTTTTGTTTATCTTGTTAGCTAGCTAAGTGCGGTTGGCTTATTAACGTATTAACGTTAACTCCTCTAACTATAATTAGCTTATTTTTTGTTATTTACATAATTTTTTTACATGGTGTAGATTTTTCATTATTTTTCAGTTTATGGGTTCTTTAATAGATATCAACATATAGTACTTAGTTTTAGGTTTCCATTTTATAGCATATAGATTATGTATTTTGTCTTCCTATAGTAAGCTAACAGGTTTTACTTTAGACAGACACCTAACATATTACATCATAGCTTCTGTTTCTATAATGATATACCATATTAAAAGTTTAGCCTACTAGCAATAATTAAATTTAACTACTAGTCTACGTACAAACTAAGTATATGTATACTGCAGTCTTCTCCTGTATTAATATTTTAGTATTAATATTTAGGTTTCAGAAGCTTACTCCTATAATATTATATAATAACCATATTTCTTGTATATGTTATTTATTACCCTTATTATATAAATATAACTTCCATCCATCCATCCATTTTCTTCCACTTTATCCGGAGTCGGGTCGCGGGGGCAGCAGAATATGTCCATTTTCTTGAGCCGCTTGGGTGGGTAGGGAGAGTTCCCATGGGATAAATAGCTTTTCAACCTACCATCCCTGGTTCTCAAGACCAGGTGCCTAAATTGCTCTACTCTATTCTACTCTTCCTTTTTTATATATTTAGATATACCTTCATATACACTAGTAGAGTTCTACCTTAGAAATGGAATATATTCTAGAAGACATACCTTACTGAATTTTCATGCAGTCGTAATTGTTTGAAAACATATTTTTGAGGATATCTTTACAGCCAGTAGGGCTGGAGTGGTCACCCAAATCTCAGTCAGTGGTTTCCAACCATTTTTCCTTGGACCCCCTCAGATATGTATCTCAGACAGGCTGAGCCAGATGGTGTGACTTTAGAATTCCTTTGAATCCACATCTTTCTTTGGGGATAAGTCCCAGGTGGCAAATATTTCAAAGTCTGCTTTTTCAATTTTTAACATGGGTACAATTACAGCTTTAAGTGTCACCCTAAGACACGGGAAAACCACCAAGGATCCACATGTAGAAGAATGGATAAATGCAATTGCGGAAACAGCATCACGAGTATACAGTGAAGAAATGAGTGAACTTCATTATGGAATCGGTTTTGGAGTTATGCAAGAAGTTTACTGTTTAGTTAATATATTTTTCATTTTGTGTCAGAGATGGAGGGTTTTTTTTTTCTTTTTTTTTTTGTATCTTTGATATCTCATTTCATGCATGTGTGTTATGTACTGTGAAGCTCAAATAAATAAATAAATACTCATACTCATCTTCATCCACTTATCCAGGACCGGGTTGCGGGGAATAAATAAATAATAACAATAATAATAATAATAATAATTAATAAAATTTCAAATATCTTATTTGGTTGCAAGGTTTCATTTTTTTTTTCTGTGCTGCCATACAAGGTGCTCACTACACAATGGGAGCAACTAGGGAATTAAGGACCTTGCCCAAGGGCCCTTAATGATTTTCCAGTCAGGCTGGGATTTGAACTGAGGATCCTCTGGTCTCAAGCCCAACGCTTAACCACTAGACCATCACCTCCCAGATATGGTGCACACCTTTCATTTCTATTTATTTATTTTTAAATTTCTTTATAGCTAATAAAGTAAATGGATCACATTGTGCATAAAAAGTGGATGCATAATCTTTAATCACATTTTAATACCTCCCCCCCCCCCCCCCCCCCACACACACACACACACACGCAAGCTTTTTCTCAGGCTGAGCAGAAAAACAGTTCATATCAGGAAACTTGCGTAAAAAACAAAACAAAATAATAATAATAATAAAGGCAAACCAACAAATATCCTGTAAGCTGACTGACAGAGGTAAGAACACGTGCACGCACTTCAGATATGTGTGTGTTTCAGGGGTGTGGGTGCTGTTTGATTTGTCATCCACACTGGCCTCTGCCAAATTAGAGCTTTTAATTGGTGTAATATTTGCGGCTCAGAGCCGATGTGTTTCCTCTCCACAAGCCGGTCGACTTTGAAGGTTTAAAAGTTGGCCTTTTAGACTCCTTTTTCTTTAACAACAATTCATAAAATACAGTTTGTAACCGTTGACTCTCCTTTAAAGCCCGGAGGCAGGAAACGAGGTCTTAGATGTTGTTTCCTCTGGTTCTGTCCAAAGGGCTCTAAATCAGGACTTTTATTTGTTGGTGGTAATTTTAACGTGTTGTTTCTCTGACAACGTTTTACACGTTTGTTTCTCCTTCATAAAACAGGTGTGAGTGCTTGGCTTGACGCGTTAGTTCAGAGTTTTTACGAGCTTTCCGTCAGTGTACAAACGGCGTTCCATGTTGAATGGAAGCTGTGAGTAAGTGCCGCTGAGCTGGGTGGGCAGCACATCTCATGCACCCTGCAGATACGAACGTGCTGGAAACCTGACCGGCGCTTGCTCGGATTATTACACCACCATACGGGCCAAACACACACCTCATTCACACCTCATTTACAGAAGCACTTTATCCCGTTTGCATCCTTCTGGGTAGAAAGACTGACTTCATCAGTACAGTGACTTATTTTTGTAATTTTGTCTCTGTACACCACCACAGTGGGGCTGAAGTGAAATAATAAAGATGAGCTTGTAATGTGGACCTTCAGCTTTAATTCAAGGGGTTTAACTAAAATATCACAGCAACTGTTTAGGAATTACCACCATTTATATCACAGCTGGACCAGGAACGGATTTTCTTATAAAATTTCAAAATTTCAGCTTCAGTTTGTTCAAAGACTTGGGAGACTTGGGTCTAGATTTTGTGGGCATGCATGGGTGCATCAGACTACAAAACAATAAAACTGAAAATTAAAAATTAAATGAAATTTCCATGAATCTGGTTTGTATCATATCTTTATATTGGTTGTCCTTCTCCCAAGACGGTGCAGGCGACAGTGTTGAGGTGCAGATGGAACAGCGGGCTGGTCTGCTTGGTGACATACGAAGGTGTTCAGGTGGTGGGAGGAGGATGAGCAGGGTATTCAGGAGGTGTTGCAGGAGGTTCTCCAATGCTTCACCTCAGGAGAATGAGGTGGATCACTGCTCTTTCTCATGTGCTTTGATTCTTTGCACATACAAGTATTTTCGGGGCAGAAACCTCTCACATCTGTGTTCAGGAGCACCGGCAACCTTCATATTGCTTACTGTTGTCCTGAGGTCTCAGCAACTCTTGATGACCTTTTTCAGTAAGACTAGCTTTACTGATTCTGGTATATCATGAAGCTCATGATCTGCCGTTTCTCTTAAGGGGAGGGTCCACTAGTCCAGGGGTCCACTGGTCCTAACCTCTGTATATTATTTTAAGGTGCATATTACAACCACAAACTGAACCTAAAGTTCACTGTAACTGCTAACCAGGAGTAGTGTACACCTATGACTAGTGGACCCTAGGACTAGTGGGAAGTTCCTTCTCTTATCGCTGCCAATTAGCACAAATGACTGATTGATTTATTTCATGCTGTTCCCAAAATATGCCCATGACTAGTGATGTGAATAAATACATCCACTTTGTGCTCAGATCACGTGCCTTGTAAATAGCAAGGTGGAGTTGGCCACACCCCAAATGTACTTTATACTGTGTGCAATAGATCTTTGAGATAGGCCCCAAACTATTCGGTCTGTTTGTTTTCTGTTAGCAGAAAACATCCCCTCATTACCCCATCCCCGTAGAGACGGTGCCTGCTCCCAGACTACTATTTAAGCATAAAAATTCAAAAAGAAAAAAATAATATAGCACCTTCAACTGCACCACAGACTAAAACAGTTAAATGTGGTCTATTAAACATTAGGTCTCTCTCTTCTAAGTCCCTGTTGGTAAATGATATAATAATTGATCAACATATTGATTTATTCTGCCTTACAGAAACCTGGTTACAGCAGGATGAATATGTTAGTTTAAATGAGTCAACACCCCCGAGTCACACTAACTGTCAGAATGCTCGTAGCACGGGCCGGGGCGGAGGATTAGCAGCAATCTTCCATTCCAGCTTATTAATTAATCAAAAACCCAGACAGAGCTTTAATTCATTTGAAAGCTTGACTCTTAGTCTTGTCCATCCAAATTGGAAGTCCCAAAAAACAGTTTTATTTGTTATTATCTATCGTCCACCTGGTCGTTACTGTGAGTTTCTCTGTGAATTTTCAGAACTTTTGTCTGACTTAGTGCTTAGCTCAGATAAGATCATTATAGTGGGCGATTTTAACATCCACACAGATGCTGAGAATGACAGCCTCAACACTGCATTTAATCTATTATTAGACTCTATTGGCTTTGCTCAAAAAGTAAATGAGTCCACCCACCATCATATCTTAGATCTTGTTCTGACTTATGGTATGGAAATAGAAGACTTAACAGTATTCCCTGAAAACTCCTTTCTGTCTGATTATTTCTTAATAACATTTACATTTACTCTGATGGACTACCCAGCAGTGGGGAATAAGTTTCATTACACTAGAAGTCTTTCAGAAAGCGCTGTAACTAGGTTAAAGGATATGATTCCTTCTTTATGTTCTCTAATGCCATATACCAACACAGTGCAGAGTAGCTACCTAAACTCTGTAAGTGAGATAGAGTATCTCGTCAATAGTTTTACATCCTCATTGAAGACAACTTTGGATGCTGTAGCTCCTCTAAAAAAGAGAGCTTTAAATCAGAAGTGCCTGACTCCGTGGTATAACTCACAAACTCGTAGCTTAAAGCAGATAACCCGTAAGTTGGAGAGGAAATGGCGTCTCACTAATTTAGAAGATCTTCACTTAGCCTGGAAAAAGAGTCTGTTGCTCTATAAAAAAGCCCTCCGTAAAGCTAGGACATCTTTCTACTCATCACTAAGTGAAGAAAATAAGAACAACCCCAGGTTTCTTTTCAGCACTGTAGCCAGGCTGACAAAGAGTCAGAGCTCTATTGAGCTGAGTATTCCATTAACTTTAACTAGTAATGACTTCATGACTTTCTTTGCTAACAAAATTTTAACTATTAGAGAAAAAATTACTCATAACCATCCCAAAGACGTATCGTTATCTTTGGCTGCTTTCAGTGATGCCGGTATTTGGTTAGACTCTTTCTCTCCGATTGTTCTGTCTGAGTTATTTTCATTAGTTACTTCATCCAAACCATCAACATGTTTATTAGACCCCATTCCTACCAGGCTGCTCAAGGAAGCCCTACCATTATTTAATGCTTCGATCTTAAATATGATCAATCTATCTTTGTTAGTTGGCTATGTACCACAGGCTTTTAAGGTGGCAGTAATTAAACCATTACTTAAAAAGCCATCACTTGACCCAGCTATCTTAGCTAATTATAGGCCAATCTCCAACCTTCCTTTTCTCTCAAAAATTCTTGAAAGGGTAGTTGTAAAACAGCTAACTGATCATCTGCAGAGGAATGGCCTATTTGAAGAGTTTCAGTCAGGTTTTAGAATTCATCATAGTACAGAAACAGCATTAGTGAAGGTTACAAATGATCTTCTTATGGCCTCGGACAGTGGACTCATCTCTATGCTTGTTCTGTTAGACCTCAGTGCTGCTTTTGATACTGTTGACCATAAAATTTTATTACAGAGATTAGAGCATGCCATAGGTATTAAAGGCACTGCACTGCGGTGGTTTGAATCATATTTGTCTAATAGATTACAATTTGTTCATGTAAATGGGGAATCTTCTTCACAGACTAAAGTTAATTATGGAGTTCCACAAGGTTCTGTGCTAGGACCAATTTTATTAACTTTATACATGCTTCCCTTAGGCAGTATTATTAGACGGTATTGCTTAAATTTTCATTGTTACGCAGATGATACCCAGCTTTATCTATCCATGAAGCCAGAGGACACACACCAATTAGCTAAACTGCAGGATTGTCTTACAGACATAAAGACATGGATGACCTCTAATTTCCTGCTTTTAAACTCAGATAAAACTGAAGTTATTGTACTTGGCCCCACAAATCTTAGAAACATGGTGTCTAACCAGATCCTTACTCTGGATGGCATTACCCTGACCTCTAGTAATACTGTGAGAAATCTTGGAGTCATTTTTGATCAGGATATGTCATTCAAAGCGCATATTAAACAAATATATAGGACTGCTTTTTTGCATTTACGCAATATCTCTAAAATCAGAAAGGTCTTGTCTCAGAGTGATGCTGAAAAACTAATTCATGCATTTATTTCCTCTAGGCTGGACTATTGTAATTCATTATTATCAGGTTGTCCTAAAAGTTCCCTAAAAAGCCTTCAGTTAATTCAAAATGCTCACCCATATTGGCCTCTCTTCATTGGCTTCCTGTTAATTCTAGAATAGAATTTAAAATTCTTCTTCTTACTTATAAGGTTTTGAATAATCAGGTCCCATCTTACCTTAGGGACCTCGTAGTACCATATCACCCCAATAGAGCGCTTCGCTCTCAGACTGCAGGCTTACTTGTAGTTCCTAGGGTTTGTAAGAGTAGAATGGGAGGCAGAGCCTTCAGCTTTCAGGCTCCTCTCCTGTGGAACCAGCTCCCAATTCAGATCAGGGAGACATACACCCTCTCTACTTTTAAGATTAGGCTTAAAACTTTCCTTTTTGCTAAAGCTTATAGTTAGGGCTGGATCAGGTGACCCTGAACCATCCCTTAGTTATGCTGCTATAGACGTAGACTGCTGGGGGGTTCCCATGATGCACTGTTTCTTTCTCTTTTTGCTCTGTATGCACCACTCTGCATTTAATCATTAGTGATCGATCTCTGCTCCCCTCCACAGCATGTCTTTTTCCTGGTTCTCTCCCTCAGCCCCAACTAGTCCCAGCAGAAGACTGCCCCTCCCTGAGCCTGGTTCTGCTGGAGGTTTCTTCCTGTTAAAAGGGAGTTTTTCCTTCCCACTGTAGCCAAGTGCTTGCTCACAGGGGGTCGTTTTGACCGTTGGGGTTTTACATAATTATTGTATGGCCTTGCCTTACAATATAAAGCGCCTTGGGGCAACTGTTTGTTGTGATTTGGCACTATATAAAAAAATTGATTGATTGATTGATTGAGAATAACTCAAAAAGTAATGAACAGATTTCAATGTAATTTTGTGAAAAGATAAATAAGTGATTCAATTATGTAGGTCATTCAGAATATATTCTGGAATTGAGATCTAGATGAGTGTTTTGCATATAGGAACATTTAACTCTGTCAGGTTTCGGCCCCAGTCTGGCCCAGTCATGTTTTGTCCCTTATTGTTTTTATTTGGTCATTTTATTTTAGTTATTAATCTAGTCTCATCAAACTTTGGTTCTGATTATCTTGTTCCTGTGTGTAATACTTTTGTCAGTGGTTTTATGTTCTGTTTCAATTATTTTCTGTTTATCTTACTTTAGTCATGTGTCTAGTTTCATTCCTACCTTTGTATATTCATTAGTTTTATTTCCTGTTTGCTTTTCTTTTGTCTTATGTTGAATTATCTGTTTATGGTTCCACATAGTTCCATTCTGGTTTGGTCTTAGTCTTTTATTCTTACATTTGTTTCATGGTTTAATTCTTTGTTCCTTCATGTCAGGTTTTCTTTATTTTATTTCTTGTGTATTGGGACTTGGGTTTTGTTCATCTTTTGTCTTGGTGTTTTATTTTGATCACTGTGGTTAGGTTTACCATCTTGTCAGGTCCTGTTCACTTTGCATTTGTCTTCCTGCACTATCTTGCATCTGCTTCTCTCACCTTCATTGTAATTCTGTCTGCTCTGTCTTCTTGCACTCTCTTGACTCCTGTCTCACCTCTCTCATCTGACCACACCCCTTCCAGAACCTTCCCTGACACCTGTGCCTTGTTTCCCTAATTACTTGCACCTGTTATTTAAGTTCCTCACTTTCTCCACTCCCTGCTAGTTCGTTGTGATTTTTTGTCCACATTCCAGCTTTTGTTTTTGCTCTGTATATGCCTTGCCATTTTTTACCGTGCTTTGTTTTTTGACCTTGCTCCTGCCTCTGCCCATGTATTGTGTCTCCTGGTATTTTTGAACCATGCTTGTTGTTGACTACGCCTCTGCCTGACCCCTGCCTGTGCTGCTGCTTCTCGGACTGCCTTTTTGTGTACCGAACCCCAGGCTGATTTTTGACATAAAGCCTTTAACGTAAGCCTCAGTATTTTGAGTCTGCATTTGTGTTCAACCTCCTTCTGTGCCACGCCTACCCAGCTCATGACAAACTCAAGCTGAGCAGCTTGATACTGGCCTAGAAAATGAGGGATTTACTATATTTTTCTGAGAACTTATGATTTTGTTTTACTGGTTTTGGAGATCCTGCTACTCCAATGCAACTTGTATACAAAAAAAAAAAAAAAAAAGTCATTATTATTAATAATACTCATAATTATAGTGACTGTTTGTATAGAACCTGTCCAAGAATCAAAGCACTAAGAAATAAACTCCAATATAGTACATTACAACAATGCCCAAAAATTCTAAATTACAGAACCAATAATGGAGAGAAAAGGTGTGACTCGTTCTCCAGTGTGACTTATCCTCCGGTGCAACTTATAAACAGGTTTTTTCCTCTTCAATATGCATTTTTAATAGGTGCGATTTATACTCCAGAAAATATGGTAATTTTGAATTTAATCCAAAACATATTTTTTGGAACATATGCAGCCTTGGCGGAGGTACGTATGCCTTCTCTGAGTACCTTCAAGGTTTTTTCTTTCTTTGTTTTGGTAATTGTATTTCTAAAACACATATTAGTGGGAATTTTGGTCTCATTTACTTATTGATTGATTTATTGGGTGCTTTAGCATTGTCTGCCAAGCTACTACGGTCAAAGAGTTCATTTTTTAAACCAAACCTCTTAAAATGATGTTATAAATTTTCTTTTTGTGTATCTGTTGTGAACATTTTACTTTCTTTTTCTCTCCTCCTTTTAATGCTTTCATTCATCCTCCATCTGTGATGCTGTTTCCTTCCTTTCAAAGGTAAGAATCTTTGTTTGTTTGCATTTTTTGGCATTCAGCTGAGTGCGGCTTTCTGTCAGCGTTGGCTTTTACAAACTCACACATCTGCCAGATGGTGGTTTGAACCAAATCAAAGGGTGCAGTGAGATGAATCCTAAAACAGACTTGTTTATCCAATATTTTTTTATGCATTGTGATTTACACATAATTTATACATTTACTTTCGCTAAAAGGTTCCAGACTCAGTTTTCCCCAAATCCAGTTATTTCATATTTCCAAGCAAGTCACATGTTAAGTAAACAACAGCACCTGTTTTATTTCCATGATGCATTTATTTTCTGATATGTCAGATTTTTTGTGGGTCAGAAGTTGACTTACATTGTGTTTGGTGGAAGTGTCTATTTATTGCTTATGTAGAATTCATATATCATTCAGATAGCATTCCACTCGCTTTTCACAACATTTTGTTAGAATTTTGGCCCATTGCTTCAGACAGAACTGGTGTAAATCAGTCAGGTTTATGGGCCTGTTGAGTAGATTTTTGGTGGGATTCATGTCAGGGCTTTGGTATGGCCACTGCAACACTTTCGCTTTGTTTTGTCCATACCACTTGGAGGGTGTCCCCAAACACCCTACTGCTCTTTCATCATGGTTGGGTTCGTGTTTTTTGGATAAAGGCACTACAAATCACATGTAGTTGGATAGATGTATACATACACATGTAAATACAGGTAATATATGTAAATCTGCCCAGTAATTGTAGTAGTTTGTGATTGTACCTGACATGGAAGAAAAATGTAATTTGCACAGCTAATTTAGACAAAGCCAGTAGAGTATGATAACTTTTTGAGAAATTTGCACCCAAGCCCCCCCCCCCAATGTCTTCGAAAAGTACCAGTTGACACATGTTCAATGTCATGAAGCTGCACAATGTCACTTCTTTGTATAATTACACTACTGGGTTGAGGCAGCATTGATTGGATGGTACCAAGTGTATATAGTGGTGTACCATAAAAGAGGAACATACTTTTTATATACACACACGTATGCAGAATTGTAGTCAAGTCGACTGACCCGAGACAAGTCATGACCAAGACTTGAGTGCATCATGAACATGACAATCAGTTGCGACCAAGTCAACATTGCCTTTCTCAATGCATTGATTCGGTCTTGCAATGCCTTGACCATTTGAGGAGTTGAGCTGGTTGCCGTTCCTCAAAGGTGTTTTTACGTATATAATAGTTATATGTAAAATATTGAAACTTTGGGACCAATCATCAAGAGTGTGGACTATAGTCAAGAATTTTTTCTTGTTTTTCAGATTTAACCCTTGGGGTCGACGCAATCGTATAGGACGGCTAAGACCAAGCTTTACTAAATTATAAATAACTTTTGAATGATATGAAATAGAAACTTAGTCATTTTTTTGCTGAAAAGTTAGCTCCACGGACTTTCGAACCAGCCATTGGCCATCTTTGTACTCCTCATAGAAGCTGTGTGATGACGTGCGCAATGTGAGTGTCCAATCAGAATTGGTTCACCATCACATGGTTTTCCAAAATCCAATCGTAGGGCAGATTTACCTCACGTGAAAAGCCAAAGATCGTTTTCAGGAGTGATGTGTTACTAGTTGGCCCGTTTGAATAGCCCCCTGGGTGCTCCAATGAGTACATACTATTAGTAGATAGTGTGCCCTGTGCCATTACGCACAGCGATCAGTGAAACCAGGAGCAGACGGAGAGCCTCTGATGACAATGAATGAATGAATGAATTTATTTGGCACACAAACTCAACAGTAACAAAAAACTGATACACAAGACAATTCCACAGTGACATCTGTGACCAAAAGGGGGTGAGCAGAAGCAAAGCTTATAAACGCCCATCCCTTATATACATACAAACATACATATATACTCATTACCAACCCCACGTGCTCAAACAAAGAGTGTGTAACTATCAGGATTGCTCCACTAGTTTGCATGTAAATGTTACTGGATAACTCTGTTGCTTTCTCGGTGTAAAGCACTGTTTATCATATCAATGGACAACAAAACGCATAGACCATTTTGTATATATTGTTCAAAATGTGCATTTGTGTTTATTGTTTGAACTTTTTGTTGTACAGCCTTTCACACAAGACCTCAAATTACCTTTATAAAGTGTCAAAACAGTTGTTTATTAAAGTTTGCTCTGTGTTTTGAAAAAATGTGTGGAAAATTATTTTCTGCTTTATTTTTTCATTGCCTATTTTTGATTGTAAACCTTTGTTTCACTTATAAAACACAACAAAAACATATATATTCTGAAAGCACAGGTGGTCCTGAAAAAAAAGAGACATAAAACTTGATTGTGGGATGCAGGGAGAGCTGTTAACAGCAATAATAAAACATTTATGCCAGGCAAGTGAACTGTCCAAAAAATGCCCTCGGACCCCAGAGGGTTAAGTTTGTTTTTGAATGAATGTGTCAGCTTCAATAGAGTTCTGACCATTTCAACTTTTATATGTTTTCAAAGCAACATAAGATGTTTAATCCAAAGAGGTCAAACATTCAGTGGCCCAAGTCAAGATAATACAGTGATATCTCAACTGCTGGGGTCTTGAACTGTCTTGAAATAGAAGTACAAGTCTTCCGTGCTTGACACAGAGACAAGATTGAATAAAAATGGTCTTGAACACTACAAAACTACATGTTCAGCTTATGGTAGAAATCAGGCTGAAGTGCCACTTGCCTCCCAATATTATTGGCTGTATGTCACGTGTAGTGAAGTGCAGTGTTTCAGACATGCTGAAATGCAACTCTTAGACATTTGTTGTCCTGAGGTCTGCAACCTTTATGTATATTTTCTATGAATGGGGAGTTTAAAGCTTGAGTCCGAACCTCATTTTCCAAAATGGCACATGCTTATATGATAGTCGGAAGCATGTCTTGGGGTTTCTGTAACTTTTATGTGACGCACAGTGGGGAGACTTTGACAGACTCATAGTCTTCTCCATGGAAGCTGGACTCAGATATTCAAGGTCCGATAAAGCTCCACAGGCTTTGAAATTCTTCCTGAACCTCATTTCACATCATCTGCCAGCACAATACTACAAGTGCTGCAGGAAACAAATCAGTGCCGTAATAATGTGAATTATAGCAGCAGCGAAAAGCCAGATGGAAATTTTATCATCATTTAAAACTGAATACTTTATGTCAAAGTTGAAAGTCCTCTTAATTTATTTAAATGAAACATTTAAAATCCACATTTATGAATTTATGCGGCCTGAATTTTAAATCCTTCTGTTGGCTGCTGCCTTTTATTCCTCGGGGAGCCACGGCAGATCCATAAATATCCACATGCTGATTTGTTGCAATCTCCTGCCGTATCTCCAGATGTACATGGAGATGGGGGGGGGGGTTCAGTAGAATGAGCAGATGTTCCCTGCTGCAGAATTTCTCTGTGTACAGCCAGTCAAATGGGTTTTTTTTTTATTTAAATTTATTTCCATGGAGCTGTAACTTCACATATAAACATCTCATAATTTTAGATTTTTAGAAAGAGAGAGCTTGTGAAATACAAAACACTATATATTATTAATATTAATACATAACTACCCAATTAAAACAACAGTGCAGTATTTTTAATTTGCGCTTTGCAAATAAAAACTGTCACGTTGTTTGTGTATGCACACACACACACACACACACACACAGAAGCATAGGAGAACATTCTTGATTCTGAGGATTGATACTGAGGACTGATGCTGCATTCACACACAGAAGGTTTTCTATCCTCCACTAAGGAATAATGCATCAGTTCAACCCGTCACCTCTATAAACCCTCACAGATATCCAACACATTGTTTGGTGAATTCTACTAGCATTTTTTGTCTCTGCGATACATTAATCCAGGATTGCTGCCGTCCTTAGTTGACGATTTCTGTCAGGTGTCAGTTTATTTGGCAGGAGTGTAAAAATCTGACCTGACTGTGTGAAGAATAAAGTGTTCTGTATCGGGGCCTGCTGGTGCTGATTCCCAGGTTCCACAGCTTGACAGAGACTATGACCAGGACCATCTTGTCCAGGACACCAACACCAAATCATGGCAGTCCTGTGGAGAGTCACGTTGATGTCTTAGTGAGTCTTGTTCAATATTGGACAATCTTGATTGGTTCTGATGGTACAAGATGCTATTGTCAGGGAACAAATCCTCTTAGTGTCATTGTGCTGCCCATTGAGGGTCATCCTGGGCATCCTTCAATATTTGTGTTAAATCGTGCAGCAAGCATGTAGAGGACTGTACCACGATAGAGTCTCATGCCCGTATATAGAGGGGGTTCAACCAACCCCCCTGAGAATTCTGCTGATTTTTTTCTGATCTGGATATCGTTATGTATTTTCTTTTCATTGATAATAAGCAACAAGCACTAACTGTTACACAGCTATTATCACACACCCTCAAGTTTCAATTTCCTCTGCCAGAGTAATCCCTTAAGTGATGAAAGGAGAAACTGCTACATAAACTTTTCCCATGGGGGTTGAGAATTTTTGCTCCCTGGTCCCTATCCTCCTCTGATATCAAACAGATTAGTAGGCTTGTAAATACCCATGTAGACACACAATTACACTTGTCTGGTTTGTAAAAACATGTTTGTATGTATAAGCTGAGAAATAAAGGGAGCTTCTCCTTCCTGTTGCAAATACTGTAAAGGTGCAAATATTTGCGTAGGATTTATTATGCGAATTTGGCGAGTTAAACAAGGTCGCCAAATTAAATGCCGCTATTTTAATACATAACATACATATACGTACATATTCATAATGTAAACGCAAATATTAATACCGCTAAATACGAGGTCTGTTAGAAAACTATCCGACCATTTTATTTTTTGCAAAAACGATATGGATTTGAATCATGTGCGCTTGCGTCAGCCAAGCTTGAACCTTCGTGCGCATGCGTGAGTTTTTTCACGCCTGTCGGTTGTGTCATTCGCAACCGACAGGCAGGTATAAAGTTTGCATTAATGTTATCTTGGTTCTTCCTGGGTGGTTCTTACGGCAACTGATCCAATCCCAAGCAAGGACTATTTGTATATAAAAATGTATTTCCTAAAATGATACATTTTGGGTTTCAAATGAAATCCTCAAAAAGCTTCTGCTTCGGGGGGCTTTGCCCCCCTGAGCCACCCACGAGGGCGTTGCCCCTCGAACCCACCGGGGGCCCTGTGGCCCACTGGACCCCCAACTCAAGGATTTGAACCCCCCCCCTTTCACATTCCTATATACGGCCCTGGAGTCTTGACAGCGTCTGATGCGATCTTAGAGAACCTCAACAGAGTTTTCATGGTTTCAGGTTCAGCCATGAGGAATCATCTTTTATGACATAAGAAGGTCGTGGTGTTGTTTTAGAGAAGTGTTGTGAGTTGACAGGACATGCACATGATTCACCGCAAGAGCACTGACATGGATTCTCCTGTTCAAAATTTGAGGCCAGTTTTTAAAGGGTCGCTATGATTACAATATTATGGAGTAAAACAAAATTATAATACTGATATATGGTGCATCCAGGAAGTATTCACAGCATGTCACTTTTTCCCCACATTTTGTTATGGCTTATTCCAAAATGGAGTAAATTAATTTTCCCCTCAAAGGTCTACTCACAACACCCCATAATGACGTCAAAAAATTTTAAAATTTTTGCAAATTTATAAAAAAAATAAATAAATAAATAAAAATAAAAACTTAAGCAATCACATGTACGTAAGTCTGCACATTCTTTGTTCAATACTTTGTTGATGCACCTTTGGCAGCAATTACAGCCTCAAGTCTTCTTGAATATGATGACACAAGCTTGCTGCACCTATCTTTGGGCAGTTTGGCCCATTCCTCTTTGTAGCACCTCTCAAGCTCCATCAGGTTGGATGGGGAGCGTCAGTGCACAAAAACATTTTCAGATCTCCCCAGAGATGTTCAATTGGATTCAGGTCTGGGCTCTGGCTGGGCCACTCAAGGACATTCAGAGTTGTCCTGAAGCCACTCCTTTGATATCTTGGCTGTGTGTTTAGGGTCATTGTCCTGCTGAAAGATCAATCGTTGCCCCAGTCTGAGGTCAAGAGCGCTCTGGAGCAGATTTTCATCCAGGATGTCTCTGTACATTGCTACATTCATCTTTCCCTCAATCCTGACTAATCTCCCAGTTCCTGCTGCTGAATGTCTGATGCATGCCGAACTCCAAAAGAAAGCTCCAAAATAAGATTTTTTTTCTTCTCTTACCATGTCGTCTATAGGCAGCTCAGGAGAAATCCGTCACACTGACTTTAAATATGGAAGTACAACACATCCTTCATGTGTTTTAATCAACCGTCTGTGTCTGACTGTCCTGATTACAGCCGTGGGTTTTTCTTAGATGGCTGAAATAGGTGCTGGAAGAATAGTTGTACAAGGGTTACGGTGACCATAGCTCATGTTCATTCTAAGAGAGCACCCATAATGCAGTTTGGCATCTGTGTGTTAATGTTCAAAACATTAGAATTAGTGCATTATTTTAAAATTAAATGATATGTGTTATATTTTCACTTTGTACAAATGACAGAGTTGATATTAATGTCGTTAAACTATCCGGATTAATTTGGCTTATAAATCAAAACCATAAGTCAAACCTGCTTTCATTTTGAGGACTTCTCCCTCACGGCTGGACCGCTGTATGCTGTAAAGGGTAATGACTTTTGTTTTGGTTTTTTTGTAGCAGCCTGGTGGTCAGTGTTGTATGGCTGGGGGGGCCTGGCTGCCTTTTGTTTCTGTCTTCTGTGCTGTCTTTTGTTTTTCCTTCCAGGTGGTGCGCGTTTAGGACTGAGTGGCTGTGTGGCTGAGTCATCAGGACCTCACCCTGATCACCTGAGGCTGATCAAGTGCAGCTCGTCAGGACTCACAGCTGTGGTGCATCTACACGGATTGGAGCATGGTGGCATTTAAGTCTGGAGTACACAGTGTGTATTTGCCAGAGACTCGACCTTGTGACCAGACGGGTGAGATCGTCGTCTCTAGAGTCATCTCATCATCAGTGGATGCAGAGACTGTACCAGGTTTGACACCATGGTCTGTGAAAGAGGAGGGGGTGAGGTCTCACGCTCGTCAGCACACTTCCTGAGGTACGTTAGGTTTTGTGACTAACATTTGTACAGTCAGTATATGTGGTGTCCCTCACACCTTATTGTATTGAGCTGTTATGTTAGTCGTTTAATCAGCTTCCACTGCAGTTTGAGTATGTGAACAGGGTGTTCCATGCCTGCAGGGTGGGAAGCTGATTAGTGATTAAGCCAGGAAGTGTTTGCTGTTTATGTACACCTTTGAGCGGTCTCTCTGTGTGTGGAGTGTGGACTCACATGATGGTTTCTTCTTTCACAGACTCGGTTTGTCGCGGCCACCTGGGGGGTGTCGGCGGGGTCCTTGGGTCCGAACTGTTTCTGGCTCCGGACCGTTAGTGCTGCTGGGAGCACACCGGCATTCCACCACGCCAGACCGCGCACTTATTTGTTTGTATTATCACCTCACTGTTATGTTATTAAAGTCAGTTATCCTTTGTACCGTGCTCTGCTTATTTTATACTGGGTCCTTCAAACGCTGGTCGGTTCTCCGGGCTGCGTCCGACACATAACAGCCAGGCCCCTTTTGCTGGGGTACAGTTGAGCTCAGTTTCTCTTAGCTGCCTCAATGCTGCAAAGTACATAGCAGACAGGTGCCAACAGGGTTTCTAAATGTTTTTTACCGTTACTATCTAAAAAAAACATTAGCGGTCTAAAAGTTATCACAACTAAGTTTATTGGAAGCTAGTTGGTCTGCTGATGGTTTTTGAAGTTAGCTGAAAAGCTAATCCGCAAACAAAAAAGTTAGCTTTGATAATTAGTGGTTAGCGGATTAGAAACACTGTGCCCACCACTGTACCACGAGCACTGCACGTGTTTCTCCACATAGAATGTGCAACAGCAAAGACATCCAATGTAAAATCTCTTCCAAATCTCAGTGCAATCCTCTACCAGATCTATTTTGGTGACCCCAAGCAACTAGGGCAGATGAAAGTTAAAAAAAAAAAAAAAAATCCTGAGCCCTTCACTTTTTTCTGTATTTTTAAGTCTTGATGAATATTCAGCACTCTGTAATTAATATTCTTATTTAGTCAACCTGATTGTTGAGCCAGCATAGTTGGTAGCTGCTTTAAATTTCCATAATCTTCACAGCATTTGATACAGAAACAAAGAAAACTCACCACAGGATCCATTAATTCCTTTTTTCAGAATAGTTCCAGGTTTAGTGTACTGTGGTACTAAATGGTATTAAATCGCGATGATACCATGACGAAATCTAGGTTTTCATGAAGGGGCAGTCTAACCCGAACAGTAACACTCCACAGCGGCTCCACAGTCTCATGGCAGTTGGTAATCTACTGGATCATGATACCAACACCAAAATCTACTGCATTTTGTGATGGTATCACAATGTGATAAATACATGATGCCTCCACAAACTGTCGCAAGACTGTGTTGTCTTATTTTAACAATATGAAACTGAAACCAAGTGGACAAGTGTGGCCAACTATGACCCCAGCCAAATATTTATCTGTTGCAGTTATGATGTTTTTAACCAGAAAAATATGTTCTAACATGAATTTGTCAATCGACTTGTCCTCCAGTTTTTCATATTTTTTCAGTAGGAATTGTCCCATGGGTATGGCAGCGATCATGGAACAATATGTGGGGTAATGTATGGCCCCATATATCTATCATATAAAAATATGTATTTAACAAATAACTCAGCCTCTTGCCAAGTGACCATTGGGATAGGCTGTAACCCCCCCACCCCCCCATGACCCTTAACTTGCTTTGATTTTCTCATATAAAAATCAATCATTCCAACCTGTTGTTATGTTGATAGTTATTTTGTTTTGTCGTTTTTATGATTTGTTGCTTTTCTATGTTTGTTGTTCTTCTTCTTTATTTGTTTTGTTTATCATGTCTGAAATAAAACTTTCATTCATTCATTCATTCAGAATATCTATCATAGGTAAAGTAAGCCGTCTAGGTAGGATCAACAGAAATAGATCCATTAAAAAAGGATATCAACAGAAATAGATCCATTAAAAAAGGATAAAGTATCACCGGGTCCTCAATAGGGTTGGGTATCGAGAACCGGTTCTTTTCGAGTATTGTTAAGAAATTATTAGATCCACCAATGTCAATAGCCTTTTTGCTTAACGTTTTTGAGGGTGTTTGTCAGGAAAACGATAATTTCTCTACGTTGATTACAGACCCTGCAGCAGGTCTGTAATCAACCACTTCTGCAGCGCGACTCCACTTTGAAGCATAAATCAATGAAGCAGTGCTTCGATCCGCTGGCTCTTTGGTTCTTTGATTCACTGCTCTTCAGAAGCGGCAGATCCGCTTCTTAACCCCTCTCAAAGCCATTAAAATATCGTGAGTCACTAAAATGTTTTTTCCTCCCAAAATGAGAGGTCCTGCATTCTTTATGAATTACATCCTGATGTGCAGCACAGTCAGCTGCAAGAGCTCAGCTCAGATGTATGGAAAGACATTCATGCCAATAATGTCTGAAAGGAAATGCTTTTGACAGAAACTACAGATTTTATTTACTTCGGTTTATGTCCAGAGATCAAGGATCCACCATGTAGAGTTTATTTATGTCCAGCGTTTAAGGATCCAGTAAACAATTTCATATTTATTTACTTTAAGACTCAATAAAATGTTGTTCAGTTTGTTTAATCGACTTATAAAGCACCAAAACACAACAAAAGCCGTCTCAAGGCGCCTCACACAGAACAGTTCAACATAAAAATTCAAATAAATAAATAAAAAAATATTCATAAGAAAGAGAATAAAAATGTCCACGGACTCCGACTGCCTCACAGTCACAGGAAGACCGTTCCACAGAGCGGGTGCATGATAACAGAAAGCTCTTTGACCCACTGACATACAAAACCTGTAAAGCCTACTTTTAGTACACAAAAAATTCACAAGAGGTATTGATAAGGGAACCGGTAAGAAATCGGATTGATAAGCGGATTTAGATATACTTTATTGATCTCACAGTGGAGAAATTACATTTACACTCCAGTTACCTCACACAGCAATTAGTCCACAATTGTTACTTGTTTACCGTAATAATGGCACACATCAGAATTAAAGGTAACACATACACATTTGACATTGTTTATGTGCACTAAGTTTGAAGTCGCGGTACAGTTTTAGCTGCAGCCCACGTCCCCCCCAAGCTGATGGCGGCGCATGTCAGCGTTGCTGTGTGGCCTTCACCCACTTGCCTCAACCCTGAGATGCGCTGCCATCAGCTTGGGGGGGGGGGGAGGGGGGGCGGACATGGGCTGCAACTAAAACTGCACCGCCCCTGCCAAAGGGGGAAGGAGTGACGTTAGCAGGCGCCACAAAGGGGGGTTATTGATGGGGGAAGGAGGGGGGTGGGGGGAGGGAATGGAACATGCTTCAGTCATGTGAAAAGCAGTGTATTGTCTTTGTGAGATGAGATAAGAAACAGCCAATGTTCCCCGAAACAAATCCCTCTGGAGGAAAAACAGTCGGGCAGTTTGACCTTCAGGCTTGATAAACCTGTAATGTTATGGTTACAGCAGTGAAAAACACTTTTTAACAGTTCCACTTGCACAACCAAATCCCAATTGTTGTGTGTTGGGGGGTTTGGCTGGACATTTTTGTGTTGTTTTTCTTTTCTTTGCTCTCCAGGTGGTATGCAAACTGGGTTTTTGTCTGTGGAGAAGGTGCTGGCAGAAGAATCCTTCACCCTCATCAGTATTATTAGCTGCACTTGTGGAGGATGTTCATGTGCAGGCCTAATGACTCGCAGCACCTGTGGATGATGCTCACGTGCAGGCTTAAAGACTTTCAGCTGAAGCAGATAATGAGATGGCGTTCTGCATTTAAGCCATGAGTGATTCAAGCAGAATTGCCGGGAACGCGACCTTGTGATGTTCGTTTGTGAGATGCTGAGGACCGTGCCTGGGTTTGACACATCGTGCCTGTGAAGGAGGACGGGTGAGGGACACATGCTGTCAGCACACATCAGAGGTGATTGGCTGAATAAGTGTTAATAGTAATTTAGTATTTTGTTACGCAGTATATTTGAACATTGATGAGAATTGTGCAGTTTGCTTCTCACTGTCGTGGCGTACGGACTGATGATCCTCCACCTGTTGTGAGAAGCTGCTCATTTACATAAAGCTTAAATTCAGACCTGAATGTGTTGCTGATAGTGTGTGCCTTTGAAGGATATTTGTTGTAGCTGTTGACTTACCTCACCTTTTCCGTCCTTCACAGAGTTAGTTTGTCGTATCCATCTGGGGGGTGTTTGGCGGTGAATCTGAGTCCAGAAGCGCCGGGCTTTGATCCATTTGGGCGCTGGAGAGCGCACCATCCTTCACTCCACCAGACAAACCGCACCTTTATGTTGTACACAATTATTGCACAAAGGGGAAATAAATGTTTTGTTTTTGGAACCGCTTTCTGGTTATTTAGCGCTGGGTTCAGTCAGACGCTGGTCCGCTCCTCAACTCGCGTCTGCACATAACACCCAATTATGAATTAAGAATATTCCTAGTTATGAATTAAGAATATAGCCTCTGAAATCTTCAGCTTCAACTGCAAGGCATGAATCTGCTTCAAGATGTCATCCAATTTGCGTCTGAGTTCAAGAGTCATCGCAGTTTGAGAATGCACTGCCTTGCCAACCTCATTAATCATGACGGAGAAGCGAGGGGCCGTGGTTCTTGATGCTGCCATCTTGCCAATTTTCCCGTAGATCAGGGCAGCACATAAGCCAAAAAGTACCAGCCCTGCTGCCATGAGACCAAAAATTAATAAATCCTCAACGTCCTCAACGGAGAAAAAGGTGCCAAGCATGCAACACTCCAAGACTCCCAGGAGTCGAGGTCATAGCCCGCAGGATATGTTCCATCTGGGCAGGTAGGATCCCCCGGTCCTGACCGTCTTGTAGAAAAAATGGTGTCAATAGCGTTCAGAGACCAGCTGATCAATTCCATGGTTAATCCAATAGATCCAGAATCCAATATAATTTGAGGAATTCACAGTCTGGTGAAGTAGGGACTTGAAGGTTAAAGCAGAGAACAGAGATAAGGGAGAGTGGAGGAGATGCGACCGCCCTCGTCAGAGTCCCAAGCAGCGGAATCAATAATGGTATCGATATCGATAAAATCTTTTCGATACCCATCCCTCGTCCTCAATGACCCGACTCGGTAATTTTAGTTGCTAAAATTGCTTGGCTACTTGAGGGTTAAATAAGTTGAAATCATGTTTAATTTGTGGCTCATCCTGCAAACAGAAACACGGACGGAACCAAAATATCGCCTCATTGTACTTCTTAATCATTGCATTGTCTGTTCCTGCTCTTCCATCAATGTGTTTATTCCTGGTCCTTCTCACACCTCTGTTTCTCTTCCCTCGCTTTCCTATTTTATCAAAGAGAAAAAGCACTAAGTGGCTTTTTATTGCACTGTTTCTGTCACAGCGGTCTGGGGAAGGTAATTGCTATTTAACCCTCGGGACTCACATTACAGCCATCCTGTTACTCGCTGCAATTTTTCATTTCGCCCACATTGATTATTTGCCTTCCCATTGTGGAGGACGGTCTGCTGTTGTTGGATGTGACATCCTGGTGGGTGTGTGTTTTCTCAGCGTTTGTCCTCCCCGGGACAAACGCTGGGGTGGGACAAAGCAGATCAGGTCAGCGAATGTGGGAGTTGAGCACATATCAGTTTGAGTCGTTCGTTACGTCGGCGGGTTGTAAAACTTCACCTTCTTTCATTCATAAAATATTCACTGCCGTCTCCTTTGTCGAACAGCAGAGTTAAAATACTGCTTAATATTTAAACTCGTTAACGCAAAGTGATTCCTAGAAGTCTGATTTTACATTAGCCCAGCTTTTTAATTGCTCACCGGAGAAAAGTGTCAAAGAAAACACGTGGACATGTGTTTCCAGCTGGTACAGATTGGATTTTGCTGGTAGATTTGATGCATTGTTCATTTTCTCCTCACACCTTGCAGCAGGTTTCTTGATGTGTCACCTCGGTTTCCTGCAGGGAGACGAATGTTTGGGTGCTGCTGTCTTCTCCATCTCCACAATACTGTCTGGATGTGCAGCACACATCTAAAATTTTGATGAATTTACTCTTGTCTTCTTGCCTTCAGTCACACCACAGAGGAGGTGGTGTGTGTGTGTTTGTATGAGAGAACTGTTTTAAACACGTGTGTGTCTATTATTTAAATTTTAAAATCTTATTTCTTTACAATAAGGAACCCGTTTGGTTGTAACCTTTTCCCACATTTTTTACAACACAGATCAACGTTTTTCAGGATTTGGTTTATTAATAATCAAACATATGCTAGTGCAAAGCAGTACACAGAGTGCATGTCTTCGTAGTATACAATCAACACAGTTGTCATTTTCACACCAGCCGCCCATGTGTGTGTCTTTGATAATAACACACACATTACACACTCTGATCAAACGTGTCAACTTCAATAGAAAAAGAAAACTCACTCCATGTCTGCATCATACTACAGCTGACTGAGTGCATCCCAGCTGTGTGGCACAAGGATTTTTGTTTCGAGTCGGAGTGAACAGTTTTTATCTTACCGGTAACAGAGCTGCAAGCAACATCATGCTGAATCTCTTGAGAGCCTCATTCTTCTACACATTTGTGTGTGTGAGGGTGTGAGAGGCCTTTCTCAAAAGCCAGTTGAACAAGATGCTTCTTAAATATGTATATGTCGCATGGCCCAGTGGTGAACCAGAAAAGACATTCAACAACACTGAGAATTAGTTTTCACACATCACAGTGGATGCAGTATGTGTTACTCCAGGACTAACAGCAGTTACTACACCTGTCATGGCTTCCAGCATATTGTGTCATTTTGACAGGCATTTTATGTATTCTCTTTTTATTTTGCATGCCACCTCCCTGGTACATTTGTACCTTAGAGGCAATGACAGATGACTATTTGTTTAGTTTATTTCAAGTTATGCTGAAAACCCCTTTGCGTACTGTATCCTGCTTTGTGCTAAGATTATGGGCCATGCAAATTGCATTTTGGAGTTGGACAAACCCCAAATTTATTTGGACTATATATATTGATCTGGGACATTGTCTGACTACCAGAGAAATTGCAGAAGAGGTGGACATCAGCACTTTTGCGGCACATTCCACTGTTACAGGAGATTTTGATCCTGCGAGGGAAGAGCGCTGACCAAGTGGGTGTCAAGCGAAATCAAGCAATTTCCCTCACAATTGCCATTCACATGCTGTCACAGCCCAGTCAGATAGGTGGCACTGAGTGAGATTGCATCAGAATTTTGGTTCTCTGTTGGGACTGTTTACACAGAGACTGCTACCTGCTGCTTTGGACTTTGAACTAACAGTCTTTTTCAAGACTTTTTTACTTTTTTACTTTTTTAACTTTTTACTTTTTTTTACTTTTTTACTGTGCTCCAACGCCTAAGGAAGACCTCTAACGGTCGAAACATCGCGACGGAGCACTTTTATCAGCTAACTTTCATCAGCGTTGGCAAGCAAACTAGCTTGCTAACGCTTTCGTTTTTATTTATTTATTTATGTATTTATTTTTTTAGCACTGTTGTCGTGCGTTACCTGTGCTGCTCCACAGCGTGTTTAGTCGATTTTTATTTTATTTTAGCACCGTTGTCGTGCGTTCGCTGTTGTTGTGCGTTACCTGTGCTGCTTCATGGCCTGTTTGGTTCCTTAATTAAGGCACTCCTTCTGCTGAATCACCTCTAAATTATTTACACATTATTCACTTTGTGTGTTTTTAGGAATCCGCTAGGTTGCGTAGCTACTAGCTCTTAGCCGATTTAGCATGGCGGCTTCTCCTGTCTCTCCCGTACTTTTCTGCTCTGGGTGTGAAATGTTTAGTTATTCCTCGGCCTCCTTTAGCAGTAACGGTACTTGTAATAAGTGCAGCTTATTCGTAGCTTTGGAGGCCAGGCTGGGCGAATTGGAGACTCGGCTCCGCACCGTGGAAAATTCTACAGCTAGCCAGGCCCCTGTAGTCGGTGCGGACCAAGGTAGCTTAGCCGCCGTTAGTTACCCCCTGGCAGATCCCGGGCAGTCGGGAAAGCAGGCTGACTGGGTGACTGTGAGGAGGAAGCGTAGCCCTAAACAGAAGCCCCGTGTACACCGTCAACCCGTTCACATCTCTAACCGTTTTTCCCCACTCGACGATACACTCGCCGAGGATCAAACTCTGGTTATTGGCGACTCTGTTTTGAGAAATGTGAAGTTAGCGACACCAGCAACCATTGTCAATTGTCTTCCGGGGGCCAGAGCAGGCGACATCGAAGGACATTTGAAACTGCTGGCTAAGGCTAAGCGTAAATTTGGTAAGATTGTAATTCACGTCGGCAGTAATGACACTCGGTTACGCCAATCGGAGGTCACTAAAATTAACATTAAATCGGTGTGTAACTTTGCAAAAGCAATGTCGGACTCTGTTGTTTTCTCTGGGCCCCTCCCCAATCAGACCGGGAGTGACATGTTTAGCCGCATGTTCTCCTTGAATTGCTGGCTGTCTGAGTGGTGTCCAAAAAATGAGGTGGGCTTCATTGATAATTGGCAAAGCTTCTGGGGAAAACCTGGTCTTGTTAGGAGAGACGGCATCCATCCCACTTTGGATGGAGCAGCTCTCATTTCTAGAAATCTGGCCAATTTTCTTGGATCCTCCAAACTGTGACTGTCCAGCGTTGGGACCAGGAGGCAGAGTTGTAGTCTTACACACCTCGCTGCAGCTTCTCTCCCCCTGCCGTCCCCTCGTTGCCCCGTCCCCGTGGAGACGGTGCCTGCTCCCAGGCCACCAATAACCAGCAAAAATCTATTTAAGCATAAAAATTCAAAAAGAAAAAATAATATAGCACCTTCAATTGCACCACAGACTAAAACAATTAAATGTGGTCTATTAAACATTAGGTCTCTCTCTTCTAAGTCCCTGTTGGTAAATGATATAATAATTGATCAACGTATTGATTTATTCTGCCTAACAGAAACCCCCGAGTCACACTAACTGTCAGAATGCTCGTAGCACGGGCCGGGGCGGAGGATTAGCAGCAATCTTCCATTCCAGCTTATTAATTAATCAAAAACCTAGACAGAGCTTTAATTCATTTGAAAGCTTGTCTCTTAGTCTTGTCCATCCAAATTGGAAGTCCCAAAAACCAGTTTTATTTGTTATTATCTATCGTCCACCTGGTCGTTACTGTGAGTTTCTCTGTGAATTTTCAGACCTTTTGTCTGACTTAGTGCTTAGCTCAGATAAGATAATTATAGTGGGCAATTTTAACATCCACACAGATGCTGAGAATGACAGCCTCAACACTGCATTTAATCTATTATTAGACTCTATTGGCTTTGCTCAAAAAGTAAATGAGTCCACCCACCACTTTAATCATATCTTAGATCTTGTTCTGACTTATGGTATGGAAATAGAAGACTTAACAGTATTCCCTGAAAACTCCCTTCTGTCTGATCATTTTTTAATAACATTTACATTTACCCTGATGGACTACCCAGCAGTGGGGAATAAGTTTCATTATACTAGAAGTCTTTCAGAAAGCGCTGTAACTAGGTTTAAGGATATGATTCCTTCTTTATGTTCTCTAATGTCATATACCAACACAGAGCAGAGTAGCTACCTAAACTCTGTAAGGGAGTTAGAGTATCTCGTCAATAGTTTTACATCCTCATTGAAGACAACCTTGGATGCTGTAGCTCCTCTGAAAAAGAGAGCTTTAAATCAGAAGTGTCTGACTCCGTGGTATAACTCACAAACTCGTAGCTTAAAGCAGATAACCCGTAAGTTGGAGAGGAAATGGCGTCTCACTAATTTAGAAGATCTTCACTTAGCCTGGAAAAAGAGTCTGTTGCTCTATAAAAAAAGCCCTCCGTAAAGCTAGGACATCTTTCTACTCATCACTAATTGAAGAAAATAAGAACAACCCCAGGTTTCTTTTCAGCACTGTAGCCAGGCTGACAAAGAGTCAGAGCTCTATTGAGCCGAGTATTCCTTTAACTTTAACTAGTAATGACTTCATGACTTTCTTTGCTAACAAAATTTTAACTATTAGAGAAAAAATTACTCATAACCATCCCAAAGACGTATCGTTATCTTTGGCTGCTTTCAGTGATGCCGGTATTTGGTTAGACTCTTTCTCTCCGATTGTTCTGTCTGAGTTATTTTCATTAGTTACTTCATCCAAACCATCAACATGTTTATTAGACCCCATTCCTACCAGGCTGCTCAAGGAAGCCCTACCATTATTTAATGCTTCGATCTTAAATATGATCAATCTGTCTTTGTTAGTTGGCTATGTACCACAGGCTTTTAAGGTGGCAGTAATTAAACCATTACTTAAAAAGCCATCACTTGACCCAGCTATCTTAGCTAATTATAGGCCAATCTCCAACCTTCCTTTTCTCTCAAAAATTCTTGAACGGGTAGTTGTAAAACAGCTAACTGATCATCTGCAGAGGAATGGTCTATTTGAAGAGTTTCAGTCAGGTTTTAGAATTCATCATAGTACAGAAACAGCATTAGTGAAGGTTACAAATGATCTTCTTATGGCCTCGGACAGTGGACTCATCTCTGTGCTTGTTCTGTTAGACCTCAGTGCTGCTTTTGATACTGTTGACCATAAAATTTTATTACAGAGATTAGAGCATGCCATAGGTATTAAAGGCACTGCGCTGCGGTGGTTTGAATCATATTTGTCTAATAGATTACAATTTGTTCATGTAAACGGGGAATCTTCTTCACAGACTAAAGTTAATTATGGAGTTCCACAAGGTTCTGTGCTAGGACCAATTTTATTCACTTTATACATGCTTCCCTTAGGCAGTATTATTAGACGGTATTGCTTAAATTTTCATTGTTACGCAGATGATACCCAGCTTTATCTATCCATGAAGCCAGAGGACACACACCAATTAGCTAAACTGCAGGATTGTCTTACAGACATAAAGACATGGATGACCTCTAATTTCCTGCTTTTAAACTCAGATAAAACTGAAGTTATTGTACTTGGCCCCACAAATCTTAGAAACATGGTGTCTAACCAGATCCTTACTCTGGATGGCATTACCCTGACCTCTAGTAATACTGTGAGAAATCTTGGAGTCATTTTTGATCAGGATATGTCATTCAAAGCGCATATTAAACAAATATGTAGGCCTGCTTTTTTGCATTTACGCAATATCTCTAAAATTAGAAAGGTCTTGTCTCAGAGTGATGCTGAAAAACTAATTCATGCATTTATTTCCTCTAGGCTGGACTATTGTAATTCATTATTATCAGGTTGTCCTAAAAGTTCCCTAAAAAGCCTTCAGTTAATTCAAAATGCTGCAGCTAGAGTACTAACCGGGACTGGAAGGAGAGAGCATATCTCACCCATATTGGCCTCTCTTCATTGGCTTCCTGTTAATTCTAGAATAGAATTTAAAATTCTTCTTCTTACTTATTAGGTTTTGAATAATCAGGTCCCATCTTATCTTAGGGACCTCGTAGTACCATATCACCCCAATAGAGCGCTTCGCTCTCAGACTGCAGGCTTACTTGTAGTTCCTAGGGTTTGTAAGAGTAGAATGGGAGGCAGAGCCTTCAGCTTTCAGGCTCCTCTCCTGTGGAACCAGCTCCCAATTCAGATCAGGGAGACAGACACCCTCTCTACTTTTAAGATTAGGCTTAAAACTTTCCTTTTTGCTAAAGCTTATAGTTAGGGCTGGATCAGGTGACCCTGAACCATCCCTTAGTTATGCTGCTATAGACGTTTCTTTCTCTTTTTGCTCTGTATGCACCACTCTGCATTTAATCATTAGTGATTGATCTCTGCTCCCCTCCACAGCATGTCTTTTTCCTGGTTCTCTCCCTCAGCCCCAACCAGTCCCAGCAGAAGACTGCCCCTCCCTGAGCCTGGTTCTGCTGGAGGTTTCTTCCTGTTAAAAGGGAGTTTTTCCTTCCCACTGTAGCCAAGTGCTTGCTCACAGGGGGTCGTTTTGACCGTTGGGGTTTTACATAATTATTGTATGGCCTTGCCTTACAATATAAAGCGCCTTGGGGCAACTGTTTGTTGTGATTTGGCGCTATATAAAAAAAAAAAAATTGAATTGAATTGAGATAGTTTGTGGACTATTTACAACAGATGGAAAAAACGATACAAAAAGTAAAAGCGTTCTTTAAAGGAGTGGAGACAGCGCAACCACCGGACTTTCTGGTAAGTCAGAACAGCTGTTTTGATTTTATTTTCCACTCCGTGCGTCCGTCACCTCGCTTTCTGACTGGCTGCACGTCGCATTCAGCAAGCTGCGTGCTCATTTGTGGTCGGAGGACACAACACGCTGCGATATCGAGCCAAGACAATCCAACATGTTGAATATCCCCGATTTGTGATTGGAGCGCTCCTGACGTCCTTCCGAGCAGATCAGAGTGCTTTTAATGCACTACACATGGCAGGAATATCTAAAAAAAATTATCTTTCGCATCATCATGACAATCGGGACATTCTTAAGATTGTCGGAAGGGGAAGATCGGGTCCGATATCGGCCTGATTATCTTGCCATGTGAACCAGGCTTTAGCAGTTTACGTTTTGTATATTCCCAGGGGCCTCATGTACAAAGACTTGTGTGGATTCCTACTAAAAGATGGTGTGAGCCAAAACCCAGAAACTGGCATAAGCACAAAAAGATTCAGATATATCAAAGTGTGTCCTGTGCACACTTTGATATATCTGAATCCACACACGTTCCGTTTGTACATCCCACTGAACGTGGACTTGAATGTGGAACCAAACTCCTCTCTGGAATGCCTTGTTTCCAGGAAGCACATCGTGTTCAGCACCTGTGTGGGCACAGACAACCCCTGGCTCCTCACCGTATTGCACTCTGGGCCGTCTGCAGTTCTGTGTCAACTCCAGTATCAGTGGCCTTGGTAATCAAAATCAGCTTGTGAGCAAATTATTGTCATTTGCAAGAAAATCCTCACGTTCCCTGAATACACGCTCACGTCAGATTGCACCATCTGCAAGGTCTTCTGACGATAACGCAGCCACTGTTAGTGCCATTTTACGCATCACTTTTCGCATGTTTTTATATCCACCCATATCTACCCATATAATTGCAAATACATGGGTGTGTTAATTGCTCATCACTGTATCTCTAAAAACACCGCTGACTATTACTTGTGGAGGCAAACTGGAGCATCTGTAACACTGTAAAGATACTGGTATGTTGCAGTATTCTTGTAAATCTTAATTGGCACTGTTGGTGCCAGTAGACCAAATATGTAATAAAATGCACGTCTGCTTCATGCCGTATTCTCGTGTCACCCCTCCTGTAGATCTACTGGAGTTTAATTGGGTTTGACTAAAGCAGAATTAACCAAGGTAGGACACCAGGATGGATGCTGCCTGTTAATATTTACACACCAGAAGTGAACAATTAGTCTGATTGTTTCAAATGTCAGTTTTCAAAGTCATGGCCTGTTCACTTTTGGATCATGCTTTTGGTTGTCTCTTCAATGATAAAAATGAATGGTAAAGAAACGTTTTTTTCTAATGTTTTAAAATATCTCTGAATAAAATATCAGTAAAATAATCAAAACATAATTGGGGTGTTCAATGTCATACAACTGTTGTGATTTTTTTAAACAAAATGTAGTTGTCCCACACTATTGCCGTAATTTCCACCACAACACTGTAATGTCCCTTTAAACAGTTTGTATGAAAGATTGTTTGGGTAGTTTCTATGGAGATAAACAGTGACATCAGAGCACATGTATATAGCGCCAAATCACAACAAACAGTTGCCCCAAGGCGCTTTATATTGTAAGGCAATGGTGTGGTGGAAATTACATTTACAAGGCCAGTAGTGCCCGTAGTTAAAGAATCACCCATTTACCTCTGCTAATAAAGCTGGAAGAGTTTGTGTTTACGCCCCTCTTTGTTAGTTCGTTTGTCTGTTTCTCTGTCTGGTTGTTTGTGAACATCCTGGTTTTCCCAGCCGTCTTTAAAGGCAACATTAGCATGACACTAGTGTGGCGCGCGCCGTGCGTCCGGTGCAGAGCGGGCCGGGAAGTCAGGAACTTCAACGCTAACACAACACAGTCTGATCTCGTCTTGTATAACAACTCTCCCCGAAATTCTTTGCCATGATAAGGCCATGTCATGGCTCGCTGACTCCATGACTAGCGAGGTGTTAAGAGAGAGAACTGCCTGTAGCCGCGTTAAGATGGGAGGAAGCAAACAACGCGGCACTGGTGGTATTGATTCCATGAAAATGTATATCTAATCCAATACTAATTTGTAGTATCAATTAGTATCGGAGTGTCTTTTTTTCGGTCGTAGGTCAGTCGGCTCAGTCTAGTTTAACGGTGTGAACTCGATTGCAGTCTGTGCCTTCAAATCTCTCTTTCAGTCGTGACAATGTTTTCATTCTTGGACTCATGAAGTCTTCTCCTCCAGGTTGGACTCACACACATTTTCTGCTTTTCATCCTTTTGAAATCTGGCACTCGCTGAGTTCGCTGCTTTATATCCGTGGTGTGAGTACGTAGAACTACAAGCATCCCTGCAGAGAAACATTTTCCTCTGAAGCACTCACACGTTCTGACGGATTCTTGTGTGTGAAGGACTGTTGTCCCACCTCATGGCTCAGAATCAGCCTGGACTCATTTGTCCTCTTCCAGCTCATTCTGCCTGCCGGGTTGTGCTGAATATGTCAGAGCAGAGGTGTGTGTTTGTTGTTTGTTTGCATTTGTGTTGTGTTTTGTGTGTGTGTGTGTGTGTGTGTGTGTGTGTGTGTGTGTGTGTGTGTGTGTGTGTGTGTGTGTGTGTGTGTGTGTGTGTGTGTGTGTGTGTGTGTGTGTGTGGAGCATCCTGAGGACAGTCCTGCTGGGCTTGATGACGCTGCCGCTGCTCATTAATGTAAATGACTGAGCGCGCATGAGGAAGTGGACGGCTGTGCGGAGGGTGAGTCGCGGATGCAGCGCTGTCACAGCTGGAATGTCACGCCGCTGCTCCAGCTGCCTCAGTGCGCATCACTGACGGCGACATGTTTGCCTCAGTTTCTTTTGCAAACAGGAACTAGAGCACCACGTTTGTAGAGTGCAAACCTCCACCAACATTAGCTTCTAATTCTTACTTTGGAAAAAATTTAGAAGTGGCTTTTCATAAGCTAAAATATAATGCAAAATATCAAAAAGGGCTTTTCAATGCTAAAAAGAATCAAATATCTGCTAAATCCCCAATACGTTAGATGCAGATCACACTTAGTCTATTCATTGAGAGCGCCAGTTTGCACCTCAGTGTCACAAATGAGAGTAAATGAGGCACTTTTTCATTGAGATATCATGCAAAATGTACATCAAATGGGCTTTTACATATTAAATTCAAATGTCCAAATAATACACAATCCACATCAGATCCAGATCAAACTTTGTCAGGTGATAGTGAGTGCCAGTCTGCACCTCACTTTCAAATATGAGAGTGATTGGGGCATGTTTGATTAAGATATAATGTAAAATATACATTAAAAGGGGGTTTTCAATGTAAAATTTAAATGGCCACAAAATCTGTAATCGGGATTAGATCCGGAACAGACTTTGTCAGGTGATACTGAGTGCCAGTCTGCACCTCACCATCAAATATGAAAGTGATTGGGGCATGTTTGATTAAAATATAATGTAAAATATAGATTAAAAGGGGGTTTTCAATGTTAAATTTAAATGGCCACAAAATCTGTAATCTGGATCAGATGATAATGAGTGTCAGTCTGCACCTCACTTTCAAATATGAGAGTGATTGGGGCACGTTTGATTAAAATATAATGTAAAATATAGATTAAAAGGTGGTTTTCAGTGTTAAATTTAAATAGCCACAAAATCTGTAATCGGGATCAGATCTGGATCAAACTTTGTCAGGTGATAGTGAGTGTCCGTCTGCACCTCACTTTCAAATATGAGAGTGATTGGGGTACATTTGATTAAGATATAATGTAAAATATACATTTACATGGGCTTTTCAAAAATAAATTCAAATGTCCAAATAATACGCAATGCAGATCAGATCTGGATCAAACTTTGTCAGGTGGTAGTGAGTGTCAGCCTGCACCTCACTTTCAAATATGAAAGCGATTGGGGCATGTTTGATTAAGATCTAATATAAAATATACATTAAATGGGGTTTTGAATGTTACATTTAAATGGCCACAAAATCTGTAGCCTGGATCAGATCTGGATCACACTTTGTCAGTTGATAAAGGATCTTATCCTACATAAGGCTGTCAAATAGTTATTTACTGAGAAAGTGTGAAGTTTTGACTCACTGTGTGCAGTGCTGACAAATGTTGGTTTCTCAGAATGCAAAAGATGGAGAACCACGTCTCTTTTACTGGGTCAGACTCAAAACTTCTCAATCGCCCCTCGTATCTTTTCACTGGAGCTCCAATCCCTCACATAACTTTGGCATCATTATCACTCAGCAATTACCATTGACATGATCTTCTACCTTAAAAGCAGGTCATCAATAATTATTGATCTTGACTGAATTATTCTTATTATTTTTTTTTAATTCTGGTAAGTTTTTCAGCTGTAGAAGTTCTTATCTCTGCCTTTATGTCAGACTGTCAGTAGATGGTGCTGCTCAATTCTGGCACTTGAATTTGGCAACTCAACCTATTTGCTGCTTCACCAAAGCAGACAAACAAAGCGGCTTTACTGCTTCAGAAACTAATAGTGTACCTTGCAAATACTGCAGGTACAAAACAAAGTACACAGCGTTCACAGGCAGTTCACTCCCAGATACTCTGAAAATTAAATGACATCACACCGCCTCACTCATTTCGTTTGTGTGCACAAATGAAATGATATTCTCATGTTGCCATTTCCATAATTTAGTATTAATGCAACAAGATAAAGATGAGCGTATTAAAGACGCCCCCCCCTCGATTAAATCACGGGGGCGTTGAAGGTGACGCTGCGTTCAGGCCCCGTGTGTTTGTGTGAGAGAAGCACTTTAACTTTACCACCAGGCAGCGTGTCCCAAAGCTTTTTCTCCTCTAAGTGCTCCTCCTTAAATGTCAGTTGCTCCCGGCGGTTTTGTTGTGGGGTTGGGCGCGCAGCGTGCTCACTACGGCGATATAAATCAAAAAGCGGTGCGTTCAGTGTGTTCCCGGCATTCAGCCGCTCTGCTTCAGGTCCCTACTGCACCAGCAAAGTTTAAAAACAGAAATAAAAATAAGTCCCTTTTAAAATGTCGTTGCTCTGCCTCTTTTCATTATTTTACGATAACATGAGGTTGTAGCTTTAAGAAGAAGTCCCTGTCCCTGAGGTGCACTGGTGCCTCTGGATGCCGCAGTGTGAGTCTGAGTCCCCTGAGTGGGCGCCAGTCCATCACAGGTCCACAGTGAGATCACAACATCTACAATGGAGATCATTCACTGGTAGCTCCTCTCAAATTCTTTGACTTCTCAAGTCCTGAACATGTTTTGTCCTCGAAAACAGCCACTTGAATCGACAAAAGTCCACGAACTTCGCTCTCTCTCTGTTTTTTTCCCCCCACCTGCAGTTATGTGGAGTCCCAGCCACCAATACGTTCCAGTCTCACCAGTCTGCATGATCTGACTGAAATCACTGCGTCGTCCACACATTTCGTTCTCATCTTCCTGATGAACGACATATGTTGCACTTCACAGGCTGTTTCTAGCGAAGCACGAGGCAGTGGACGTTTTTTCTTCACTCACACTTGATTTTACGGTAACCTTGCAACCGTTGTACTTAAATGGTAAATGGACTGCATTTATATCGCGCTTTTCCATCTGCA
The DNA here is from genome assembly GCF_902500255.1 of Thalassophryne amazonica. Lineage (NCBI taxonomy): Eukaryota > Metazoa > Chordata > Actinopteri > Batrachoidiformes > Batrachoididae > Thalassophryne > Thalassophryne amazonica. Next base: position 152,226,922 of record NC_047104.1, on the reverse strand, counting down.
TCAGACGCTCAAAGTGCTTTACAATTATGCCTCACATTCACACAGGCACACTCACACTCTGATGTCTGGGTCCAAGCTACCTCCATACACCGAACGTTCACACCGTACCACGGCTTCATCGGCAATCATCCTCGTGTGCGTGGTTGCCAATAACAACAAATGGCAAGTTCCGTGCTCAGGTCGGTAAACTTTGGGTGTCGTTGGCTAAAGCATACTCGCCACCTAGCAGACGTGCTGCTTCTTGCACCAGGTGTATCACCGTCAATGAAACTCACCCCCCCCCCCCCCCCAAAAAAAAAAAAATGATGCGGGCCAATTTTGGCATGCAGGCGGGGATGATAAACTAATTATTTATTTATTTATTTATTTGCTGTTTTTATGGCACATTATACTGTTATGTTCACATTCAAACCCACATAAAATTAAACATTTAACCACCAAACTGCTGTAGTTATTTCATCAGGTAGGTGGCAGGGTGGTCGGTAACATCCATCAATATGTACAGTATGTAGTGTGCAGTATATACTGGAACTGATGAAGAAAAGAAATCCCATTGCTGGATGATGAGGCACCTTGCGGAGGGGTTGGAGGTACATCTGAGTTGTGCCGAGTTGCTGCATTGACTGATTGATTGACTTAAGGTGCACCGACACGTGCATGACTTTGATTCACGCACTTACACACCCTGTGTCCTGCAGGAGAGTAAACTTGTCTTTAACCGGTGCAAATTGAATGTGAGAGGGGCACCGACACGTGCAATTGCACAAAGAGAATTTTGAAATGTTCCAAAAAATCCTTCACACATAAATGTCATGCTACGTGGCGCGATCTGCTCACCAACACGACGTGCAGCTCATCAAGTGGAGTAAAGAAGAAGTGAACAAAGCGAGTTATTGCGTCAGCGGATCGCATCAGAGCGCAGCTCGTCTGAATGATTATAACAACATGTTAAATCTATCATAAACATACTTTAACAGCTACATTGAATGACTCCATGGCACTCATCACTCATCTTCAGCCACTTTTCTGGGTTCGGGTCACTGGGGCAACAGCTCCAGCAGGGGACCCCGGACTTCCCTTTCCTGGGCCACATTGACCACCTCTGACTGAGGCATTCCCAGGCCAGTGTGGAGATATAATCTCTCCACCTAGTCCTGGGTCTTCCCCGGGGTCTCCTCCCAGATGGATGTGCCTGGAACACCTCCCTTGGGAGGCGGCCTAGGACGCATCCTTACCAGATGCCCGAACCACCTCAGCTGGCTCCTTTCAATGTGAAGGAGCAGCGACTCTACTCCGAGCTCCCCACGGATGACCGAACGTCTCACCCTATCTCTAAGGGAGACACCAGGCACCCTCCTGAGGAAGCCCATTTCAGCTGCTTGTACCCGCAATCTAGTTCTTTCAGTCATAACCCAACCCTCATGACCATAGGTGAGAGTAGGAATGAAGATTGACCAGTAGATCCAGAGCTTCGCCTTTTGGCTCAGCTCCCTTTTCATCACAACAGTACAGTAGAGCGAATGCAACACCGCCCCTGCTGCACCGATTCTCCGGCCAATCTCATGCTCCATCGTCCCCTCACTAGTGAACAAGACCCCGAGGTACTTGACTCCACGACCTTTTTCTAAAAATGCGTTGATGCTACAAGAAAGCTATTTAGGTGTCATATAAAACAAATAATGAATGTTTTCATTTCATGCATTGAAAGAAGAAACATTACTTCTTTTCCTTATCTTTTTGTATGAAGATACTCTTACCTTTGCACTCAGAAACATTCATTAATTGGATGATATTTCCACCAGTTATAGAAAAATTGTGCTAATAAATTCAGCATAAGACTGCAAAGACACTGAAGGTGGCAAAATTAAAAACGTGGAGGATGTTAGAGATGAAATTTTTGTGGGTATTTTTGTGAGAAGCGTTAACAGAGGGGTGGGCTCCAGCACCCCCCCCCCCGCCCCCCGCCCCCCAGGACTTGATCTCAGATAAGCAGTTAAAGATGTGTGTGTGTGTGTGTGTGTGTGTGTGTGTGTGTGTGTGTGTGTGTGTGTGTGTGTGTGTGTGTGTGTGTGTGTGTGTGTGAGTTAACAGAGGGAGTGTGTGGAGGAGCAGACAGTGTATTCTCGTACAGTACAGTATGTCAGCACTGAGCTATAAGCCACACCTGCTCCTCAGTACGACTTTGCGCACACACACACACACACAGACACAGAGAGAGAGAGAGAGAGAGAGCCCCAGTTGAGCGCGGTGTGTTTGGTGTTCAATCAGCCTGCTCGTTCCAAAGCGAGCGGTTGCTGTGTCTCTGCTTTTCCTTTTTGCTCTCCTCATCTCGCCTCCTTCATCTTCTCCTTCATGATGAACTGAGCTCTGTGGGGGAGAAACCGCTGGGAACCGTGTGTGTGATGCTTCGGTTGATCGCTGTCACTCAGTGCAGGGTGGTAACGAGAGGAAATGCCGGCTTTGCTGCACACCGGCTGGGGATTCCTCCTAAAGTAAAGTGGGGCTTTTGATTTTCCTTTCTGGACTTTGCAGGGTGGATTTTCTTATTTCCATCTGTGGACACGGATATTTGCTTGTAGTCATTTTTGGTTTCCAAAAACGAGAAGAGCAGCTGAACTGAAGGTGTGATTGGTGGGTTTTTCAAGCCTAAGCTGCATGTTTTGGAAGATCAGCTCACTCCACTGCTGATCCGGCAGGACCAGTCAAGACCAGGACACCCAGACATTCCACAGCGGGGCTTCCACTCCACAACACATCCACTCACCCGAGCAGCTTTACCATATGTGACCATATCTGAGAGAAGAGCAGGACATCCAGCACCGCGGGAGCGGCTGGAGAGACTTCAGGCTGCCAGGGGGAAGATGCCCGCCATCCTGGTGGCCTCAACCATGAAGTCAGGACTCCCCAAACCCATACCAGTCCACAGCGCCCTGCCCATTCCACAGATACTCAGCAGGCCTTCAGCTCTGGCTCTGCCCTCCGCGGCTCTGAAGACACATGTCCTTACCTTTGGCCAGCAGGGGGGATTGGAACCCCCAAAAAGTGCCACTTCGATGTCAGCGACTGGTGGAGGTACTCAGGTCAGGATCTCTGCTCAGCCACATCTCATATTTGACACAGCAGATTTATCTACAAGCCAGTTATGAAGATGTAATCTGATTTAACTTGAACTTTTTAAATATAGTTTTGGCTACCTCAATGTTAGCTTTCCACTTCAAACTTAAAAAAAACAAAAAAACAAAATTAAATATAAAACAAAAGTATTTTTTATCATTTGTTTCTTTATTTATAAATTACATTTATGAAGTACTGTATTTTCTGGAGTATAAGTTGAACTGGAGTCTGTTTTTTTCTGTATTCTGAGCACTTAAATTTGAGGTTTTTGTGCGTTGTAGTGCATTTTTTATTGCAGGTATTGGAGTTTATTTTGTATAATGATTTGATTCTTGGGAATGTTCTAAATAAATTAGAATTATATTATAATATATTATAATTACTATTATTAATAGAAAACTTGTGAATTTTCAGTATATAGTTTCAGGATCTCTCATACTTGTAAAAAAACAAACAAAAAACAAAACAAAACCAAAAAAACAAACAAAATGTGTCTTATACTCCGGAAAATACAGTAGGTTTTCTGTTTTAATTTTTTAGAGTTAAAAATAAAAAAAATTCCTTTCCATCTTGTCATAGTTGAACACAGTTTTTAGCATGTCGGTTTATACACAGGCGGCAGAAGGAAAATTAACGGGTGGGCAGTGAATGACATTTAAAAATGTCTCTGCTAAATTGTGTATTCTGACATGTTTTGTCTTTTTGTACTTTACATTTATTTTAATAATTTCTTAATGGAGATTTTACCAACTGTGCCAGTGTTTAGTCTTTATTTCTCAGTATTTGTAAGATGAAGTATGTAATAATCTGATGTGTTAAGATATGAAGGCGTGGCTTAAACATCAGCACTGATATCTGGGAGGAGTCTGTGACACTGTGAGATTGAGAAAATGGACAGATCAAAAAAACAATCATTTGTTTTTGATCTATCCATTATTATTTACAGGGGTGGGAGGGGGTGGTGCCCCTGTCCACTGTCCCCCTGCTTCTGCTGCTTGTGGAATATGAACAATTTTCCATGTATAATGACTTCGATGAAGAGTTAGTGGCGCCATCATTTATATGAGTGAGCTAGCAGCAACTTGTGGAGGGAAAAATGTACTTTTCTCAGAATATGTTTATGCAAATGTTGCCTGACGTTTTGCAGGACCTCTGCCTGGCCGGTTGGCTCACAAGCTGGACATTCAGCACTTGTAAGGAAAAAAGAGAAGAAGTTGTAAATCCTTTGACTATATAAAACCCGCTGACTTCGGGCAACAGTTCCTTTGTGTTTTTGCGTGTCCGGTTTCAGTCAGCAGTGTCTCTCTCTGTGGGAGTCGTGCACGTCGTTTTTGTGTCACCTTGCCGCGTGCAGAAAGTCGAAGCCCAGCTGCGCATGCTCCTCTGTGTGTCCTCCTGGATGTTTGTGATACTTTGGCTGCACTTGGTCGCCTTGCGTAACGGCTGCATAGCGCCTGCAGCGACGAGCAGGAATGTTCCAACGCCATGTAAGGCAGCGAGGCACCAAATCTGAGCGCGGATTTGTGCGCCGGAGCCAACAAGTAGGTTCACATTTGACAGCGTGTCACCACAGTAACGGCGTCTTGGATCCAGTGAGGCAGAGTGAAGTGAGTCCAGCCTGATGACATCATGAGGCCGGCGTCCGCTGCTGGTGTCGTTTTTATTGTCTAATTGTGTTTTGGCGCTGACCCACTTTGCCTGACTTTGTCTTTTGTCCGTCCCTGCGGCTCTGAGGAGGCAGCAGTCTTTAGTCTCCGTCTCTGTTAACACTTGACCCTCCCAACCTGCCGCCCTGATGTTCACATTCCAAAAAAATAAATCTGTCCGTTTCTGTGTCTGACATGGGGAAGACATTACTTCACTTTCAACATTTAATGAAGGATGTGGCAACACGTATGAGACATTTCTGCACAGTGGCGCTCTGACACTGTGACAGAACGCAATAGCACTGTGCAGTATTAACAAATGCAGTACTACTGCTTTATGAGGGTTTTGGTGGGAAAAAACAAACAAAGCAGAATTTTTGACATTTTTATGGCACTTTTTTGGCTGAAATCGTCTGTGACATGATGAAAGTTCTGCAGGATCTTGTGTCATAACATCATAAAGTAAAAACCAAAGAAACAATCATGGATAATCACCACAAGGTGCTACTTCAGTGGTATTAGTAGTAGTAGTAGTAGTCGTAGTCTGATACATTTTGAATATACCTACTACTATAAGCAAGAGGTTCATTGTTGTGTCCAACAGCAACCTATTCTCAAGGTTCTTAAAATGGAGCAATATCTCCACCTGGTGGTTATATACCATTAATGCAGGTAGAATTGAATTTCGCCAGGAGCTTTATACCACTGGATGTTATAGCTGACAATGTCAGAATGCTACGTACACTGAACTACTGCTGGACATGCACATAAATGTCTCGTACATGTAGCTGCTTCCACTTAGTACACAAGTCTTGTACCTGGAGCCGCATCCTTTGTTTGTACGGAGAGCTGACAGTTTTTAAAACATAGCTTTGAAAACTTTTCAAATTGCTGATGGAGCCCAATCCTCTGATGTGTTTGATAAAGTACTTATTAGTTAGAATATTTGCCTTTGCAAGTTAAAAGACAGGGATGCTGGTAACACGTTACTTATCAATGCTTTACTCTAATCTGGCCACTTTTTTTTAGTACAGAGTAATCTAACACGTTAATATTTCCAAATCAGTAATCAGATTAAAGTTACTTCTCCAAGTCAGTGTATTTTGATTATTTTTGTGTTTTTATACCGTATTAATCAGGGGTGCCCGACTGGTTGATTGCAGAGATGGTGCGGGTTGATCGTAGTATTACATGCTACTACTTATAATAATAATAATAAGAAGAAGAAGATGAAGAATTTCAACCTCTAAAATGTTTAGAAAGAATTTAAATATTATAAAAATTGTAGAAAAAAATTTAACTGTTACATTTATAAACACTGTTGACTATAAATTGTGAGTTTTACCATTACAGTGCTGTCAACAGTTAAATACGTATGAATTCAAGAAAGACTGTCTTTATTTTATTTTTTCTAAGACAACCATTGATGCTCATTGAAGTCAAGAAAGACTGACTTTATTTCATGTTTTACAAAAACTTTTTGTTCCAGGAAATAGTATTTAAGTCCAACTCATAATGAGAGGACATATATTGTTTTCATTACTGTTAAAACTTCCAATTAAATGAGTATTGGCAAAACGGGTTATCAATTTTCATGTTGAGGTGGTAGCGGAGTTGTTGTCGGCAGCTGCTGAAACTAACTAATGAAGTAACTAGTAATCTAATTTAGTTATTTTTAAAATTGAGTAATCAGTAACGTAACTAAGTCACTTTTTCAAGGAGTAATCAGTAATTGGATTACTTTTTCAAAGTAACTGTGGCAACACTGCTAATGGGCTAATGTTCTAATCAAGCGGCTTATGATAATCATGAAGTGTAATCACACAACTCACACTGGGGCCAACAAAAAGGTCATCGCCCAACTTAGCTAATAGTCCATCAGAAATTCTCACTAAATATTTGCAGATTGGCTTGATATTAAATCAACAATATTTGGTAATGTGCAGCTAACTGTGCATGCTAAAAATAGTAGCTCTTTATATTTTCATGAAATCTTGCAATAGATTTTGACATCAGAGGAACGGCAAATAAATCCATCTGATTTTAAGCACGATTAAACAGCTTTCCAGTAAGATTTATGTGTCAACACTTGGGTTTATCGGTTGGTTGATGGGTTTATTTGTTGCTCTTTGGATTTTCAGCTCGTCTCCTCAGCATTTGATCAAATGATCCTTTTTTATTAAGTGGAAGAATCTGTGAAATTTTGATGATGATTGGGATCTGGTTTATAGAACAAGTTGCAAAGACACATCTCCACCGTGGCCAAACAGCTGTGGGACTTATTAATGAGATTAACAATATTGTTGATGAAGAGTTGATGCAAAACCCAGTAAGTGTGTGTTTTTTTAATGGAGAAAAATAGAGTTGAAAATGGAGATTTAAAGGAAACCATATTCTGAAATGCACAGACTTTCATCAATAAAATGAAAACAGTTTGTTCAAATTCTTTCATATTTTGCACACTGATGGTCCCCTTGACAGCCTACTAAAATGTATGGTTTTGGAGATACTGGGTTTTGCATCTGATCTCTTCTCTTCTTCCCCATATTTCCTGATCTGATTCTACACAAAATTTCAGTTTTTCATCGTTTCGTCATATGTGACTGGAACATTTAAATGAGATTGTTGTTTGTTTTTGATGCTTAGCTTCTTTTAAGATTACTGAGGTCATGGTTCAATCCTACACAGCCAGCTGGTCGACCCAGTTGGCATCTGACACCGAAACGTGCACAACCAGAAACACCATCTGACGCAGTCTGCTACACCTGATGTGAAGGTGACAGTCTGGAAATGTGTGAACAAGATCTCTCTCTCTCTCTCTCTCTCTCTCTCTCTCTCTCTCTCTCTCTCTCTCTCTCTCTCTCTCTCTCTCTCTCTCTCTCTCTCTCTCTCTCTCTCTCTCTCTACATATGCTCTGCTGCCCTCTAGTGTCTGAGTTTTAGGTAAAGAAAATAGATGTATAGGTGTGTGTGTGTGTGTGAGAGATCTTGTATTCATCACATTATGAGGACGTGGGGGGGAAATGTACCATTTATTTTGTTGTTTAGAATTAGGGATTAACGTCTATATATTAAAAGCGAAGTGGCCTCTGTGTCACGGAGAAACTGGGGAGAGCTGACATTTGCTGTTTGGTACGCTTATGTATTTTTAGTCAAGGGTGAACGGTGCGAAAGTGGAAAGTTGATAGGACTAATATTTTTGGAGAAATGAGGGATATTAGCTAACAACAGTGAACAATGGATGCTGATATCACCATTAATCAGTCCATGGCAACCAGACAAACTCTGAACAGAAGAAATATCTCAGCCTTAAACGGTTGTAAAACATGACATCAACTAAATGTGACAAAAATAAATGCAATTATTAACAAAACTAATTTCCTGCACATTCAGTTAAAACTATTATAGAAACATTGCATAATTTATTACCACCTTTGAAAACTGTCAGCAACCTCTTTTATAAACACCACCCAATCTACACGCTAGTTAGAGTTATATATGATTAAATTAGTAGTGATGATAAGACAATATCACATAAGATAAGTCAGACTTTGTTTGTTCTGCAAGGGAAATTTCATGGTCAGGCTAAATTCCCAGTTCTTTTCCAAAGGGTTGCACTGTAAAAATGCAAAATCTTACAAGGTATGTTCCTCTAATTTATAGTTAAAATATCTAAACATGCTTAAGAAAAAAAAATAAATAAAAGTCACATCCCAGATGACATGTCAGTAAGATATAAAGACGTCTTAGCTAAAAATCTTAATGTAAGAATCACGGAAACATCTTGACTCATTTCTGAGATGAAACAAGGTTTTTTGACTCACCATAAGATTTTTAAAGTACTGTGTTAATTGTAAAATATGTAATACTTCCTGATACAAGTAAAATATGGCTCAAAATGAGTTTCTAGTCATTTCAAAGATGAGAAAACATCCGTCTGTAACTGATGAGGGCTCGCGAGCATCCAAGCTAATTTAAATTAATTTAAAGGCTTAAAACGAGCGTGTATGAAGTCATACATTCTGATAATATTATTTCATTGAAGCATGAGGCTTCTACCCGGTTATTAACTTTAACAAATGACAACTTTGCATTTGTGACTTTAGATATTTGTGGGTTTGGGACCTAATACCAGAGAAAATAGAGAAGCCATTATTTTTTTAGCTAGCTTGATCGTGATATCTATAAAGGTGATGTTGCTAACAGTCATTCAAACTACTTTTGATTTATTCAGTCACGATGTTGCAGGCATGGATTTTGTGATGTCACATTGTGTATTCAGGCTTGAAATGTTCCTGATATACAGGGTGGGCCAATAAAATGTTACCACTTTTTGATCGCACACAAGTTTTTCAAATGAGAACTTTTTCGAATATTTTATTTACAGAGTTGTAACAGAAGCATCAAATTAACATTTGGTACCAAAGGTTTCCCACTTTGTCTCTTGTTTTCCGCACAGTTCAATAATTGATGACATGTTCAATCGACGCTCCTCTCCTTTGGACTACAGCTGCAACACGCACATTGAAGTTTGTTATGGTTCCATATGACAAAATCCCAACCCCTTATTACAAAAGTGGACAAAATCCCAGTCTCATGAACAAATATAAAATATATATATGTATAAATATAAAATAATAACATATATACATTCAAAATATTTTATTTATAGTTCATCACACACATTTAATTACATTTTATTCACACTTTCAAATAGACTATCACAGTTACTTTAAACAACTATGGTGTCACCTCAACACAATACTCAATACTTAGAAAAAGCTGAAACCTCTTAAGTGAAATGAGACTTTGGAATGAGACTGGGATTTTGTCCACTTTTGTAATAAGGGGTTGGGGTTTGTTATGTATGACATTCCCACACATCTCAAGAGAGATTCTCCTAATTTCTTTTTCATTTTCAGGAAGTGATATTCCTGAAGATGAAAAAGAAAACTTTATTATTTTGAAAATTGGACAAATTAAAAAAGTGGTAACATTTTATTGGCCCACCCTGTAGTTTTCTCAAAATAAGGTGTATTTTTCTTTTGTTTTTCACCTTGGATGTTGGAAATCCTGATCTTCAAGTCGTAACTGAACACAATATTTGCATCACTCTAATATCACGATAGCAGCAGAAGGAAAACAGTCACAGTGTCATCAGTCACCACAAACCGACTTGGGCAGTGGCGATAAAATTCTTGTTGCCAATTATTTTCAAATTATGTTTCTGGTGAATTGGCATAAATAAATGTACCATGTGTGCTCAGCCCACAAGGATGATTTGTCCATGTGTCTGTGTGATAAGGAGCTCATATCTTAATAGCAATCTTCCTGGTTCTAAAGCCTTAAATCAGGATTTTTTTTTTTTTTTTTTTTTTGCCTCAGTATGACGGCTGATTCTGGACCGATGGGAGGTGAATCACAATCACACAAAACCGGGGTCAGCAAAGAGGGTCACCATCCAGCTCTGCTAATATTTACCCAGGAGACATCGGTATAAATCTGCGAGCAGCATGCATTGAGATGCAGACATGGTACTGATATTAAATCATTAGTATTCAGTTTTGTGGAGCTTCACTAATTCATCTTATTGCTTCGTTGAAGATGTGTAATTGTGAGATTATGACTGCCCTCTTTTGAATTATTAAAAAAAGCTTTAATTTAATTCAGGGTGTTACTTGGGCTATGTAGAACCTACACACCCACAGACACGGCAGTTAATTGACCTGCAATTAAGAGTATCTGAGCTCTTCTTCTAATAATGTTACTACTGGAATCTTGGAAAAGCTTGGAAAAATTGATTTTCTTTCCTTCCCTCCCCCTTTTAACTTAATAATAGAGCCCATACATGTGATTCCAAGCGTATTAAAATGCCTCGCTAATACTTTCACTCCCACGGAGACCAACGAGGTCCATTTCATTATTGCACTGCTATGCATAAATTATGTTGTCAGAATAATAAGTGTTAATACTATAGATATTACAATCAAAAATGTATAATATTTCCTGTGATTAGCAGAACAAGCATAGGATTAATGAGTCAGTCTGTCAGTGAGACACACTCTTCCTCTCCTTGACCTCATCTGCATGTCAAACATGCTGTCTTTTATTGTGTCTCCTTGCAGGTGAGAGTGAAAAGCTGCATTGGGTTGCTAATTTGCTTCCATAGACTGGCGTCTGGGACTGGTGCTTCTGTATTTATTAGCATGCCGATGGCCCACATCTCCACATACAGAACAAGAGCAGTCAGAGATTTCTGACGTGTGCCAATCCGGATCAAATCCAAAATTCAGTGGAGTCTTCCATGCCCTAATATCTGTCTGTGGTGCAAATTTGGTGAGAATCCGTGAAGTAGTTTTGATGTAATCCTTCAAAGCCTATATAAAGTGAATCTTGATCCCGAATCCAGATCCAGATCACCTCCAAAATTTAATGCATTCTTCCATGGTGTAATATGTATCTGTGGTGCAAATTTGGGGAGAATCTGTGAAGTAGTTTTGAAGAAATCCTGCAAAGACTATATAAAGGGAAATTCTGGATCTGAATCTACAACCCCTGGCAAAAATTATGGAATCACCGGCCTCAGAGGATGTTCATTCAGTTGTTTAATTTTGTAGAAAAAAAGCAGATCACAGACATGACACAAAACTAAAGTCATTTCAAATGGCAACTTTCTGGCTTTAAGAAACACTATAAGAAATCAAGAAAAAAAAGATGGTGGCAGTCAGTAACGGTTACTTTTTTAGACCAAGCAGAGGAAAAAAACAGAATCACTCAATTCTGAGGAAAAAATTATGGAATCACCCTGTAAATTTTCATCCCCAAAACTAACACCTGCATCATATCAGATCTGCTCGTTAGTCTGCATCTAAAAAGGAGTGAACACACCTTGGAGAGCTGTTGCACCAAGTGGACTGACATGAATCATGGCTCCAACACGAGAGATGTCAATTGAAACAAAGGACAGGATCATCAAACTCTTAAAAGAGAGTAAATCATCACGCAATGTTGCAAAAGATGTTGGTTGTTCACAGTCAGCTGTGTCTAAACTCTGGACCAAATACAAACAACATGGGAAGGTTGTTAAAGGCAAACATACTGGTAGACCAAGGAAGACATCAAAGCGTCAAGACAGAAAACGTAAAGCAATATGTCTCAAAAATCGAAAAATGTACAACAAAACAAATGAGGAACGAATGGGAGGAAACTGGAGTCAACGTCTGTCACCGAACTGTAAGAAACCGCCTAAAGGAAATGGGATTTACATACAGAAAAGCTAAATGAAAGGCATCATTAACACCTAAACAGAAAAAAACAAGGTTACAATGGGCTAAGGAAAAGCAATTGTGGACTGTGGATGACTGGATGAAAGTCATATTCAGTGATGAATCTCGAATCTGCATTGGGCAAGGTGATGATGCTGGAACTTTTGTTTAGTGCCTTTCCAATGAGATTTATAAAGATGACTGCCTGAAGAGAACATGTAAATTTCCACAGTCATTGATGATATGGGGCTGCATGTCAGGTAAAGGCACTGGGGAGATGGCTGTCATTACATCATCAATAAATGCACAAGTTTATGTTGATATTTTGGACAAGTGAAAGGATGTTTGGGGATGATGAAATCATTTTTCAAGATGATAATGCATCTAGCCATAGAGCAAAAACTGCAAAAACATTCCTTGCAAAAAGACACATAGGGTCAATGTCAATGAGCAGATCTGATTTGATGCAGGTGTTAATTTGGGGGATGAAAATTTACAGGGTGATTCCATAATTTTTTCCTCAGAATTGAGTGATTCCATATTTTTTTCCTCTGCTTGGTCTAAAAAGTAACCGTTACTGACTGCCACAATCTTTTTTTCTTGATTTCTTATAGTGTTTCTTAAAGCCAGAAAGTTGCCATTTGAAATGACTTTAGTTTTGTGTCATGTCTGTGATCTGCTTTTTTTCTACAAAATTAAACAACTGAATGAACATCCTCTGAGGCCGGTGATTCCATAATTTTTGCCAGGGGTTGTAGATCACCTCCAAAATTCAGTGGAGTCTTTCATGGCCTAATATGAATCCTTGGTGAAAATTTGGTGAGAATCGGTGAAGTAGTTTTGATGTAATCTTTCAAAGTGTATGTAAAGTGAAATCTTGATCCAAAATCTGGATTTGTATCCAGATCACCCCTAAAATATAATGCAGTCTTTCATGGCCTTATATGTATCTGTGTTGAAAATTTCATCAAAATCTGTGCAGTAGCTTTAACGTAATTCTGCTAACAGTAATCCTTCAAAGCCCATATACGTAAAGTGAAACTTGATTCAGAATCTGAATGCAGATCCAGATCACATCCAAAATTTAATGGGTTCTTCCATGGCCTTATATGTATCTGTGTTGAAAATTTCGTCAAAATCTGTGGAGTAGTTTTGAAGTAATCCTGCTAAAAGTAATCCTTTACAGCCCATATAAAGTGAAACTTGATTCAGAATCTGGATGCTGATCCAGATCACCTCCAAAATTTAATGGGTTCTTCCATGACCTAATATGTATCTGTGGTGAAAATTTGGTCAAAATCCGTGCAGTAGTTCGAATGTAATCCTGCTAACAGTAATCCTTCAAAGCCGATGTAAAGTGAAACTTGATTCAGAATCTCGATCCAGATGCAGATTACCTCCAAAATATAATGGAGTCTTCCATAGTCTTATATGTACTGTATCTGTGTTGAAAAGTTTGTCAAAATCCGTGCAGTAGTTTTGACGTAATCCTGCTAACAGTAATCCTTCACAGCCCATATAAAGTGAAACTTGATTCAGAATCTGGATGTGGATCCAGATCACCTCCAAAATTTAATGGGTTCTTCCATGACCTAATATGTATCTGTGGTGAAAATTTGCTCAAAATCCGTGCAGTAGTTCCAACGTAATCCTGCAAACAGTAATCCTTCAAAGCCGATGTAAAGTGAAACTTGATTCAGAATCTCGATCCAGATGCAGATTACCTCCAAAATATAATGGAGTCTTCCATGGTCTTATATGTACTGTATCTGTGTTGAAAAGTTTGTCAAAATCCGTGCAGTAGTTTTGACGGAATCCTGCTAACAGTAATCCTTCAAAGCCGATGTAAAATGAAACTTGATTCAGAATCTCGATCCAGATGCAGATTACCTCCAAAATATAATGGAGTCTTCCATGGTCTTATATGTACTGTATCTGTGTTGAAAAGTTTGTCAAAATCCGTGCAGTAGTTTTGACGTAATCCTGCTAACAGTAATCCTTCACAGCCCATATAAAGTGAAACTTGATTCAGAATCTGGATGCTGATCCAGATCACCTCCAAAATTTAATGGGTTCTTCCATGACCTAATATGTATCTGTGGTGAAAATTTGCTCAAAATCCGTGCAGTAGTTCCAATGTAATCCTGCTAACAGTAATCCTTCAAAGCCGATGTAAAGTGAAACTTGATTCAGAATCTCGATCCAGATGCAGATTACCTCCAAAATATAATGGAGTCTTCCATGGTCTTATATGTACTGTATCTGTGTTGAAAAGTTTGTCAAAATCCGTGCAGTAGTTTTGACGTAATCCTGCTAGCAGTAATCCTTCACAGCCCATATAAAGTGAAACTTGATTCAGAATCTGGATGCTGATCCAGATCACCTCCAAAATTTAATGGGTTCTTCCATGACCTAATATGTATCTGTGGTGAAAATTTGCTCAAAATCCGTGCAGTAGTTCCAACGTAATCCTGCTAACAGTAATCCTTCAAAGCCGATGTAAAGTGAAACTTGATTCAGAATCTCGATCCAGATGCAGATTACCTCCAAAATATAATGGAGTCTTCCATGGTCTTATATGTACTGTATCTGTGTTGAAAAGTTTGTCAAAATCCGTGCAGTAGTTTTGACGGAATCCTGCTAACAGTAATCCTTCAAAGCCGATGTAAAGTGAAACTTGATTCAGAATCTCGATCCAGATGCAGATTACCTCCAAAATATAATGGAGTCTTCCATGGTCTTATATGTACTGTATCTGTGTTGAAAAGTTTGTCAAAATCCGTGCAGTAGTTTTGACGTAATCCTGCTAACAGTAATCCTTCACAGCCCATATAAAGTGAAACTTGATTCAGAATCTGGATGCTGATCCAGATCACCTCCAAAATTTAATGGGTTCTTCCATGACCTAATATGTATCTGTGGTGAAAATTTGCTCAAAATCCGTGCAGTAGTTCCAATGTAATCCTGCTAACAGTAATCCTTCAAAGCCGATGTAAAGTGAAACTTGATTCAGAATCTCGATCCAGATGCAGATTACCTCCAAAATATAATGGAGTCTTCCATGGTCTTATATGTACTGTATCTGTGTTGAAAAGTTTGTCAAAATCCGTGCAGTAGTTTTGACGTAATCCTGCTAACAGTAATCCTTCACAGCCCATATAAAGTGAAACTTGATTCAGAATCTGGATGCTGATCCAGATCACCTCCAAAATTTAATGGGTTCTTCCATGACCTAATATGTATCTGTGGTGAAAATTTGCTCAAAATCCGTGCAGTAGTTCCAATGTAATCCTGCTAACAGTAATCCTTCAAAGCCGATGTAAAGTGAAACTTGATTCAGAATCTCGATCCAGATGCAGATTACCTCCAAAATATAATGGAGTCTTCCATGGTCTTATATGTACTGTATCTGTGTTGAAAAGTTTGTCAAAATCCGTGCAGTAGTTTTGACGTAATCCTGCTAACAGTAATCCTTCACAGCCCATATAAAGTGAAACTTGATTCAGAATCTGGATGCTGATCCAGATCACCTCCAAAATTTAATGGGTTCTTCCATGACCTAATATGTATCTGTGGTGAAAATTTGCTCAAAATCCGTGCAGTAGTTCCAATGTAATCCTGCTAACAGTAATCCTTCAAAGCCGATGTAAAGTGAAACTTGATTCAGAATCTCGATCCAGATGCAGATTACCTCCAAAATATAATGGAGTCTTCCATGGTCTTATATGTACTGTATCTGTGTTGAAAAGTTTGTCAAAATCCGTGCAGTAGTTTTGACGTAATCCTGCTAACAGTAATCCTTCACAGCCCATATAAAGTGAAACTTGATTCAGAATCTGGATGCTGATCCAGATCACCTCCAAAATTTAATGGGTTCTTCCATGACCTAATATGTATCTGTGGTGAAAATTTGCTCAAAATCCGTGCAGTAATTCCAATGTAATCCTGCTAACAGTAATCCTTCAAAGCCGATGTAAAGTGAAACTTGATTCAGAATCTCGATCCAGATGCAGATTACCTCCAAAATATAATGGAGTCTTCCATGGTCTTATATGTACTGTATCTGTGTTGAAAAGTTTGTCAAAATCCGTGCAGTAGTTTTGACGTAATCCTGCTAACAGTAATCCTTCACAGCCCATATAAAGTGAAACTTGATTCAGAATCTGGATGCTGATCCAGATCACCTCCAAAATTTAATGGGTTCTTCCATTTCAATTTAATGGGTTCTTCTTCCATAACAATTTTGTTAAAATCTGTGCAATAGTTTTGATGTAATCCTGCTAACAGTTAGATAGACAGATAAATAAATGCTGATGATTTTATTAGGTCCTTGGTGGACATGATCCTGAGATCCTCCTCTCACTGTGTGCAGCATTAGTTGTGTCTGTTGGTGTTTGTCCAATGTAGACAATCACAGCTAAAAAGGTTTGAACCTGGTTCAGTTGCATGAAGTGGGTTTTATTGCAGAGATGAAGGTTCCAAAGAAGACGACAGGTGCTTTGGAACCTAACGGCTATTTTGATTATTGATGAATCTGTCAGTTGGGTCACATTAGGAATGGCATCCAGCATAAACTTCACCAAACATACATATTGGAAATTAAATTTCTTTACCGGATTGGTCTAGGACTGGGTTAATGACCGTCACCGGTGCTGCTAACAGCGTGGCTACGGGAACTGATCTACTGCTGGGCAAAGAATAAGAGGTGGAGAATGAGTCTGGAGACAGCAGGAGAAAAGGAGAAAAGGTAGAAGTGTGTTAATGAGGGTCTGAACTTTGAATGTTGGCAGTATGACTGGCAAAGGGGCGGAGCTAACTGATACTGACGGAGAGGAGAACAGTGGATACACTGATGTTCAGCAGCTCCTCGTCCTTGATGCAAGTCAAAAGAAAGCGATTGGTTGAATCTGGCGCTTGCTGTCAGATGAACTGTAAAAAAAAAAACCCAGAAACAGATAGAAATGTAATTTGCAGACATCTGCTGTTTTCATGTTCAGTAAGTGATGCTGCCCCCCAGTGGTGATCTCGGACTAACACAACTTTCTTAGAACATCAGTGGAAAATGACACTAAAAACTGGCCTCAACCTGTTGGAGAGATTTTAAAGGTGTGAATGTTTATCTAAGCCTCGGTGACCAGTGATTACCCACAACACCTTTGTGCACAGATTATTCTTCCTGCCGTGCTCCATGACCCCACTCTTATAGTGCGAGTTAAAAGGTTCATGTTTGGTCTTTTCAAATCAGATAATCCCTCAGGATATTTGTGGGGCTTTTTTTTTTTGTTTGTTTGTTTGTTTGCTGAAAGGCTGACACGGAGGAGATAAGAGGTTTCCAGCTGACGGTGACCGAGTGTGTTACTATCAGCGTCCTACAGAAGGAAGCCTCTGCTGCTGTTGATTCCATGGACAGCACACCTCCGTGTCACCTGTCACACAACTTTAAGTGGATTTAGTTGAAGCAGACCGTCGGTGACACACTGGCAGCTGGTCTGTCGGATGAAGAGCCTGATTCTCCCCAAAGTGGTGCCTGAGCAAGTCAGTCCAATCTGCCTGTCATTAGTGATGCTTTTATTAGAGTCCCTGTTTTGACTTATACACATATGGGCATGTGCTTGAGTTCTGAGAATCAAGAGGAATTACACTTTCAACACCAACACGCTTCGTTAAACCTCTATTAGTTTGACAAATTAACCCCAAACCTAAACCCAAAATACACGAGATTGTTTCAGTTTAAACTCCGCAATGATTTGTAGCGTTCCTCAAGAATGTTTGCATGGTCTAGGCCAGGGGTGGCCAAGTTCGGTCCTTGAGAGCCACCTTCCTGACACTCTTAGTTGTCTCCCTGCTCCCGGCAAATGAAAGGCTCAAAGTGAGCCTTTCATTTGCCTTTTTTATGTTAAACCAACCTGTTATGGTCTTCTGAAACAGTTGATAGATGTTTTTTAATAACTTAAAAACAGGACCGACGCTAACGCATTAGCATGTCTATGGGGTTTTCAATGTTAAAGTTAGCATTAAGCTGTTTGCATCTCAGCACATTTGTGTACATTTGTTTTCTCTATAACAATTAATGGCTCAACACACCTGAATCCAATGAAAGGCTCAAAGTGCTCTGCTTTGTTATCTTAATTTTTCCCTGCTAAAACCCTAAGAGCATATGTCTGAGTAATATTTGCCTTTTTTATGTTAAACCAACCTGTTACAGTCTTCTGAAACAGTTGATAGATGTTTTTTAATAACTTAAAAACAGGACCGACGCTAACACATTAGCATGTCTATGGGGTTTTCAATGTTAAAGTTAGCATTAAGCTGTTTGCATCTCAGCACATTTGTGTACATTTGTTTTCTCTATAACAATTAATGGCTCAACACACCTGAATCCAATGAAAGGCTCAAAGTGCTCTGCTTTGTTATCTTAATTTTTCCCTGCTAAAACCCTAAGAGCATATGTCTGAGTAATATTTGCCTTTTTTATGTTAAACCAACCTGTTACAGTCTTCTGAAACAGTTGATAGATGTTTTTTAATAACTTAAAAACAGGACCGACGCTAACACATTAGCATGTCTATGGGGTTTTCAATGTTAAAGTTAGCATTAAGCTGTTTGCATCTCAGCACATTTGTGTACATTTGTTTTCTCTATAACAATTAATGGCTCAACACACCTGAATCCAATGAAAGGCTCAAAGTGCTCTGCTTTGTTATCTTAATTTTTCCCTGCTAAAACCCTAAGAGCATATGTCTGAGTAATATTTGCCTTTTTTATGTTAAACCAACCTGTTACAGTCTTCTGAAACAGTTGATAGATGTTTTTTAATAACTTAAAAACAGGACCGACGCTAACACATTAGCATGTCTATGGGGTTTTCAATGTTAAAGTTAGCATTAAGCTGTTTGCATCTCAGCACATTTGTGTACATTTGTTTTCTCTATAACAATTAATGGCTCAACACACCTGAATCCAATGAAAGGCTCAAAGTGCTCTGCTTTGTTATCTTAATTTTTCCCTGCTAAAACCCTAAGAGCATATGTCTGAGTAATATTTGCCTTTTTTATGTTAAACCAACCTGTTACAGTCTTCTGAAACAGTTGATAGATGTTTTTTAATAACTTAAAAACAGGACCGACGCTAACACATTAGCATGTCTATGGGGTTTTCAATGTTAAAGTTAGCATTAAGCTGTTTGCATCTCAGCACATTTGTGTACATTTGTTTTCTCTATAACAATTAATGGCTCAACACACCTGAATCCAATGAAAGGCTCAAAGTGCTCTGCTTTGTTATCTTAATTTTTCCCTGCTAAAACCCTAAGAGCATATGTCTGAGTAATATTTGCCTTTTTTATGTTAAACCAACCTGTTACAGTCTTCTGAAACAGTTGATAGATGTTTTTTAATAACTTAAAAACAGGACCGACGCTAACACATTAGCATGTCTATGGGGTTTTCAATGTTAAAGTTAGCATTAAGCTGTTTGCATCTCAGCACATTTGTGTACATTTGTTTTCTCTATAACAATTAATGGCTCAACACACCTGAATCCAATGAAAGGCTCAAAGTGCTCTGCTTTGTTATCTTAATTTTTCCCTGCTAAAACCCTAAGAGCATATGTCTGAGTAATATTTGCCTTTTTTATGTTAAACCAACCTGTTACAGTCTTCTGAAACAGTTGATAGATGTTTTTTAATAACTTAAAAACAGGACCGACGCTAACACATTAGCATGTCTATGGGGTTTTCAATGTTAAAGTTAGCATTAAGCTGTTTGCATCTCAGCACGTTTGTGTACATTTGTTTTCTCTATAAGAATTAATGTCTCAGCGTTTGTTGTCATTAAAGAGTCAAATGTATTACAAATTGTAATATTTTTTTAATTTATTTATATATGAATAATAATAGCAACAACAACAACAACAATAGTAATAATAACTAATAATGCTACAATACATTTTTAGAGAAACAGACAAAAAGAAGCTTACAAAACTCAACAGAAAATATAAAACCAACTAACAATGAACAGAAATAAATACATATAGAAATAAATAAGTGTTTCCTGTGAACACCTAGTGACTCTTACACATCCACTTCATCCCTGTTTTATTTAAGATTAACGACAATATATATTTTCGTGCGGGTGGTGTTGGGGGGTAATCTTGGGTTACAGCTTTTTTTTGTTTTTCACCACTTTCATCCCTGAATATGTCAACCGTGAGTCACTTTTGTGCAGATTAAAGTCACTAACTGGGACTTCTGTCTTGTTGTGAGAATGAAACGAGAATCGTCCTCTGTTCTGTTCACACAGCTCCAAACGCTGCGCGGCTCTCTGCCGAGTCAAGTTAGAACTATAGAGTCCAGTTGGAATTAATAACTTCAAAGCGAAATGCCGTTTAAATCAAATGACACCTCTTTCCAAATGTTGTAATACAAACAAACTGCAATCGATCAAAATGTTTTTTCCTCCCAAAATGAGACGTCCTGCGCTGCCGTGCAGCAGACGACTGAGGTCAGCTCAGATGTACGGAGAGACATTCATGCCAAAATGTCTGAAAGGAATTGCTTTTGACAACAACTACAGATTTTATTTATTTTTATTTATGTCCAGAGATCAAGGATCCAGTGACCAATTTAAAATGTTGTTGACATAGAAAACCTGTAAAGTCTATTTTTAGTACACAGAAAATTCACAAGAGGTATTGATAAGGGAATCGCTAAGCAATTGGATCAATAAGCGGAATCGAAAATGGCATCAATATCGATAAAATCTTATCAATACCCATCCATAGTCATGGGTTGAGTTTTAGCTTCAGTTACGATTCCCTGCCTGTGTCTGTTTTATCGTCACAACAGTTATTTCTTAGTTGTCGCTCTGTGTCAGGTCGTGGTTTAACATATGGTTATTCTGACGATCTCTGCACATACATCCAGGTTTCCTGCTCCATATCCTTTCAGTGCTCTGTGAAAATGTCTCCTAACTGCCAGATTGTATTAGGTTCTCCCTGCTTGTTAGCGTTCTAACTCTCTGTTTTTTGGCTCTGCATTGCAGATCTTGCTATTGTCCTGGACGTCTGTTTTTGCCTACTGTCTTGTGATCTAGTTGCAGTGTTTTTGGACTCCACATTATTGAACCTTGCTGCCGTTCCGGATCCCTGTTTCATCTGCTGTATAAACTTTGTGTCGCATGAGTTCTCTTTCCAGTTCTCCTGGTTATTGAACTCTTTCTGTATTTTGGTCAAATCTACCCGTTGAAAGGCTGCTACCATGAATTGAATGAACGCTGGTTACTGAAGATGACCTGGTTTTGGATTATGTTTTTATGTTTCTCCCCTCAGAGAAGCCAGGGTGTTTTTTTGTTGTTGTTTTTTTTTGATTGACTACTGTGCATCTAACCTTGGGTTTTGACAACTTGTTTTACTCTTGTCACTAATTGCTGTTGCTATTTTTGCACTGGTCATTAAATCCATTTCAGATCATCCCACATTGTGGTTCTCTGCACTGGGGTCGTTGCTCCATGATTCATTACGACATAGATACGACGGAGCTCACTGCTGTACCTCCCACTGACTTTGTCAAAGTCCAAATATTTGTGGACCGAACTGTACAGCAGGTTTATTTTTTTCCCTTACAATAGCCCATGTTTCATGCCGGATTGTGGACATGTTCTAAAATGGTGTTGTTCTTCAGTGTTAGAGGAACGCTCTTGTTTACATTTGTTTCAGATTTCCTTTAATGTTCTTAATTGAAATGTTTAGACTGGTTTGTTTTACTGGAACGAAAAGAGACTTGAAATGATTAAACAGATTTAATTATTGGTAATTTATCCTGTTGCTTTTAGAATGCTTTTGTTTTTCTTTTCAATTTTATCAGTTATATTTGTCTGGACTGAAAGTAAAATGAAAGAAAAACAGATTTTTTTTCTTTGTCAAAACATTGTGAAAAGCCCAGAGTTTTTTTATTTTATTTTTAATGAGTTTGACTGACCATGTGACGGTTGTCTGGAGCCATAATGATCTGACAATCAGATTCCACGTGCAGTGGGGTTGTCGCCGCGCCTTCCTGTATGAGGTCATGGCTGTGGATGTAACCGCATTAATGAGAGCCGTGCATCTGCTTCTCCTGACTCCTTCCATTGATCTCACCCCGACGCCTCTCCTCCCCCGGTTTTCTCTCCTTCTCTGCTTTCCTTGCACTACTTGTCACAGTAAGGCCTTTATTGGTAGCATCCAGGTCATTGTGAGCGGCGCCCCCTGGGGACGCTGTGTTAGATTAACACAGTCAGCTCCATCTCAGTTTGGAAGCAGGAGGTGGTTTAGAAGGAGGGAGGTCAGTGGCTGAAGTCACCCTCCCCAGAGTCTCGAACCCACCGTCACCCAGGCTGCGACGCCACGACCTCTGTGGAGCCAGCAGAGCGCCAAAAACATGGACGTGCTGGATTGAGGTTTTTTTTTTTAAATCCCCATCATTGATGTTATTATTCTTTGTCGGGTTTTTTTTTTAGAACAGAATTACTAACTAAGTAATGTTTCCAAATACTGGGGATTAGGTGAGATGTGACAAAAAGAAAAAAAAAAGTGTTGGATCATGTTCACAAAAGTGGGTGGAGCCTAGGTCATCCCTTCTCCCAAAATCTGATTACAGCACTTAAATAAATGGTAAATGGACTGCATTTATATAGCGCTTTTCCATCTGCATCAGATGCTCAAAGCGCTTTACAATAATGCCTCACATTTACCCAGATGTCAGGGTGCTGCCATACAAGGCGCTCACTACACACCGGGAGCAATAGGGGATTAAAGGCCTTGCCCAAGGGCCCTTAGTGATTTTCTAGTCAGGCAGGGATTTGAACCCAGGATCTTCTGGTCTCAAGCCCAACACCTTAACCACTAGACCATCACCTCCCCCATTAATAAAATATATTAAAAATATATTTTAATAAAATAAATTAAATTTATTTTCATGAAATATTAGATTCCGCAAAAAAATAATGAAAATGATCAAAGGTTCTTGTGTGAAATCTGAAAAAAGGAAGGAGTAGTTAATTCAACCATTTTTGCATAAACTGTGATGAGAATGTTAGAACATCAGAACATCTGGCGGCAAGAATATTGGGTCAAACCCAGTAAAGAAAACCCATTTTAAAACGTATCATCAAAGATGGGAAATTGTCTTTGCCTACGGTGCAGCTTGACATCATTATGGTCAGGGAGACACTCAGTCCATCAGTCAATCAGTCAGTCACTATGTGCAGGGGGACAGTCAGTCAGTCAGTCACTATGTGCAGGGGGACAGTCAGTCAGTCAGTCACTATGTGCAGGGGGACAGTCAGTCAATCAGTCAGTCACTATGTGCAGGGGGACAGTCAGTCAGTCACTGTGTGCAGGGGGACAGGCAGTCAATCAGTCAGTTGTTATGTGCAGGGGGACAGTCAGTCAGTCAGTTAGTCAGTCACTATGTGCAGGGGGACAGTCAGTCAATCAGTCAGTCACTATGTGCAGGGGGACAGTCAGTCAGTCACTGTGTGCAGGGGGACAGGCAGTCAATCAGTCAGTTGTTATGTGCAGGGGGACAGTCAGTCAGTCAGTTGTTATGTGCAGGGGGACAGTCAGTCAGTCAGTCACTATGTGCAGGGGGACAGTCAGTCAATCAGTTAGTCACTATGTGCAGGGGGACAGTCAGTCCACCAGTCAGTCAGTCAGTCACTATGTGCAGGGGGACAGGCAGTGAATCAGTCAGTCACTATGTGCAGGGGGACAGTCAGTCAGTCAGTCAGTCACTATGTGCAGGGGAACATTCAGTCAATCAGTTAGTCACTATGTGCAGGGGGACAGTCAGTCAGTCAGTCAGTCACTATGTGCAGGGGGACAGTCAGTCAGTCAGTCAGTCACTATGTGCAGGGGGACATTCAGTCAATCAGTTAGTCACTATGTGCAGGGGGACAGTCAGTCAGTCAGTCAATATATACAGGGGGACAGTCAGTCAGTCAGTCAGTCAGTCACTATGTGCAGGGGAACAGTCAGTCAATCAGTTAGTCACTATGTGCTGGGGGACAGTCAGTCAGTCACTATGTGCAGGGAACATTCAGTCAATGAGTCAGTCAATATGTGCAGGGGGACAGTCAGTCAGTCAGTCAGTATATACAGGGGGACAGTCAGTCAGTCACTATGTGCAGGGGAACAGTCAGTCAATCAGTTAGTTACTATGTGCAGGGGGACAGTCAGTCAGTCAGTCAGTCAATATATACAGGGGGACAGTCAGTCAGTCACTATGTGCAGGGGAACAGTCAGTCAATCAGTTAGTTACTATGTGCAGGGGGACAGTCAGTCAGTCAGTCAATATATACAGGGGGACAGTCAGTCAGTCACTATGTGCAGGGGAACAGTCAGTCAATCAGTTAGTTACTATGTGCAGGGGGACAGTCAGTCAGTCAGTCAGTCAATATATACAGGGGGACAGTCAGTCAGTCACTATGTGCAGGGGAACAGTCAGTCATTCAGTTAGTCACTATGTGCTGGGGGACAGTCAGTCAGTCAATATATACAGGGAGACAGTCAGGCAGTCACACTCATGGTAAAAATACAAGACATCACCTGATTTCTGCTTCACCTCAGGTAGCTTTGGTGTCTGGTCTCCAATGGTGCACTTTTATGTGCTGGTACAGATCCGTTCTCACCAGAAATCCTCTCACTTGAATCCACTTTATCAAAATACATTTTTGACACACTCCAGCTCTTCACATAAGATTTCATGTTACACCAAAAAACCTTCCATAACTATTTAAGAAAATAATTACAACCCCCCCCCCCCCAAAACACACACACACACACACACATACTCTGTGCTTTTTGTACTCAGATTACGCAGTGTGTAAATAGTTAAAAAATAAACTGAACATGCCCCAAATCCACTTGTGCCATATGTATTAGATTGTCAATCATTCAGTGAGGAAATCTCACACTTTCATGATTACAAAAAAATACCAGTAGTTTGAAATACATAGTTCAATTTCATACTGTGTATTAACATTTGAACAATTTCAGCCTAAATGACATACCCAAAACTAAACATTTACTGCTCTTGAATTTACACATTTTTTATGTTCAATAATTAAAAAAAACAAGAGCAGCAAAAAACAAAACACATATTTTGGTGAACAGAGAATTTTACTCCAAGTTATACATTTTTTTACAATTGCTAGGTTTGGAGCACAACTGGCGAGCTCCTTTGATTAACTTTTACGATGTTGCTAAATATTTAAGCTGTGACTACAGAAAAATATAGAATTATTGGACAATTAGAAAAGAAGTTATAGCAACTGACACAGTTGTCCCTCCTTTGGCACAAAATGGACATCATTTCAAGATTAATTTATACAGCAAGACAATAGTAGCAATCACAACAACCAATGTACACCCAAATCCACACCATTTTCCAAACACCCTAACAAACAAAGCCTTCTGTTTTCATCTTCACCTTTATCCAATTCTGTCCCCATCAAGCCTGCAAGTTGCCTTATAGTTAATACATGTGAAACTTTGCCTGTTGCCGTATCTAAATAAAAACTAAGAAGACCACCAACCCAGCAGTGAAATCATCTGTAAAATTACAGTGAAAGACTTTAAAATTGAATGCCCTCCGAGACGTGGCATCATCTGAAAGTGAGGGAGCTGCATTTAGCCCGGAGGCTCTCTTGTGCTTTCACTGGATTTTACTCAGAATGACAGCATCATAAAAAATCACTAGCGCATTGCTCATGGGGATCCACAGGTTCTAGATTGGGTAATGTTTATAAAATAAGTAGCTGACATTTTTCAAAAGTAGTAAAAACCTTCTGTCTATACGTTTCTAGAAGTTTCTATAATGATTTTAACTGAAAGTTCAGGAAATCAAAATGAGAAAGTTTTGTGAATAATTGTATTTATTATTTGGCACATTTAGTTGATGTCATGTTTTACAACTGCCAAGGTTGAGATATTTCCTTTGTTCAGAGCTTGTCTGGTTACCAGGGACTGATTAATGGTGATATCAATGTCCATTGTTAACTGTTGTCATGTAATATCCCTAATCACCAGGTTGTTATTGTAAATAAGAATTTTTTCTTCATAACTTTCTTGGTTAAATAAAGGTTAAAAAAAAAATTCTCTAAAAATATTAAACCAACTTAAATCAACTTTCCGTTTTCCTGATCTTCATCCTTGACCCAAAATACATAAGTATAGCAAACGGCAAATCTCAGCTCTCCCCGGTTTGTCCGTGATTGTAGTTACACACACGTACACAGAGGCCACTTGGCTTTTAATGTATAGATGCTTGGAGTCATTTTATTCCAGAGAAGTTAATGAGATGTACAGGGTGCTGGGGCGTCCCATGGCTACTCCAGTGTTAAGAGGTTGGTTAAAGTCAGCTGGCTTTTTTTGCTTGATAGATTTAGAAGCTGACGATTTTGAATATGGTTTGAAGTTAGTTAAGGTTGTCGGTTCTGTTGTGCCTTGGTAAATGTATGCTCTCACTGAGTGCCGCTCAAGTTTTGTGTCTATTGATCCCCAAGAGTCCGCTCAGGGGGTATGTCTAGGGTCAACCTCACTTCCAAGTTTGATGGAACTTTTTTGGTGCGCGTAGGAAACAATAAAGCAAATTCTATTTGTTCAACCTCACGAAATAAACTGGACATGGAAGCTTGTTAACGAGCTTCTAGTTTAATGTTGAGATTGTTCAGTATCCCACTGTGTGTCTCACAGAGGGAATTAAAGGTCAAATAGTCAGTGTACCACCACCTCCACTGTGCCGCAGAGTGCATATGTCCCGGATCCCCACCTACCCATTCTCAGAACAGACCAACCAGGCGGCAGCACTGTCCCCACCCCCTATCTTCACCCCAACCTTTCTGAGCCCAGAGGTTGGGGGGGGGGTGTGTGTCTTCCAAAACAAAAGCCCCTCCACCAGTGTTTTATTCTCCGCTATTGTCTGTGACACCCTGGGTTTATGTGCGATGGTGAAAGGACTTCTATTCGACCCATTCAGGCTGGCGGCACTTAATGAGGTTGTTGAAGGCCTGTGCTAAAACCACTAAACACAACACTAAATGCTGACATATTCTCTACGGGTAGAGCCAGAATGTCATTAAATCAATATTTAGGAGGGAAAAAAGGGATATTGCTGTTTCATCTGTGTGACAGGGTGAGATGTGTTTCTTTAGCGTTGATGTTGTAGTGACCACGGCAGCCGTGCCACTGGCGCAGTAAGTATCGGATTTTCCAAAGTATAAGTCACTTTGTTTTGTTTTTTACTAATATGGGAGGCCTGCGACTTATCGACTGAAATATCTCACCTTTTGTTGCTACAAAGAATAATTATAATGATTTGCATAAGGCTTTCAATTTATTTTCAATTTATTTAATTTATATAGCATCAAATCACAACAAAGCTGCCTCAAGGTGCTTCACACAAGTAAGATCTAACCTTACCAACCCCCAGACCAACAGTGGTAAGGAAAAACTCACTCTGATGATAATGAGGAAGAAACCTCAAGCAGACCAGACTCAAAGGGGCGACCCACTTTTTAGGCCATTCTACCAAAAAGGTTTACAATACAGAACACAACACAATAACAACTGATGAGAGTCCATGGAGGCATCCAGACACCATCACGGGGGGTGGATCTGTTTCTACAGCAGAGTCCGTCCTGCATCCACCCCAGGAATGAAAAGACTAAACAAACTAAACTCTAACAACAAAAGAATAAAAGCCAGTAATAAAAAGTACGCTGCAATAATGCAGAAAAATCACAAATTTAATGAGCTGATAATACAGAAAAAAAGCTACATCTTAAATACTCCTATGGAACTTGTACTCTGGAAAATGCCATAGTTGACTCAAACTATTCATTGATTAAGTAATTTGAATATTCAAAATCGAGACAGATATTCTGCCTCTGGGAATTGTTGTATCCACGGAAACTATACACCAAAGTAGAGATTGACGGGTTTCACTGCTCAGATCTGTACGTTTTTACTGAATCTCCTGATGTCAACTGGTCACACAGGCTTTAATGTTAAATGAGAAACTGCATGTAGAATTAATTGGAACAGCTCATTACAATTAATTGTATATTAATGAATTATGTTAATTCCAGAGGGCACCCAGTCCAAAAAAAGGTGTTGTGTGCAAAGTGTGTATGACCACATGTTGAAAAATATTAACAAAATCAACAAGCAAATTTTGCATTGTTGACTGGATATCGGCATTGTGTCTGTTGTTGGTTGGAACAAAGCACTTTGACAGACTTACGGGGAACACCGAGCATGTTGTGACAGAATTTTTTCGTGGGCTGGAGTTGCAGTTTTTTTCTTCTACCTGCTGCAACATTTCAGCCTGAGCTCCTGAAACTGGCAACTGCATGCAGCATTAAATCTGACTCAAGCTTTTTATTCCTCCTGACAATACACATCACTCCAATCATTAAATAAATATGTATCTGAGAGAAACACACACACACATAGTGCTATTCAGGTTTGCAGGTGTTACAGAGTTCTGTATGAAGAAAAGCTGTTCAATAACTGGTTGCACGATGGCTGAATGTTTGGCACTGTTACCTCACAGTGAGAAGAACCTGGGATCACTTCCTCACATCGGGGTGGATGTGAGGTATTGTTGTTGTAAAGCACTTTGAGCGTCTGATGCAGATGGAAAAGTGCGATATAAATGCAGTCCATTTACCATTTATCCTGTTTTTAACTTTCTGTGTGGAGTTTGTTCTCCCCATGGTTGCATAGGTTCTCTCCGGGATCTCCAGCTTCCTCCCACGTCCAAAGACATGCAGGTGAATGGGTGACTCTCAATTGAACGTAGGTGTGTGTGTGTGTGTGTGTGTGTGTGTGTGTGTGTGTGTGTGTGTGTGTGTGTGTGGTGTGTGTGTGTGTGTGTGTGTGTGTGTGTGTGTGTGTGTGTGTGTGTGTGTGTGTGCTCTGCTGCCTGTATGTGACCCTGCTATAGACTGGCGTCCTGTCCAGGGTGTATCCTGCCTCATGACCTATGACCGCTTGGATAGGCAAACTTTACCGTTTCCTTGACATTGAATCATTAATGCTACTTTACCCATATTTGGGCAAAATTACTCTTCAGGGTTTCTTGACCTTATTTTTTAAGCTACCTTCCAATTCAGGCTGGATATTTTCTTGTGCCAAAATAACAATAAAGACTTGTTTTGTTGTTAGACTGTTGTTATTGACTATTGTCGCATTGTTAGTCTTCTTCGTATTCTTACTTGTTTGAGTTTTAAAAGGCAACTCATCTTGTAAGTGACAGAAACAAGGTGGTAGTCATGAGTACTTTGTGGAATCTCTGCACTGTGTCATAAGGGTAAAACCACTCAGCAGTCCAGTAGGTCTGTCCTTAGGGTCCGGTTAAATATAACAAGTAGGTGTTAATACCTGCTAGGCTCCATAGTAGGTCTGCCCCTAGGGTCCAGTTAAATATCACAGGTAGGTGTTAATACCTGCTAGGTTCTATAGTAGGTCTGCCTCTAGGGTCCGGTTAAACATCACAGGTAAGTGTTAATACCTGCTAGGCTCTATAGTAGGTCTGCCCCTAGGGTCTGGTTAACCATCACAGTAAGGTGTTAATACCTGCTAGGCTCTACAGTAAACCTGCTACTAGGGTCCGGTTAAACATCGCAGGTAGGTGTTAATACCTGCTAGGCTCTACAGTAAACCTGCTCCTAGGGTCTGGTTAAATATCACAGGTAGGTGTTAATACCTGCTAGGTTCTATAGTAGGTCTGCCTCTAGGGTCCGGTTAAACATCACAGGTAAGTGTTAATACCTGCTAGGCTCTATAGTAGGTCTGCCCCTAGGGTCTGGTTAACCATCACAGTAAGGTGTTAATACCTGCTAGGCTCTACAGTAAACCTGCTACTAGGGTCCGGTTAAACATCGCAGGTAGGTGTTAATACCTGCTAGGCTCTACAGTAAACCTGCTCCTAGGGTCTGGTTAAACATCACAGTAAGGTGTTAATACCTGCTAGGCTCTATAGCAGTAATTTTCAACCTTTTTTGAGTCGCGGCACCCTTTTAATATTTACAAAATCCTGCGGCACACCACCAACCAAAATAATATTATAATTCTATTACCTCTTTTTTTGCGCAAAACCCAATTATCGCAATAGAAAATCTATACAGAAAACACCGCATTTCGAAAATCCTCAAGCATTTTGCGCTCTGATCTCAAGTGTTTTTTTTTAGATGTGTCGACACTTTTATTCACAATAATCTGCCACTCTAATATTCACGGAGCGCAGAGGCTGCCTTCAGCGAACCCAGTTGTGAGCGAGAAGGCCCAAGTCTGACCATGGTGACATCAACGGAGGTCAGGCCACCTTCCCCGCACACCTCCACAGCCAACGCGGTTTCTCCTTCCCCAGAGGAGCCATGCTCCATGAGCAGCTGAGATTCATGCTGTAGTCAGCAAAAAAAAAAAAAAAAAAAGTAAATCCAAATGAAAGGTAGCTTTCGCTATATTGCCTCGATTTCACCGTCTTGTCTTTTTTCTTTGGTGGCCCACCGTCTCCATCTGCGTCTGAATTTTGTCCAGGATCCCAATTGGCATTTGTATTTTCTCTTTTCAAAAATTTCTTCATCACTGTCACTTGCTCGTATTACACTGCCACTGTCATGTGTCACGTGTCACGCAGCACTAACTCGACTGTCTATTATACTATAGTACAGCGCTTTGCTGCCATCTACTGGAATAAAAGAGCATTACATCATCTGCCACACTATTACAGCACATACACCCGATAATGGTGATATTTGATAATTGCCCACGGCACCCCTGACGATCGATCACAGCACCCTAGGGTGCCGCGGCACCCCGGTTGAGAATCACTGCTCTATAGTAGGTCTGCCCCTAGGGTCCAGTTAAACATCACAGGTAGGTGTTAATACCTGCTAGGTTCTACAGTCAGCCTGTCCCTAGGGTCTGGTGAAACATCACAGGTAGGTGTTAATACCTGCTAGGTTCTACAGTCAGCCTGTCCCTAGGGTCTGGTGAAACATCACAGGTAGGTGTTAATACCTGCTAGGTTCTACAGTCAGCCTGTCCCTAGGGTCTGGTGAAACATCACAGGTAGGTGTTAATACCTGCTAGGCTCTACAGTTGACCTGCCCCTAGGGTCCAGTCAAACAACACCGGTAGGTGTTAATATCTGTTAGACTAGGGTCTAGGGTCCAGTTAGAAACTGAAAACTGGCCTTTTGGCCAACTGAAAACCCCAAGATCTGTCTGCTTTGATGTTTCAAACAAAAAAGCACCCTTCAACATATTATTGAGACCTGAGACAACAAAATGGAACCCAGTCGAAAATTAAATGAAGTGTGACGCTCTCACTTCAAGGTCAGATTTCAGTTCCTCAAAGATGAGAAGACTTGCGGTGACCTCGACACTACGTTTACGAAGATCAGGAAAAACCATGTGACGCAATCAGTTAATGAATGTATCCCTGATATAAGCTTGTTTGTGTTTTTCTGATTTCCTGTTTAACTGGATATTTTGAACTTTGGACAGCTGGTCTGACAAAACAGTTTATGCTGTAGGTTCATTCCTGGGAGAGACGTTTGACGGAGAGCAAGTGTCAAATCTGTCCTGGGCCCACTAAACTTTTAATGTCTGTGATGATGGTTTTTGTCAACGGGGAATCAGAACAGACATTTCTGTCTGTGAAAATATCACACCCCTTTGCTTCCAGCAGTCTGCCTAGTTCAAGTATTATTGTTGTTGTACCAAACTTAAAGTTTTTTGTGCCACCTCCTGGAAGTGATCAGGCGTCCCCCTACTGTGGGAACTTTCTGCAAATCTTGGGCCTTTCCCAAAATTTAAATTTGGCTTGTAATTTGTGGTTGGCGGTTGTGTGTGTGTGTGTGTGTGTGTGTGTGTGTGTGTGTGTGTGTGTGTGTGTGTGTGTGTGTGTGTGTGTGTGTGTGTGTGTGTGTGTGTGTGTGTGTGTGTGTGTGTGTGCATGGGGGGTTGGAGTGAGCTCAAACAGAGGCCATCCTATGCTGTGGACACACACACACATGCATACGCGCGCGCACAGTCGCTGCACTGTTTTGTGGGTGACGGCTGATCAGAGGCTGGACTGCCCCATCTGTGGTCTGGAAAACTAAGACACGGCTTTTTTTAACAGACAGCAGAGGGGCCGGTAAAAGAAATAATAAATAGAAAAGAGACGGACAGCGTTGACTTTTGCGCGGTTTGGCCTCTTCCCGCTATCGAGTTTCACTGCTGTTATATCCGAGTGCTGAACATCTCACTTTGCTTTACGTCCTTTCGGGCAAAGACACTTTGGACTTGATTTACCAAAGGTTTGCATGTGTAAAAATTTGCGCAAACACCGCGGCACTCACAAAAAAGTGCACGCTGATCGTGCCCATTGAGGATTGCATCTTTCAAATGCGCAAAATAGCGCATGTTGTCCATTTCACATATTTCCCGTCTTGAATATGCAATTTGGAGTTTGTCCACCCGAGTGGGCGAAATTGTGGGTGGGTAACGACTGCACACGCAGCATGATTTATCAACATCAAAAGGAAATTTAGTGGGTGCTGATAGCTTCTATATTGTGTACTTTTGAAACCTTGTCGTTAATTTATTGTACTTGAAAAACCTGCTGTTCCAGCACTAGAAAGGCCGCAAAATGATAATAAATAAAATCATTCTTTGTATATCTAATATCTATCCATCCATTTTCTATATATCCGCATAGTGCACTTAAAGGTTTGGGGGGGGTCTTATCCCGGCAGTCACAGGGAGTGAGGCGGAGTACAGCCTGGACAGGATGTCAGTCTGTCATAGGGTCATTCATTGTATCGGCCAAACATAAGGAGTTATCAGTTTACTTTGTGCTTATTTCTTTAAGTGTAAATGTCTCCATAATTCTGTGCTGAGCGTAAAGCACATTTTGGTGCAACACCTGATCTTGACTGTCATTGATGTGTCACATGTTGCCTGTTAAACACATAGCTGTGCAGAGGACGTACATCATGGAACAAAACAAGCAATGACCTATTTTCAGCCGTGGTATTTAAGTGGTGAATAATTATGCTACATTCTGCCGGTGGAATGCAGAAGACTGTGCACACTGTTGTCTGTGTGGGTTCCACTGGTTGAATGCAGCATAATTATTATTCACTAGTTTTTCTTAAATGCTATGGATGGTACAAGAATCAAATGTTTTAAATTGCAGATTTTTTTATTTATTATTTTAATTGCCAATGCATGAACAGGCTCAGTCATGTGGCAGAGGTTGTGCGTAACGAAGCACAATGACTGATTGAATTTCATCTTGTGCTTACAGCCAATGACATGTACAAAATCCTTATTTGCATACAGCGATATGCAAATGTTGTCTACGTTACATTACCGCCAGCTATTAACTGCATATTTAGTGTCTGTCAAGAACCTGAAAAACTGTCCTTCTCAGTGTGCAAGAGTTTTAATTTCCAACACATTTTAGCACTCATTACGTTCTCCAAGGATGTAATAAAATCATCTGCATTTATTTACAGTATTTATCTGTCTGTCTGTTAGAAGGATTACGCCAAAACTAGTGCACAGATTTTGACAAAATTTGCACCACAGATAGATGTTAGACCATGGAAGACTCCACTGAATTTTGGAGGTGATCTGGAAAAAGATTCTGGATCAAGATTTCACTTTATATAAGCTTTGAAGGTTTACGTCAAAATTACTTCATGGATTCTCGCCAAATTTGCACCACAGATAGATGTTAGAGCATGGAAGACTCCACTGAATTTTGGAGGTTATCCGGATCTTCGTTTAGGTGATTCAGAGGTGATCTGGATCCAGATCCGAATCTTGGATCACTGTTGTGTCTATAATCTTAGCAGCGCGTGAACAAGCCTAGTGGTTAAGTGTGCTTGCTATCAGAGTGGAAGGTTCCCAGTTCAAAAACCACCTCTGCTCATTATCCATGTAATCTGAAGTTGTGTCAAGAATGACATCCGATGTAAAACCTGAGCTAAATCAACATGTTGATCCACTTTGGATCTGCTGTGGCGACCCGGAGTGAAACACGAGAGAAGCTGAAGGGACTATGTTCTTTAAAAGCTGTACTTAGTTCTGCTGAGAAACGCTGTGATTCTTTTGTGAGTAAATGCAAAGTCTGATGCTGGTAAGCGTGCACCTGCATTGCAGAGCTCTATAGAAGTGGCGCACACGGTTGAGTGACGCAGATCTGACTTGTGACCTGGACACAGCAGATCCTCATTGTTCATGTTGGAGCAAACAGTCTTTCATCTTGTCACGTAACTTCCTGCTTCGATTGGTGTTGTCTACCAGATCAGCCCCTTTCAGGCATTTTATACCCCTAATTTAGATTTATGGTGCCTGAAACCATCACACAGTGTCTCTCATGCAAAGACACATCACCAATTTGACTAGATAGTTAGCATTTGCAGCATTTGAGTTGGTTCACAGTATGTCTGTCTGTGTGAATGCAGATGCACTGCTGGGGAAGGCACAAAAAAAAAAAACTGACACGCTTAATTTTTGGCCCCTTTTTCTAATTGGAGTCCCCTCATAATATTAAATTCAAATTGGTTAATTGGTAACAGATGCCTGTGTAAGGTGTAGAAAAATTTCTTGTTTCTTCCTGTTAGTGTCATGTAGGGATAATCTCCCCTGTGGCTTCTATATATATATGCAAGCTGTTATAAAAGCCAGAGGTGGTGCAACAAAATACTAGTGATGTGTTGGAGCGTTCTTTTGTTTTTCATGATTCCATAATTTATTCCTCAGAATTGAGTGATTCCATATTTTTTTCCCTCTGCTTGATCTAAAAAAGTAACCGTTACTGACTGCCACAATTTTTTTTCCTGATTTCTTATAGTGTTTCTTAAAGCCAGAAAAGTTGCCATTTGAAATGACTTTAGTTTTGTGTCATGTCTGTGATCTGCTTTTTTTTCTACAAAATTAAACAACTGAATGAACATCCTCCGAGGCCGGTGATTCCATAATTTTTGCCAGGGGTTGTATACCCTTTTGGCCACAAGGGGACACTGTTAAGTTGTTCTTTTTATGAGTTTTTGTTGTTATTGTTGGTCTGTGTGCCAAATATATAAATTGATTCATTCATTCATTCAAATATGAAAAAAGACGAGATTTCCATGACATGTTACAAACCTTCACGGACGATGGGCCTCATGCAATAACACTTCTATAAACCATCTTCCGGGAAATGCTCGTAAATCTTGAAAATTGCATTAATTACATGCATGAACATGCTGATTTCTGCCTGTGTGTGTGTATATCGGTGCACGTTCATGAACGCTCATGAACATAGGTAACACTCCAAAAACACCAAATAGGGCTGCACGTCTTGCCTACATATGCCAGCAGTGTCCAGTTTGAACACTGGGATTGGGACAACAAAGAGGAACTCCGTTAATTAGAGGCTGAGGCCCTGCTGTCATAAAAACACAAAAGAAACAGCAATTGTTAAAAGCATAAAAAGTGGAAGGAACTGGCTAAAGCCAGCAAATGGGAAGTTGAAAATGCCATTAAAGCAGTTACATTTCATCAAGGGTTGAACTTTGTTGCTGAAATAAGGCAACATTTTCTCATGATGTGTTTCGTTTGAGATCGTATTGAAAGTTAAGCAAGATATTTCATGTATATTCCTATGAAATTCCGTGTGCAGTGTGGGGCGGCATGGCGGCTTAGTGGTTAGCGCTGTTGCCTTACAGCAGCAACGTCCCAGGATGGTTTTCTGTCTGGAGTGCGCAGGGTGTGTGCGTGGATCTGGATATGAGGGCGTCGGTGTATGTAGCACGTGGAATGGAATGCACCTGGTGGATTTTCTAGGTGAGTAGGTGCCGCACAGAAAGAAGGTTGTTGTTTGCTGTTCTTACGGTTGCAGCCACACTGAGCATTGCCACAGTGCAGCGGACGCTATGGCTGCACGGACGCAGTGAGGAAGTCCAAGTGGTTTAGTGCACCTGGTTTCAGACCCCACCCCTTCCACATTTCTCCATGTAATGTGTATAAGGAAGGGCATCCGGCATAAAAATTGTGCCAATTCAACATCCAGATCCACCTCAGATTTGCTGTGGTGACCCCGAGTGCAAACAAGGGAGCAGCTGAAGGATCTTTCTTTTACCTTGGCGAATCCGGGTCAGAATCCGGCTCAACCCTCGCTCGGAGAGGCAGGTTGAGCCGGTTAGTAAACAATCCGACTTAAATCTGATTTGCATCGTTCACATTCGGAAAAACCTACAATTTCATTTCAATTCACTTTACCAGATAAAAAAAAAAAAAAAAAAAATGACCTGGCTTGAATCTGTCTCGAGCCAGATTGTCGACCCCAGCCTGAACGGTGCCTTAGGTTTGGATGACAGTGACTCCACCAGTGACCACAAGGTTTTGTTCATATCTACGACAGCAGAAAAAGAGAAAAATGGTGAATTCAGGAAGTGTTATGGTTCTGGCATGAGGCCCAATGCCTGGTCAACTTCTTAATTTAACTTTGGCAGTTGGCTCTAGACACAAAAGCGTAGGACGCACAGTGCATAGTTGAGCATAGAGGCCCAAACATGACACCAGATCAAAGCTGTGCTACATGGCACCCTGCCTGACAAAAGATTAACGCAGAATTCCGCGGCTAATAGTGGGTTTTACGGAACATTAGTCTGTGATCGAGCCGCACTTACTGCTTGTGCACACGGGTCCTAACCTTAACTGAGGTTGACTCTTGGGTGTTGTGTAAAATGGAGGTATCTCATTAAAAAAAAGCAAACGTGAGGCGCGCATTACGTTTGAAAACAGACGTAGCATCACGATCAGTAATGGTTCAATGTAGACATGCATTGAGTCAGAATTACTACACATTAGTGATTGATCTCTGCTCCCCTCCACAGCATGTCTTTTTCCTGGTTCTCTCCCTCAGCCCCAACCAATCCCAGCAGAAGACTGCCCCTCCCTGAGCCTGGTTCTGCTGGAGGTTTCTTCCTGTTTAAAGGGAGTTTTTCCTTCCCACTGTTGCCAAGTGCTTGCTCACAGGGGGTCATTTTGACCGTTGGGGTTTTACATAATTATTGTATGGCCTTGCCTTACAATATAAAGTGCCTTGGGGCAACTGTTTGTTGTGATTTGGCGCTATATAAAAAAATTGATTTGATTTGATTTGATTACTAGTGCTAACCTCTACACACAAATTCTACTAAGAATCTAACTTATCTGGCAAATTTTGAGTTGAGACTGCTCACAGCTGTACTCATTAATCACGGGGTCCGACAAAAAGATTCTCAAGCAGGAGGAAATGTGATGTTTGACGTCCGTACACAGCGGTTAGCCACCACGCTGTGGTTCCAGTCAATGGATGGTTCATTACTCAAATACAGCAAATCATACTGGACAGAAACTCGTGTGGGTATGCCATATCTCCCGGTTGATAGTTTTCTCTAAATGTGACCAGTTCCATGTGGGGAGGGGTTTTTTGACCATCGGGGGAGGGGCTATCCGAAGGTTAAGAGGTTTGTCTCCTTCTTTTCCTTTCTCCCGGCCACATGACCGATGGTTCATTGAAGAGCAGGAAGGAGCACAATGAGTTGCCGAGGGCATCCGTGAAGGGGGAGGGTTGAAGGAGGAGGTTGGATGGGTCTCCTCCTCCTCCTCCTCTGAGTGCGTTTGGTTTGGCCGCCTGTCAGAGCGGCAGCAGAGGCCACAGTTCTCCTCTTGGCTTTTCCCTCCTTGGTTTATTTTTCCCTCCTTGGTTTCTCAGAGTGGGTGGAGAGACACCAGAGGCACTGAGCGTGCCCCCCTCCACCCCGCGGAGACCTGCTAGGGCTCCAGCAGCAGCAGCCTCTCTGTCATTCCCTCTGGATCCAGTGGATCCGCGCACTGCGCTCTCATTTTACTCCACCCGCCTCCGTGGAGTCGTAGGGTCCTCGCTCTGAGTGCACCCCGGGGGCCTGACTTTGGACTCGGTTTGGCCGGTTTGGGTTGGAGCAGGTTCCGATGTCTTACAATCAGGCCCGGCTGCTCGGTCAGCAGCCGCCCTCCGTGTGAGGCAGGTGTCTCTGAGGACGGACGCTCTGAGCGCCAACATGAGTTTGATGCTGTGCCGCTGGGAGCAGAACACCTTCACCATGAAACTGGTAAGATCAGTGCCTCCAGGTCATCCCCGAGGTCACGCCGGGGCATCCGATTGAACAATTACTACATTCTGCTGCTCATCTGTGCATGTTGTATACATGTTTGTGAATTTGTTCTGTTTTAAGTCATTGTTTCTATATGTGTACGGAGGGTTTTGTGAAACTTGCTGGAATTATTTGTTATCAGTAGAGGAAAAATCCTGAATATTGCAGTTACGCACCAGAAATTGTCTTTCAAAGTTTGAATGGCAAAGTTACGTGTTCATGTTTGTCTGTTTCTTGGTTTGTGGCACTGACAGCAGGATTGTTCAAAATTATGTGAACCCAATATAATGACATTTGGTGAAAACATTTTGAGTGGTTTGCAAAAAGAATAGTTCAATTGGTGATGCAGGACATTTAAAAAATAGGCGTTTTTGTAATAATATTGCAAGATAGGGTGCATTACTAATCAGACAGATGTTGACTATGTGTTCTGAAATGTTTGGGCCTGGGTTTGATACCGTAACATCTGTATTGATGCTGATCTGCAAGCAGGAGCAGGAAATCCAACAATACATTTTTAATATTGTGACATTTATTGATGGTACGTGTTGTAACATAGTGTATGAATTTTTATAAAACTTGATAAAAATGCTTGGTAAAATTTGGACTACAGACTACAAAGCTTCAGAATGGAAGAACAAAATATACACAACCAGGGTGTTTTATTGACCACTAATATTACAAGTTGGAGAGTTTTGGAGCTTGGTGGAGCGATGCACTGAATAATTCTAACTTCTCTTTTTTCTCTTCAGATCCTGTGAGAATAGCAAACTAATTTTCACAAAACACTGTGAAATCGAGGCTCATCTGGAATATAAATCAGACAATTTTGAGGCTGATGTGTGACCCGTGCTGAAGCAGTGTATCCTGGACATCTTAAATCATTCTTAAAAATTATTGTAAATTGATTTTTTGGCCTTAGGGGAGGGATGAGATTGAGATCTGGGCCTGGGTAGGATGCTGCTTTTCCACATGGCCGGGTTACTAAAATCATATTAAACGTGAACTCTGACTGTGACCCACGGTTCAAATAATATATTCAGTGATAAGAACAGAAAACTTTATTAGAAATGAAGATGAAAGAATGACTTGGCATTGGGATTTCACCAGAACACAATAAGCCAAAACACATTTTCTTTACAAATTTTGAAATTGCGTATCAACTGGGAATTAACAAGTGCATTGACAGTTTTGAAATAAAAAATGCATTTGAAAATCCCCAAACCAATAACCATTACAGGCTTTTTTAAAACATTTTTCTTTAGGCACAAAGTATAACCCCCAACTAAAAAAAAAAGTTGGGACGTATGGAAAATGCAAAAAATAAAACAAACACCAAAAAAACACCCCAGTGATTCTTATATTTACTTTGACTTCTGTTTCATTGCAAACAGTTCAAACACAAATTATATCATGTTTTCTCCAGTGAACTTCATTTATTTGTTGAAATACATCCATTCCTGCATTTCAGGCCTTCAACATTCAAAGCGTTGGGACTCGAAAACATTTACCACTTTGTAATGTTGCCATTCCTTCTCACAACTCTTAAAAGTTATTTTGGCATTGAGGATCCCAAGTGATGAAGTCCATCAGGTGTTATTCTTCTTAGAAACACGACTTAAGGTGTACAGCAGTACGGGGTTGTTACATTTTCATTTCAAAATCCTCCACACATTCTGCAGTCATGCCTTTTTTGTAATGTGCGCAGAATGTGGTTTTGCTTTGTCTTGTTGAAAATGCTGGACATCACTAGAAAAGATGTCTAGAAGGCAGCCCTAAAATATCAGTGTATTTTTCTGCCTTAATGTTGCCATCACAGAAGTGTAACATAAGAAGGGCATTGACACAACCCCATACCATGACAGACTCTGGCTTTTGGACTTGTTGGTGAGAACATTCTGGATGGTACTTTTTGTCTCTGGTCTGGAGCACACAGCATCTATTTCTTTAAAAAATAAAATACAAAAAGATCTGAAGTATTGATTCAACTGACCAAAATACATGTTTCCACTGTATGATAGTCCAACCCAGATGCCTCCAAGCCTAGAGACGTTGATGTTACTTCTGGGCAAGGTTAACATAAGGCTTCTTTTCTGGATGGTAAAGTTTTAGGTTGCATTTGTGAATGTAACTCCATATTGTAGTGCTTGACAAAGGTTTCTATCATTAAGACTCAGGAGGTAAACCACTTGAACATTTATTCCCTAGATTAAAATTGAACAAATGAGATAGTTCTTGTTTTGGGGCTGGTCCTCATTCCTGATGGCATCAGGGTATATTGCACTTGAATCCTGCCGTTGGAAGAAGGCAGAGGTGGAGCCTACCCCCAGAATGTGACAGGAACCAACTGGTGGCTGTGGAGTGGAGGACAACACAGGACAGTAACCAGGGTGGATGCAGGAACCAAGCAAAGGTGACATGAAGAGGAGGGAGAGGTAAGGCCAGCAACAACCAGGGACCAACAGGAGGCAGCAGAACACAGATGCATGGCAGGAACCAACCAGGAAGCAGCAGAGTGGAGGAGGCAAAGCCTCAGACAGTTTCTGTAAACAGCCGAGAAGTGAGTCAGGATTGCCATCTTTAACTGGATTTGGCATTTCCTATTGGTCGCTGTTGATGCAGATGTTGAGATAATCTGCTTCTGATTTAATAACAGGGGCTATTAATTAGCTAATGTGAGGAAAGCTAAAGCCTGAGTCTTTCTGGTAGAACCTGTGCTACACTCCATTTCTTAGGTTAGTTGCTGTAAAGCATCATTTCACCAGAACACAATAAGCCCAAACACATTTTCTTTACAAATTTTCGCCCATGTGATTATATCAGCTATTGATGAATGATGCTGTCTTAGGGATGGTAGATCACTGGTGTTCCATTTAGGCTTGCACTCTTGAACTTTGGACACTGAAATTCCTCCTGGTTCTTTTGGGTTATTTCATGAGCTTATGCATGATTTTATTTTGAGCTGGAAATATATACAAATCCCTTCTAACCTTTCTTTGAAAACCTTTGTTTTTAAACAGTTCAATAATTTTCCCACACTTTTATTGGTAATCTGGAGATCCTCTGCCAAGCACTGCTCCTGAAACGGTCAGCCTTTCATGGATACAACTTTTATACCAAATAATAATGACATAATTACAGTTGACAACTGTTCAATATGATATCATGACTGATTTTTATTAATCTCATTACGTGCTCAATTGCATCCATTCCAGCAGTTTTTGCGATGTATTGCAGACTTTAAATGCAGGAATGGATGTATTTTTACAAATGAAATGAAGTTGACCACACAAAACATGACATATCTTTGACATACGAGGGCTGTCAATAAAGTTACGGTCCTTTTTATTTTTTTCAAAAACTATATGGATTTCATTCATATGTTTTTACGTCAGACATGCTTGAACCCTCGTGAGCATGCGTGAGTTTTTCCACGCCTGTCGGTGACGTCATTCGCCTGTGAGCACTCCTTGTGGGAGGAGTCGTCCAGCCCCTCGTCGGAATTCCTTTGTCTGAGAAGTTGCTGAGAGACTGGTGCGTTGTTTGATCAAAATTTTTTCTAAACCTGTGAGACACATCGAAGTGGACACGGTTCGAAAAATTAAGCTGGTTTTCAGTGAAAATTTTAACGGCTGATGAGAGATTTTGAGGTGATTCTGTCGCTTTAAGGACTTTTCACGGTGCGAGACGTCGCGCAGCGCTCTCAGGCGGCGTCATCAGCCTGTTCAAGCTGAAAACCTCCACATTTCAGGCTCTATTGATCCAGGACGTCGTGAGAGAACAGAGAAGTTTCAGAAGAAGTCGGTTTCAGCATTTTATCCGGATATT
Organism: Thalassophryne amazonica; assembly: GCF_902500255.1. NCBI lineage: Eukaryota > Metazoa > Chordata > Actinopteri > Batrachoidiformes > Batrachoididae > Thalassophryne > Thalassophryne amazonica. The sequence goes on along the minus strand of NC_047104.1, from coordinate 152,184,870 downwards.
CCATTGTTAAAGGAGATTTTTTAATGAAAGACGTGCGGACGGGTCCGCGCGTCGGGACGCAGCCGCCGCGACGCTCCGCCACAGGAAAAACACCTCTGTTGAAAGCCTTAAGGACAAGTTGGAACATGTCCTGCCTGTTAAACAATTTCTCATATACTCACTCCACTGAAAGCCATCAAAAGCCGCCTGGATTTTACAAATGGTTATCAACACGGAGGTGTTTTTCCTGTGCCGCCGCACCGCGTCGGCTGCGTCCCGACGCGCGGATCCGTCCGCACGTCTTTCATTAAAAAATCTCCTTTAACAGTGGAATATCCGGATAAAATGCTGAAACCGACTTCTTCTGAAACTTCTCTGTTCTCTCACGACATCCTGGATCAATAGAGCCTGAAATGTGGAGGTTTTCAGCTTGAACAGGCTGATGACGGCGCCTGAGAGCGCTGCACGACGTCTCGCACCGTGAAAAGTCCTTAAAGCGACAGAATCACCTCAAAATCTCTCATCAGCTGTTAAAATTTTCACTGAAAACCAGCTTAATTTTTCGAACCGTGTCCACTTCGATGTGTCTCACAGGTTTAGAAAAAATTTTGATCAAACAACGCGCCAGTCTCTCAGCAACTTCTCAGACAAGGAATTCCGACGAGGGGCTGGACGACTCCTCCCACAAGGAGTGCTCACAGGCGAATGACGTCACCGACAGGCGTGGAAAAACTCACGCATGCGCACGAGGGTTCAAGCATGTCTGACGTAAAAACATATGAATGAAATCCATATAGTTTTTGAAAAAAATAAAAAGGACCGTTACTTTATTGACAGCCCTCGTATACCTTTTTTCTACTTTGTGTTTGTTAGCTGTGGTGTTTCACTACAAATACACAAAGGATTCGTGACAGCCTGGACATGAACTTGAGCAGCCGTTTCTTTGTGCGTGACACCTTTTTGTTGGTGTGTGTCGCGCTTTCAGCCTTTTATTGGAGGAGACGGTGTTCACTTCTGCTTTGTTGTCCACTCTTTGGTGTCAGCTTGTGAATATTCAACAGAATCTGGGACGCTGTGATAAAAAACAGGACCAGTCAGGTGCGGCGGGTCATGTGGAGCAGAAAGATGAGGAAAAGAAATCTTTGTGGTGGCTGATGTTTGCAACAAAAGGTGGAAGCAGCAGATTTAATAAAAGTAATTTTCTATAATGACCACCCTGTTGAGTTTACACATAACACGGGCAGACGGGACGCACGCTATCTCTCTCCCTCTCTCTTTTTCTATCTCTCCATCTTATCTGGATGTGCTGTGAGCTCATAGAGGAAGGAGAGGAGGTTATTACTCGTCTCGAGATGAGCTGATAAGGTGGCCCGTTTAATTACGGCCCACTAACCGCCGCGCAGTGTGACTGACAGCAGAGCGACGGACCACAGGGTCAGACAGAGACAGACAGTGGGACTGCAGCCGATTCAAAATGTCACGATTTAAAGTGACTCTCTGAGTTATTATACAGTGTGAACGGTAGACACAGTCCTCTGCTGTAATACGGATCAACTGGCTTTTCATGTCACTTCAATGAATGAATGAATGTTGTTGCCACAGGGACTGTCATTCCCACATCGGCTTGCACAGCCGTTGCTTAAGCGCCAACTGATTGACTCTCAAGGTGCCGATCCACGCCAGTCTGTGACTGATGGATGCTAAAGGCCATGCCCCATTGTATTATGGGTAATGACAAAACGCTGAATCCTGTTTGAAGAATGAGTGCTGAATTTAAAAATGGCAACTGCATTTGGTGGAAAGAAGCAATGATACCGGCGCTGCGCTGTGCAACATTTGCAAGATGGGGATATCTTTGGGTCAAGAAGACCAGTAGTTTTGACAAAGACCTTAATGTTCCATTTTTTTATTTACCTTTTTAACTGTAATTTCTTCCTGCCTTTCTGTCTTTCTGGCTCCTCTCTAATTAGCATGCGCTTGTCATGTTAAACCACTACGCTGGGAGAAACATGAGACCCTGATGTCATCCCAGGGGGCAAAGTGACCGCACAATTTCCTGAAAGGGGCTTTATGTCTGTTTTCATGAGGTGCTCTGAGTATTATTATGTGAGCTGCACCGAACAAGATCAGGTCCAAATCAGCATTGATCCAACTACTGGTAAGGTTTTACCCCATTACAACCTGCTGCGTGGACGGGTGCTCCCCCAGTAGCCTTCATGCTGGTAGTGACACCAACAGGACGAAAGACGAGATCGGTCAAAGGGTGGATGAGCTCCTTCTGAGCTAACAGCCATCATTATGTCCTTTTTAATTGTTTTCTTTTTCATGTTTGCTATTTTGTGTATTTTATGTGTGCATCCTTACTATGATATTCTCTGCATCCGCGGCCAACACATTATCCTTTTTGGATGGTGGTGAAGGTGTTGCCAACCGATCAGTCCCCCCCGCCCCCTAAAATTCCGTCCCTGGCTGACCTTAGAATAATTTAAGAGGTTTTACTTTGTCATTTCATGGTTAATAATCACATTCTTCCCTTTAATTGCTTTGGGTGTAAAGAGTCAGACTCAGGGAGTCAGACTCAGACGTGCTGCTGTGGTGCTCTGATCGCTCCCCCGTCTTTTATTATGAAATAATGCTTAATTTATGTGGAAATGATTGTTGTATAAAAGCTTCAGATATCTGTGGCTGAGATAGATGATGGCCGAAGTGCAGGTTTAAGCAGAAATGAGGCGATAATCAGTGAATCGCTGCTGATGCTCCGAAATGACGCATGCGCAGTGAAGGCAGGGGGGAACCGATTTTTTGGGGGGGACTGTTCAGTTGGCGACACCGGGATTAGCACTACCATTAGCAAATTTACATGCGAGTTCAACCAGCAGGGGGCAGACATGTTTATGGGATATATTACATAGTTCAACCAGCAGGGGGCAGACATGCCTATGGGATATTACATAGCTAAAGGAAAGTTGCTCTTTCAGTTGATCTGGTTCATCAAAGTTCACCAGATGCAGTACGTTTTTTTTTCCTCATTATATGTTCTTTTAATTTAAGTTATAAGATGAAAGAATTTATTGATCAAAAGCTATTGTCACATGACCTGGCTGGGATGGACTAACTCACTTGCACACACATCGCCATTTTTGCATTCCTGGCTCTCTCATGTCCTTTTACCTCTCAAGTCCGATATAGGTCCTGAGACCTGTTGGTTCCACTGTAGGGCACCACAATTTGACTTTTTTGACATTTTAAGAATGTATCTGCACTTAACAGTCCTGTGACCCTCCCTAGCAAACATGCCCACATTGGCCCCACATGGGGACCAATGCAGTTTTCTCCAGGGGCTTCACCAGTCCAGTTGGCTACCCACATGGGGTAGCCACCAAGCCCACCTCCAACCAGCTGAGCCCCAGGTGGAGCCCCCGGACAAAACTGCATTGGCCCCATTCGGGCCGCCCATGTGGAACCCATTAAGTCCATTGTTAGTCTCCAAAATAAAGTGCAAGGAACTTTATGTGGCTTTGGTAGAAAATATTAGCCCTCACCCCAGGTTATATCATTTTGTAGCTCAGAACTAAATACTGTAGGATGCAGACCCAAAGCAACTGATGATACAGTTTTCATTTCTGATGTTGTATGTGACTGATTCAGTCGTACAGTAATAATGCTGCCACGTGCATCGGCCTGCAAGGATTTGTCCTGATTAGATGTTATATGTCAGACACCACCATGAAAAAAAAAGAAAAAGAAAAACACCACTTATTTATGGGATTTGCTATCCTTGTATTTATAACATCCCCTCTTTTTAGAAGTGCCTCTGAATTCACGTGTTCCAGATCCAAAGGGTTTGGCCTTTGCCTGAACCATTTGGAATGGATGAAGCATTCTGCAGTCGTTTTGGTGTTGAAAGGTGCGTGCCCCAGCAGCCATGACCTTCACATGACTTCACGTGTCATGTATGTAGCTCCTGTGTTTCCCCATCACCCAAACTACAGAGTTCAGGCTAAGTTGTTTTGTCAGCCATGTGCTTGGTGTGGCCTCCGTGCCTCACGAAACCACGAGGCTTTTATGTGCCAAACGGGGAGCCAGCAGAGACACGAGGACTCAATTACAGCTGGACTCTTTCAGCTTTCTGTGGGTTAAAGCCACTTTAGAGAGCTGTGTGTACAATGGAGAACCCGGTGAAAGTAGCTGCCAGGAGCCCAGACCTAAAACCAGCCACTCTGCACCCTGCTGGGTCCATGGCACAACAATATATTTGACACTAGGAGTGTTGGGAGGAAAGACTAAGGAGTTATCGCAGGTTTGCTGACAGTCTCGTGTAGTTTTTGTGACTCATGTCCATGCACTCTTCAGATCATCTCTTCCAACTGGCACAGCATAGAGCACAGCACTACCCAAGCATCACGTTACCCCCCCCCCCCCCCCATATTGATCTTTTCCAATATTTATCAAAATATACGAGGTTTCCTGTTTTTGTCAACAGTTGGCAGCGTTGGCGCAAAACAGGTTTAATACATTCTGTGGTTTCTCCTCTACAATCTGTTAGCCACAAGCTATTGTGGCAAAACGTTTATTGTGGCACAAATGGAATGTTGTGATGGAAGCTTGTCAGCAGAAGGTGTTGTTCCACTGGAAATTCTTCATAGAATGCAAGTCGTTTATGGTAATAGATGCGTTGATGTTAGCACTGCACGGCCGTCAACAGTTGCAAAGATGGTGAAGCTGGAACAATGAAATTTTGTGACAAACAAAAAGTTGGAAGACCTCTGTCAGCAACCAATGAGTTTCACAAGAAATGAGTCGAGAAATTGACTCAGGAGAACTGGCGCAATGCTCAGAGAAATTGCTGATGGTTCCACAAGAGTGGGTCCCATTATTTCTTTGCTTGATTATCAGAAGATTTGTGCTCTGTGGGTTCCCCGGATGCTGACGCCTGAAATGAAAGCTCACCGATTTGAAATTTGCCAGAAACATCTGTCATGTTATGAGACTGAAGGTGAAGCTTTTCTCCACAATATTGTTACTGTAGATAAAACTTGGGTGCCCCATTATGAACCCGTAACAAAGTGTCAGTCTGTGGAATATCAACACAAAGACACCACAGACACAAAAAAATTCAAATCACATCCTGTGGCTGGAAACATTGTGTCAATAGTTTTGTTTTGTTTTTTGTATTGTGGGGGTTGCACATGATCTTATCCATATTGAATTCCTGGAGGAACATGGGACAACAATTAACTCAACTTGTTCCGTAAAAGCGCTTACGGAGAATCCGTTTTCCTCTAATATGACACCGCGAGGCCGCACACTTCTCATGTCACCATGGAAGAGCTGAGGAAGGTGAAACTCCACTCATTAGCGCATCCAACATCACCATCCGTGTGATTTCCGTCTTTTTCCTAAAATGAATGAAGACCTTCATGGAAATCACTACGACTCAGATAATAACTGGTTGCTGAAACAGAAGGTGGAATTCTTCTGTGACAGCTTCACTAAACTTTTTGACTGGTAGAAATGTATCCAGTTACCTGGCAAGTGTGTTGAAAAATGAAGGTATGCAATAAAGTGCAGTTCTACTGTAAATTTTCTGTTTCATTCCTTAAAATATTCCCATCCAGTTACAAGTAATTTTCTTGGAGGCATTACTTTTCAGTCAGTGCTGTTCTAATATGATAATTGCTGTCTTGTACTCCGGTCCATTTGGTGGCAGACATGTGCCACAGTGTTTGCCAGCTGCCAGTAAAGTCCAGCCAAAGGGGGAGTTAGAGTGCCTTGATTGAGAGAGTGGCAACACGAGGAGTCGAAAAAAATCTTATGAGAAAAAAGTCAAAATATTACAAGAAAAAAGTCAAAATATTATATTATGACTATTATATATTATATTACGACTTTATTCTCGTAAAATTACGACTTTATTCTCATAATATTACGACTTTTTCTCGAAGTCTTAAAATTACGACTTTATTCTCGTAATATTACGACTTTATTCTCAAAGTCTAAAAAAAAAAAAAAAAAAAAAAAAATTCTATGTGGCCCTAAAACGCTGTCGTAATAAATGGATCAGAAAAGTCTGCAACTTTACAGCATGAAGTCAATAAAAGAGGAAAATGTTCAGCTTAGCTTTGATTTGGAGGTGATGATTGTAGAAAGAAAAGCTTGTTGAGGGTAAAATTAGTCCAGAATAAAGCAAAATCCAGAGACCAAGAACTTTAAAACTGTCACGCATGTCATTGCATGACACGGAGTTACAGAACTGCAGCTGCGTAAATCAGGCTTTAAATTAATTAAATAAATCATCATAAATGGAAGATTTATGTAAATTTGCTAGATTAACTATTTTTATAATTATTTTGAGAGAACCTGTACCTGGATGTGTTGCTGTATGTCTTTAAATCACGTTCATCTTCAGTGACATTCATTTTTTTCAGATTCTGATTACTTGGATATCAAATCAAATCAAATCAATTTTATTTATATAGCGCCAAATCACAACAACAGTTGCCCCAAAGTGCTTTATATTGCAAGGCAAAAGCCATACAATAATCACAGAAAAACCCCAACGGTCAAAACGACCCGCTATGAGCAAGCACTTGGCGACAGTGGGAAGGAAAAAACTCCCTTTTAACAGGAAGAAACCTCCAGCAGAACCAGGCTCAGGGAGGGGCAGTTTTCTTCTGGGACTGGTTGGGGCTAAGGGAGAAAATCAGGAAAAAGACATGCAGTGGAAGAGAGCAGAGATCAATCACTACTGATTAAATACAGAGTGGTGCATACAGAGTAAAAAGAGAAAGAAACACTCAGTGCATCATGGGAACCCCCCAGCAGTCTAAGTCTATAGCAGCATAACTAAGGGATGGTTCAGGGTCACTTGAGCCAGCCCTAACTATAAGCTTTAGCAAAAAGGAAAGTTTTAAGCCTAATCTTAAAAGTAGAGAGGGTGTCTGTCTCCCTGATCAGAATTGGGAGCTGGTTCCACAGGAGAGGAGCCTGAAAGCTGAAGGCTCTGCCTCCCATTCTACTCTTAAAAACCCTAGGAACTACAAGTAAGCCTGCAGTCTGAGAGCGAAGCGCTCTATTGAGGTGATATGGTACTATGAGGTCCCTAAGATAAGATGGGACCTGATTATTCAAAACCTTATAAGTAAGAAGAAGAATTTTAAATTCTGTTCTAGAATTAACAGGAAGCCAATGAAGAGAGGCCAATATGGGTGAAATATGCTCTCTCCTTCTAGTCCCCGTCAGTACTCTAGCTGCAGCATTTCGAATTTCGAAACTGAAGGCTTTTCAGGGAACTGAAGGCTTTTCAGGGAACTTTTAGGACAACCTGATAATAATGAATTACAATAGTCCAGCCTAGAGGAAATAAATGCATGACCCCCCCCCCCCTCAACGGGCGCCTCCTGGCGCACGACCAGGCTTGTCTGGGTGACCGGTGTAGAAGTCGGCCAGGAGGGCCGGGTCCAGGATGAAGCTCCTCTTCACCCAGGAGCGCTCTTCGGGTCCATAACCCTCCCAGTCCACTAGATACTGGAACCCCCGGCCCTAACGACGGACATCCAGGAGCCGGCGAACTGTCCACGCAGGCTCCCCGTCGATGATCTGGGCAGGAGGCGGCACCGGTCCAGGGGCACAGAGGGATGAGGTGTGGTGAGGCTTGATCCGGGAGACATGAAAGACTGGATGTATCCGCAGTGAAGCTGGCAGCCTCAGCTTCACTGCGGCAGGACTGAGGACCTTAATGATGGGGAAGGGGCCGATGTACCGATCCTTCAGTTTTTGTGAGTCCACCTGTAACGGAATGTCTTTAGTCGACAGCCAAACCTCCTGCCCGGGCTGGTATGTAGGGGCCGGGGACCGCCGGCGGTCTGCATGGGCCTTGGCCCTCGTCCGGGCTTTGAGCAGGGCAGAGCGGGCAGAGCGCCACACCCGACGGCACCGCCTCAGATGGGCATGAACCGAGGGCACCCCGACCTCTCCCTCCACAAGTGGAAACAATGGGAGCCGGTACCCCAAACACACCTCAAACGGGGAGAGGCCGGTAGGAAACGGAACGGCTTGCGCTGCAAGCTCCGTAACGCGGGCATCTGTTTGTTTAATTTGGTTTGCGAGATGCTGTAATTGCTCCAATATTTTCTCCAAGTGTTCTTGAACTCTTTCGGCAAACGGAACCGCTTCTGCCGCTGGGTCCATTTTGGAATGGCCGGGAACTACTGTTATGTGCAGACGCAGGTTGAGGAGCGGACCAATGTCTGACCGAACCCAGTGCTAAATAACCAGAAAGCGGTTCCACAAACAAAACGATTTTATTCCCCTCCAGTGCAATAATTCGTGTATAACATAAATAATTGGTTTGTCTGGCGGAGTGAAGGACGGCGCGCTCTCCAGCGCCCAAAAGGTTCGAAGCCTCGGCGCTTCTGGACTCAGATTCACCGCCAAACACCCCGCAGGTGGACACGACAAACTGACTCTGTGAAGGATGGAAAAGGTGAGGTAGGTCAACAGAGCTACAGCAAATATCTTTCAGAGGCACACACTATCAGCAACACATTCAGGTCTGAATTTAAGCTTTATGTAAATGAGCAGCTTCTCAGAACAGGTGGAGGATCATCAGTCCGTACGCCACGGCAGTGAGAAGCAAACTGCACAATTCTCATCAATGTTCAAATATACTGCGTAACAAAATGCCAAATTACTATTAACGATCATTCAGACAATAATCACCTCTGATGAGTGCTGACAGCATGTGTCCCTCACCCGTCCTCCTTCACAGGCACGATGTGTCAAACCCTGGCGCGGTCCTCAGCGTCTCACAAACGAACGTCGCAAGGTCGAGTTCCCGGCAATTCTGCTTGTACCACTCATGGCTTAAATGCAGAACGCCATCTCATTATCTGCTTCAGCTGAAAGTCTTTAAGTTTACACGTGAGCATCCTCCACAGGTGCAGCTAATAATGCTGATGAGGGTGAAGGACTCTTCTGCCAGCACCTTCTCCACAGACAAAAACCAGTTTGCATACCACCTGGAGAGCAAAGAAAAGAAAACAACACAAAAACATCCAGCCAAACCCCCCAACACACAACAAGAATAAATCAATATGTTGATCAATTATTATATCATTTACTAACAGGGACTTAGAAGAGAGAGACCTAATGTTTAATAGACCACATTTTACTGTTTTAGTCTGTGGTGCAGTTGAAGGTGCTATATTATTTTTTCTTTTTGAATTTTTATGCTTAAATAGATTTTTACTGGTTGTTGGTGGTCTGGGAGCAGGCACCGTCTCTACGGGGATGGGGTAATGAGGGGATGGCAGGGGGAGAGAAGCTGCAGAGAGGTGTGTAAGACTACAACTCTGCTTCCTGGTCCCAACCCTGGATAGTCACGGTTTGGAGGGTTTAATTTAAATTGGCCAGATTTCTAGAGATGAGAGCTGCTCCATCCAAAGTGGGATGGATGCCGTCTCTCCTAACAAGACCAGGTTTTCCCCAGAAGCTTTGCCAATTATCTATGAAGCCCACCTCATTTTTTGGACACCACTCAGCCAGCCAGAAATTCAAGGAGAACATGCGGCTAAACATGTCACTCCCGGTCCGATTGGGGAGGGGCCCAGAGAAAACTACAGAGTCCGACATTGTTTTTGCAAAGTTACACACCGATTCAATATTAATTTTAATGACCTCCGATTGGCGTAACCGGGTGTCATTACTGCCGACGTGAATTACAATCTTACCAAATTTACGCTTAGCCTTAGCCAGCAGTTTCAAATTTCCTTCAATGTCGCCTGCTCTGGCCCCTGGAAGACATTTGACTATGGTTGCTGGTGTCGCTAACTTCACATTTCTCAAAACAGAGTCGCCAATAACCAGATATGCCCCAAAAATACTTGTGATACGTGCCCCTCATCAAGATAGAGTCCTGAATGTGTCTTTTGACTGTTGTTGTAGCTCCGCTTTTCTCTTTTCTAAGACCTTGTCCATGTTAAGTCAGTTTTATATGAAAGAAAACAGGGGTATATCTTTGTTTTGGTCTTCTGACCACACAAAATATGTGTATAAATATGTGTAAATATAATTCTATGTGTGGGCTAATTTGAAGGAGGTTTTTTGCTTAATGACACTCTGAATTCTGTCATATTTTTGGCTATATCTTCAATAGGGCTAGAGAGATGATCTAAAGTTTACATTCATAAGCAAAATATTTGTGATTGATTGCTGGGTGAAAGTATGGTGAACACTCCAACATTTTCCCCCTGAGGACTTGAAAATTAAAATTACAGTAGACACAAGTGTAACATATGAAATGAAAGCTGTTGTTCTGTAGATTTTAGAAATATGTACATTTTATAAATCAAAACAAATATGAAAACACTTCTCTTTCTTCGCCAATAGTGCAAGAGTAAATGGCATCTTCAGAGTCAATCATGGTGACTAAGCTGCTTCAGTGACCTGGAAATATGAATTATATACATGAAATTCCAATTTCAAACATATTCAGTAATATGAGCTTGGGACTCCGGCGAGGGTGGTTGCATCTCCTCCTCTCTCCTCTATCTCTGCTCCAACCTTCATGTCCCCTACTTCACCAGACTGTGAATTCTTCAAACTATATTGGATTAACCATGGAATTGATCAGCTGGTCTCTGAACGCTATTGACACCATTTTTTTCAACAAGGAAATCAGGGCTGGGGGACCCTGCATGCCCAGATGGAACCTACCCTGCGGGCTATATTCTTGATTCCTGGGAGACATGGCATGTCACATTCTTTGTGCCATTCTCTGGGGAGGACGTCGAGGATTTATTTATATTTGGTTTCATTGTAGGAGGGTTGGTGCTTATTGGTTTATGTGCTGCCCTGACCTACCGGAGAATTAGCAAGACGGCTGCCACCAGAACCACGACCCCTCACCTGTCCGTCATGATTAATGAGTTGAGCAAGGTGATACATTCTCAGACTGCGTTAACCCTTGAACTCAGACGCAAATTGGATAACATTTCGGAGCGAATGCATGCCTTGCAAAGGAAGATGTCGGAGACCAGGGAATATTCATAATTGGATCTGGTTGTTCATGTGAAGCTGTAACGGTGTTTTTCACTGCTAAACCATAAACATGGCAGGCTTATCAGCCTCTGAAGGACAAAATGCTCTATTGTTTTCCTCCAGAAGAATTTCTACGGCCTTGGTGAACCATTCAGCTGCCTTCTTTCTTATTTTCTGCAATTCCAGCACACATGGACAGAAACTGACTCATTTGCCACTCATACATGGACAGAGACTGAAAGCATGTTCCCATCCCCTCCACCCCCTCCTGTCCCCGTCCACCACCCCATCCCGGCCCCCGCTCATGCCACTCCCTTCCCCCTCCGGGGTGCCACGCAGTTTTAGCTGCTGTAGTTCCCCATCCCCCCCACAAGCTGACAACGGCGTGACTACATGTTGCTGCCCCCCCCCCCCCCATTCACATCACCTCAATTCAGAAAACAGACTGTTTCAAAGTTTAGTGCACATAAACAATGTCAAATGTATATGTGTTGTTTTTAATTCTGATGTGTGCCATTATTATGGTAAACAAGTAATAATTGTGGATTAATTGCTGTATCTTGTCTGTGGTAATTGGAGTGTGGACATAATCTCATTGTTGTTGTACTCGTGTAATGACAGTGACAATAAATCTCACCCATCCATGAACCAAGTAAATGTCTTTATTAAAAAAAACTGATTTTTTTTAACCATCTTTCATCCTTTTGATTAGAAAAAGTTAAAATACAACCAATTATTAATGTTATAAAATATTGTGCGTTGGCATCACGACTCCAACAAGGAGTTCTTTGCAAACCGTTTGCAAACTTATTCCAAGGAGGTTCTGCAGCCTTTTTTGTGAATTGTTTTGTAATTCGTGTCTGTATCATGGCCCAAGCAGATGGTCACCCCTTTGAGTGTGGTCTGCTTGAGGTTTCTTCCTCAGAGGGAGTTTTTCCTTACCACTGTTGCCTGTGTGTTTGCTCTGGAGGTTGGAAAGGTTGGACCTTACTTGTGTGAAGCACCTTGATGCAACTTTATTGCAATTTGGCACTAAAAAGTTTCACAGCGGTCACTGGGCGAGAGAGGTGGGGTACACCTTAGACAGTCCAAGAGTCTGTTGTGAAATGCTTTAAGGTGCTTTAAGGTCCTCCAGAAGTTGTTTTGTCAAAAATCAAAGGCAGTTTATCCAGGAGGTGATCTTGTGCTTTTGTTACATTTTACTTACAACTTTGGCAAAAAAAATGTCATTCCTGAAAGGTTGGACATGTGGTTAATAAAGTGTTAGCTCATCGACAGGCTGCTCCAGCTTTAAGGGGTTAAAAGATTTATTCATTTTAGGGTAGTAAATTGTGCTTGACAAAAAGAAAAGTGTGAAAGGAAAAAAAGAAGCATTAGTCTCCAGGCTATAGCCATGTTGAAACACATGGTGCACAACAGGGAAGAAATTCCATTTTCCGTCACTGCGTAAAGACGTTTTGAGGAGCCTGAGCGGTCAGGATGCTTCACTGAAAAGTGAAAATATTGTGAATGAAACCAGTGAAAATATTTGAGCAGCAGTTCTGTATGAAGCGGCGCGGCAGCTGTCAGAGCAGACCGCCGCCCGCTCTGCTCTTCTGTCACTCAGACCAGCCGCGGTGATTTCCCACAAGCCATCTGTCTGTTTGTTCGCATGTTGACTTATAGAAGCCGATAGGATTATCTGGCACTATCTGCAATGATTCTACAGTATGTTTGACATGTGACAGAGAAAAGGACGATCATCCCCCAACACACCTACCCAACACTGCTTCCTCTCATCATGTGCTCTTTGTGTTTTGAGGTTTTTGTGTCAGTGTATCCATCAGTCCATCCATCATTCTCACACCAGCCATCTGCTCTGCAGCTCTGCCCGGGTCAGAGGGGACGTATTGCCACATGTCACCCTCCGTGGCGTCTGCGGCAGTCCTTATCGATAGTCAGGCAGCAGCAGAGATCGCCAACAACAAAAGGTAGTGTGTACTGCTCTGCCAAAGCCACGGTCAGGACGACATTGTCTTATTTTGAAAGTATGTCAAAGAAGCCAGAAAGCTGAATTATATCCCATACAACAATGAAATGATGAATGAATAACTCACTCATTTAGCATTTATCATATTGCACGTTTGTAGTGACCTACCACCGAGCACTGTATTTGGAGATGTTCAGCTTTAACTGAACAGATTTAACAACATCACAGGAAGCATTTATGAATTACAGCCATTTTATATTTACAATCCATTTTCAGAGCCAATAATTACACAAATCCACTCACTCACTCATCTTCAATCGCTTATCCGGGATCAAGTCGCGGGGGCAACAGCTCCAGCAGGGGACCCCAGACTTCCCTTTCCTGTGCCACATTGACTACCTCTGACTGGGGGATCCAGAGGCGTTCCCAAGCCAGTGTGGAGATATAATCTCTCCACCTAGTCCTGGGTCTTCCCCGGGGCCTCATCCTAGATGGACGTGCCTAGAACACCTCCCTAGGGAGGCGCCCAGGAGGCATCCTTACCAGATGCCCAAACCACTTCAGCTGGCTCCTTTCAATGTGAAGGAGCAGCGACTCTACTCCGAGGTCCCCACAGATGACCGAACTTCTCACCTTATCTCTAAGGGAGACACCAGCCACCCTCCTGAGGAAGCCCATTTCGGCCGCTTGTACCCGCAATCTAGTTGTTTTGGTCATGACCCAACACTCACAACCATATTTGAGAGTAGGAACAAAGATTGACCAGTAGATCGAGAGCTTCGCCTTTTGGCTCAGTTCCCTTTTCATCACAACAGTACGGTAGAGCGAATGCAACATCGCCCCTGCTGCGCCGATTCTCCGGCCAATCTCACGTCCATCATCCCCTCACTCATGAACAAGACCCTGAGGTACTTGAACTCCTTTGCTTGGGTGCAAGACCTCATTTCCTACCCGGAATAGGCAATCCATCGGTCATATTCATATTTATTTACTTTAAGACTCAGTGAAATACATAGAACCCTGCAAAGCCTACGTTTAGTACAAAATTCACAAGAGGTATCGATAAGGGAATCAATAAGGAATCGGATCGATAAGCAGAATCGATAATGGCATCGATATCGATAAAATCTTATCAATACCCAACATTACCCCTGATACTTGTGACGGCGACATTTTGGCGTTTCAGACCAAAATGAGGATGGACCTGAGCTCATGGTTGTCAGATTCTTTTATGGAAATGTAACTATGACAAAAGAAACCATACCTGAGAGTGTGAGCAACCGCTATAATGTGCAGCACAAAGTGAGTGTGTGTGTGCACAGCGTGCTTTCTGAAGCTCTTATTCCATCGATCTTGAATCCATGCATGATGTGGAAATCAATCTGTGCATGATCATGAAGGATGTCCTCATTGTCTTTTGCTGCATTTGAAGAATTGAAGAGGCATAAGTGAGGGTACGTGTGACCGTCCACACGCACATCTGCTAACAGACCCACCCGCTCGGTTTCTGGAAAGCTGTCATTGGACTGTGCACGGTGATCAAACTGCTTTGAAATGACATCGACACCTCAGATTGATGAATATTCAGGTAAAAGTTATGGCTCAACACAACAGGCTCAACCTTCCAACAACATTCTGTGGAATTTCAACAGAATCTTGAGAAGCCAAGTTGTACAGAAAAGGTCTGCCGCCAGCAGCAAGTCTTTAGGTTCCAAAAGCGTACTGTTCTGTAAAATACCAAGCAAAAAACGTTGCCTTAAAATTGACATAATCTGTAAATGTCCTGTCTAAGATCATATAAATACATCACTCAGTTTGTGCCAACTTAAAAAGTTTTATTTGCCTGGCAAAATCTAATTTTGCATTCATAACCTGCACAGTAACACAGTCTCTTTGATAGCTCGTTGGAATAGTGGGATTGGGGTTGTGTTGGACTTCCAATATCTAGAACTGGGTTTGATTCCTGGTTATGCTCCTTTTCTGTGTCCATGGACAAGACACTTCTTCTGCATTGTCTCAGTCCACCCAGTGGTAAATGGGTACTGGCCTCAGCTGTAACTTGCGTCAAACCAGCCTACAGATGTCTTAGTTCTAGCAAACCGTTGCTTGCTTCTCATTTGTTTTGGCCGCTGGATTCCTCAGCGCTCACGCTCTGATGCTGCACGTCTGCGTTGCTTCAAACTGATGCAGAGACGAGAATTATGAATTATTATAAAACCCACAGAATATTTTTTGTCACTCTGTTGATAAATGATGCTTTGATTTTTCTGGAATCATTGCATACCCCAGGGTTCAGATTAACACTGTTCCATTCGTGGGACAAAGTCACCATCAAGTCATTCTCAAGTCATCAATCAGCAAGTCATCAATCAGCAAGTCCCAAGTCAAGTCTCAAGTCATAGTGACCACCAATTGTTTGTAAGCTGACTTGACATGACTTGGGACTTGCAGATTGATGACTTGAGAATGACTTGATAGTGACTTGAATGAATGAATGAAAACTGTTTATTTCGAACATTTGATACAACAACAATTACAAGATAGATCAGTGAAGACAACAACAAAAAAGTTCCTACTGTGTACCCAACATGTCCGAAAAGGGGTAGGGTGAAGCATCAGCTTATTTTTCCCTACCCCTTCTTCCCCACAACCAGTGATACCCTTTGCCACATATACACATAAATTCCTACACACCTAAACCGATATCAATATCAATATATATATATATATATACACACAAACATAAATATACACCTACACATACCTACTTACATACAAAATACTATATATTTACAAGCCGAAGCAAAAAACAAAAACACCCTAACCCTCATTACCCTTCCTCCTCCCTATACCTAGAAAAAAACATATTTTTGTACCGCTGTTTGACTTCATTCCACCTCGAGTTTCACAGCTGTGTTAAGCTGTAAAACACAAATAAACCTGGACAAACCTGCAGCGAAAGCTTCCTGCTGTCTTTCTGTGGCTGCCTCAATTTGTGACCCAACTTGCCTTTGTTTTGGTCCACCTCAGCAGTTGTCGGCCTCTCAAGAATTAATAAACTGCTTTTGAGCAAATTAAATAAAACTGATTTCACTATGTTGAAATTGTCTATAATATCTAATGCATTGAGTTCAAATTGTATGTAATTCACACAAGATGAAAAATTTTCACCCGTGGCCTTCCATTCAGTTTCATTTATAGCCAAAATTAAGAATTTGAACACCTCTGTTTTAAGGGAGAAAAAAAATCAGTAACTACAAAGATAAGCTCCATAAGGTCCCTCATGTCAGAGTCTGTTGGTTCCACATCTATCACAAGTACTAAAAGAATCAATGTTAGTGCTATGAAATATGCATGATTCCTGACATCAGTACACAACAACCTTATAGACGCATGCTGTCTGTGTGGAAAAACAAAATTAGTAATAATAAGAGGTGCATACCATGCTGGGAAAGGTAAATGGGTTGCATTCAACCGTACATCTCCTTTGACAAACAAAATTCATTGACTGGGATGTCGGTAAGGACTCCCAAGTTTCTAAACCCTAAATTTACTGCTGATACCCAGATTCAAGCACTTGAGAAGCTGACTGAGGAGTTGGACTATCAGAGTTTGAAGTTGTCCTGGATCAAGACAAACATCTAGATTGGGGGTGGGCAACTTGTTCCAGAAACAACTGATTCCATCTGCTCAAAGTGATATTAATAAGTGAAATCACCTGGTGGAATCAGCAGCTGCAAAGAAAACCTGCACCCTCTTGGCCCTTTCTGGAACAAGTTGCCCACCCCTGATCTTAACCTTCAGTGACTTCCTTGTCTTGGCCCTCCAAAGTGCATCTCTGTGGTGAAAGTGTCAGCGTTGTGATGTCTTTGACCTCTGAGATGGATAGATGACCGTGAAGACCTTATGTAGGCATTAGGTCACTGAACAAAAGTGTTTGTTGAATGAAGGTCCAAGTCCAGAGTATTCTGGTGTTTCCTGTCTTACTGTATGGTTTAGAGATGGTGAGGTGACAGCCGAATGTCTTTGGTACTCTGTCTCTTCGGAGGATCCCAGGGTACTACTGGAATGACTTTGTATCAAATGCACAGTTACGTAGGGAGACTAAGATGCGGACTGAGACTTATATTGCAAGGGAGAGTCAACTTGATTATATGATGAATTTGTCTTGACTTGATCCTGCACTTAGGCGCCATAGTTTTAAGGACCCCAGAGGCTGGAGAATGCCAAGAGGATGACCAAGTTTCACATGACTGCAGCAGACAGATGGTACTTTTGAGAGTTGGGATGGGCCAGGTTTCTACATGGCTAAGTTTCATCCAACACAGTAGGTAGTTCCATAGATGTGATGGATGCAGTGCCAATGTGGGGTCAGTGCATGCTCCCAGACCTGATCTGACCTGAGGACTTCTGCTTCCAGTTCAAGTTATGACAAGCATCTTTCAGATCTGTTTAGAACATGTGTCAATTCCATATGACATTGGAAATTAATCATGGGCTGCTATGTTCTAATTCAGGGGCTGCGTCCTTTGACCACTGCATTCATCGACTGCGCGTGTAATAGTTGTGCCATTTCAGCGACTCTGTGGATTGTGGCCAACAAATGTAGCCTCCTGCCCTCCAAGATGAAGGATGCAACAGGTCTATCCTTCGCAGCTAAAACAATCCAAAGAGTCATTGAGGTTTTGTTTGTTTGTTTGTTCAAAAAAATCTTCAAAAAATAAACAAACAAAACAACAAAATTAAAATTTCAGTTTCCATGTGTACAGGAACACTAGTCAACACAGTTTTTCTTGCATAGTGTTTTTCAATGGACTTTGGGTCATTTGGGGCGCTGAATCCAAATCTGGTGTTAGTTTTTGCACATCAGAGTATGAAAACATATTTTTCATCCCAAGCATTGAAGCAAAAGCTGCAGTCTCACACACCTCTTTGGTGTCATAAATTATATTACAGCTTTGTTCACATTTCGCCAACCTCGTTTAAAAACGATGCTTTTCAATCTGCTTATGTGCAGGATTAGTGGCGTCAAACTCGTGAGTGAATGAGCAACTTTTGCGTAATCCATCAATAGGGAACATGCAAATTGCAGAAAAATGTGATGTGATAGAAGAAATCTGAGCTCAGATTTGGATTCGGCACCCCAAAGTTACCCTAAATCAGTTCTCAAAGTCCATGCAAGAATTTGTTGTTGTTGTTGTTGTTGACCAATGTTGTAAATACATAAGTAATGTTAAAAAGTAAAACATGGATAAGCATTGAAAAATGACTCTAATGTGCCCACTACGCTAGCTTGTCGTGCACAGCTGTCCAAGTTGCTACGCAAATGCAAAATTCTCCATCTCGCTTCACAATGGTTGGTTCAGCTGCCGCGGTTTCCGAAGACCAGAATTGGGACAGTCCCAGGGAGTCCCTGACAGAGTCTCCACATGATATTTAGAATTTGAGCAGGAAATAACATTTTTGACAGCTCAAACTAAATTATTTGCCTGTTTGAGTTTGTCATCGGGGAATTTACATCGATGTATCGTCTCTGTTGGAGTTTGGAGTTGACGCAGCGACGGGCAGAGAGAGGGACAGCGGTCAGATCAGACGGCGTGAATCAGGGCAATAAGAGAGGAGCACATGCTACAAGGAGTAAACATGTCAGAACTGTTGAGATGTAAGAGGGGTCGGGCACTCTTCAGTCTCGCTATATTTACTCGCTCCACCTTGACTACATGCCAGAAACAGCTCTCAGACCTCCGCGGCGGGAACTTATCTCATCAGCCGCTAGTTCGTCTCAGCCCATAAGTTTTCTTTATCCAGGTTAAACAGTCGCATGGCGGTGTGTGGCGCCATCAGAGTGCCCGAGAGGAGCCACAGCCGCTTCTCCTACAAAAACTACAAAGTGGTAAGAAACCAGCAAGGGACCAAGAGAGGAAAATAAGAGGAGATCTTAGATCGTTGTGAGAGAAAATAAAATATTCATGTATTTATATACTGTATGTATTTGCCTTTTGTTGTATGAAACATCACAGTGGTTTATGTATGTATGTATGTGTGAAACTTTACAAGTATGAAGGGAAAGGATGGTAAGATTGAAGAGGTTCTAGCTGGTGAGATGAAGTGAGTACGAGCAGGAGCCTGGACTTTACTGGTAAAAATGAATGAAGAGTAAAGGTCAGCTACAGCGGGAAATGTCAAAGGTTGAGTCCGATCGCTCAGAGTGTTTAAATAGAAGGCTCCTGACACCGCCAGGTGACAGGACCTGAATACTGCATGTGGATGAGCATTGTACCCTTCCTTTACATTCAGGTTCATAAGTATCTGGACAGTGATGCAATTTTTGTAATTTTTGGATTTCGTACTGGATGTGAAAAATGTGCCGTAGCTTCCACCTTTAATTCAAGGATGTAAAGAAAAATTCTGTCAATCATTTGCGAATTACAGCCATTTTTATACGTGGTGCCTCCATTTTCAGAGGCCATAAGTAATTGGACAAACTAGATTTATTGTCAAAATAAATCATTACTTTTATAGAAAGTTCAGGGATGGATAGAAAAAGATTTCCATGTCACTGGGCTTCTTACTTATAGCTTACATGTCAGGGCCTGTCAGTCAAGAGCAACGTTTCTTATGTTCTTCAAGATCTTGGAAGACCCCCTCCTAGTCTAGTCTGCATCTCCTGTAAGCTGTCTCTCCATCTTTTCCTAGGTTTTCCCAAAGGGTGCTTTCCTATTGGTATGTACTTCAAGGGCCTTTTGGTGATTCTGTTGTCTTCCATTCTTTCTGAGTTCCAGCCATCTGAGGGATGAGCTTTCAATGTCTTCCTCTATAGATGTTGTGCCCAACATTTTCCTCAATTGTGTGTTTCGGATTCTGTCAGCTCTTCTTTTGTCCGAGGTGGTGCAGACTATGTGTATTTCTGCTGCTTGCTGTCTACTTGTGTCTCCTTTTGTCAGGACCCATGATTCTAATCCATACAGGAGACAGATGGTGTTAAAGACTGGTTTGTTGACTTGGGTAGGGACTTGTCTCTGAGGATCAGTTAGAGGGTTGTCGCCTGTTGGCTGAATTTGCTGATTCTTTCTGTGACTTAAGCTTTGTTTCCTGATTCTTTTGATGTAATTGCTCCTCAGTATTTCACCTGTTCAACCCTCTCCATGGTGTCTCCTTAGTGAGCGTAATTGCAGCATTTTGAGGTTTTCTTCCAAAGAGCAGGACTTCTCTCTTGCTACTTACTTTGTTGGTTTTCATGCCACTGCAGCTCTCAACAAGGAGATGAGTGAGGGAAGCCATCAAGCCACCCAGACAACTCTGAAGGAGTTATAAGCTTCTGTTGCTGTGAGTGGGGAAAAACTGTGCAGAATTTGTCTCCTGAAATAGATGTTAATTTTCCTCTAGTTTGTCAGAAGACACATGGGAGATCCAAGCCTAGATTTGATTTGTGTTCTTGTATGAAAATAAGCGGTAATCAATCAATAGATAGAAAATAGAGCCTGACCAATATGGATTTTTTGAGGCCGATGTCGATAACGATATTTGGATGAAAAAAAATGCAGATAATCGATAAATCAACTGATTTGCCGACAGCCGATAAATCAGCCTTTTTTTTTTTTAATGAATAAAATGTTCTTTTTTGGACCCTTAACAAAAAATGTATGAGCTAAAAGCTGAAGCTTTGTCCTCATATTGATTAACTTTATAACAGAGAAGAATTTCAAGTTCAAAAAATGCAATCAAGAATTAAACCTTTGTGAAATTAGCAAATACATATCCTTAAAAAAGAGTTGTGAAATACATCTGATCTTGTACCTCATGTTGTTGCAACTTAGATATAGGTGTCAGGATAAGGATATAGATCCTTATAAACTTACTTGTATGCTTTTGTCAGCCGATCAGTGCAGTGTGACGCAAACTACGGGGGCCGGTGATGAACACATTTAAGCAGGGGTGTAAGCAGCTCTCAGTTGAATGGAGTCAGAGCTCCATCTACTGGACAAACGGTGCAAGGACATTTTACATTGCTGACACAAACATTATTTCAGTAACTGTTCTGTTTATGAGAAATTATCTGCGTTCTGTTGGCAAAATTTCAGCCAATAGTGAGTACTTTGAAAAGGGCTTATATCGGCCGATAATATCAGCTGGCCGATATATCGGTTGGGCTCTAACAGGCAATGCCATCAGCATAATATTTTAAAACATTTTTGCACCTAAACATCCTCATAAGTGTAAGACAAGAGCAAAACTTCATCCATCTGAGCGACACGTTAATTCCTCTAGTCACATACTCACAGCCATGACCATCATCAAGCACATGCATGATTCCTCCTGGCTGTTTATCACACAACCATGAAGATTTCTGGCTAAAGTTTTGTGCTCCAGCTGGAGCTGAGCCTGTCCGACTGCAGCAGAGAGCTCGCTGGTCTCTTGGGCTGCAGTTGCAGGATGCCGTCCTCGTGACTGATGCGGCACTCTCGGCGTGACCTTTTTGTGCGCGGTGACTCAGCAGACGGTGGCGGTGGGAGGTTCTTCATGTGAAGCGCGTTTGTGTGCTTGTCAGAGATGAAAGACACAGCAGCTGTGTGAGAGCATGACACATTTCTGACGCGTACGAGTGGGACAGCAGCGACGTTCTTTCATGTTTTACAGTCAGCGTGATGCCAAACATGTCAAAATCTATTCCCGTTGTCTTTATGCAAAGCCAGTATTTGTGGGAAGATTAAATATAGCTGAGACATGTCCACCTTTATTTGGCTTGTTAATTGTGGCATATTTGCAAAGGTTGTGAAGCGTGCATCGATTTTTATTTGTATTGATCAGGCAGAGGGGTACTGTGTGGAAATAGTGTGGCTAGTAGGCAAATTGAGTGTCAAAGCTGGTGAGGGAAGCCACCAAGGCACCCAGACACCTCTGTAGGAGATATAGGATTCTGTGGCTGTGATTGGAGAAACTGCCTAGCGCATCATGATGGAGTGGAGTGGAGAAGGATAAATGTGGTTCCTGGGAGTTGTTTGTTGAGGATGCCGCACATCTGCTCGGTCTTCTTGTTGGAGATGTTTTCAAAGAAGCTGCTGAGAGACATCACTGAAGAGGATCTCCTCTATCTGAGTAGGGGGCTGAAGACTGGAGTTCCCTTTATTAGACTGTAACAGGGGCAGGGAGATGGTTAGGGACTGTGGCACGGTATGCCTTGATGTGGGATCTGGGGGACTTTCAGAGCTGTCAGTTAACTACAACACTCTTCATGGTCCCATGATCTTTACCACTTCATTGCTTGGACTAATTGGTCATTGTGACCACTGCACTTTAGAAGTACCTGAATGCTTAGCTCCATCATCTCTGTCGAGCATGCTGGACATGTCTTTGTTGTTCTTTGTTTATTTGATTGTTTGTTATTGTTAGTGTGGCCAAGTTTGTTGTGTTACTGTGTTAGTGTGTCCCTCAGGCCATCAGACTGTACAAATCCTCATTCAGGGGAAGGAGGAGTAACAGGAAGAAGAGGCCAGGAATGAGAGGAACAGTAGTAGCCAGTAAACCAGTACTGATCAATATGCCTGGTATTTATACTGTGTATTTATATTTATACTTGCAAACTGCTTTTCTTTTTTACTTTCACTTTTGATACTCTGTTTGCTTCTTACCCTGTGTGCTGCTATACAATCATGCTGGAACCTCAATTTCCCTGAAGGAGTCTTCCCAAGGGATCAATAAAGTTCTGTCTAATCTAATATATTATAATCTAATGCAGGTAGTCACCCTTTGAGGGTTCTTCCTACGATCAAAAAACACCTAAGGATGTTCATCCTGACCACTGGTCAATTAAATTTCAATTTATTTAACTGATATAGCGCCAAATCACAACAAAGTTGCCTCAAGGTGCTTCACACAAGTAAGGTCTAACCTTACCAACCCCCAGAGCAAGAACACAGGTGACAGTGGTAAGAAAAAACTCCCTGTGATGATTTGAGGAAGAAACCTCAAGCAGATCAGAGTCAAAGAGGTGACCCTCTGCTTGGGCCATGCTACCGACATAATTTACAAAACAATTTCACCAAATGAATATACAGGAAATGTTGCCGGTGGACAGGAGGGTTGCAAAAGACACCACACCCATCTCTGGATGGGGCCGCACCTCAAACGTAGAAAAAACAGAATCAGGCATCAGAAAGACAACAAATACAGTATAATTTGTGAGCATTAAGCAACAAGAAAAACAGAAGAAATACTAAGGTGATCGCCAGCCACTAGCCCTAAGCTTCACGAAAAGACCCAAAATTTAGATAAAGTTGAGGCCGCGGCACGCTCAGTTTCCGAATAAAGTGAATTTAAAAGAGTAAAATGCATAGTAACATACTATGTCAGTATGCTAGCCATACTGAAGGGAAAATAATTGCGTCTTAAGTCTGGACTTGAAAGTCTCCACAGAATCTGACAGTTAAATTGATGCAGGGAGATCATTCCACAGAACAGGGGCACGATAAGAGAAAGTTCTGTGACCCGCAGACTTCTTATTCACCCTAGGGACACAAAGTAGTCCTGCACCCTGAGAACGCAAAGCCCGGGCCGGTACGTAGGGTTTAATTAGGTCAGCTAATCTCACAGGGACAGGAAGCCAGTGAAGAGACGCCAAAATGGGTGTAATGTGGTTATACTTTCTGCTTTGTGTCAAAAGTCTGGCAGCAGCATTTTGAACCAATTGGAGAGCCCTAATGCTGGACTGCGGTAAACCAGAAAATAGAACATTGCAGTAAACCAATCTAGAAGAGACAAATGCAGGAATCAGGGTCTCAGCATCAGCCAGAGACAGGATGGGATGAATCTTCCCAATATTTTGCAGGTGGAAGAAAGCAGTCCTTGTAATATCTCTAATGTGGAGGTCAGAGGACAACGTAGGATCAAAAAATTACCCCAAGGTTCCTCACTTTGTCAGTGTGATGTATGACACACGAGCCTAGGCTAAGCGTTAACTAGTCAATTGATGTTGATGTCTCACTAAGGATTTTATGTCGATGAGATTACCAACAGTTTTCGGCATGTATAACTGAGTATCATCAGCATAGCAGTGAAAGGTAGTCCCAAAATGCCAAAATATGTGCCCAAGGAGTGCTATATAAAGGGAGAAAGGCAGGGGGCCTAAAATGCACCCCTGTGGAACCACAAATTTCATGTCACTAAGGTTAGAGGTAGTGTTACCCGGTGTGTAGTGAGTACCTTGTATGGAAGCACCCTCACATCGGGGAGAATGTGAGGCATTATTATAAAGCGCTTTGAGCATGTGATGCAGATGGACAAGTGCTGTATAAATGCAGTCCATTTACTATTTGTTTTGTACAAGGTCGTAGTATCCTTGGACATGAAGACACTAATTGCTACAGCATTCTGACACTTGACCCCAGTTATCTTGATGTTCAACCAAATGATTAACCCCTGGCTGACCTTGCCAGGGTATTTCTAGAAACCACCTAAGTGTGTGCCACATTTTATCCGATTCAGTTTGAAAATCTAATTCCTTGACCTTGACCTTTGCCAAAATTAACTCCTTAAGGGCAATTTTGGAAAAGCTAATCAGTGACCTACTGTAAGGCCACGACTGGATGTCTTTAGTACTATTGTAGGTCTCTTTGGCAGATCTTTGGGTGCCATTAGAATGACTTTGTATCAGATGAGTAGTTGCTCAGAGAGACGAAGATGAGGGGTGTCATGTGTATTGTAATGAAGCGTCAGCTTCGACATGCTGGACATGTGGCCTGATTCTCTGTGCATGATCCAGCACACAGGTGCATAAGTGTTGAGGACACCAGTAGCAGGAGAAGACCAAGGGGACGTCCATATTTCACCTGGCTGCAGCAGATAAATGGTTATTTTTGAGATGTGGGAATGGACCAGTTGTCTGCCTGGTTAGTTTTCATCAAAGACACATGGCGTTTCCATAATGTGGTGGATGCATCAGTTGCAGCGCACCTGACCTGGCATGACCTGACCTGACTGGAAGTCTTCTGCTTCCAGTTTTACTTACAGCAGGAGTCTTTCGAATCTGTTTAGAACATGTCAGTTGGTCATTCTGTTATATGGCTCACAATATGATAACTGTTATGAAAGTGTAACACAAAGTCAGTTTTTCAAGTTACATGTTTTTATTGCAAACTAGTTTGAAATTGTAGAACACATATATTTCTTTCATAAACCACAAAGCTCAAGATAACTCATTAACTATTAACTTTAAAAATTTCACTTTGCCATTATGGAAAAGTGAAATTAATAAGAGTATGGACCCTTGCGGATGTTATTTTTGACGGACAATTCTCAGGTTGTTTTCAACTTGTTATAATTTCTTAATACGCGTATCTTTTATATAAATTGATGATGTATATTGGAGAATACATATTTCAAAGTAGAATGCCCATCTAAGTGTAAATGTTTGCTATAGTTTATGCGACTTTTAACCATCTATATCTCCCACTTGGTTTTGACAGACGGCGTAACATCCGCAAGGGTCATTTTTAATTTAATTTTTTTGTACTTAAAATTGACTCAAGGGCCTTTTATTTACTTTTAATTTTTCATTTCATGGGTTTTCTATTGAGTAACGCACAATGCAATTGCCTTGAGGTTGGTTTGAAAAAAATATGACCTGGTTGAAAAAGTGAGGTCCAATCGTGTTATAATATGTGATGAAAAAAAGTGGATTTTCCAAACTTCTTTTCAATTTTTCTTTATTTTATGAGCAACGAAATACACTCAAATTATGCATACTATATATACATTAGTTACATTAGTGTTAACAATTCAAACATTTCTATTCAACAATCCATATTTAATAAACACATTCATGAAGTACCTCAGGTGTAATATAACGGTTTAGCATATTGTGAGCCATCTTGGATGCAGTGAGGTGCAGCACGAGCACGTTACCAGATTTGACCAGATCGAATATGATGGAAATTGTTCAAAGGGAAGAGGAAGAGGAGAGAAAACACACACACACAAACCAAAAATGACACCTTTCTGATGTTCTGAGCTCTGATGTCAACCTGCATCCATACCGCATATTTGGTGGAAATCGACCACCTCAGAAACGCAGTAGAAAACACACACATACACATACACACACACACACACACACACACACACACACACACACACACACACACACACACACACACACACACACACACACACACACACACACACGGTTCAAAACACTGACATCAATCCAAGTTTAAAGGAAAACACCAGTTTTTGTCTTCAGGGACAAAACGTGTTTTGTTATTCGTGCGTCTCACACACACACACACACACACACACACACACACACACACACACACGCTCGTTTCCACCTGTGTAATTGAAAGCGACTCATTTTCCTTTGCTTTAAATACAACACAGACCCCTAATGAAGCTGCTCGGAACAGCTTCAGAGGAAACGTGAAAAAATGAAGCAGCTGACAGCAGGAAGTGAGACTGAAGGTGGCTTTTAGCTTCATGTGTCACTCAGGATGAGCTTCTGTTTTTACGTGTTTGTCGTCTGTCCGATCTTTAACGTTCCTGTTTTTTTTTGCCACAAACCGTTCGTATATTTGTATTTGATTTCATGCATGAAGATGCGTATGTTTGTACGAGCTAAGTGTGACGAGCGACAGCTGGTGTTTATGATGACATCACAGAGTGCTCGCATTTGACCTTCAGAACATTGTGTTTTCGGTTCTTCATTCAGTTCCTCACCACTGAGAAAGAAGCTTATGTTCTGCACAACATCACACTGAACCGGCCAAATCTTCAGCCACGGTTATGTCTTCAGAGGTTCAGGGAAATGGATACATCTCTCTTTAGCACGTTTTTCCATGAGCATTAGATTGAGAGTAGACGTTTCCACATGTTCTTCTCAGAAGTTCCAAGTGCCATTTTGACTCATTTGGTCCATGCAGAGTCCTGTGGTGTTGCTGAAGGTAAATAAATGGACTGCATTTATAGAGCGCTTTTTCCATCTGCATCAGACGCTCAAAGCGCTTTACAATAATGCCTCACATTCACCCCAGTATGAGGGTGCTGCCATACAAGAGACAGAAGCTCTGGCTCGTTGTTCGTTTTAGGTTTGTGATTGCTTTTGATTTTAGAATAGAATAGAATAGAAAGCCTTTATTGTCATTATACACAGCAAACACAGTCTGTATAGTACAACAAGATTAGGGGGGCTGCTCCTTAAAATGTGCACGCAGTGCAATACAAGACAATATAACATAAATAAACAACAATATAACATAAAGAAACACGCGAAGTCCTTTGCTGAAATGTAAAATTGTGTAACATATGGACAGTGCAAACAGTGCAGCAATTGAGAGAGTGCAAAAGGAAATCTAAAACTGTATGACAACTATAGGCAATGTAAACAATGTAACAACTGAAAAATGTGCAGAAGTCCTGTGCTACAAATGAGATAGATATGGTGCGACTCAGTACCTAATATAGTCCGTTTTTAGTGCAGATTATTGTTCAACATGGTGATGGTTTTGGGGAAGAAACTGTCTCTGAGTCTATTTGTCCTGGCCTGTATGGACCTGTAGCGCCTGCCAGAGGGCAACAGGTTGAAGAGGTGAAAGCTGGGGTGTGTATTGTCCTTGAGAATGTTCTTGGCCCTACTAAGACAACAGGAGGTGTAGATGGTGGAAATGGAGGGCAGAGGACAGGCAGTGATTTTTTGGGCAGTGTTTGCTACCCTCTGCAGTCTCTTCCTGTCAGCTTCAGTGCAGCTGGAGTGCCACACTGACACTGCGTAGGTCAGCAGGCTCTCTATAGTGGAGTGATAGAAGGTCACCAGCAGGCTGTGCTTAATTGCTCCTTCCTAAGCACCCTCAAGAAGTGTAGTCGCTGCTGGGACTTCTTGACCAGTGCTGCGGTGTTGACTGACCAGGAGAGGTCAGCAGAGATGTGAACCCCAAGGAACTTGAAGGACTCCACTCGCTCCACGCATTCGCCATTGATGTACAGGGGGGCAGGGGCAGCTTTCTTTCGACGGACGTCCAGGATGAGTTCCTTAGTCTTTGTGATGTTTAGTGCCAAGTTGTTGGCTGCACTCCACTCGACCAGTTTTTGTACCTCATCTCTGTAGGCCGCTTTGTTTCCCCCTGTTATCAGCCCCACCACTGTTGTGTCATCAGCAAATTTGACGATGATGTTCTCCGAGTGGGTGGAGGTGCAGTCAGATGTGTAGAGCGAGTAGAGGAGTGGGCTCAGCACACAGCCCTAGGGTGAGCCAGTACTGAGAGTCGGTACTGAGAGTACAGAAGGAGGAGAAGTGAGGGCCAAGCTTCACCTGCTGTGGTCGGTTGACCAGGAAGTCTTTGATCCAGGAGCAGGTGGGCAGTGGGATCCCCACAACTTGGGGATAAGAATGTCCGGTATTATGGTATTAAAAGCTGAGCTATAGTCAATGAAGAGCATCCTGACGTAGCTCCCTCGTTTCTCCAGGTGAGTCAGTGCTGAGTGAAGGGCGGTTATTGCATCTTCTGTGGATCTGTTAGACTGGTATGCGAACTGATGCTGGTCCAGGGTAGGGGGAGACAAGCTTTGATGTGTCTTAGAACCACTTTCTCAAAGCACTTGGTGATGACTGGGGTGAGTGCTACTGGGCGGAAGTCATTGAGGCTGGTTGTGGGTGATTTTTTTGGGAACTGGGATGACAGTGGCAGATTTTAACCAGGCTGGGATGACGGCTTGTTCTAGTGACAGGTTGAAAATGACAGTGAAGACCTGTGCTAACTGGTCAGCACATGCCTTGAGCACCTTCCCTGGTACTCCATCCAGGCCTGAAGCCTTCCTGGGGTTCACAGCCTGGAACACTCGTCTCACGTCCTCAGCCGCTAGAGTAAGTGGGGGGGGGGGGGGGGGGGGGGGGGGGAACTGGAGGCTGGAATGGGTTGTAGTGGGGGTTGGGGTGTTGTGGTTGAGTGCTGTGCCTGAGACTCAAAATGGGCATAGAAGCTGTTCAGCTCCTCTGCTAGTGCCAGATGTGAGTTCCCTGGTGTCGCAGCACAGCCTCTGTAATTGGTGATCGACTGTATGCCCTGCCACACCTGTCGGGGGTTATTAAACTGGTCTTCTATCCTGCTCTTATGCTCTGCTTTGGCGGTCTTGATGCCTCTCCTCAGGTCAGCACAGGTGGTGTTATATAGTGCTCTGTCTCCCGATCTGAAGGCTGCATCCCGGTCCCGGAGGAGCGTGTGGACCTGGCTAGTCATCCATGGTTTTTGGTTTGGAAACACCAGAATGTTCTTTTCCACAGTAACCATTTCAATGCAGTACTTGATATAGGACAGTGCTGTGTCTGTAAACGTAGCCAGGTATTCATGGTAAAAGGCTTCCCACTGTGTCTGGTCAAAGCAGTTCTGCAGATGGGCGAGGGCAGCATCAGGCCAGGTGTTAATGGTCAGCCTTTTAGGCTTTGTTTGTCGGTTGAGGGGGGTGTAAGCGGGGGTGAGAAACAGGGAGAGGTGATCTGACTGGCCCAGGTGGGGGAGGGTATGGCTCTGTATGCTCTCTTGATGTTGGTATAAACATGGTCCAGAGTGTTTTCCCCTCTTGTAGGGCATTTCACGTGTTGGTGAAATTTTGGTAAAACAGTTTTAAGATTTGCCTTATTAAAGTCGCCCGCAATGATGTGAACGCCGTTTGGATAGGCATTCTGTTGTTTGTTTATAGCATTTAGCAGCAGGGAAAGAGCTTTTTACTCAGAAGCCTCGGTGGTGCTTAAACTCGAAACTGACTTATCAGGAGCCGACAGTGTGTAGTGTGATGAGTGTAGTGTAGAGTCAGTACTAAAATTTAGCAGTTCGCTGTAGCTTCTGCTAAATTTTTTAGTGCTTTATCGGTTTAGCATTAGAAAAGTTAACTTTTCAGTTAGCAGATTAGTTAGCTAACTTTTTAGTTAGCTGTGCCCATTACTGGCACCATGTGTGAGCTGCATATGCCCGTGTACCGTAGCGTTATCGTGTTATCATCTGCTGCATCCTGGCCAGTGTTTTATCAGCTTTGTCTCGGTGTTCTTGTGCGTTATTTCTACAGATTTCTGTGTGCATGCACAACATATATTTTGGTGGTTAGGTTAATGGTTAGGTTTTGGATTAGAATTGCCATAATACAGTAAAAGGTTACTGACCACTGTTTATTTTCGCTCAGTTAATCACCATAAGTGGCAAATACATGGGATATTTATGCACAAAAAAAGTACATACAAATACATATGTATGAATTTTTTTTTTAAATATATATTTTCCTCCAAATGTTTATGAGAATACACTGCACATGGACACAGAGGATGTGGAAGAGATAGCCTTGAACCGGGGACTTTCTGTTAAAGAAGTTAAAATTTTAATGTTGCATTGAATATTGACACATTTAAATGTCATTTAAGCAGTAAGCATAGTTGCACTGAATTAAAATCAGGTGAGAATTTTTTTTTAATATGACATATTTCATGAGTGAAATGCGGCTTCTTTTATGGCCCTTCTCTCATGGTTTATATTTAACACCCTCGACTCCCTCACAGTATTTACGTACTGTAAATGAGTGCAGTGAACGCAGCGCGGAACAAACGCTCCATTAGTTTGGTGGGTGGAGACCTTAATGATGCTGCTGGCCTTTGAGCCACATCTGCACATCTGGTCGTGTAAATGTCAGCGGTGACGGGCAGATTGGAACTCACACACACACACCGTGCCGCCATGCTCTCCTGTTGTCCACCATAAAACATTTTGAAATCTCAGCACAGCATGACTATGGTCTCAGTTTTGATTCAGGCATTGAGATGCTGCTGTCATATTTCTGAGCATAAACATTTATGTGATGTCTTTCTGAAGTTTCAATTTATTTTCATTTATATAGCGCCAAATCACAACAGAGTTGCCTCAAAGCACTTCACAGAGGTAGGTCTAATCTTACTAACCCCCAGAGCAACAGTGGTAAGGAAAAACTCCCTCTGAGGAAGAAACCTCAAGCAGACCAGACTCAAAGGGATGACCCTCTGCTTGGGCCATGCTACAAACATAAATTACAGAACAATTCACAGAACAATTCACGGACAAATATACAAGAAATGCTATTGGCGCACAGGACAGGAGGATCGCCAACACGAATACAACTCCCATCTCTGGATGGAGCTGCACCTTAAACAGAGAAAAAACAGAATCAGGCATCAGAAAGACCAAAAAAATACTGTATAATTTGTCAGCATTAATCAACAAGAAAAACAGAAGAAATACTAAGGTGATAGCCGGCCGCTAGCCCTAAGCTTCACTAAAAGACCCAGAATTTAGGTAAAGTTGAGGCCGCGGTCCGCTGCAATTACTTATAAATGAATTAAAAGAGTAAAAAGCATAAAACAAAACTGTACCAGTATGCTAGCCATATGAAAGGGAAAATAAGTGCGTCTTAAGTCTGGACTTGAAAATCTCCACAGAATCTGACTGTTTTATTGATGCAGGGAGATCATTCCACAGAACAGGGGCACGATAAGAGAAAGCTCTGTGACCCGCAGACTTCTTATTCACCTTAGGGACACAAGTAGTCCTGCACCCTGAGAACGTAAAGCCCGGGCCGGTACGTAAGGTTTAATTAGGTCAGCTAGATAGGGAGATGCCAGTCCTGGAATAATTTTATAAGTTAGTAGCAGAACTGGGAAAGGAAGCCAGTGAAGGGATGCCAAAATGGGTGTAATGTGGTTGTACTTTCTGCTTCGTGTCAAAAGTCTGGCTGCAGCATTTAGAACCAATTGGAGAGCCGTAATGCTAGACTGCGGTAAACCAGAAAATAGAACATTGCAGTAGTCCAATCTAGAAGAGATAAATGCATGGAATCAGGGTCTCAGCATCAGCCAGAGACAGGATGGGACGAATCTTCGCTATATTTTGCAGGTGGAAGAAAGCAGTCCTAGTAATATCTCTAATGTGGAGGTCAGAGGACAACGTAGGATCAAAAATTACCCCAAGGTTCCTCACTTTGTCAGTGTGATGTATGACACACGAGCCGAGGCTGAGTGTTAAATGGTCAAATTGATGCCGATGTCTCACTGGACCAAGAACCATCATTTCAGTCTTATCAGAGTTTAAAAGTAGGAAGTTTCTAGACATGCAACTTCTCACTGCTGCAAGGCAATCTTCTAAGGATTTTATATGAACGAGATTACCAGCAGTTATCGGCATGTATAACTGAGTATCATCTGCATAGCAGTGAAAGGTAGTCCCAAAATGCAGCAATATGTGCCCAAGGGGTGCTATATAAAGGGAGAAAAGCAGGGGGCCTAAGACAAACTTTTTTTTACAGACAAAGCAAACAAGCTTCATTCAGGAGAATAAATGATTTATTTCATAATTATCTAAAATGTTCCTCACAGCTTCCCAGCAACCTTTGTGGCCTTTGATAGAAGCTCACTTATCTGAATGTGTGGAGGTGAGTGAGTGAATTCTCACTTTGGAGACTTATTATGAAGGAAGCTATTAAGATTATTCAGATGCTTGCTCCCCCCCGAAACTGAAGGGTCTTTTCTGTCCCTGGAGAGTGATGTCAGCATGGCCCATTGAAAACAGCCTCCGTGCGCTCCCAGATGAATGCCCCCAACGAGCACAATGGCCCCAATTTGAATACCACGCGGATATACGCCAGATCTGTGCACCAACAAAAGAGTGCTGCTCTGTTCCCATTCAACCATGTTGTTCCCTTGTTAGAGTCGTAAATTTGCTTCAACTGTTTGTTTGTACTTATCAAGTACTGATTGAGCCTCGATGGAAGCACGTGGCCAACATGATCGCAGTGGCCTGCTTGGATTTGATTTTACTTTTTTTGGCTCCTTACTGAAAGCCGTGTTTGTGTGTCTGACTGTAGATCTACACGGACTGGGCCAACCACTACCTCGCCAAGTCGGGACACAAGCGTCTGATCAAGGACCTGCAAACAGATGTCACAGATGGAGTGCTGCTGGCCGAGATCATACAGGTTGTAGGTAAGAAAAAAACACTAAAGTGTGACTCTGAAATCTATTAAAAGTACTTGATGTTAGTTGGGATTGTTGGAACAAATAGAAAAGATCTTATTTGTTACTTTTAGGATGAGAGATGGCACAATACCACTTTGTCCATGTCCGGTATGATGATAATCTTCTGTTAATAAATACATTTATCTGGATGTACTTTGCTAATCTAGTCATCTAAAATATTCTTATATACACATTCTTATATACACATTCTTACTCTCAACTCGCCACATATTTATCCTTGATCAGTACCCCTTTGCATCACTATGTGAATGCTTGGATACCCCTTTCATGTCTTTTAGCTACATGCAGGATAGCACGTTAATGCACAGTGGTCTAATTTGCCTGTAATAACATACAAAACTATTTGCTTGACTCCCTCTTCGTTTTCAATTTAATTTCAATTTATTTCATTTTATATAGCGCCAAATCACAACAACGTTGCCTCAAGGTGCTTCACACAAGTAAGGTCCAACCTTACAACCCCCAGAGCAAGAACACAGGTGACAGTGGCAAGGAAAAACTCCCTCTGAGGAAGAAACCTCAAGCAGACCAGACTCAAAGGAGTGACCCTTTGCTTGGGCCATGTTACCGACACAAATACAGACACAAGTTACAAACATAATTCCTAATAAAATGAATATAAAAAGGTAAAAAGCATAGTAACATACTCTGCCAGTATGCTAGCCATAGGAAAGTGAAAATAAGTGCTTCTTAAGTCTGGACTTGAAAGTCTCCACATAATCTGACTGTTTTATTGACGCAGGGAGATCATTCCACAGAACAGTAGCACAATAAGAGAAAGCTCTGTGACCTGCAGACTTTTTATTCACCTCAGGACACAAAGTAGTCCTGCATCCTGAGAACGCAAAGCCTGAGCCGGTACGTAAGGTTTAATTAGGTCAGCTAGATAGGGAGGTGCCAGTCCATAAACAATTCTATGGACTAGTAACAGAACCTTAAAATTTGATCTCACTGGGACAGGAAGCCAGTGAAGAGATGCCAAAATGGATGAAATGTGGTCAAACCTTCTGCTTCATGTTAAAAGTCTGCCCGCAGCATTTTGAACCAATTGGAGAGCCCTAATGCTAGACTGTGGTAAACCAGAAAATAGAACATTGCAGTAGTCCAATCTAGAAGAGACAAACGCATGAACCAGGGTCTCAGCATCAGCCGTAGACAGGATGGGACGAATCTGCTTGACTCCCTCTTCATCCTCTGCTACAGCAGGAAAAATTTATCTACATTTGGGTTAAGGTTACGGTTGGAGTAAGTGTTTCCCCACATGTCACTAACTGACACCAAGGGTGTAACAAACTCATCAAATACTGACCTTCGATTACAAAATGGGTTTTGCATCAAAATTTGATGAGTTGAATGTGAGAATCTATTAAAGATCTGGTCAAACTTTGATCAGAATGGATTTTATATTGGTTATTTATTCATTCATTCATTCATCTTCTACCGCTTAGTCCAATTAAGGGTCGCGGGGGGCTGGAGCCTATCCCAGGAGTCATAGGGTGCGAGGTGGGTTACACCCAGGACAGGATGCCAGTCTGTCGCAGGGCCACAAACAGACAAACAAACACAGACACACCCACACGCACACCTAAGGACAATTTTAAAGATTCCAATCTACCTAACCCGCATGTCTTTGGATGTGGGAGGAAACCGGAGCACCCAGAGGAAACCCACGCAAACACGGGGAGAACATGCAAACTCCACACAGAAAGGCCACGGGAATTGAACCCACGACCTTCTCGCTGTGAGGCAACAGTGCTAACCACTAATCCACCGTGCTGCCAATGGTTATTTATTTGAAAATTCCCAATATCTGATTCTGTAATTTAGGGTAATAACAGACATATACTTTCTTCATTAAATACGAGGAAGTGACAGTTTTTTTTTTCTGATGGTTACAGTGGTTAATAGAAATATTAGTCATTATTGTAACTGGAACTCATGAATAACCCAATAAATTGTAGTCATGATTCAGATCTGGATATGGATTTAAGAACTTAAAAGATTCATGGTCACACATCTGGATACTTATCTGGATTCCCTTCAGTTTTATGAAAATATTTTACCTTTTGGGCTGTTTGTTGAAGTGTGTGTATGTTTGACCAATTGTGTTGACAGACATACAAACAAGACCACAACATAGTAACTTCATTCATGAATATCTCTTGAATAAGAACTGTGTGCAGTTTTCTCCAGGTATGACTGTTAAAACGTGCTGTTGGATTTTAGTTTTGTGAATGTCTGATGGCATGAATTGAGGTTATTTTGGTCTCATTGACACAGTACCATATATAAAGACATTTGGAGGAAAAAAAATGGTCAACTTCATTTACAAATTTCATTATTCTTTCCACCAACAGAAAATGTTTCATTTCTTTCAAAGAAGCCTAAAAGTGCAAAGTGTTCAGTAAACAGCTTACCTGGGAGGTTAAAGGTGGACATTCCGTTTTTGTCGCCCAGTGGGATAGGAGGTGGGTTACCAGTATGTTGTCACGGGTTCGATTAGCGGTCACGCCAGCTGCCTGTGTTGTTGGGCACGACACTTCATCATCACAGTACGCCCAGCCGGACACGTGTACGAGCCTCGGCTGGGGACGTATGTGATGGACCGGTGTCCTGTCCAGGAGGAGTCACAGACTCTATTCAGTTGGAATCTGACAATAAGCACCACCGCCAAAAGGCCTCGGCGCCTACATAGGTCTTAAAAACAAGAAGAAAAAGATTCTCGTGTAAATTTTAGTGCATCAGTGTTCAACATTTGGTATGTGGCTGGAGTATGAAAGTCTCTCCGGCCTGATATCAGGGCGTTTGTGTTCCGGCGTGGCGTTTTGGGTATTTTTGTCTACTAAGCTAATCTTGTAGCTGCTGCATTCAATATGAAGGGAGAAATGTTTAACACTTGTTAAGAAACGCTAACAAACATCAGAATATTCACTGTAGTTATCCACTCGTGGAAACATTTTTATCAATGTACAACAGCAAACAGGTAACAAGGGATGGGTATCGATAAGATTTTTAAGTCAAGACTTAAGCCTAGTTTACACATAGACAGTTTTGTCGGCGGGCAGTACGTAGACCGAAGTTCGCGGTAGTTCCGGCTGTTTTCACGGTGGAAAGGGGCGGAGCATTTTGCCGGCGTTTTGGCCGCCGTACTATCCGCAAATACGCAGATAAAACGCCGCTAAATCCGTTTATCCTTTACAATCGCGGGTTAAGGTGCGCGTGAGAATGGCGGTGTTCTGCTGCCGCTGATAATGCCCTGTGTACTGCTGGATTTATCCAGGCAAATCCTGCGTTACTCCAGGAACTTTTGCATATAGGCACCGCCCCCAGAGTATAATAGGCTGAAGCAGCAGGAATACATGCCTCTGTCACTGCAGGGGGAGGGAGATCATCCTCAGCCTTTTATTCTCCTTCCTTTTACCCTCCTCAACGTGTTGCTCCGTCTCCACCACAGGGCTACCCTCTGCTTCTGAACCAGACTTCTTGGTAAGTCCTTGCCTCTGCCAATTTTCTTTTAGGAGGCATACTGGAGTTTCTCTGCAAAAATATCTGGAGCTGGCCATGAGTGAGAGGCCTGCATGCAGCGCGCTAGCATTTTTATGTGGACCGCCGCCTATCCGCCGTTTGGAACGCCATTAACCGGGAGGTGGCGTTTAGAACGGCGTACTGTCCGCTAGCGCCGCCGTTTTGTCTGCCTCTGTGGCCGGTTAAAACGCCCTTGAGGACGCTGATGTGGGCTCTATCGCCATTTTACATGCCGTTGATTAGGGATACAATGCCGGCCGCCAATTACGGCGGTGTAAACTGCGGCACTACAGGAAGGGGCAGAATGAAACGACGATTAAAAAGTATCAAACGCCGTTGTTCGCGTTGTCTCCGTCGTCACGCGAATTCTCCGGCAGGGCATCCGGCATAAAACCTGTGCCGATTCAACATGCAGATCCACCTTGGATTTGCTGTGGCGACCCCGAGTGCAAAACAAGGGAGCAGCCGAAGGGACTTACTTATTTTATTTTAATTTTTTATGGTGAACTGTTCTATGTGAGGCGCCTTGAGACGGCTTTTGTTGTCATTTGGCGCTTTATAAGCCGATTAAGTTGAATTGAAATTTTATTGAGTCTTAAAGTAAATAAATATGAAATTGGTCACTGGATCCATAAACTTTAGGCATAATAAACCCTATATGGTGGATCCTTGATCTCTGGACATAAATAGAAATAAGCAAAATCTGTAGTTATTGTCAAAAGCATTTCCTTTTAGACATTATCGGCATGAATGACTTTCCATAAATCTGAGCTGAACTCTTGCAGCTGCTGTGCTGCAGATCAGGATGTAATTCATAAAGAATGCAGCACGTCTCATGAAAAAACATTTTATTCGATTGTAGTTTTTTGTCTGTATTACAACGTTTGTAAACAGGTGTCATTTTATTTAAAGCGGCAATTTGTTTTGAAGTTATTAATTCCAACCGGACTCTGTCTCAGAGTCCCAGTTAGTGACTTTAATCCAAACAAAAGTGACTCACGATTGACATATTTTAATGGCTTTGAGAGGGGTTAAGAAGCAGACTTGCCATTTCTGAAGAGCATCGAATCAAAGAACCAATGAGCTAGTGGATTGAAGCATTGCTTCAATGATTCACGCTTCAAAGTGGTGTCGCACTGCAGAAACGGTTGATTACAGACCCGCTGCAGGGTCTGTAATCATTGGTCTGAAAGACCAATAAGGGAATCATTAAGCAAAAAGGCTATTGATATCGGTGGATCGAATCATTTCTTAACGATACTCGAAAAGAACCGGTTCTCGATACCCAACCCTACAACGTAACATTGGCAAAACTGTTCATAGAGTACTGCCACCTAGTGGACAGAAATGTGTAGCAGCAGACGGGCACGTGACCGACATCCTAGCATCCTGAAAAATTTGCCTGTCCTGAGGAAGTTGCTGGATGTTACAGCTGGCACTGTGAGTGATTTAAGTAGGGAAAGAGGCTCTGATTTCGTCAACAAGGATGTCTTCTGGGTCCTACCCTGTTCAGTACTTGCTGGGACTAGGTGTTGGGCAAGGTTTTGGGTTCCGGCAGATGAGGTGCCTTTGTCGGTGAGGAAAGGTTCTATACTGTGGCGTGTGCTTCCAGATCTGACCTGTATGTGACAGTCATAACACAATGGATGAAAAACTGATCTGCAGTACGCATTCTTAGTCCCAACTTGTCACATTTTTGCGTTTGGTCAGTGCCAGTGTCAGTGCTTTGAGTCTGGTCTGGTTGAGGTTTCTTCCTCAGAAGGAGTTTGTCCTTACCACTGTTGCTCTGGCGGTTGGTAAGGTTACACCTTACTTGTGTGAAGCACCTTGAGGCAACCTTGTTGTGATTTGGCGCTATATAAATGAAATGAAATTGAAATTGAAATTGAAAATGAACCATTTGCATCAAAATTGACAACTTGCATGTGAGACTGGATGAACAGGACAGATTTGGTTTCACAAAAGGCTCAACAGAAACCTTAAATCATATCATCTTCTGGACAGAAATGTCATTTGTTTGACCAAATGTCTGAAGTTGGAGAGGGATTCCACTTCTATAAGTTGTCATGTTGGGTTTAAGTGGTTACATTTTCACATATTCTGCGCCACTCAACAGGCTGCACGAACCTAAAACCAGCACAGACTTGTCCTCATCTCTTTGTTATCGAGTTTCGAGATGAAGCTCCTGGAAACGTTCCTGCCTTTGAAAAAAGGGGACCAGAAGATCACCTTATTTATTCAGTGGTTCTGTCCAAACATCTCACTTCCAGGCAAACCCACCACAGTGACAGCTGACCAGCGCTGCACCTATTTTCAAAGAACACAAACCAGCCAACAGTGCCTCTATGGTCACCTGTTCTGGCCTCCAGCCAGCCAGTCTCCTCCTCTGAGGAAATCTCACACCATTTCTGTTGAAACCAGATCAGCGTGCTGCTGTCACAACAGACACACTCAGAGCCGAATGGGGGCACCTGTTGACCTGTTTGACCAGCTTCTTCTCAAGTTCAGGGTTTGGTTTACTGGCCACCTTCAAGTTATGATCTTTGCTGATCATCCCAGAAACAAAATCTTTTCATTGATCATGACATTTAGATGGATCTTCAGCTCCTAAACATGGGACATATTTGTTGATATTTAGTTTTTTTTTCCTATGTGTATTTGTTTGTACACCAGTAGATTGCAGGGCCAACACGTAGAGTCAAACACACATTCACACTCTCACTCACACCTACGGACAGGTTGGAGTCACCAATTCACCTAACCTGGATGTCTTTGGAAGGAAGCGGGTGCACACAGGAGGAATGTGCAAAGTCCACACAGAAAGGTCCACGGCCCAGTCTCATAAAGCAGCCTGTTTGTGTTTAGTGGACTAAACTGACTTTGGCGACTCATCTTTTGACGTTAGTCGTTGCACAAAGCGCTTAGTCGGCTAAAATTTAGCATTTTTAGCCTGGTACAGAGGAGGCTAATCTTATTTTGGTTGACAAAACTTCAGTGTCTTACCTCAAAAAAGGCGCCTATCATGTACCACCACTTGATGGAGGAGGAAGGAAGGAGAGACTTGCGGCGGGAGCAGGTGTTCCGGGACTGGAATAATCCATTGGAGATGTTTACGGATGCCAAAGTCGGGAGCGCTTCTCCTCTGCTGTAGCCATGTTTGTCGTAGACAGACCAACACGGAAGTAAACAAAACTGTCACTCACTGGAGGAATTTCTTAACAACGGCACTCGCGAGGACGCTATGCCTGTGAAAATCGTCCACTAACATAAAATGGCTAATCTACATGTTTAGCCGCCGATGTGAAACAGCGATTATACAGATAATATTGGGCGACTAATCTTAGTCTACTAAGTAAGTTTAGTAGACTAAAAGATTAGACTGCTTTATGAAACCAGACCTAGGTCAGAAGCTAACCAGGGGCCGTCTCACGACGATGCAAAAGTACTAACCTCTAAGCCATCATGCTACCTCATCCGTAATATTTAATTTTTCATTTTTATCAATTTTATTTTGAGTTGGTTTCAGTTATTTTGTTTGGAGTTTGTCAGGAGAAAAATTTGGCCCCTTCCGTGGGCACAAACACACGTGGAAATGTGTGTTAGTGTTATTTCCCATTTCCTCCTGACGGAATTGTCATTTTAAATGCCCCCATTCTGTATATAACATACACTACACACGTTTGTGTTTCTTTACTAAAAGAGTGCAACACTCAGACTTTCCTTGCATAAGTGGGTTCATAATACCCGTACACACTGCCTACACATGCCATCATGCCATCACATCATGTCATCATTAATACAGTTACTGTAAGAGGAAAAAATTGGGAGCGGGAAGATATTTTTGAGAGTTTGTCTCTGACACACGAGTGGGCACATGAAATGTGTAATGGTCTTATTCAGGGAATACTTGTAACAAAAATATTGACATTATTTGCAACATGCCAAAAAAAGAAACTGAATGATCCGCACAGCCACAGCGCTCCAATACAAAATTTTTTATTTAACAAAGGAGCCTATTGGAGTGCTGTGGCTGTGCGGATCATTCAGTTTCTTTCTTTGGTATTTTTTTTTTTTTGGTCCTGCGCACCTTTTTATGTGTTTTGGATGTGCGTGTCTTTATTGTATTATTTGTAACATGCCCATGCCTAATGAACACACTAAATCCAACTCTGACATCTACAGTGCATCCGGAAAGTATCCACTTTTATCACATTTTTTTATGTTATAGGTTTATTCCAAAATGGATTAAATTCATTTTTCTCTCAAAATTCTACTCACAACACCCCATAATGACAGCATAAAAACTTTTTTGAAATTTCTGCAAATGTGTTACAAATAAAAAACTAAGAAATAATATGTACATACGTATTCACACCCTTTGTTCAATACTTTGTTGATGCACCTTTGGCTATTACAGCCTCAGGTCTTCTTGAATATGATGCCACAAGCTTGGCCCACCTGTCTTTGGGCAGTGTTGCCCATTCCTCTTTGTAGCACCTCTCAAGCTCTACCAGATCTCTCTCCAGAGATGTTCAATGAGATTCAGGTCTGTGCTCTGGCTGGGCCACTCAAGGACATTCACAGAGTTGTCCTGAAGCCACTCCTTTATTATCTTGGCTGTGTTCTTAGGGTGATTGTCCTGCTGAAAGATGAACCGTCGCCCCAGTCTGAGATCAAGAGCGCTCTGGAGCAGGTTTTTTTCTGGGCTGTCTCTGTTCATTGCTGCGTTCATCTTTCCCTCAATCCTGACTAGTCTCCCAGTTCCTGCTGCTGAAAAACATCCCCACAGCATGATGCTGCCACCACCATGCTTCACTGTAGGGATGGTGTCTTGTTTCCTTCAAACCTGATGTCTGGCATTCACATCAAAGAGTTCAATCTTTGTCTCATCAGACCAGAGAATTTTGTTTCTCATAGTCTGGAGTCCTTCATGTTCTGCAAAACTTCAGGTGGGCTGCCATGTGGCTTTTACTAAGGAGTGGCGTCCGTCTGACCACTCTACCATACAGGCCTGATTGGTGGATTGCTGCAGAGATGCTTGCCCTGACCATTGGATTCTTGGTCGCCTCCCTGACTAAGGTCTTTCTCCCCAGTCGCTCAGTTTAGATGGGCAGCCAGCTCTAGGAAGAGTCTTGGTGGATCCAAACATCTTCCATTTATGGATGATGGAGGCCACTGTGCTCATTGGAACCTTCAAAGCAGCAGAAATGTTACTGTATCCTTCACCAGATTTGTGTCTCGAGAACAATCTGGTCGTGGAGGTCTACAGACAATTCCTTTGACTTCATGCTTGGTTTGTTCTCTGACTGTCAACTGTGGGACCTTATATGTAGACAGGTGTGTGTCTTTTCAGATCATGTCCACTGAATTTACCCCAGACTCCATTTAAGCTGTAGAAACATTTCAAGGGCTTAGTCTTTTTATTTTTAGTAAATATGCAAAAAAAAAAATTTTTTTTTCACATTGTCATTATGGGGTATTGTTTGTAGAATTTTGAGGAAAAAAATGACTTTCATCCATTTTGGAATAATGCTGTAACATAATAAAATGTGGAAAAAGTGAAGCACTGTGAATACTTTGGGGTGCACTGTAAGTTCATTCAGTGGAGCAGTGTATTTCCTGCAGGTGAGGTTGTCCCAAGGGCCCTGTGGTGGAGCTCTGCTGTGGGCCTTGCTGTGCCCTGCGATGCAGGAGGCTGTACTGTTGGTACGTGTCAGCTGTGAGGTGACAGCCCGGTCTCAGCTGCTGTGAGCTGGGTCCCTAATGGTCAACACATAAACCTTTTGAAAAAAAAAAAAAACCCACAGAACACTCCCATCTCT
Organism: Thalassophryne amazonica; assembly: GCF_902500255.1. NCBI lineage: Eukaryota > Metazoa > Chordata > Actinopteri > Batrachoidiformes > Batrachoididae > Thalassophryne > Thalassophryne amazonica. The sequence continues at coordinate 152,142,503 of NC_047104.1, read as the reverse complement.
GCTGGGCCCCCAGCGGGCTTGTTCCCATTTGCTGTGACCAGATAGTGTTTCAGATTATAGAGGAGGGTGCCCACTGTCCTTACTCAGCCAGAATTTGTCTCTGATGGAAATAAAGGACACAACTGCATAAGACAAACCCACCAAAAGAGACATTTCATCCTGTTTTCCCTCTTGTCTGTCTTTTCTTCTTCTTTCCCACAGCCAATGAGAAGATTGATGACATCAATGGCTGTCCCAAGAGCCGGTCTCAGATGGTAAGTGATCTGAGTGCATTTGGGCACAACAATGTGAAATTTGTGTTTGTGAAGTAGCACAGCTCTTTGATCCATCCTGTGCAAAACGCTGTGGAACTGCAGTAGACGGGGAACGTCTGTCTTTTTAGTTGTACTTTTGTGGTTGTTGTGATTCTCGGACCTGAGACGGTTTAGATGTATCCACTCTGGTGAGTGTTTGTAATGCACTCCATTGTTAGGTGTTAAAACACCGGCCAGCTCACGGTTATTTTATTCTTGACACACCAACAACAGCAGCCAGGTGGCCTCGCAGCCACAGAACCTGTTACACTGATAGCTGGTTACAGTGCAGGATGACTCAGCATCTTCATCTATGTCACCGGATTACTGTGTAAGTGTATTTGTAAGCTCTGACAGTCATCAAGATTTTTTATCGAACGAATCGAGAGTCATCCAGTCTAAACCCGTCTTGTCCAACCTAAGCCTGTCTTCTCCAGTCTAAACTCGTCTTGTCCAGGCTAAACCCATCTTATCCAGTCTAAACCCGTCTTTTTATGTCCAAACCTGTCTTATCCAGTCTAAACCAGTCTTGTACAGTTTAAACCCATCTAAACCCATCTTGTTCAGTTTAAACCTGTCTTATCCAGTGTAAACCAGTCTTGTACAATTTAAACCCATCTAAACCCATCTTGTTCAGTTTAAACCTGTCTTATCCAGTGTAAACCAGTCTTGTACAATTTAAACCCATCTAAACCCATCTTGTTCAGTTTAAACCTGTCTTATCCAGTGTAAACCCGTCTTTTCCAGTCTAAACTCATCTTGTTCAGTCTAAACCCGTCGTACCCAGTCTAAACCCGTCTTGTTCAGTCTAAACCCATTATACCCAGTCTAAACCCACTGTCCAGTCTAAACTCATCTTGTTCAATCTAAATCCATTTTACCTGGTCTAAACTCATCTTGTTCAGTCTAAACCCATCTTACCCAGTCTAAACTTGTCTTGTTTAGTCTAAACCCATCGTACCCAGTCTAAACCCGTCTTACCCAGTCTAAACTCATCTTGTTCAGTCTAAACCCATCTTACCCAGTCTAAACTTGTCTTGTTTAGTCTAAACCTGTCGTACCCAGTCTAAACCCGTCTTGTCCAGTCTAAACTTGTCTTGTTCAGTCTAAACCCGTTGTACCCAGTCTAAACCCGTCGTACCCAGTCTAAACTCGCCTTGTTCAGTCTAAACCCATTTTACCTAGTCTAAACCCATTTTACCAGTCTAAACCCGTCTTACCCAGTCTAAACCCGTCTTACCAAGTCTAAACTCATCTTGTTTAGTCTAAACCCATCTTACCCAGTCTAAACTCGTCTTATTCAGTCTAAACCCGTCTTGTCGAGTCTAAACTTGTCTTGCTCAGTCTAAACCCATTTTACCCAGTCTCAACCCGTCTCACCAAGTTTAAACTCATCTTGTTCAGTCTAAACCCACCTTACCCAGTCTAAACCTGTCTTGTCCAGTCTAAACCCATCTTGTCCAGTCTAAACCCATCTTGTCCAGTCTACACCCATCTTACCCAGTCTACACCTGTCTTATCCAGTCTAAACCCGTCTTGTACAGTTTAAACCCATCTAAACCCATCTTGTTCAGTTTAAACCTGTCTTATCCAGTGTAAACCCATCTTATCCAGTCTAAACCGTCTTGTCCAGTCTAAACTTGTTTTATCCACTCAAATCTCATCTTATCCAGTCTAAACCCATCTTGACCACTCTACATGTTTCTAGAAAGTTCTTGCCATCTGCATATTGAAATTTCTGTATTTCACATGAGATGGAATACTAAAGCAATAGTTTCTACCAGTCAAACTAAGGTGACAACAGGGTTAGAACTCAAAGTTTATACATTCTGCTTTTCTTCCTTTTCCAGTGAATACACTCAAATTGGTTTGGTTTGGTGAGGCAATAAATGGTCAGGTAGGCACTCAGACTTCATGTCTCTGACTAAGACTACATTGGTAACAGTAATAATAATAATTATAGTAATAATAATAAGATGAAGAAATCGATTACATCCAAATACACAAAATAGTGCACAACCAGGTGCCTGAATCACCTCAGCTGGCTCCTTTCAGTGAGAAGGTAGAAGGGGCTCATCTCTGAGTACCTCCCGGTTAGTTGAGCTTCTCACTCTGTCCAGGAGTGTAAGCCCAGATAACCGACAGAGGAATCTCATTTCCAGTGCTTGTATCCACGATCTTATTCTCTCAGTCATTACCCAAAGTTCATGACCATAGGAGCGTAAAACGATTAGGTCCTCACCTTCCAGCTCAGCTCCTTCTTCAACACAACGGCCTGGTACAGTGTCCTTAAAACTTCAGATGCTACCCCAATTCGTCTATCGCTTCAACTCACCTCCATGAACATCACTGACAGGATTGGTGACAAGGGGCAGCCCTGGTGGAGACCAACACCCACTGGGAACAAGTCTGATGTAATGCTGAGAATGCAGACACAGCTCCCACTTTAGTCATATACAGTAGTGTTCAGAATAATAGTAGTGCTATGTGACTAAAAAGATTAATCCAGGTTTTGAATATATTTCTTATTGTTACATGGGAAACAAGGTACCAGTAGATTCAGTAGATTCTCACAAATCCAACAAGACCAAGCATTCATGATATGCACCTGTTGAACATGCTTTTCTTGCATGTTGGACCCAAACATCTCTCCAAGTACCTTGAAAATTGGTTGACTGAGTATTGACTAATCCTTCTAACACAACTGAAAATATAGAATAGAATAGAATAGTCTTTATTGTCATTGTACAGAGCGGGGGGGGGGGGGGGGGGGCAACAAAATTGAGAGTAATCCCACAGAGCTACTGTATACCACAAAAAAGGAAAACAAGACATCTTATACACCACAAAAATTGTGTAACTATGAAATATGTACTGTATATATATATATATATATATATATATATAACATGAATAAAGTACAGTTTAAAAAGTGTCTGTAAACATTTAGGGCAGTGATTGTGCTAAAGGTGGGCGGAGTTATGTAAACATGTAATTAATGTCACTTAATGTTCTTTCACTATTTATTGGTATTTATATGCATTTTAGTTTATTTATGCATGCATTTATTCATGTGGCATAAGGAGATGTGGAGAGGGCACATGATGAGCCATATACAAAGTTGGACACTGAGGAAAAGTACTGTTTGGCCAGACAGAGGGACCGAGCTGGAAAGGATGTGCAGCAGTTTATGGTGATAAATGATGCAGATGGAAATGTGCTGACAAGGAGAGTATGTTGACAGGGTGGGTGACACACACTGAAGAGCTGATGACTGAAGAAAATCAGAGAGAGAGAGAAGGTGAGCTGATGTAAGGAGAGTGAATTCCTAAGCTCTTTATATTAGTATGGATGAAGTGAAGGCAGCACTGAAGAAGAGGAAGAGTAGAAATGCAGTTGGTCCAGATGACATACCAGTAGATGCATGGAGACAGCAACTGGTAGAGTTTTTAATCTGTCAAAGAAAATCTTGGAAAAAGTGAAGATGCCTGAGGAGTGGAAAAGTGTGTTGATCAGCCACAGCATGAAGTTATAAGAAAAATTTGTCAAAGGCAGGCTGACAGGGTGAAGATCTTTGATCAGCAATATGGTAAGGAAAGCAATATGGTGTCTAACCAGATCCTTACTCTGGATGGCATTACCCTGACCTCTAGTAATACTGTGAGAAATCTTGGAGTCATTTTTGATCAGGATATGTCATTCAAAGCGCATATTAAACAAATATGTAGGACTGCTTTTTTGCATTTACGCAATATCTCTAAAATCAGAAAGGTCTTGTCTCAGAGTGATGCTGAAAAACTAATTCATGCATTTATTTCCTCTAGGCTGGACTATTGTAATTCATTATTATCAGGTTGTCCTAAAAGTTCCCTAAAAAGCCTTCAGTTAATTCAAAATGCTGCAGCTAGAGTGCTGACGGGGACTAGAAGGAGAGAGCATATCTCACCCATATTGGCCTCTCTTCATTGGCTTCCTGTTAATTCTAGAATAGAATTTAAAATTCTTCTTCTTACTTATAAAGTTTTGAATAATCAGGTCCCATCTTATCTTAGGGACCTCGTAGTACCATATCACCCCAATAGAGCGCTTCGCTCTCAGACTGCAGGCTTACTTGTAGTTCCTAGGGTTTGTAAGAGTAGAATGGGAGGCAGAGCCTTCAGCTTTCAGGCTCCTCTCCTGTGGAACCAGCTCCCAATTCAGATCAGGGAGACAGACACCCTCTCTACTTTTAAGATTAGGCTTAAAACTTTCCTTTTTGCTAAAGCTTATAGTTAGGGCTGGATCAGGTGACCCTGAACCATCCCTTAGTTATGCTGCTATAGACGTAGACTGCTGGGGGGTTCCCATGATGCACTGTTTCTTTCTCTTTTTGCTCTGTATGCACCACTCTGCATTTAATCATTAGTGATCGATCTCTGCTCCCCTCCACAGCATGTCTTTTTCCTGGTTCTCTCCCTCAGCCCCAACCAGTCCCAGCAGAAGACTGCCCCTCCCTGAGCCTGGTTCTGCTGGAGGTTTCTTCCTGTTAAAAGGGAGTTTTTCCTTCCCACTGTAGCCAAGTGCTTGCTCACAGGGGGTCGTTTTGACCGTTGGGGTTTTACATCATTATTGTATGGCCTTGCCTTACAATATAAAGCGCCTTGGGGCAACTGTTTGTTGTGATTTGGCGCTATATAAAAAAAAAAATTGATTGAAATTGAATTGAATATGGTCAAGAAAGAATACTGCAGATCTTTCCTTTGAAACTATATGGAGACATATAGAGAAGGCCAGAAGGAGCTGGATTGTGTGTTTGTTGATTTAGAGAGCGCTTATGACAGAGTGAGAAGAGAATAGCTGTGGTATTGTATGAGGAAGTCAGGAGTGTCATAGAAGTATGTGAAGGTGGTGCAGGATTTGTACAAGGACAGTGTGACAGCAGTTAACTGTGCAGTAAGAATGACAGATGGATGGATGACAGATGCATTTAAAGTGGAGGTGAGATGAAGCTTCCCTGACAACTCACTGTACATGCTGCTACAGGCAATCTACAGGTGAAAAAACGGCAAAACCATGTGTGAGATGTGCACTGAACACAAGTTCAACACCGGAGAAGGTTGCAGACTGCCTATGGAGACTTTCACTGCCTGTACATGCAAATTCTACAGGTGCCCCCCCCCCCCCCAGTAATCTGACGTACGCTCTTTTTTTTTTTTTTTAATTTTTAAGAAAAGAGATGTGATCAGATGAAAGATGCTGTCCAAGGTGCTGAAAGAGAAAGCTGAAAATATCTGCTGTGTGTCTGGGCTTCATTATATCGCTGTGCTCCAGCATGCCGCCCATACAGTGCATCGAGAAAGTATTCACAGCGCTTCACTTTTTCCATGTTTTATGTTACAGCCTTATTCCAAAATGGATGAAATTCATTTTTATCCCCTCAAAATTCTACACACAATACCCCATAATGATAATGTGAAAACAGTTTTGCTTTGCTTTTTGAAATTTTTGCAAATGAATTCAAAACAAAAAGCTAAGAAATCGTATGTTTGTAAGTATTCACAACCTTTGCCATTAAGCTCAAAACTGAGCTCAGGTTCATCCTGTTTTCACTTATCATCCTTGATGTTTTTACAGTTTAATTGGAGGCCACCTGGGGTAAATTCAGTTGATTGGACTTGATTTGAAAAGGCACACACCTGTCTACATATAAGGTCCCACAGTTAACAGTCAGAGCACAAACCAAGCATGAAGTCAAAGGAATTGTCTGTAGACCTCCAAGACAGGATTGTCTCGAGGCACAAATCTGGGGAAGGGTGCAGAAACATTTCAGCTGCTTTGAAGGTTCCAGTGAACACAGTGGCCTCCATCATGCATAAGTGGATGAAGTTCAGATCCACCAGGACTCTTCCTAGAGCTGGTCACCATCTAAACTGAGCGATCATGGGAGAAAGGCCTTAGTCAGGGAGGTGACCAATAACCTGATGGTCACTCTGTCAGAGCTCCAGCATTTCTCTGTGGAGAGAGGAGAACTTTCCAGAAGGACAACCATCTCTGCAGCAATCCACCAATCAGGCCTGTATGGTAGAGTGGCCAGATGGAAGCCACTCCTTAGTAATGCTGTGTTTACACATAGGTAAGATGTATTACAAATGTCATATTTACGTCATTCTTGGCACATTCCTGACATTCTTAATGTGACTTAACACGTCTGAATAGGTTATTTAATAATGCGTGTTGGTATGTGTTATTCATGATTTTCGTGACGCATGTTTTTGGTTGTCAAAAAAATCTTCCACGAATTTCACGCACCACCCTCATTTTCCCTCATGTCATGGAGGTCGCAACTGAGCATGTTAATCTGTCTTGATTAGTGGCGATCCATAATAGAGCATGACAGCGTTCTTCTCTGACGTGTGCACAATTAAACCCTGCTGCACTGCATCCAGTTTCATTGCTGCAGTATGCTAAAGGACAGTGATGCCAAGTCGGCTAAATGTTTCATTCCAGTGCTCCTCAGTGTGTTCCTGCAATCTAGATTTTGAGGAGCAAACTGGAGCGATCTGAATTGTTCAGCAACTGAAGGTTAGATGAATATGAGGGTGTGTGTGTGGAGACAGTTCACCTCATTCATAACGGTACAAAACTTACAGATGCGCAACAACGCAGAACATTATTCTTGACCGTGTGTAATGGTTCCTGATAATTCTCCAGCAACACGTCCCATTAATCGTAATGCGTGGTAACAGGTTGCAGCAGTTCCTGAGGACACCTGATGCCTCTGCCCCGAATCATCTCATTCATGATCAGCAGCCAAGAATGTGTACTTCGTGGCATTCGTGACTTGTCATTATGTGTAAACGCAGCTTAAAAGACACATGGCAGCCCACCTGGAGTTTGACAAAAGGCACCTGAAGGACTCTCAGACCATGAGAAATAAAATTCTCTGGTCTGATGAGACAAAGATTGAACTTTTTGGCATGAATGCCTGGCATCATGGAAACCAGGCACCATCCCTCAGTGAAGCATCATCCCCTACAGCATCATGCTGCTGGGATGTTTTTCAGCGGCAGGAACTGGAAGACTAGTCAGGATTGAGGGAAAGATGAATGCAGCAATGTAGAGAGACTCCAGAGCGCTCTTGACCTCACACTGGGGTGATGGGTCATCTGTCAGCAGGACAATGACCCTAAGCACACAGCCAAGATATCAAAGGAGTGACTTCAGGACAACTCTGTGAATGTCCCTGAGTGGCCCAGCCAGAGCCCAGACCTGAATCTGATTGAACATCTCTGGAGAGGTCTGAAAATGGCTGTGCACTGACGCTCCCCATCCAACCTGATGGAGCTTGAGAGGTGCTACAAAGAGGAATGGACCAAACTGACCAAAGATAGATGCACCAAGCTTGTGGCATCATAGTCAAGAACACTTGAGGCTGTAATTGTTGCCAAAGGTACATCAAGAAAGTATTGAGCAAAGGGTGTGAATACTTATGTACTTGTGATTTTTTATAAATTTACCACCATTTCTAAAAAAAACTTTTTTCTTGTTGTCATTATGGGGTGTTGTGAGTAGACCTTTGAGGGAAAAATGAATTTACTCTATTTTGGAATAAAACTACCATAACCAAATGTGGAAAAAGTGAAACACTGTGAATACTTTCTGGATGCACCGTAAGGGTGGAGAGTGAGATGTACTTCTGTTTTTCTGTGCTATGATCCCTCACTGCTGTCAGCACCGCTGCTTGCAGTGCACCTTTTACAATTCCTACACCTCTTTCCAGAAACTTCTCTCACACATGCAGCTTGTTTTCTAATCACTTCCTGCTCTGTTTAAGTTCTGCCACGCCGACTGTCTATCTGTATACCGTACCTTAAGCGGTGATTTTTGGATAAAGCCTTTTTACTCATACTCCTGTGTCTGTGAGTCCAGCCAGTGTCTGTGAGGCATTAGTGCTAACCACTACGCCCCCGTGCTGACCAAGACATAATCAGTGACTTAGAAATGTTCATGTATCCATCCCCTGACTTGTCTGAGGGAAACTGGCAATAAAACTGATTATTTACAGGTATTATACCAAAGGGGCCCATTACTTATTCAGTGCATTATCTTGGCTTCTATATTTTTAATTAATTTATATCAAGTTGTAGAGATTTGCTTTGAGTTTAAGTTTAAAAAATTTTTGGATTAAGAAGCCTGATTTACTTTTTGTATTTGAAATGGCATAAACAAATTAAAATGTGTGAAATATCAAGGGGCCCAGTACTTTTGGAGGTACTGTATCTATTATTTTTTTGTTGGTTTTATTTTATTTTATTTTATTTTTTGTAGACCAGAGCTGGCTGGATGTGGGTGTTTTCTGGATGTTGTGTCATTTGTGGGACATGAGCCATGAGTCCTGAGGCAGGACTGTCCTTCAGTCAAAGTGAAGGTCTTAAAATGGGAGCGTGCACCAGCTGACAGGGCTATTTATGGCCACGTGCCAGAGACCCAAGTGCCCCCCCACATACACACACGAAAACGGCGACACAGCTGATCCCTGAATCTTCATCCTCAGATATTTGCCAGATGCTGCACTACTTCTTTTCATTTCACGACCTGACTGCACTGCGTTTCGTGACACCGGAATGAAAAAGTGCTGTAGATTTGTTGTTTACTCCTGTTTAGCGATCATAAAAATCAGGAATAAATCACTCTGCACACAATTTCATATATTCTCTGGCTATGTTAACTGTATCGCGTCTAGTTTGCATGTGAATTTTATATATAAACTTTAAAATATGTTTGATGACTTGAGGTTGCAGCTTTACCATTTTTTCAGTGTGAATATTAGCAAGGGCTTCATGATGCGATATGTATCATGACACATGGGCCACAATATGACTGTATCATGATTTATTGCAATACGCTACGTAGTTTATTGCAAATTTTAAAAACTGACCTGAGAATGCAACTTCTTGTGTATCACCTGTGTACTCAACTGGTCACATTACATGAGTCTAATTTCTCAGCGGCAAAAGCAATTTAAAACAATTTCATTCCATCTTTCTATTCTAGTTTTTTAGAACAATATTTGCATTGCACTGTCACAAGGCTTTCAACAGAAGGTGTCAGATATCAGAATCTGAAATCTACTTTATAGATTTTGACGCCTGTCAACATATCGAAAGTCACACATTACTCAAGACGTCATAATGCAATATTAAAATTCACCTCGTTCTTAATCCAGGGCACTCAGCCATTTGCCAGTGATTTGGGGTCATGTAAAGTAACATGAATAGATAACAGTTGTCATGTGTCTAGTTTTCCGTGACGCAAAGCTTAGAAACTGCATTTGTTACAGGTGCTGCTCTATTTTCTGCCATTTTCATCTCTGAAGTAATTCTCGAGGTAACGGCTGCCAAGTACCAGGAGACAAACAACCTACTAGTCCTATAGCGACACCTACAGGAGTGGAGGTCATAGTGATCAGAGGGATTTGGGGGAAGTTTAAGCACATTTCAAAGTTACTTAATGTATTGCTTTGAGAAGCAGGACAATCAATACAGTATTGTGGAAAACATGTTGCGATACTTATTTATATTAATCAAATTAATAGCAACTGAGTGCATTTGTTGCTGATGTTCTTAAATAAATAGTATATAAATAGTATATAGTGCTAACAGCTCTTCTGCTCCTGATACAATTATTTGTTTTGCCATGCAACATGTGTGTGCCAGCATTAAAATGCAATTTTTTTTTTCATCTTCCATTGGATTCACACTTTATACATATTTGTTGAAGCAAATAAGTTCCTTGAGTATGGCGTTAACTGGCGTTAAGTATTTAAGGAGCACAGCTTCCACCCCATCACAGTGTGTGGAACCAATTTTATCAACCTTTTACAGTGTCATGTTTGAGGTTTCATGTTTAATCTGCAAACTCCTACAGTTCTGAGTGTGATCACAGACATTCTCTTGCTACAAACATAATTTAGGCTTGATACAGCTACCCCAAATGTTTTAATTTTACCTTGGATTATTAAAAAAACACACCTATTCAATGGCCTAGGATCACCACTCTATTCCAGAATCCCAGAAGGCAGAGTGAGCTGATATACAAACTGAAAATGGCTGACCCACCAGTGTGTTTTATGTTAACTAACTTTTTGAAAAACTGTGAAAATGAATTTGCACTAAAACATTTCAGAATTACAGCCATTTACAGCACTATGCACTATTTTTTAAGTCACAGCCACAGGAGCCTGTGGTTCCTTCAGAGTTATCTGGATGTCTTGGTAGCATCTGTCACGAGTTTCGTTCTTGAACAGTCATTACGTTTTTGAGAACTGCCTACTCCAGACAGATTTACCATACAGTACTATACTATATGTATGTCTTAATGATTGATGAAAATGAAGTGTAAGACATTGAGAGTCTTGCAAATGCTCATGTATCCATCCCCTGACTTGGCTGAAGAAAACTGTCTGTAAAAGTGATTTTTTTTTTTTTTTTTTTTTTTTTTTTTTTTTATGAACAGTAATATGAACAAAACTTTTTGTTCAGTTATTTATGGGGATTGAACATGGAGGAACATTTATTTTGAACCAGTGGTTTTATGTACCATATTTTCCAGAGTAAAAGTCACAGTGTAGAAAACAAAATTAATTTAACCGGCACATTATTTATTTATAAAGCATACGCTGCATTAAGGAGCACAGCTAATGAGCTAATTAATGTTAATATAACAGGCACAAAATGAGAGTAAACTGCTTCTTGATGCTACTGAACCGACAATCATATGTGAGGTGAACGTGCAATGTAATTAAGCATTTGAAAACTCTGTGCATTATGTATTTGTGTTTTTTGTTGTTTTTTTTATGACATAGATTAAAAAATGAACCCAGCTCATGATGCTGCTGATCACCACAAGCTGAGCTGAACATGTGCTTGCAGAACAGTAGTTGTACTCAGCAGCTTGGGAAATTTGTACTTTCGAGTAGATATGTCACCCTAAAATGATGACTGGTTCCACTCTGGCTCACCCTAACCCTCTGCTCTGCTCCATGCCACACTAGCAGTTACCAGGTCGTTATTGTAAATAAGAATTTTTTTTTCTTAATAACTTACCTGGATAAATAAAGGTTAAATAAAAAAATTAAAAAAAAATCAAACAGTTGCACAGCATTAAAACACTTATGAGAAAAGTTGCCAAACTTGATGCAGCTTACTTGGTGTGTCTATCCACCAATGATCATTACACTTCTTTGTTGAGTTATCCATCATGCACAAAAGCAAAGAAATAACCTATTTAAACAATATATTTTAATGAATAAATAAATAATACAAGCAGTCATTTATAAAATAATAATTATTATTATTCCATCTACAGTTATGTAAAACTGAGAAAAATGTTAACATTTGATAGGCTAACACTAGAAGTATGTATGATATATATAATTTATTGTGATTAATAAATTATTGTTACAAGTTGTGAGTTAAATCTCTGTTGATCAGGTGATGGAATTATGGCTTCAGCTTCAACGGAGTTTGAACGAGTGTTTCTTGGTGCTGTAATCTCAATGGGTTTGTCACATTTCAAACTAAATCTGAAGCCACCCAAGCAGTGCTCAGTGCAGGTGCACACACCGTCATTATGCAAATGTCTTCTTTGTGTGCTGTAACCCCGTCAAAACAAACACACGCGTACATGCTGTGTGTGTGTCACTGGCAGCTGTGCACGGGTATAAGAGCCTCTTATTACCGCACTTGATTTCATCATTGTGGAAATTCAGCTTTCAAAGCTTTGAAAAGCTGCTCCCAGTTACCACCACTTTACTTAACCTCCGTGTGTCAATGAGGAAACGTGGAAATAAGATCCATCAGTGGAATAAGCTACAACCCCAATTCCAATGAAGTTGGGACGTTGGGTAAAATGAAAATAAAAACAGAATACAATGATTTTTAAATCCTCTTCAACCTATATTCAATTGAATACACCACAAAGACAAGATATTTAATGTTCAAACTGATAAACTTTATTGTTTTTGTGCAAATATTTGCTCATTTTGAAATGGATGCCTGCAACACGTTTCAAAAAAGCTGGGACAGTGGTATGTTTACCACTGTGTTACATCACCTTTCCTTCTAACAACACTCAATAAGCATTTGGGAACTGAGGACACTAATTGTTGAAGCTTTGTAGGTGGAATTCTTTCTCATTCTTGCTTGATGTACAACTTCAGTTGTTCAACAGTCCGGGGTCTCCGTTGTCGTATTTTGTACTTCATAATGCGCCACACATTTTCAATGGGAGACAGGTCTGGACTGCAGGCAGGCCAGTCTAGACACTCTTTTACTACGAAGCCATGCTGTTGTAACACGTGCAGAATGTGGCTTGGCATTGTCTTGCTGAAATAAGCAGGGACGTCCCTGAATAAGACGTTGCTTGCAGCATGTGTTGCTCCAAAACCTGGATGTACCTTTCAGCATTGATGGTGCCATCACAGATGTGTAAGTTGTCCATGCCATGGGCACTAACACACCCCCATACCATCACAGATGCTGGCTTTTGAACTTTGCGCTGGTAACAATCTGGATGGTTTTTAACTCTTTTGTCTGGAGGACACGACATCCATGATTTCCAAAAAACAATTTGAAATGTGGACTCATCTCATCAGACCATCTCATCACTCATCACACGTTTCCACTTTGTGTCTGTCCATTTCAAATGAGCTCGGGCCCAGAAAAGGCAGCGGCATTTCTGGATGTTGTTGATGTGTGGCTTTCGCTTTGCATCGTGGCGTTTTAACTTGCACTTGTAGATGTAGCGACTAACTGTGTTAACTGACAGTGGTTTTCTGAAGTGTTCCTGAGCCCACATGGTAAGATCCTTTACACAGTGATGTCGTTTTTTAATGCAGTGCCGCCTGAGGGATTAAAGGTCACGGGCATTCAATGTTGGTTTTCGGCCTTGCCGCTTACATGCAGAAAGTTTTCAAGATTCTCTGAATCTTCTGATTAAATTATGGACTGTAGATGATGGAATCCCTAAATTCCTTGCAATTGAATGTTGAGAAACATTGTTCTTAAACTGCTGGACTGTTTTTTTCAAGCAGTTGTTCACAAAGTGGTGACCCTCACCCCATCTTTGCTTGAGAACGGCTGAGCCTTTTGGGGATGCTCCTTTTATACCCAGTCATAACGCTCACCTGTTTCCAATTAGGTGTTCTTTGAGCATTCATCAATTTTCCCAGTCTTTTGTTGCCCTGTCCCAACTTTTTAGAAATGTGTTACAGGCATCCATTTCAAAATGAGCAAATATTTGCACAAAACAATAAAGTTTATTAGTTTGAACATTAAATATCTTGTCTTTGTGGTGTATTCCGTTGAATATAGGTTGAATATGATTTGCAAATCATTGTATTCTGTTTTTATTTACATTTTACACAATGTCCCAACTTCATTGGAATTGGGGTTGTACAACACTCCCACCTTTCACTCGCTGATTATCTTTCTGCCTGTGGTTGTTTTTATAACTGTCAGATCCTCCTTAAACAGTCACGTCCAACGGCGGCTAGTGGAGAAAAAAATCGTAGTGCTGAACAACACTCAGCACCTACAATATTGTGACTCAATGTACAGAAATTAAAACATACCCAAAACACTGACATTATAGCACACTAAAACATTCCAATAATTATGTATTACACAAAAATAAACTGTGCTTCATCGAAATATAAAGGATCAAACATCACGCTGGTGTTTGGAATAAAATGTTTCAATCCACCTCTTTTTTTGATTTGGGTGGTTATTTCATGCAGATTTCAAATTTATTCATGATTTATTTATTGATTCAACTTGTTGTGGTGTATGTACACACACAACAGATCATTTCAAAGCATTGGCACATTTTACAAACTGACTCTACCTTGGGGGAGGCCTTTAAACAGCACCCTCTGGTGGTGTACAAAAGAGGAAGAAACCTTAGAGACAAACTGGTATATTCCTATCTTCCTCCTTCTCCACCAAAAACAGGCCAAATCATGTTGACTCCTATCCCTGATGGTAATCGCAGGTGTGGAGGCTGTAGTCAGTGTAACTACACCTATTGCTGTAACAGTTTTAAACATCCCCACACTGGTGAAGTCATACCCATCAGAGGCATAATATCCTGCAACACAAAATCTGTTATCTACATGATTACCTGCCCATGTGGAAAAGCCTACGTGGGAAAACAAGCAGGGCTTTAAAAACACGGATTGCAGAACATAGGAGCACAATAAGATGTAAAAACTTAAATTATCCTGTGGCAGCTCATTTTGTGGAGTTCAATCATCCTATCTCTTCTCTAAGGTATATTGGTATTGAACATGTAACTCTGCCACCAAGAGGTGGGAACCTGGAAGTGCTACTGTCAAAAAGAGAGCACTTCTGGATCCACCATTTGAAGACTCTCACTCCTCATGGACTCAACATTGACTTCGATTTAAGATGTTTTTTGTGATTATGTTTTTGCAATGTATTGTTTATGCTGATGTTTTTCCTATGAACATTTAATAATCTTGTCTTCTGATTTTTAGAATGGGCTGAAATCACTGGGTGACATCACTTTTGGGACCTCCCACTCATTGGAGGGGGTTTTGAGCACCTGGGTTGACAAACAATTTTGAACACTTGATCCAACTGAAGCTGCAATCTAACGAAGGCCTTTGGCTGAAACGTTATTATGAAATAAAACAGCGGCTGGACATCAATATTTTGAGTGTGCTATGCTTTTCTTTTTATTTGTATGTATACACACACACACACACACACACACACACACACACACATATATATATATATATATATATATATATATATATATATATATATATATATATATATATATATATATATGTTTGTATGTATACTGTTGTAAAAAAAAACAACTTATCTTAAACTTCAATTACAATATGCTGGGGAGCTTAATGCTAACTTTAACATTGAAAATGCCATAGACATGTTAATGCGTTAGCATCTGTCCCATTTTTAAGATATAATAAAATACACTCAACAAAAATATAAACGCAACACGTTTGGTTTTGCTCCCATTTTGTATGAGATGAACTCAAAGATCTAAAACTTTTTCCACATACACAATATCACCATTTCCCTCAAATATTGTTCACAAACCAGTCTAAATCTGTGATAGTGAGCACTTCTCCTTTGCTGAGATAATCCATCTCGCTCACAGGTGTGCCATATCATGATGCTGATTAGACACCATGATTAGTGCACAGGTGTGCCTTAGACTGCCCACAATAAAAGGCCACTCTGAAAGGTGCATTTTTATCACACAGCACAATGCCACAGATGTCGCAAGATTTGAGGGAGCGTGCAACTGGCATGCTGACAGCAGGAATGTCAACCAGAGCTGTTGCTCGTGTATTGAATGTTCATTTCTCTACCATAAGCCATCTCCAAAGGCGTTTCAGAGAATTTGGCAGTACATCCAACCAGCCTCACAACCGCAGACCACGTGTAACCACACCAGCCCAGGACCTCCACATCCAGCATGTTCACCTCCAAGATCGTCTGAGACCAGCCACTCGGACAGCTGCTGAAACAATCGGTTTGCATAACCAAAGAATTTCTGCACAAACTGTCAGAAACCGTCTCAGGGAAGCTCATCTGCATGCTCGTTGTCCTCATCGGGGTCTTGACATGACTCCAGTTCATCGTCGTAACTGATTTGAGTGGGCAAATGCTCACATTCGCTGGCGTTTGGCACGTTGGAGAGGTGTTCTCTTCACGGATGAATCCCGGTTCACACTGTTCAGGGCAGATGGCAGACAGCGTGTGTGGCGTTGTGTGGGTGAGTGGTTTTCTGATGTCAGTGTTGTGGATCGAGTGGCCCATGGTGGCGGTGGGGTTATGGTATGGGCAGGCGTCTGTTATGGACGAAGAACACAGGTGCATTTTATTGATGGCATTTTGAATGCACAGAGATACCGTGATGAGATCCTGAGGCCCATTGTTGTGCCATACATCCAAGAACATCACCTCATGTTGCAGCAGGATAATGCACGGCCCCATGTTGCAAGGATCTGTACACAATTCTTGGAAGCTGAAAATGTCCCAGTTCTTGCATGGCCCGGCATACTCACCGGACATGTGACCCATTGAGCATGTTTGGGATGCTCTGGACCGGCGTATACGACAGCATGTACCAGTTCCTGCCAATATCCAGCAACTTCACACAGCCATTGAAGAGGAGTGGACCAACATTCCACAGGCCACAATTGACAACCTGATCAACTCTATGCAAAGGAGATGTGTTGCACTGCATGAGGCAAATGGTGGTCACACCAGATACTGACTGGTATCCCCCCCAATAAAACAAAACTGCACCTTTCAGAGTGGCCTTTTATTGTGGGCAGTCTAAGGCACACCTGTGCACTAATCATGGTGTCTAATCAGCATCTTGATATGGCACACCTGTGAGGTGGGATGGATTATCTCAGCAAAGGAGAAGTGCTCACTATCACAGATTTAGACTGGTTTGTGAACAATATTTGAGGGAAATGGTGATATTGTGTATGTGGAAAAAGTTTTAGATCTTTGAGTTCATCTCATACAAAATGGGAGCAAAACCAAAAGTGTTGCGTTTATATTTTTTTGAGTGTACATCTATCAACTGTTTCAGAAGACCATAACAGGTTGGTTTAACATAGAAAAGTAAATATTACTCAGACATGTGCTCTTTAGGGTTTTAGCGGGGAAAAAATTAAGATAAAGCGAAATAAAACAAAGAAGCAACGAAGCAGCAGATCGAACATCGAAGCACTTCTTCATTGGTTCAAGGTTCAAAGCAAAGCCGTGCTGCAGAAACACTTGATTATACAGACCCGCTGCAAGGGTCTGTAATCAGTGTAGAGAAATTATCATTTTCCTGACAAACACCCCCAGAAACAACGGCCACTCTGAAGGGCCGATAAGGGAATCGTTACGCAAATACGCTGTTGATGTCGGTGGATCGAATAATTTCTTAATGATACCCGAAAGGAACCGGTTCCCGACACAAAACCCTAACAGCAACACGCTTTTTTTTTTTTTTTAAATAATACTCACATTCAAGACTCATGATTATCTTAGTTAAACATTGACATTTTTAAGTCAAGACTCAAAACCTATTTTTATTCTCTTTCTTATGGATAGTTTTTATTTTTATTTGTTTTATTCTTTTACTTCTGTTTTTATTTATGTATTTGAATTTTTTATTCATTTTTAATTATTTATTCAATTTTATGTTGACTTGTTTTATGTAAGGTGCCTTGAGACAGCTTTTGCTGTGATTTGGCGCATCATAAGCTAATTAAATTAAATTAAATAAAAACACCTAAATACATATTTTGGTTGAACTCACCTCCATAATGAAGCAATGTTGCAAACAAGTTGCTGCAAACGCTTGTTTACACTGACAACGAAATCTCGGCCTCTCCAGCGAGAACGTGATTACGCGCGAGATTTGACATCGTAAAGGCATTTATAAAACAGATAAACTTGAAACATATTTTCATGCAGTTGTTGCTGTACGGTTTATGGCGGCTTTTCATGTTTCTGTGAAGGCTCTCAGTTGTCCAGGTGGTTTCCATAGTAGAGAAGCTTGAATCTTCGACTGGACTGGGTTGCTTGACGCGAGGACGTTTCGCTTCAAATCGCAGAAGCTTCCTCAGCTAAAATTCTTGCTCTGGTGGTCTGACTTCTGTCTTGACTCTTGTAGAGAAGAATAATCAAGAAGTCACAAAAGCTGGAGTTTTAAACCTAACCAGACCCCTCCTACCGAGAGGCAGACTGCTATAGGCTAGTGACTAAACAATAGCTCTAATTAGCACCTATTGTGCTCTAGTTAGCACCCTCCTAATGACAGGGCAGCTGTCCCTCTCCTGATGGCTCCCTTGACGACTCTGCTGATGACGTGAATGACTCATTACCATGAACAAAAGACTGAAACTGCTTTGATCTGAGTACCCCATTGTAAACAGGGGATAAAGCGTGTCTCAGACCCCCTCCCCAGTTAAGGCTGGGTTTCAAACGTTTCACAAGCGAAATGTCCTCGCGTCAAGCAACCCAGTCCATTCGAAGATTCAAGCTTCTCTACTATGGCGGCTTTTCATTTAACTCCAAACACAGAAGAGCATAGATTAATACCTGGTGTCTGTAGCCACCTATGATTAAATTCCCCTCGGGTTGGTGCAGAGTGCAGATGTTCCAGTAAGACGTAATGTAGCAGTTTCAGCATGCAACTAAATAGTGATTTGTGCTTTTACGTTTAATCAGGTGTCTCCTTGTTACACCATCCTTCTTTCTCTGTTCGGGTGAGACCCTTCATGCTCTGTGACAATCTACCTCTAGTACTTGTTAAAGTAGAATTAAACTCATCACATCCTCGTCTCACATGATTGCTCAAAAATGCTTCTGTGGATTTTGCTGTGTGTGTGTCAGTACAAATATGATACTGTGGAGTTACGCTGGGGTTGAAGTGATCTGAGTGAAGCTCATTTGTCTGTGGGTTTTGAATGAATTGACGCTGAGCTGTGAAAACCACACAGGATGCCACAAACACACATGAGGTTTCTCCTCTCACAACATCAGCCTGAATACAAATACAAAAGAAATACAGCTCCAAAGCTGACCTCAAGATAACAACACAGTTACCCTACGGTCAGATTAGCTGGGAATGAGGTCAACCAGCAGTTGGCGTTTGTCACTTGACAGGTGTTCCCGGGGCCTAGCTAGCTCAGGGTTACTTTGCGTTACTGTGCACAACATTTAGTAACAATGACACTGTCCCTAGGAGTTTTTCCTCCATGTTTGACTGCTTAATGGAACCAAAATTCACTTGATTTATTTCAGTCCACCGTCTTTCGCAGTGACGTTCCTGTATCGCCAGTTAGCATGAGAACATCTCCATAAGATGTCTTGTAAATCACTTCAGAGGTATTATCTGTTTACAAAAACATAGATTTTAGATTTTGATGTGATTTTTCTCGTAACCTTTACAAAATGAGAAAACAAAGCCAAAGAGATTCATACAGAAATACAGCTGTTTTGGAGCATATTCCACCATCTGGGATTATTTTGGTTGAGTGAGCCTCCAGTTAATGCTGCGCCACTCAGCCTTTGCATAAAATAGACTTCTCATATTTTTGGATCTGCCTAGCGGGCGGCATAGCAACTGTTGTGATTTATCATTGCAAAATGGCCACTATGATTGAAAATTAATGTGCAGCTCGTCTCTTTGCCGCTGGCTCTTGCTGTTGATTGTAGCTAATCTGACCATAGGGTAAAAAAAAAAAAAATTAGTGTTATGAATTATGAAACGTTATTCTCAGTGGTACATGCAGTGACGTTCGTAGAACCATGCATATTCGAGTAAGGTGTTTTTTTTTAACAATATATGACTTCCTATTATGGCTTCTTTGAAACTTCATCATGAATTTACTTATACCAGTTGATCACAAATGTTTTACCGATCCAGATCCAAATCTGTAACCACATTGGTAACAGATATGAGTAACATATTTTGTTTTGCTTGAACTTGGCCTTAACACTTGACCAATCTGTTGTAAAAATTATTTATTAACCAAAGTAATATTCTCATCAGTTTTGATAAAAATCCATCCAGACAAATTTAGTTATTTTTATACACACACAGAGGTGTGTGATTACAGTACCTCTCATATGGCTGTGCACAGGTTAATTATTGTTGTTGTGCTGTTACAGTAAATCATTTAGTCAGTTGGTTGTTTGACAGTACTTGAAAATAATAATCAACTGTATTGGAAAATTGCAATTTAAATGTTTTGACAGGCATCGGTTCTTCAGTTCCTTGACCTTTAGGCTCTGGTAAGTTCCTTAAAGAAACCATTTTCTGACATTTTCTAAACTCAGTGATGATAAAAAAAAACCAGATCAACATTTCCTGCCAGATTTCGGTGCACAGTGAAAGAATCTGCCACATTGCTATTTTGGTTTTGGATATGTTAGATCAATTACAGATGTCTCTATGTAGTTCAGCTGAATTTAAACTGCATTACATATAAATAAATGAAAAAACAATCCCTGTTGTGGCCACCGATTATCTATTAGGCACATGCAGGTGCACCATTAAACCAGCTGCTGATGGAATATTGAACTTTGTTCCGACACTGAAGTCATAACATTACATATTCAGTATAACGAGGACACTCCAATGATCTATGGATAATGAGGAAGACAGTTCGATTCCGTGTTGAGAAATGGTTTCTGTCTTTGGCTTCAATCTGGACCTTGTTTCTTGGATTTGAACCCGTGTCTGTGTTGGACTGGTTTGTCTTCTCAAAGCTGGGTTTTTCTACTCTGTGTCTGTACAAGGTCATGAGAGTGTGAAAGAGCACTATTGTTTTTGAGTGTTTAGTGAGGTTCCTTATGTAATTATTTATGGGTTAAACTTTTTTGGAGATTTGGAAAACTATTCATCTGTAGATAGCTTATTGTTTGATGAGGAATCATCAAACAATGTTTCCATTTTTTGAAAAGTTGTTATGGCTGCCGTCTTAGATTTCCAAAATTGGCGCCTCTCGGAAACTACCTTTTCACTTTTTTTTGACTTCTGGTTATTTGTAGGTGAGCTTTGAGGTACACAATTAACAAATAGCAGTATCATTCTTGTTTAAAGGTTCATAACATTTATTACAAATTCCAATAGTGATTGAATTCATGTATCTTTTTTAATATTAAACAGTTACAAATATATGTCTCTGATTAGTAAGGAAAAGACACTCACATGGATCAGGTTCCTTTGTCCCACAAGTCATTAACGTCAGCTACGCGCAACAAAAATCCAAAATGGTAGCATACAATGTTATTATTTATGACCTTCAGTCATTTGTAATTAGTATCTCTGGGTCCTCACCTTTCAAAATTCTTAGTTAGTCACTTCAGTCATGATCCCATGGTTTCCATTTTTAGAAATACAAGATGGCCACCTTAACAATCTTTGAGAAATTTGAAACATTGTTTATTGAATTCATAAGCTTTCTCGAAATGGAAAGTTGACCAAATCTAAAACAAACAAACAAACAAAAAAAAACTTAAATTAAATTACACAAGGAACCAGATTAGTTAGAATAGTGCTTGAAACAGGGTTTCAACTAGTTTCACATATAATTCACATATAATTGCGGAAAATGTTTCCCTTTTTTATCGGCGTCCACTCTGTTTGAGAAGCTGTGCTCCATTTGCTGCTCCAGTATTTCCCTTAAGTAAAAGTTTAGTATTTAATTTGTATATCACCACAGTCAGCAGTCATTAGTAGATATCAATAGCCTGGTAATGTTATGTTGTTGAGATTACTGAGGCAATATGCTGGTCATAGCTTTTAATGTCCACTCCTCTTATGAAAAACACCACCCACTCCACATATATATGAACCAAAGTTATCCTGTTCGTTTTAGCTTGCTCAGTAATTATGAGATGTGGGCATGTTCAGACACCATTTAACCTGCCCAGGTCAAGCCAGTCTTGCCCATGGCTCACCTTTTTCTATTTATGGGTTGGCTCGGACATGCAATTTTGTTTTCCTGGTATGATTCAGGCCAATTACAGTACAGGGGCGTGTTTAAACACCTCCTGCCCACCACTGACAGCCCCCAGTGAGCACTTTTCTGTTGAGAAGTCAAAGACCCACATTCACATGTAATTTAAAACCGGGAATGCAAATCCTTGTAAGAAACTGTCAAATGTCACATCAACCTGTACAAGTAGACAGTGGGGGGGCTTTCACTTTTAAACTTGTTTAAAAAAATTTAACTTGAAAATGTTATTCTGGCTACAGAAAAACCTGATTACAACAACATCACAAGTTGCATACTTAGAAATAAAAACAGTTTCCAAAAAACACCATGTAATGTTGGATACAATAAATTAATTTAACAATTTAAATACAACATCAACAATTCATTCATTCATTCTACCGCTTAGTCCAATTAAGGGTCGTGGGGGGCTGGAGCCTATCCCAGCAGTCATAGAGCGCAAGGCGGGGTACACCCAGGACAGGACGCCAGTCTGTCGCAGGGCCACAAATAGACAAACAAACACAGACACACCCACACACACACCTACGGACAATTTTAAAGATTCCAATCCACCTAACCCGCATGTCTTTGGATGTGGGAGGAAACCGGCGCACCCAGAGGAAACCCACGCAAACACGGGGAGAACATGCAAACTCCACACAGAAAGGCCACGGGAATTGAACCCACAACCTTCTCACTGTGAGGCAACAGTGCCAACCACTAAGCCACGCGCTGCCCAACATCAACATCAACAATTCCCTTTAAATAAAATTGTCGTGAACAACAAAAACAACACCAACAAAGTGCTACAAGTAATATAAATAATTGAAATTAAACATAGGTTTGTTTTTTTTTCATAATTTTTTTTTTTTTTTCAAAGGTACCCACCTTTTTCAGGAAATTAGCTGTGCGATACACGGGTCAAAACTTGGAATCAAATTTTGTTAACACAAATGGCCAAAAATACTTAATTCATAAATAAAATAAATGCAGCATCTCTACATACTTTCCATGGTAGCCAAATCAGATTAAAAAAAGAAAAGATGAATAATAATTAGTTAAGGGTATGAGGGGCTGTGTTTTCGAAGTAAAGTAATAAATTATCATGCTATGTGGTAAACAATTTCGACACAACCTTTTATGTTAATTGGTGTGAGTCTTACTCGAGGAAACTCATTACATTGCTGGGACTTTGGCGTTGTCAGACACAGCCAAGACGATGACATCTAGAGTCATCCAGTTGAAGCTTCAAACCTGCTTTTCAGAAAACCTACAGAGGGTTTGTCCAGTACATCCTGCGCTAGAAACGCCAGCCTGGCAGTGATACATATAACAGACACGTGGAGACATCTTCAGCTTTCTAGAAATGTACTTCAGCTTCTTCCTCGTCATGTGTGTATAAATGTTTAGACCTGCTCTTACAGCAGAAATTAGGTGCTGTGTTAATGACGATCAAATGGTTTTAGGTTTTCAGAACATACCCAGTGCTTAACCTGAGTGCACACAACCGCAGTTGAGAAAGGCTTTTTGCCCAATTACTGCTTTTACACTCAGACATATTCGACGGAATTTTATAAAGAGGATGAAGTCTTAAGAAGGTAAATGGAACAGGACCCAAAGGGATGTACGGTTAATCATTCAACCAAGTGGTTAATGAGAGAGGCAGGTTTGTGTTTGTGAAGAGGCTTCAGTATAATTCATGAGTCAAACAATGAAATGAAGACTAACATTTTTTTCAGAAATGTATTTGTATTAATGTTGACAGAATTTGCTGCATGTATTGTGGCTGTTGGTTAATGTTTATGATTAGGTCGTGAAAGTTAACGCTTGTTGCAACATTGTACATCTGAGAGAGAGTTAAGGCCCCCTGACACTTGCATGCACTTGCACGCCCTGTGTCGTGCAGGAAAGTAAAGTTGTCGTTAACAGGTGTAGAGAGGGGCGTCGGTGCATGCAAGAGAGCTAAGAGAATTTTAATATGTTCAAAAAATCTTTCACGCATAAATGTCATTCAGCATTGCGCAATCTACTCGCCAACACTATGTTCAGCTCGTCAAGTCGAGTAAAGAAGAAGTGAGCAGTGTGAGTGGTTGCGTCAGCGCACCGCTCACAGCGCAGCTCGTCTGAACGATTATAATGAGATGTTAAATCTATCACAAACATACTTTTACACCTGCACACAAGATGGAAAGAACATGCAACTGTTTTACCAAGCCATGATAATGTAAACATGACCAATAATTACCTTTTTAGACGGCTAAATGCTTTCTCCACATTGTTCAGTGCGCACGTGAACAGCTGCGGCTGGAGCGCTCCTCTGTGATTCAGGAAGCGATTAGAGCCGTTTTCAACAGCCAACTTGCAAATCTCATGCAATGAAGCTTTTTGCCATAGTTTAGCTGTGCCAGTATTTTTTTTTCTGGAAAATACAAGAAATTGGTTTACAACGGTACATTATCAGTAAGAATTTTACAGGTGTAAAACAAAAAATATGTATGTATTTTTGCATCATTTTGATGCTTTTTTGTAAAGTTTGACTTTGTCCAGGCTTGTCGTGTACATTCACGCAAATCACACACAAATCACAAGCCATTTTAATTTGGCTGAGGTTTGAAGTTTTACAAGCAGATGAGATGAGAATTGTAAGTGGCTCTCACATTAGCCACCAGTATCACAACACCCCCTTTTATAAAATCCTGCACAAAAACAACTTTCAACCTAATTAAGTTTTTTTGTCTCCCCCTTATCCTGATCTAAGTTGTAATATTGAGAATCTGTTGATACAAAGTTTTGAACTGATGCTTGTAATGACCAAGATGACACAAAAGTACCTGCAATCCAAGATCCTACTTCATGTTTTTATTTGTTAAATGTAGACCGTAATACTAAAGTACCCGCGTATGAGCATGTAATCAATGAAAGTGTGTGTAGAAAGAATGCAACCTTTTGGCCCCTTAGAATAGGTCAAGGTTAGTCATCTTTGAACTTGCCCATGGTCTGTGCCCCAAGAATGCTCCCTGTGAATTTGAAGGCCCTGCCAGAAATAGAACTGTACTTATGCTGAGCACAGACAGACGGACAGATGGACAGATGGACAGACGGACGGAAAGTCCTCATAATACCCAATGGCCGTATTTTGACCTCGGGTAAAAAGTAAAAAATTTGAATTATTACATGGTTCTTATGACGTCTACCTAGTATATCATTGTAGTCATAATCTATTCAAAGAAAGGGGGATGTGAAGATTATGATGTTAGTAATTAAAGGAGTTTATGAATACAAAAGGATTCTAGGTATCAGTAATAATAGTTAAATGTGTGGCAAGACAGATGAGAAGGTTCACAATCTGGTCCAGCTTCTGGCAGTGATGTTCTAACATATTTCCAACTGCCAGTAAGCTATGGAGAAGAAGATGAATAAAAGGAGACAGGGAAAGACAAGACAGTCTGGTAGAAGGCAACAATTGACACTTTCAACCAGCAATTTAGAGGACACATGGAGATCATGGGAATGGACAAGACGCCAGATGTTGTAATCATCAAAAATAGACTCTGTGTGTATTTGAAGTGAAGCAGAGCATAGACAGGCTTTCGAAATTCTTCTTAGCTGTAGTGCCATGTTGCTATGTTGTTGCAAGGTGTTGTTTAAAAGGTGTACCACATATTTGTCAGGGTGAGACTCATACTGAAAAATCTATAATTTGTAAACAAGCTTGAGAAGCTAACAAATTAAAATGAAATGAACTGAACTTTTCTCTGAAATTTTGCTGTTAAACTGCAGGTGATGATCCATCGAGTGATGATCACAACTAACTTTCAGACAAAAGTCAAATGACTCCACAGCAACACCTCTGATGCTTCACTACTGACTGTACCAACAGCTACAGGAGAAAGTGAGAGGGGTTAGTTTGTAGAAGTATATCAGTTTGTAACTCAAAGCTATTTAACTGGTTTTGAAGGGGGAAAAAATGCCGTTTTGGGGCTGACCTTCATTGGCCACAAAGCTTAGTAGAAATTTTGATCAGCAAAGGGACCTGAGGAGGAGCAGACCAAACAGACAAACAAACAAGCATACACGACCTTGACCCCAATCATTGACCTTTGGCAAATTTGACCTTGCTGGGTAACTTCAGAACCTTTTCCAATGTGAGTGACAAGTTCAAAGCAGTTCAGAGTGAAAAACCCCTGGGCAGTATTAGAACCCACCTACAGTGCCATACGTGTGCCAAGTTACATTAATATAGGAGTGAAAATCTTATCAGTCTGTGGTGAGAATTTATGGAACAGTTTCGAACTGCAGCTAAAACAGAGTACAAAGACGAATCTGTTTTAGGACGTACATAAGTATTTTTACTAAATACATCTTATATATATAAATGGACTGCATTTATGTAGCGCTTTTCCATCTGCATCAGACGCTCAAAGCACTTTACAATAATGCCTCACATTCACCCCAGTGTCAGGGTGCTGCCATACAAAGTGCTCACTATCACCCTCTCTCTTCTATATATGGGTCGGAATACGTGCACAAGATCACTGTCTGCACATGTGCCAGAAACACAATACGGGCACTATGTTTAAAACCAGTGCACGTCTCCACCCAGGAGGCCGCCGAGTACCGTATAAACTGAACTGTGGACAGACACGTGCCCACTAGTGTCCAACTCAGTTGTGGATATACATTTGCTATATTCCTATAAGTAGTTCTGTAAATATTGCATGCACACAGTATTAAAATGTGTAGAGTACATTTCCAGGTCACTAGCCTGGTGTCTGCACTTTTCATTAAGAGGACCGATACCAAAGTCAGACCTGCTGCACACGCAGCCGCCCTTCCTCACACGCCCTCGAACTTTCGCTCTCTCACACACACGCTGCAGTAGCAGCTGTGTGTCGGGAGGGTGTGTTTGTTCAGAGGATTGTTGCTCGGCCGGCCCCGTGCCGCTGCATTTGGTGCGCTGTGCCACAGTAGAGCGCGCGGGGACGCTGACCTGGACGGAGGTGTGAGGACAAGTTGAGCTTCTGTACTCTGTCAGGATGACTGCAGCGGCAGCGCCGGCGTTTGAGGGCATCCGCTGGCAGGAGCGTCTTTAGAGGTATGATGACATGTCGATAGTGAACAGAGCACAAACACTTTGTGTTTAAGGTTTGATCCTTTAGTCTGCTGCGTCTTCTCAGCACATTTATTTAAATGTTCATATTTATGAGCATTTGTAGCTGATTTTGTTTGTTTTTTTTTTTTTTTACTTCCGCTTGCTTCTTTTCCAGCAGGATCATATAGAAAGTTGTCATATTTCCCGGAGTAGAATTCATTTTTTTGTTTTTGTTTTTGTATGGATGGATGTTTCTCTGTTTGTTTTGTTTGTCTGTTTTTTTTTACTAGTTTGGGAGGTTTATATATTAAAAAAAAAATCACACATTAGTTCTTAATAGCAACACTTATAATAATGTATATATATGGTTTTCCCAAGACTCAAGGTACTAAACAAAATAAACTCCAGTAATAAAAGAATAAACACCAGTCATAAAATTACACTAAAATAATGCACATAAGTACCAAATTAATTAATGGATAATACACAAAAAAGGTGTAATGTATACACCGGAGGGAAAAAAAACAGTATTAAATGGCTTGTCTCAAACTTTTTTGTCCTGATACTAACCTTTCTATCTCTGTGACAGATCGTTCTGCTGTGTGATCCACCAAGGCGGCGTCACGTTGTCATTAAAATGACACATTATTGTGACACACGATATTGAAAATAAAGTCAGGTTTAGCCTTCCTAAAGGCAGTGCCTGTGAATATATTTTATTTTTGTTTTGTGTGTGTGCGTGTGTGTGTGTTTTGGACGGGGTTATTTGGAGTGGAGTTTGAGTGTTCACACCTGCACACTTTGTCTTTCTGTCTTCTTGTCGGCCAGGAGCTGATCTTTTGGGAATTTCTGTTCATAAGATGCAATTTTTCAGCATGTACACAAAGCCAAATGTAGTGCTGACTTGTTGGCACACATGCAGGCACATTAATTTGGGCTGTGTTTTTATTTATAGAATGCAGTTCTCTGTGCTTTTTAGCAAACATTCATCATGAAGAGGCTGTTAAAAAAAACCCAAACCCAGCTCATCGTCTGCACTAACCCTTGGCGTCTGGGGGTAAACGTTCATAAGCTTTTCACTGACAAGTGATGCTTTTCTGCAGAAGGCTTTTGCAAAGTATTGTTCAGTGAGTCTGACCTATGACCTTTTGACCCCAACATCAATAGGCTTCTTGGGGTCACCATGTCAAACACACAAACCAGGTTTGGTAACAATCAGATAATTAGGAAAGAAGTTATTGTTGTTAAGAGATTTTAACAAAGTGCACGTTGATGATGTTGACCTTTGACCTTTTCACCCCAAAGACAGTATGCTTCTTAGGGTCAATATACCTAACATGCATAACATGTTTGGTGACAACTGGGCAGCTAAAGGAGAAGTTATTGCCCTCACAAAGGTTTTACAGAATACACTCCAGCGACCTTGACCTTTTGACTCCAAAGACAGTAGGCTTCTAGGAGTCAATATACCAAACACACATACCGGGTTTGGTGAACACTGGGCCAGTACAGCTGAAGTAATCTCACTCACAAGTGAAATGTCACATGACTGACTTATTTCAACCACTATATGTGGAGCTGTGATCCATCCATCTCTATCCATCTCTTTTTCTCTACATGTACAGTACATGTATATTGATTGTATTCGCTGTTGAATTAGTTGTTGCAATCCTGTCATCGTA
This sequence comes from Thalassophryne amazonica, assembly GCF_902500255.1. NCBI lineage: Eukaryota > Metazoa > Chordata > Actinopteri > Batrachoidiformes > Batrachoididae > Thalassophryne > Thalassophryne amazonica. The sequence continues at coordinate 152,113,880 of NC_047104.1, read as the reverse complement.
AATTTCTGGAGAATCTGAATAACATCACATCCTTATTGAGATTTTTCACTCCGCCTCTGCTGAACTGTTCACAAGCTTCAAGTGACTCGTACTTAGTAAAGTCCTGTAAAGTGTAAGCGCAGAGTCCAAAATGTATGTAAGAGGATGTTGGGGTCTTTCATCCACTCATGAGTGGCAGATGTAATTCTGCAAGCTCTATACCTCCTGGACTTAAGGGGGCAGTGTAGACAAAATTTAAGTGAGACAGATCCTTCAAAGCAAAAGGACACAAAGAAGTACATTAACAACAGCGGACTATTTTGAGGAGTTTTATGTTTGTACTCTGCATAGATCACCTCTGTGCACTTACTATCAGACGTGGCACAAAGCAGGTGGACACAAATGCAAGCTCACATGACTGATAGAGTTCAAAAGGTTTAATAAATGCAACAAGCTGGGGTCCAGCAGCAAGGCAAAGGTAACAAAAAGGCAAGAGGCTGAGACGTAGTTCATCAAACAGGCACAGGTCAAAAAACACGGTGTAAGGGCTATCAGAGGCAAGGCAAAATCAAGGTCAAAAAACGAGGCAGAGTCAAAATACAGGCAGGCAGAATGGAGCAAGGTACTAGGCTGGAATGTGACAAAAAAATCAGCAATCTGGCAGTGAGCTGTGAGACTGTGAGGGCTTAAATGGGAAGCAGACTAATCAAGGTGTGATGAGGTGCAAGTGTGTGGAAGGGCCTGGAAGGGGGCATGGCCAGGGAAGACAAAGGTAAGTGCAAGAGAGTGCAGTGAGACAAAAGCAAAGTGAACTGGAGCAAGATAACTACAGTGAGGAAAATAAGTATTTGAACACCCTGCGGTTTTGCAAGTTCTCCCACTTAGAAATCATGGAGGGGTCTGAAATTTTCATCTTAGGTGTGTGTCCACTGTGAGAGACATAATCTAAAAAAAAAAAATCTGGAAATCACAATGTATGATTTTTTTAATAATTTATTTGTATGTTACTGCTGCAAATAAGTATTTGAACACCTACCAACCAGCAAGAATTCTGACTCACACAGATATGTTAATTTTTCTTTAAGAAGCCCTCTTATTCTGCACTCTTTACCTGTATTAATTGCACCTGTTTGAATTTGTTACCTGTATAAAAGACACCTGTTCACACACTCAATCAATCACACTCCAACCTGTCCACCATAGCCAAGACCAAAGAGCTGTCTAATGCTGCATTCACACCGGGCTCGACGTGAGCGACAGCAGCAACAGGTTGCCATATAATCCCTATGGAACGACGCGTTTTGGCGCCAAGTCACGCAGCGCGACATGATGGACGCGAATGAAGCGACGTGAATGAAGCGATGCGAGTGAAGCGATTTTGAGCGATTGCCGCATTTGTGGTGCGATATTGCGTCGCATCACGTCGCGTTGCCCTCCTCCCCAAGTTGAAAAATCAGAACTTTTTCGTCTCGTCGTGCCATGATGACCAATCAGGGACTGGATATGTAGTGATGTGGAGATGTCTGGAGTTTGACTGAAGATGTGAACATGTCCTGTATCTGGTAGAAGAGAGACCTGAAGAGAGCTGGGACCACAGTCACAAAGATTACATTAGTAACACATGATGCTGTCATGTGTTGTGTGTTGGGGGGGTTTGGCTGGGCATTGTGTTTATTTTCCTCCCAGGTGGTTTGGGGCTGATCTCGGGGGAGAGTGTGCTGCAGAAGAGTCTCTCACCTCTGTTACGGTGATCTGCTGCACCTGTTGCACTCACGTGCGGCTCTCTATCAGGACGATCTACGACACCTGTGGCATTCACCTGCAGATCTAAGGACTCTCAGCTGGTGCCAATGAAGAAATGAAGAGCTGCATTTAATCCAGCAGTGATTAGGGCTGAATTGCCGGAGAATACGACCATATGACGATTGTTTGGGGACGCTGAGGGCCGCTCCAGATTCTGACATTGCGCCTGTGAAGGAGGACGAGGGTGAGAGGCAAACGCGGTCAGCACACGTCAATCAATCAATCAATCAGTTTTATTTATATAGCGCCAAATCACAACAAACAGTTGCCCCAAGGCGCTTTATATTGTAAGGCAAGGCCATACAATAATTACGTAAAAACCCAAACAGTTAAAACGACCCCCTGTGAGCAAGCACTTGGCGACAGTGGGAAGGAAAAACTCCCTTTTAACAGGAAGAAACCTCCAGCAGAACCAGGCTCAGGGAGGGGCAGTCTTCTGCTGGGACTGGTTGGGGCTGACGGAGAGAACCAGGAAAAAGACATGCTGTGGAGGGGAGCAGAGATCAATCACTAATGAATAAATGCAGAGTGGTGCATACAGAGCAAAAAGAGAAAGAAACACTCAATGCATCATGGGAACCCCCCAGCAGTCTAAGTCTATAGCAGCATAACTAAGGGATGGTTCAGGGTCACCTGATCCAGCCCTAACTATAAGCTTTAGCAAAAAGGAAAGTTTTAAGCCTAATCTTAAAAGTAGAGAGGGTGTCTGTCTCCCTGATCTGAATTGGGAGCTGATTCCACAGGAGAAGAGCCTGAAAGCTGAAGGCTCTGCCTCCCATTCTACTCTTAGAAACCCTAGGAACTACAAGTAAGCCTGCAGTCTGAGAGCGAAGCGCTCTATTGGGGTGATATGGTACTATGAGGTCCCTAAGATAAGATGGGACCTGATTATTCAAAACCTTATAAGTAAGAAGAAGAATTTTAAATTCTATTCTAGAATTAACAGGAAGCCAATGAAGAGAGGCCAATATGGGTGAGATATGCTCTCTCCTTCTAGTCCCCGTTAGTACTCTAGCTGCAGCATTTTGAATTAACTGAAGGTTTTTCAGGGAACTTTTAGGACAACCTGATAATAATGAATTACAGTAGTCCAGCCTAGAGGAAATAAATGCATGAATTAGTTTTTCAGCATCACTCTGAGACAAGACCTTTCTAATTTTAGAGATATTGCGTAAATGCAAAAAAGCAGTCCTACATATTTGTTTAATATGCGCATTGAATGACATATCCTGATCAAAAATGACTCCAAGATTTCTCACAGTATTACTAGAGGTCAGGGTAATGCCATCCAGAGTAAGGATCTGGTTAGACACCATGTTTCTAAGATTTGTGGGGCAAAGTACAATAATTTCAGTTTTATCTGAGTTTAAAAGCAGGAAATTAGAGGTCATCCATGTCTTTATGTCTGTAAGACAATCCTGCAGTTTAGCTAATTGGTGTGTGTCCTCTGGCTTCATGGATAGATAAAACTGGGTATCATCTGCGTAACAATGAAAATTTAAGCAATGCCGTCTAATAATACTGCCTAAGGGAAGCATGTATAAAGTGAATAAAATTGGTCCTAGCACAGAACCTTGTGGAACTCCATAATTAACCTTAGTCTGTGAAGAAGATTCCCCATTTACATGAACAAATTGTAATCTATTAGATAAATATGATTCAAACCACCGCAGTGCAGTGCCTTTAATACCTATGGCATGCTCTAATCTCTGTAATAAAATTTTATGGTCAGTAGTATCAAAAGCAGCACTGAGGTCTAACAGAACAAGCACAGAGATGAGTCCACTGTCTGAGGCCATAAGAAGATCATTTGTAACCTTCACTAATGCTGTTTCTGTACTATGATGAATTCTAAAACCTGACTGAAACTCTTCAAATAGACCATTCCTCTACAGATGATCAGTTAGCTGTTTTACAACTACCCTTTCAAGAATTTTTGAGAGAAAAGGAAGGTTGGAGATTGGCCTATAATTAGCTATGATAGCTGGGTCAAGTGATGGCTTTTTAAGTAATGGTTTAATTACTGCCACCTTAAAAGCCTGTGGTACATAGCCAACTAATAAAGATAGATTGATCATATTTAAGATCGAAGCATTAAATAATGGTAGGGCTTCCTTGAACAGCCTGGTAGGAATGGGGTCTAATAGACATGTTGATGGTTTGGATGAAGTAACTAATGAAAATAACTCAGACAGAACAATCAGAGAGAAAGAGTCTAACCAAATACCGGCATCACTGAAAGCAGTCAAAGATAACGATACGTCTTTGGGATGGTTATGAGTAATTTTTTCTCTAATAGTTAAAATTTTAATAGAAAGAAAGTCATGAAGTCATTACTAGTTAAAGTTAAAGGAATACTCGGCTCAATAGAGCTCTGACTCTTTGTCAGCCTGGCTACAGTGCTGAAAAGAAACCTGGGGTTGTTCTTATTTTCTTCAATTAGTGATGAGTAGTAAGATGTCCTAGCTTTACGGAGGGCTTTTTTATAGAGCAACAGACTCTTTTTCCAGGCTAAGTGAAGATCTTCTAAATTAGTGAGATGCCATTTCCTCTCCAACTTACGGGTTATCTGGTTTAAGCTGCAAGTTTGTGAGTTATACCACGGAGTCAGGCACTTCTGATTTAAAGCTCTCTTTTTCAGAGGAGCTACAGCATCCAAAGTTGTCTTCAATGAAGATGTAAAACTACTGACGAGATACTCTATCTCACTTACAGAGTTTAGGTAGCTACTCTGCACTGTGTTGGTATATGGCATTAGAGAACATAAAGAAGGAATCATATCCTTAAACCTAGTTACAGCGCTTTCTGAAAGACTTCTAGTCAGAACAAGATCTAAGATATGATTAAAGTGGTGGGTGGACTCATTTACATTTTGAGCAAAGCCAATTGAGTCTAATAATAGATTAAATGCAGTGTTGAGGCTGTCATTCTCAGCATCTGTGTGGATGTTAAAATCGCCCACTATAATTATCTTATCTGAGCTAAGCACTAAGTCAGACAAAAGGTCTGAAAATTCACAGAGAAACTCACAGTAACGACCAGGTGGACGATAGATAATAACAAATAAAACTGGTTTTTGGGACTTCCAATTTGGATGGACAAGACTAAGAGTCAAGCTTTCAAATGAATTAAAGCTCTGTCTGGGTTTTTGATTAATTAATAAGCTGGAATGGAAGATTGCTGCTAATCCTCCACCTCGGCCCGTGCTACGAGCATTCTGGCAGTTAGTGTGACTCGGGGGTGTTGACTCATTTAAACTAACATATTCATCCTGCTGTAACCAGGTTTCTGTAAGGCAGAATAAATCAATATGTTGATCAATTATTATATCATTTACTAACAGGGACTTAGAAGAGAGACCTAATGTTTAATAGACCACATTTAACTGTTTTAGTCTGTGGTGCAGTTGAAGGTGCTATATTATTTTTTCTTTTTGAATTTTTATGCTTAAATAGATTTTTTTCTGGTTATTGGTGGTCTGGGAGCAGGCACCGTCTCTACGGGGATGGGGTAATGAGGGGATGGCAGGGGGAGACAAGCTGCAGAGAGGTGTGTAAGACTACAACTCTGCTTCCTGGTCCCAACCCTGGATAGTCACGGTTTGGAGGATTTAAGAAAATTGGCCAGATTTCTAGAAATCAGAGCTGCTCCATCCAAAGTGGGATGGATGCCGTCTCTCCTAACAAGACCAGGTTTTCCCCAGAAGCTTTGCCAATTATCTATGAAGCCCACCTCATTTTTTGGACACCACTCAGACAGCCAGCAATTCAAGGAGAACATGCGGCTAAACATGTCACTCCCGGTCCGATTGGGGAGGGGCCCAGAGAAAACTACAGAGTCCGACATTGTTTTTGCAAAGTTACACACCGATTCAATGTTAATTTTAGTGACCTCTGATTGACGTAACCTGGTGTCATTACTGCCGACGTGAATTACAATCTTACCAAATTTACGCTTAGCCTTAGCCAGCAGTTTCAAATTTCCTTCAGTGTCGCCTGCTCTGGCCCCCAGAAGACAATTGACTATGGTTGCTGGTGTCGCTAACTTCACATTTCTCAAAACAGAGTCGCCAATAACCAGAGTTTGATCCTCGGCGGGTGTGTCGTCGAGTGGGGAAAAATGGTTAGAAATGTGAACGGGTTGGTGGTGTACACAGGGCTTCTGTTTAGGACTACGCTTCCTCTTCACAGTCACCCAGTCGGCCTGCTTTCCCGGCTGCTCAGGATCTGCCAGAGGTGATTATTCTGCAAGGCTTATCTGTAATTGTAATTTGGCGTTTTTGCGCAGGTATAATTAAATATTGGTGAAAATTGTCTGGCTTGCTCCTCATGGCAGTGGTGCGCAGATTGATTATCCTCCACTAGCTGTGAGCAGTAGCCCTTTTGAACCAAATCCGAAAGCAGACCTGAATGTATAGCTGATAAGTGTGCCTCTAAATAATATTTCGTGGTAACAGTGTTGAATAACCTCACCTCTGTTCCTCCTTCACAGAGTACAGTCCTGGGAAAAGCCACCTGGGGGGGTGTCGGTGGAATTCCCGAGTCCAAAACGTTCGGGCTCCGATCTATTGAGACGCTGAGAAAGCGCGCCGCCTCTTCACCTCACCAGTTTTGTTTAGTATTTCATGTACAGCACTAGGGGGAAAAAAAAAAACTTGTTTCTTTTGGAACTGCTTCTGGTTATTTGACGCTGGGTTCAGTCAGACGCTGGATCGCTCCTCAATCCGCGTCCAAATCATAACAGAATTCTCCGGCCTTTCCAGTATGGACCCAGTGGCAGAGGCAGTTCTTTTTCAGGAAAAAGTCCAGAAACACCTGGAGATGCAAGTACAGCACCTTTCGATCCAAATTCAGCAGACAGATGCCCGTGTTACGGAGCTAGTAGCGCAGGCAGTTCCGCTTCCTGCGGTTGCAGCTCCGGTTCCATCGAGCCCGGTACAGATAAGTTCGCCGTCCAGAGATTCGGCTCCTGAACCGGTTATATGTCATCCAGAACCTTATTCGGGAGATGTGGAGACTTGTGCTCCATTTTTGATGCAGTGTTTTTTGGTTTTTGCTCAGCGACCGGCGTCTTTCTCTTCTGAGAGCAGCCGTGTGTCATATGTTACAAATCTGCTGAGAGGGGACGCCCTGGCGTGGGTCACTGCGTTGTGGAGCAATAAATCATCACTGCTAGAATCTTTTGATGAATTTTCCCATGAGTTATATAAATACCGTGGTTCAACGATTGCTGAACCTCCGATAGGGGCGGCGAAGCGCAGCTGCTTATTCTGTGGATTTTTGAATCTTTTCTGCACAATCCGGTTGGAACGCTGACGATTTGAGGGGGTGTTTGTAGACGGGTTGAATGATTCCCTGAAAGACGAGCTAGTAGTCCGTGATGAACCGAAGGATTTAAACGAGTTGATATCCTTGGTTGTTCGTCTGGATGATCGGACTGGGGAGCGTGGACGGGAGAGAGGGCGAACGTCCGAGCGGGGTTTTGTGTCTCGGGGCCTTCCCCGACACAGGTCCGGACCGCCTCTTCTTCCGCTGTCCACCCCTCCCGGTAGACTGGAGTATAGTCGGAGGGACGACACCGGCCGTACTGCTGGTTTTCCCCTGCCTTTGGGGGTGGGGCTGGGTTACATTTTTCCTGTTGTCTTCCCCGGCTCAGTAGTCTTGAGCCAATTGCCACGACGTGTCTGCCGACAGACTCTGGGGGTGTTCCGGGGTCTTTCGGGGTGCTGGGGAGGTCAACAGGGCTTCCCGTTGTTTTTATTTGCCCCTGGGGTGGTTTTTTGGGGTCCCCTGGGGGTTTGGGATTTTTACGTTGTTTATGTTTCCTCCTGTTTTCCACCTCTGGGGTTTGATGGAACGGTCCTCTGGGGGGGGAGTTTGACTGTGGGGCCAACTGGCCGTGTTTGGCTGGGGTGGGGGTTTCTGGGTCGTGGGGGTGTCTCCTGGGGTTTGATGGGACGGGCCTCTGGGGGGCGTTAAGGCTCCCGTATACGTCTGGGGATTCCTCGATGGCCCCAGCCAACTCCCGGAGTTGACGAGAATGTCCTCTGGGGGGAGTTGACCTCTACATGTTGGAGGGAGGGTGTTGATTGTTTTTTGTTTTTTTTACTGTAGCTTGTGTTATATTGTGTTGTGGGGCTTTGTTGGGTTTTTGGGGTTGTATGTTTTTCATTTCTTCCCGGGGTTTGATGGGACGGTCCCCTGGGGAGGTGTTGCGGTGGGTGTTGTGTTTTTCTTTTGTGTTTTCCCCGGTGTGCTTCCTGGGGTGTGTTTGTGGTGTTCTCTGGGGGGCATGCTGGGGGTTTTTTCTGTCTTTTTGTTTTTATGTTGGGTTGTGTTGGGACTCTTTTGGAGTTGTTTGGGGGGTGTTTTTGTTTTGATGCCAGCCGGCCTTCCAGCTGCATCTCCCGGCCCTGTTGCCTGCTGTGGACTCTGGGGGCATCGTTGCTGCCCACCTCCTGCTTTGGACCCCGATGAGAGGGGCTGTTTTCGGGTCAGGTCTGTGCGGTCGCCAGGAGGCTTCCCGTTGATGGGGGGGTCTGTTGTGTGTTGGGGGGTTTGGCTGGGCATTGTTTTGCTGTTTTTTTGTTTATTTTCCTCCCAGGTGGTTTGGGGCTGATCTCTGGGGAGAGTGTGCTGCAGAAGAGTCTCTCACCTCTGTTACGGTGATCTGCTGCACCTGTTGCACTCACGTGCGGCTCTCTATCAGGACAATCTACGACACCTGTGGCATTCACGTGCAGATCTAAGGACTCTCAGCTGGTGCCAATGAAGAAATGAAGAGCTGCATTTAAGCCATCAGGGCTGAATTGCCGGAGAATACGACCATGTGACGATTGTTTGGGGACGCTGAGGGCCGCTCCAGATTCTGACATTGCGCCTGTGAAGGAGGACGAGGGTGAGAGGCAAACGCGGTCAGCACACGTCAGAGGTGATTATTCTGCAAGGCTTATCTGTAATTGTAATTTGGCGTTTTTGCACAGCTATAATTAAATATTGGTGAAAATTGTCTGGTTTGCTCCTCACGGCAGTGGCGCGCGGATTGCTTATCCTCTACTAGCTGTGAGCAGCAGCCCTTTTGAACTAAATCCGAAAGCAGACCTGAACGTGTAGCTGATAAGTGTGCCTCTAAATAATATTTCGTGGTAACAGTGTTGAATAACCTCACCTCTGTTCCTCCTTCACAGAGTACAGTCCTGGGAAAAGCCACCTGGGGGGGTGTCGGCGGAATTCCTGAGTCCAAAACGTTCGGGCTCCGATCTATTGAGACGCTGAGAAAGCGCGCCGCCTCTTCACCTCACCAGTTTTGTTTAGTATTTCATGTACAGCACTAGGGGAAAAAAAAAAAACTTGTTTCTTTTGGAACTGCTTCTGGTTATTTGACGCTGGGTTCAGTCAGACACTGGATCGCTCCTCAATCCGCGTCCAAACCATAACAGTCATGGTTTAAAATCCTGCAGGGCAGCAAGGTTCCCCTGCTCAAGCCAGCACATGTCCAGGCCCGTTTGAAGTTTACCAGTGACTATCTGGATCAGTGGTCTCCAAACTATTCCAGAAAGGGCCGAGAGGGTGCAGGTTTTCTTTGCAGCCACTGACTTCAGCAGGTGATTTCACTGATTAACATAACTTGGAGCAGGTGGGATGAGTTCATCAGTGAAATCACCTGCTGGAGTCAGTGGCCGCAAAGAAAACCTGCACCCTCTCGACCCTTTCTGGAACAGTTTGGAGACCACTGATCTGGATGATCCAGAGGAGGCATGGGAGAAGGTCATGTGGTCAGATGAGACCAAAATAGACCTTTTTGGAATCAATTCCAGTTACCATGTTTAGAGGATGAGAACAACCCCAAGAAAACCATCCCAACCGTGAAGCATGGGGGTGGAAACATCATACTCTGGGGGTGCTCTTCTGCAAAGGGGACAGGACGACTGCACCGTATTGAAGGGAGGATGGATGGGGTCATGTATTGCGAGATTTTGGCAAACAACCTCCTTCCCTCAGTAAGAGCATTGAAGATGGGTCATGGCTGGGTCTTCCAGCATGACAATGACCCCAAACACACAGCCAGGGCAACTAAGGAGGGGCTCCGTAAGAAGCATTTCAAGGTCCTGGAGTGGCCTGGCCAGTCTCCAGACCTGAACTCAATAGAAAATCTTTGGAGGGAGCTGAAACTCCAAACCTGAAAGATCTAGAGAAGATCTGTATGGAGGAGTGGACCAAATTCCCTGCTGCAGTGTGTGAAAACCTGGTGAAAAACTACAGGAAACATTTGACCTCTGTAAATGCAAACAAAGGCTACTGTACCAAATATTAACATTGATTTTCACATGTGTTCAAATACTTATTTGCAGCAGTAACATACAAAAAAATTATAAAAAAAAAATCATACATTGTGATTTCCGGAATTTTTTTTTTAGATTATGTCTCTCACAGTGGACATGCACCCAAGAGGAAAATTTCAGACCCCTCCATGATTTCTAAGTGGGAGAACTTGCAAAATCGCAGGGTGTTCAAATACTTATTTTCCTCACTGTAAGTGACTGAAAAACCAACAGCACAAAATGTGAGGTGCTCAACAAACAATAATTAACGTGAACAAAACAAAAGGGGAAAAGCTAGGAAATAACGTGACATAAAGTAAATAGTGGGAAACAAGAAGATTAATGATTATAATCAACACTAGAACCAAACTGATGTAATATGAAAAAGTAAATGCAATAACCGATAATAAAGTCACCAAAGATAAATGAACAGAATGACAAAACCAGAGACTACAGAATAATGTCATAAACAAAACGAACTAACTGATAACCAGTGAATGGAATAAATAACAACTGAACATGATCAGATAAGAAACACTTGAAGATAAATGATAACCAAAACCTGTGACTCAAGCATAATACGATAAATGTAATAAACAGAATTAAACTAAGACTAAAGCAACAGAAGGGACCAAGAGTGAAAGCAAACAATAAATAATACAGCAAAACTATATACGCGGCCAGAAAATGAAACAAAACCAATAAGAAACTGAGCATGAGCACGGTAACCTGACATGAAAATGAAACAAGACCAAACATAAGCTACGAGCTCGTCAAGCTCATAAGCATGACCATGATACATGACATGACAAAAAACACTAAAGGCTCAGAGCACAGAACCATAACATCTGGCCTAAAAGGGTCGGATCATGACACTTCCATGTTTGTTTCTTTTGCAATGGAAACATTCTCACAACTTCTTTAACTGTTGCTGTGTTTTATGTTTTTTTTTTATGTAAATAGAGCATAAATGACTTTTAACAGTAGCCAGCAGGTTGGGTTTTAGTCTCCTTGTTGGAGAGTCTCACACCAGAGACCGTGACCTTGACACAGTGCCAACGATAAGACGGCAAACCTTCGTGTTTTGTTGGACGTTGTGCTCAGTATACCTTCACTGCTGACTAAAATGCAGCCTGAGGAGGTTGTGAGGTTGTGATGGGGGTATCGTCAGTGATCCTGTGTAGTTTGCATGTAGGTTTTAAATACCAAATGGTTTTGGATTGAAACCCTCTGAGAGGTCTTACTGTGGTATGTCTCAGCAGGACGGACTTGATGTGTCCTCATGAAACAGGCTATATCTATATAAACGACAACAGTACGTAGGAATGTCAGGCAGCAGAGGAGCGGCTCAGGCCCTCAGATGCAGTTTTAAAAAAAAGTCTGCGGGGGTATTTCAGCTGGCTTCAAGGGGCATGTGAGCCTGGTTTATTTTTAAGGGTCTGTGGTATTGAGACAGGCTCATTCTTTGCGTTCCTGCCGTTTTATGCCCGTTGGATCACCTGCATATATCAACCTGTCTAACAGCTGTTCTGGGGTCAAAGGTCACATGAGTGACAGCAGGGGGTAAAGGTCTGTAGTCACTGAATGTTTGTTCCTGTAATCTAAAATGCAGAGCAGGTGGCTTTGCGGGGCAGGAGTTGGACAACCAGTCTGCACACTGTTGTTTGATTGCTGGTGTGTTCTTTATGCTACCTGTCTGTGTCCTCGGTCAAGACACTTGATCTGCGTTGTCTCAGTCCAACCAGATGCAAATGGGTACCAGCCTTGACTAGGAAGTAACCTGTGAAGGACTGATGTCCCAGTGCAGGAGAGTCCTAAACTCTCAGCGGCTTCACACCCCAGAATCCAGGGATGAGCACCATCCCGATGGGCCTCAGACCTGTGAAGGACTTACTTGTAATCTAATCTGTTTGTGCAGAAGCTCCCAGAATGAATAGCAGGTGTCAAGAAAGGACTATGAAAAATGGTCTGAGAGCATGCACTTTGCCACATCCATGGCACCACGGAACTGTCTTGAGTGCTGGTCCACATCTCTAAAATAACCATCAGCCACAGCCGAGTCAAACGTGATCCCCCTTGGCTTTCTCCAGCTACCGGGTTCCTCAGCAGTCATGATCACACATAAAGAAATGCGCCACATGGCCAAAATCTAGAAGCTGATGCTCCCACACAATGAAAATGAAACTCCTCATCTTAGTCTCCCTCACTAACTGCTCGTTCAACACAAAGTCATTCCAGCTGTACCCAAGGATCCTCCAAAGAGTCATAGTACCAAAGACATCCAAGTATCCCTTAGGGCACTAGTTGGCATCCAAGTCTCACAACCATACAGCAAGACAGGCAGTACCAAGACCCTAAAGGCTAACTTCAGGATTTACACTAATTGCACCTGCAGTCAAGCGGTACTGGCCAAGTGGTTAAGTGTGCTTGTTTCCAGCGCAGAAGGTTCCCAAGTTCAATGCCACCCCTGTCCATTCTCTATGTAATATGGAGCTGCATCATGAAGGGCAGGGGTGCCCAAGTTTGGTCCTAGAGATCTACCTTCCTGACACTTTTAGTTGTCTCCTTGCTCCAACACACCTGAATCCAATGAAAGACTCGTTAGCAGACTTTTAAGGAGTCTTTCATTGGATTCAGGTGTGTTGGAGCAGGGAGACAACTAAGAGTGTCAGGAAGGTAGATCTCAAGGACAGAACTCGGGCACCCCTTATGAAGGACGTTCAGCGTAAAACCTGTGCCAAATTAACAAGCAGACGCTCCTCAGATTTGCACTGGCAACCCCGAGTGAAACAATGGAGAAGCCAAAGCAACTTACTTACCTTAAGAGGAAATGGCGTCTCACTAATTTAGAAGATCTTCACTTAGCCTGGAAAAAGAGTCTGTTGCTCTATAAAAAAAGCCCTCCGTAAAGCTAGGACATCTTTCTACTCATCACTAATTGAAGAAAATAAGAACAACCCCAGGTTTCTTTTCAGCACTGTAGCCAGGCTGACAAAGAGTCAGAGCTCTATTGAGCTGAGTATTCCATTAACTTTAACTAGTAATGACTTCATGACTTTCTTTGCTAACAAAATTTTAACTATTAGAGAAAAAATTACTCATAACCATCCCAAAGACGTATCGTTATCTTTGGCTGCTTTCAGTGATGCCGGTATTTGGTTAGACTCTTTCTCTCCGATTGTTCTGTCTGAGTTATTTTCATTAGTTACTTCATCCAAACCATCAACATGTTTATTAGACCCCATTCCTACCAGGCTGCTCAAGGAAGCCCTACCATTATTTAATGCTTCGATCTTAAATATGATCAATCTATCTTTGTTAGTTGGCTATGTACCACAGGCTTTTAAGGTGGCAGTAATTAAACCATTACTTAAAAAGCCATCACTTGACCCAGCTATCTTAGCTAATTATAGGCCAATCTCCAACCTTCCTTTTCTCTCAAAAATTCTTGAAAGGGTAGTTGTAAAACAGCTAACTGATCATCTGCAGAGGAATGGTCTATTTGAAGAGTTTCAGTCAGGTTTTAGAATTCATCATAGTACAGAAACAGCATTAGTGAAGGTTACAAATGATCTTCTTATGGCCTCGGACAGTGGACTCATCTCTGTGCTTGTTCTGTTAGACCTCAGTGCTGCTTTTGATACTGTTGACCATAAAATTTTATTACAGAGATTAGAGCATGCCATAGGTATTAAAGGCACTGCGCTGCGGTGGTTTGAATCATATTTGTCTAATAGATTACAATTTGTTCATGTAAATGGGGAATCTTCTTCACAGACTAAAGTTAATTATGGAGTTCCACAAGGTTCTGTGCTAGGACCAATTTTATTCACTTTATACATGCTTCCCTTAGGTAGTATTATTAGACGGTATTGCTTAAATTTTCATTGTTACGCAGATGATACCCAGCTTTATCTATCCATGAAGCCAGAGGACACACACCAATTAGCTAAACTGCAGGATTGTCTTACAGACATAAAGACATGGATGACCTCTAATTTCCTGCTTTTAAACTCAGATAAAACTGAAGTTATTGTACTTGGCCCCACAAATCTTAGAAATATGGTGTCTAACCAGATCCTTACTCTGGATGGCATTACCCTGACCTCTAGTAATACTGTGAGAAATCTTGGAGTCATTTTTGATCAGGATATGTCATTCAAAGCGCATATTAAACAAATATGTAGGACTGCTTTTTTGCATTTACGCAATATCTCTAAAATCAGAAAGGTCTTGTCTCAGAGTGATGCTGAAAAACTAATTCATGCATTTATTTCCTCTAGACTGGACTATTGTAATTCATTATTATCAGGTTGTCCAAAAGTTCCCTAAAAAGCCTTCAGTTAATTCAAAATGCTGCAGCTAGAGTACTGACGGGGACTAGAAGGAGAGAGCATATCTCACCCATATTGGCCTCTCTTCATTGGCTTCCTGTTAATTCTAGAATATAATTTAAAATTCTTCTTCTTACTTATAAGGTTTTGAATAATCAGGTCCCATCTTATCTTAGGGACCTCATAGTACCATATCACCCCAATAGAGCGCTTCGCTCTCAGACTGCAGGCTTACTTGTAGTTCCTAGGGTTTGTAAGAGTAGAATGGGAGGCAGAGCCTTCAGCTTTCAGGCTCCTCTCCTGTGGAACCAGCTCCCAATTCAGATCAGGGAGACAGACACCCTCTCTACTTTTAAGATTAGGCTTAAAACTTTCCTTTTTGCTAAAGCTTATAGTTAGGGCTGGATCAGGTGACCCTGAACCATCCCTTAGTTATGCTGCTATAGACGTAGACTGCTGGGGGGTTCCCACTGTTTCTTTCTCTTTTTGCTCTGTATGCACCACTCTGCATTTAATCATTAGTGATTGATCTCTGCTCCCCTCCACAGCATGTCTTTTTCCTGGTTCTCTCCCTCAGCCCCAACCAGCCCCAGCAGAAGACTGCCCCTCCCTGAGCCTGGTTCTGCTGGAGGTTTCTTCCTGTTAAAAGGGAGTTTTTCCTTCCCACTGTAGCCAAGTGCTTGCTCACAGGGGGTCGTTTTGACTGTTGGGGTTTTACATAATTATTGTATGGCCTTGCCTTACAATATAAAGCGCCTTGGGGCAACTGTTTGTTGTGATTTGGCGCTATATAAAAAAATTGATTGATTGATTGAATCTAATCCTGATCACAACTTTATCCCCGTTATGTCTTTTCTGGTTGATGGGTAAACTCTTATATTTTACCCCTCAATTAGAATGGTGGCTGAGGAGCTTTGACGTCTGCTTCTCTCCTCACAGTCAGATCCGTCCTCACAGCAGAACCACAGAGGGGGCTGTAGGTCAGGCTATATTTAGTCACTTCTATTAAGTGTAATCATGTCATGAACCTTTAGTCAGAGGATCCCTCCTGTTAGCAGACCACACACTACCTCATTCTCAAAGTGCTTTCAAGACTGCTCACTGCATCTTTGCATTATACTTGATATTGGCGGAAAGTGTAGATCACTGTGTTAAGAATATTATATTTTTTTAATCTGTCAACTTGAATCTAATCCATGACTCTTGACCAAAAACAGTCACAGAATGTCTAAAAACATCTTCATCCATAGCATTCACCAGTCCAGTCAGTATATTTGGGCAACATAAAAAGAGCCTTCTCGTATATCCAACCCAGTCTCAAGAGTTTTTTCATGCTCCTGTCACAAAATGAGTCAAATTTTCGTGACGGGTTTTTTTAAATCTTACTGTTACTAACCCTACTTACTACCCTTCCCCTAACCATACCCCCCCTCACGGAATGTACAATACAATAAATTCATCCTCCCCATACAAAAACTTTGCACTTTTCGTGAACCAATAGATTAACGTATATTTTGTGATGCTGAATCACGACATGCCGTGAGATATGGTAGTGTATATCGACAAGGAGTGCTTCTTTCTCTTATATAAGACCTTCGTATGCCCTAATCTTGAGTATTGTGTTCAGGCTTGAAGCGCCGTACTTTGAAAAAGACGTAAATTCCTGGAAAATGTGCAAAGAAGACCCGTCAAGTTGGTTCCGGAGTTGCAATATCCGTCCTACGAGGACAGAATTGCTGAACTGGGTCTAACCACTTTAGATGATTGATGTATCAGATATGATTTGATTGAAATGTATAAAATTTTGCATGGCTACGAAAATGTAAAGTTTGAAATTTTCTTTGAAATGAGAAGGTATGCTGGCCTGAGAGGCCATGAGCTCAGCCTTGAGGTGAAAAAGTCTAGACTAAATCTTAGAAATTTTTTCTTTAGTAATAGAGCAATGGTATTATGGAACAATTTACCTAAAGAAGTGGTTCTCTCACAAAGTGTTAATTCTTTTGAGATGAATTATGATTTTTATTAGGTCACATTTCATATACTGGTGTATCAAAAAGGGTGGACTTGTAACTCTCTGGTTAATTTTTATGAACATCAGATGTATTTTCTTGGAGAAGAGAAGACCTTTCAAGACAATCTTGGTGTCATTTTAAAGCTTAGGATGTTCTCTTTCCAGTGATATGTATTTCATAAAATGTGGACATAAATCAAGGAACCTCGGTGGTTTGTCGAAGTAATTCTGTCAGGGGTGGACTCGGCGGTGGTGATTCACTAAACATACAGTCATTTTTTGCCCAGATGTAATTAAATATGGTATATTATGAAAGAATGGGTTCTTCAGAACATTTTGACACCACTTCCATAGATTTTGCATGAAAATTGATAATGCTCGTATTTTTTGCAAAAAAGGTCAATTCCGAGAATATCGATAAAAAGAGTTTGAATTCCAGTACATTTCCCATTCATTTATGTCACATAAATTGGCTTTTTCTCTAAAACTAAATGGAACAATTAAATCCAGAAGGTTGCATTTGAAAGGAATACGTGTATATGTTACATAATGAATCTTAAAAAAATGACCCTGTTACACTTTTTAGGCCCAATTTGTGAAATGTAACCATTATAGTTTTAACAGTGGTTCCTAATATACTGTTTTATTGTTTTCTTCTTAATTTATTGTTATGATGTGTCATTATATACATTTTTTTACAAAACTAAATGAATTATTCTGAATTATCATTTATTATTAGTCAGATTTAAGCTACTGATTATGAGATCCAGTGACCACCACAGTTTATGATCTGACTCTTGACATGACCCCGGTGTCTCTCTTCACAGCTATGTGTGGTCATCATGGAACAATATGGTCTTACTAAAGGCAGTAGAGAGTCGGTTATTGCTGGTGTCATCATCCAAGGTGTTGGTGAAGGTCAGCCTTCTACTTATGCCAGCATCTGTCACAATGATCCCGCTGTGCACAAATAAAAAAATGCACCATTTCAAGCCTTGGATTCCCATTCATTGGGGTAACAGCAGCACCCCATGAGTTCAGAATTCTAGATACGGCCCTGGTGGCCGCATAAATACTTGTGTATAAACGTGGAAGCCACAGAAAAGTCACCAGATGCCGCGGTGAAGCTTGTAGGTTCCAGCAGTCATAGTAGCGTCTCACACACTGTCCTCATGTGGACCAAACCATTTTACTTCACAGTGAGCAGCAAACATTGTAGCCATGCATGAGAACCCATCTTTATTTATTTATGGAATTTTGGGTGACGGTGTAATGAGAACGGTTCTTGAATCTGTTGTCCAAATGTTTTTTTTTTTGTTTTGTTTTTTTTACAGTGTACCATGACAGAATGGATTCTGCGATCTTTGCTCGATCTGGCACCTCTTTGACCTTTGGACATTCTGCGGCGTGTTTATAATTGCTGTTTTATGATCAGTGTGTCAGTTAAGTAGCGGTTTGTGTGTGTGTGTGTGTGTGTGTGTGTGATATCTGCTCATTCGGTGTTGGTAAACTTTGATCATTCCATCACGTTGACGTGTTTTATGGGGTTTACTGTGTGACTACAGCGGCAGCCTGCAGCCTCAGTGGACAATAGGTCACGGGCTCCCGCGCAAAGACTGTCCGCTCATCAGATCCTGTGTGGGTCTAGCGACGGATCGACACAGACTGCAAGTGACGGCTCGCCTTTCTGTCTGCTCATCTGGAATCCTGTTTTGATTCTGTCGGTGATCTTTGCAGAATGTCAGAAATGGTCCATCTCTGCACATCAAGCTGCTTCAGACCTGTTCTCACGTTCATGGATGTGAATCCTAGAAGGTCACAGTCTGTAACCGTGACAAACATGTGAAGCTCATGGTTGGCCACGAATGTGTTGTAGCACATGGTTTGTTGATGTAATGTGCCTCGCAATTTACAAGCAGGCAAATACAACCGCAGACACCACGTGGTATAACTCCCGTTTTTATTATTCTCATTATTATTATTATTATTATTATTATTATTATTAATTCCCAGCTCCAGTTCAGCTGTATGGCTGAAGTGTGTTCATGTCTGGGTAACGCGCTTCTACGTGATATTTGAATATGTAAATGTGAAGGGTGCAGCATCTCAAAGCAGGTGTGTTTGTCTCTTCCTGTCCAGATTGAGAACATTGATGCCTGCCTCAAATTCCTGGCAGCCAAAGGAGTCAACATCCAGGGCCTGTCTGCAGAAGGTAAGATAGATTCATGCACTTCACTGGAACCAGGGCAGCAGACAGAACATGACCCAAACACACCAAACTGGGCCAAAGCAACCTAACTGCTAAACAAATGTCACATGCAGTCAGGGACCAGAACAGCTGCTTGACCCACTCAGATATTGGCAATTTGTCAGGTTGTATTTAAGTAATTCTTGATAAAAAAAATAATAATTAAAGCTTTACCCGTTGATTTGCACTTTGTGCAAAAGAGAGTTTAAATTGATGTTAAAATAGTTACAAAGATAAATAAAGATTGTTTATTTCACATATATATATATATATATATATATATATATATATATATATATATATATATATATATATAATATATATATATTCCGCCTTTTTTAATTTCTGGCACTTTGTATCCTTTACATGCTTGTTTTTTTTAAGTATTATTTCTTGTAAAATGCATCCTTTTTATAACAAAATATTTTAATATAATGTAGAAAGTTATTGGTAGAATTTATGGCTGATCTATTCATAAATTAAATAAAGGGCAATTGACTGATCAGAAAATAATCAGTACACTATTAAAATTAATTGATGAATTGAATAAAACAGTAGGCATATTAATCAATTACAGATAGAATTGTTAGTTGCCGCCCTAATGCTTTTTCTTTCACTCCGTCTTTGCCTGTGTAAATGTTCCACGCTCTCCTTGTGTCTGACCCTCCAGAGATTCGAAATGGCAATCTGAAGGCTATCCTCGGCCTCTTCTTCAGCTTGTCCCGCTACAAACAGCAGCAGCAGGCCCAGAGGCAGAACTCACAGAGCCAGAACCCACACGCTCCCCTCAGCCAGCAGAGCAGCGCCCCGGCCCAGCTCAGCCACTCCACGCATGGGACCCCTGCCCTCACAGCCCACAAAGCAGCAGCGCAGGCCGAGATGCAGTCCAGGTAAGGCCCCGTGTCAAACACTAGGACAGTCCACCAACGGACGGGGACCTCGTTCATCAATGCTTCTAAATTCACTTACACAAAGGAAATATCCAGTGTTCCCCAAAATGGTGAGATTTATTCAAGTCAAAGCAAAACAAAAAAATGAAGAAATGTTCTTGTGGCTTTGAAGAATAAGAAGATCAACTTTATTTATCCTGAAGGAAATTGTGCTGTGCCGGCACGATGCCGGTGGTTCAGCGCGATGTTTCGTGGTTCGCTCATATGAGCTGTTCTGACGGGAGCTCCCCTGAGTTGTACATATTCACACTATGTGTGAAGGGGCCCTTAGATTGTGAGATGGGGCTTGGCTGAAGGGATGCACGTTAAGACCTCACACCATCCACACATTCATTGAGTTCTTCTGTGATGATGCACCTTAGCACCAGGACATCTGGGGACGCTGCAGCATCAAGTCATTTTTAAAGTCACACAAACATCCATCCATCCATTTTTGCCTCCATCGGCGAAGTTGGAGGAGGTTATGTTTTTGTCCCTATTTGTTTGTTTGTGAACAGCCTGGAGCCCACAATTTTTTATACACCGTTATGAAATTTTTACTTATAGTCCATGGGCCAAGCAGGTTTTCGGTACCACTTAAGGTGACTAAAGAACACTTAGAATCCAGCCTCAGTGTATCATGGCCTACACAAAAATGTATGATAGCCATCCCAGGGTGGTAGCTGTAGCCAGGTAGGGGTCAATGAAGAATTACACAGAGGTCAAACTTTAAAAATGCTCCAGTCATGTTGAAAACTATGTCACATTATTTGTCTGGTCATAATAATTCTAAAAAGGTATAGTTTGGACTATCTATGATGGAATGTTCTGGAGTTATGGGGTAAAAACAGCAAAAATTATGACAAAGGTCAGTTTCAGTTTGTACAGGGGTCAAAAGTTAAGGTTTCTCCAATTTCAGTACAGCATGATGCAATTTTATTGGTTGAAATAAAAGGATTAATAAATGGAATAGTTTTGACTGTGTTTAATGTTTGGTCTTCAAGGTAAAGGTCAAACAAGGTCAACATCTATTGGATTCTATGACATGTGACATATGTTACCCTGTAACATGATAATGAAGCATGACAGATGGTGCAAACTATTCCTTATTAGAACCCTATTAACCCAAACAATAATTTGCATCATTTTTTTTACTGAATTTTAGCAACTTTAACTTTTGACCCCTGTACAAACTGAAATTGACCTTTGTCAGCATTTTTTGCTGTTTTTCCCCATAACCTCAGAACATTCCATCATAGATAGTACAAACTATACTTTTTT
This sequence comes from Thalassophryne amazonica, assembly GCF_902500255.1. NCBI lineage: Eukaryota > Metazoa > Chordata > Actinopteri > Batrachoidiformes > Batrachoididae > Thalassophryne > Thalassophryne amazonica. Next base: position 152,092,975 of record NC_047104.1, on the reverse strand, counting down.
GGAATGGTTATGATCAGACGAATGATATGATATAGTTTTCAATGTGTTTGGAGCATTTTAAAATTTTGACCTCTGTGTAATTCTTCATTGACTCCAACCTGGCTACAGCTACCACCCTAGGATGGCTATCATACATTTTTGTGTAGGCCATGATACACTGAGGCTGGATTCTAAGTGTTGTTTAGTCACCTTCAGTGGTACCGATTAGGTCAAAATTGATGACTGGCTCATGGACTATTAAGATTCATATCCTCATAGGCAAGAACTGATTAAATTTTCAAGGTCAAAGTCAGGAAAAATCCTGGAAAATTGGAAAAATCCCTATCTTTAGCATTGAATGAATTTTCAAAAAATTTCATAACTGTCAAAAAAGATAAAATGTCTTAAATATTTGACAGCGTTATGTAGGATGGTGTCCTTTATCAAATGACAAAGTTTGATCAGGATCTGATCCAGATTACAGAATTTGTGGCCATTTAAATTTAACATTGAAAACCCCATTTAATGTATATTTGACCAACTGAATAGATCCTTGTCATTTGATTGGTGATTTGTATGTCACGTGACATGGATTATTCATACCCTGCCTAAGGCACACTTGTGCAACAATCAAGCCATCGAATCAGCATCTTGATATGCCATAGGTCAAGGTTAACCATCTTTGAACTTGTCCAAGGTCTGTGTCCCAAGAATGTTCTCTGTGAATTTGAAGACTCTGCCAGTAATGGGACCGGAGTTATACTGAGCACAGACAGACGGATGGACGCAAAGCCTTCCCAATACCCGATGGCCATATTTGATGGACTCGCACAAATGAAGCACTTGTCAAAGTTGAGTGGAACACTTAGAGACTTCCCAAAATTGTTTCAAAGGAAATGTTGCACGGAATTCATAACAGCTGAGATTTTAGCCGTCAATGGTCATGTGACGATGTGCCTCTAGTCATTTATGAAGAGTCTGTCAGAGTAGACCAGTCAAAACAAGCAGACTCCGGGATCTGTGTCCAAACGTGAGCTAACGTGCTTGTTGTTGCTCTAAAACTCCAACATTTCTACATTTAGCAAAATATGTTCATTCATTTTTTGAATAATCCTGCTAAAAGACAAACTTTGACAAAAAAAAAAAAAAAAAAAAACCTTGGTTGAGGTAAAAGCAGGAACTAAAGTGGATGACTTTCTACAGGTTGTTTTCACTGTGGTCATTTCTCGCTCGCTGATGTTCTTCTCCATCACGTCGTCTCTTCCTGCTCACACTTTGTCATTGATAACTGCGTCCTCTTCCATTTTTTTTTCTCTCTTCCCCTCCTCCAGGGACGGCTCTCAAAGTAAACTACTCAAGTTCTCCCTTGGTCAGAAAAAGACCTCTAGGTCAGCTTCTTCTGCCTTCCTGCCCCCCCCCCCCCACCTCCCCTCACCGCTAACCGATGCTCACATTATCTCTGAATGATTGTGCGATTCGGGGCGATCTGCGTGTAATGTGCATGAGAGTTGAGCAGATCGGACGTGCAGCTCCATTTGCTGATGCCGCTTCCTGTCAGGCAGGGCGCTCCGTTTTCAAGCCTGCTAAATGGACTGTGACTGTCCTAACACAGCGTGTGTGTGTTTACTCTACAGGCACCCCCCCCCCCAATATAATGTAACATTAACAATTAAGTGGCTGAACTCTTCGACGGTGCGCGTCATCCAGATTACGTACCGCTCACTCACATTCATCCATTTATCAGCATGCGCTGTCAAATGATGTCATAAAGCTCCCAGACACCGGCTTTTATCATGCGGTTTTATGGCAAGCTGTTTTCCCATCTCACATAGCTACAATAACTTTTTGATAAATGTTACTTTTACAGCATGTCTAAACACATCGTATTGAATAAATATGCTAAATTCAAGTTGTGCTTCATCACAGCCTCCCTGACGATGCCAACGTGTTTAAAGACACTTCACTTTGAATGTGGCTTTCCGTACACCAGAGAGGTTTACCAATAATTTAACGTCACATGTTGAATGGCCACAATGTGATTACAGATAGAAATATTTATATATTGTTGCTCCAATAAATAAGTCAACAGTTTGCCATGGTGCTTCCTGCATGCTGCCGCCCCCCTGCCAGGTTGTGTGTGTGGTCCTCACCAACTGCTCCTCACAGCAATGCAACGGCTCCACCCTCTGGTCTGCATGTGTAACTACAGGGTGAAGACAAGGTCAACTCTCGCTCTGGGCTCATGGTTTTTGAGGAAACTTTCTTTGAACCCATCAGACCTTGAGAAAACAGAGTCATGGGTCCAATAATTGTTTTTAATAAGAACGCGAATTCAGGTGAAGCTAAATATGAGACTTAAAGGGCCTCACAGAGGTTTGTACGTGGTGTCAATCAAAAGTCTGCACACCACAACTAAAACATAAATCTAACTCTGTTAGGTTGTAGGTTTTATGTTGGATTGTGCAGTGACCAATAAATAAATAAGCCTGGAAATCAGTACTATGTTTGTTTGGCTCATTTCACCAAAAATGCCATTTATATATGTAATGTGTTGTCAAAGACATTTGGGAAATATAAATGTAGCAACTTCATTAATTACATTTTCACACAAACATAATTCCAAAATTGTGATAACTGCTGTTGCTTTTCAGGATTGTGAGGAAAACATTTTTTCGGATACAGTTACAGGTTAAAAAACAGTCAAACAGCCAAAACGTTGTCTCTCATTTTCGGCATGAGAATAACATTACAAATGCTTTACAGCTTCTGAACTGTGACGTTTTACAGTGTAGGAAATATATTTATTGATAAGTAGGACAACAAATCCATCCATCCATCCATTTTCTATACCAGCTTACTCCAGTTAAGGGTCTCTGGAGCCTATGGAGTAACAAATATTTCTGTCAATTCACTGAAATTTAAGTCCATGGAGACATTTTTATTAAAGAACGAGAGACAGGAAGAATTAAAAAAAAAAACACAAAGTAAAATGTTTAACACTAAATTTTGCCAAAGGTTTTGGATGAATGACTTTTATTCTGTGCACAGGGAGGCAGTGCCCTCTGCTGCTGGAACAGCAGACTGCCAAGCACAATCAGTCAATGCCAAGGTTTCAAACTTGCAAACTACAAATGATATTATCACCCGCTAAATTTCCTTTTGACCTTAATAAATCAGGTTTTCGTATGCAAACCTTGCGTATTTGCATGTTCACCTCTAGAGTTTTGTACACTCAGGTGAACAAAAACCAAATTGCATATTCATGCAAGCAGATGTGCTAAATAGACAATATGCACTATTCTGAGCATTTGGACGGCACTGTTTTCATTGTGCACTGTTTATAAATCAGCATGCAAATACAGTATATAATAAGTATACGTATAATCTATAAGTGCAGTGGTGGTTGTGCACAGGCAAACCTTTAGTACAATCAGGCCCAAAATGTCCAAACAGGTTTGTTCTAACAAAAGCCAAATATATATATATATATATATATATATATATATATATATATATATATATATATATATATATATATATATATAAACAGCAAATTCAAAAATTAAAAATTAAAACTTAATTTCTTTGTAGGTCGGATGCACGGCAAGACAAATACAGTTGGCAATGACAGCTTCACAATGTAGTGAATAAATAACAGTTTATCATTATTTTCAAAACTTTTAGGCACATGTGTAACAGTAGAACTGTAAAACTGCACTCTAAAAAATGAACCGCTATCTCAACGAGAAACATTGATGGAACAATTTGCATTTTTTTAAGTTATTTCAGCTTACATTGTAGTTATTTAACTTACATTGTAGTTATTTCAACTTTCAGCTGCGTTAACGCCAGAAGACTACTCTAGTTAAATTGAAATAACTTTAGTTAAGTTGAAATAACTTTAAAAAAATCTATGCAAATTGTTACATCATTTTTTCTTGTTAAGACAGCGGTTCATTTTTTAGAGTGTGTGAAAAAGCTTCAAATTCTTACATTTGTGAATATTTGGAATTTGTTGTTTGATAAATGCTTAAATTATGATACATTAAATGCCACAATTATGAAAATGTTTGGTATATGATCAGTGTCAGTTTTGTCAGATATGTCAATTTTTACAGCGATATTGGAGTTTTTCAGGGTTTATTGACAGAGTGATACAGTCCAGTTGGTTTGACATAAAGGTCTTTGGTCATAAATCTTCCAGAAGATGTTCTGGTTAATCAGTGTCTGTGTTTGTGCACCACGGGAATTGTTTCTGTGACTCAGCAACTAGTTCCTAATTTATAGCTCAACTTGTGTTCATGAGAGGATGTGATCCTACAGAGACGCTGGGGGCAGAAATCACACCAAACTGCAGTGAGTCATCAGGAAAAAACAACTAAATTGTTAGTTAATGAAGAAAATAGACAGGAGTACAAGGAGATGTGGCGTAAAGTGAAAAGAGAAGCGGCAAATACTAAGGAACAGGCATATAGTGAGCTGTACAAGAAATTGAACAGTAAGGAAGGCGATACAAACTTGTACCGATTGACCAGACAAAGGGATCGAGCTGGAAATGATGTGCAGCAGGTTATAGTGGTAAATGCAGAAGGTAATGTGCTGACAAGCAAGGACAGCATGTTAAGAAGGTGGAGGGAATATTTTGAGGAGCTGATGAATGAATAAAATGAGAGAGGGGAAAGGCTGAGTGATGTTGACAGAGTAAATCAAGAAGTGCAAGAGATTAAATGAGGGCAGCTATGAAGAGGATGAAGAGTGGAAAGGCAGTTGGTCCAGATGACATTCCAGTGGAGGCATGGAAATGTCTAGGAGAGATGGCAGTGAAGCTTCTAACCAAATTGTTTAATACAATTTTGGAAAGTGAGAAGATGACTGAGGAGTGGAGATGAAGTGTGCTGGTTCCTATTTTTAAGAACAAGGGTGATGTGCAGAGCTGCAGTAACTACAGCGGCATGAAGTTGATCAGCCACAGCATGAAGTTATGGGAGAGTAGTAGAAGCTAGGCTTAGAAAACAGGTGAAGATCTGTGAACAGCAATATGGTTTCATGCCAAAAATGAGCACTACAGATGCAGTGTTTGCTGTGAGTGTGCTGATGGAGAAGTATAGAGAAGGTCAGAAGGAGTTACATTGTGTGTCTGTGGATTTAGAGGAAGCTTATGACAGGGTGCCAAGAAAGGAGTTGTGGTATTGTATTAGGACGTCTGGAGTGGCAGAGATGTGAGGGTAGTGCAGGACATGTACAAGGATAGTGTGACAGCGGTGAGCTGTGCAGTAGGAATGACAGATTCAGTCAAGGTGGAGGGTGGATCAGCTGTGAGTGTGGTGGAAAAGCACCTAATATGCCACTGAATCTAGAGGGCACCTCAGACAAGCTGAATTTGTCTTTATGAAACCAGTAGCCGAGTGCTTACCGTCTTCACTGTCATGAATAAACTACGTATACTATATTTTTTTGGTCTGTGTGTATCCTTTCTCCCTTTCAGACTTCCTGGTCCCACAGCGAGGGTGTCCACCGCTGGCGGTGACATCACTCCCAGAAGCTCGGTCAGTGCTGCTGGCAACAGACGCAGTCAGGGCTTCAGTGACAAGACCAAAGCCAGCTCACACCTGCACAAAGGTAGACCACACTGTCTGTCTGTCCACTGGACTCATCAGCTAAAATTGTTAAAATAAACATCATCTTGGCAATTCTGCTGCCACAATTTAGTCCTCTAAATTGTTAAAGTGCCAGCGCTCATTGTGGTTGCTCGTGTTCGATCATGGAGGTTTAAGAAGCATGAAAATGGACTTCAGACTTTTCATACAACTCCTGCCTTCAGAACTGCCTTAATTCTTCTTGCCATGGATTCAACAAGGTGTAGGAAACATTCCTCAGAGATGTTGGTCCGTATTGACATGAAGGCATCACACAGTCGCCCATTCAATCAGTTTGCCCATTCTCCTCTGACTTTTGACATCAACAAGGCATTTTCATCCACACAGCTGCCGCTCACTGGATATCTTCTTATTTTTGGGCCATTCTGTCTAAACTGTAAAGATGGTTGTGCGTGAAAATCTCAGTAGATCAGCAGATTCTGAAATACTCAGACAAACAAACTTGCCACATTCAAAGTAATTTAAATCCCCTTTTTAACCCCACTCTGATGCTCGGTTTGAATTTCAGTAAATCGTCTTCATCATGTCTAGATGTCTGAATGCACTGAGTTGCTGCCATGTGATTGGCTGATTAGCTATTTGTGTCAAAAGTAATTGAACAGGTGTACCTAATAAAGTGGCCAGTGAGCGTAGTTTGCGAGCTCATGTTCGTGAGTGCTGGATGGTTATCATAATATGGGTCAACTGCAAAACATATTTTGGCAAAAAAAAAAAAAAAAAAAAAAAAATTTAATTTCAATTTCAATTTATTATTATTTATTATATAGCGCCAACTCACGACCAAGTCACCCCTAGGCGCTTCACACACTTCACAACAACATAAATTAATCTAAAATCAAAATTAAAAGCAAGAAAAGCACAACAAAAAAATTAAAACATAGTAGAATAAAAATAAATTAGAAAACAAACAATCAATCAATCAATCAATTTTATTTAGATAGCGCCAAATCACAACAAACAGTTGCCCCAAGGCGCTTTATATTGCAAGGCAAAAGCCATACAATAATTACGTAAAAACCCCAACGGTCAAAACGACCCCCTGTGAGCAAGCACTTGGCGACAGTGGGAAGGAAAAACTCCCTTTTAACAGGAAGAAACCTCCAGCAGAACCAGGCTCAGGGAGGGGCAGTCTTCTGCTGGGACTGGTTGGGGCTGAGGGAGAGAACCAGGAAAAAGACATGCTGTGGAGGGGAGCAGAGATCAATCACTAATGATTAAATGCAGAGTGGTGCATACAGAGCAAAAAGAGAAAGAAACACTCAGTGCATCATGGGAACCCCCCAGCAGTCTAAGTCTATAGCAGCATAACTAAGGGATGGTTCAGGGTCACCTGATCCAGCCCTAACTATAAGCTTTAGCAAAAAGGAAAGTTTTAAGCCTAATCTTAAAAGTAGAGAGGGTGTCTGTCTCCCTGATCTGAATTGGGAGCTGGTTCCACAGGAGAGGAGCCTGAAAGCTGAAGGCTCTGCCTCCCATTCTACTCTTACAAACCCTAGGAACTACAAGTAAGCCTGCAGTCTGAGAGCAAAGCGCTCTATTGGGGTGATATGGTACTATGAGGTCCCTAAGATAAGATGGGACCTGATTATTCAAACCCTTATAAGTAAGAAGAAGAATTTTAAATTCTATTCTAGAATTAACAAGAAGCCAATGAAGAGAGGCCAATATGGGTGAGATATGCTCTCTCCTTCTAGTCCCTGTCAGTACTCTAGCTGCAGCATTTTGAATTAACTGAAGGCTTTTCAGGGAACTTTTAGGACAACCTGATAATAATGAATTACAGTAGTCCAGCCTAGAGGAAATAAATGCATGAATTAGTTTTTCAGCATCACTCTGAGACAAGACCTTTCTAATTTTAGAGATATTGCGTAAATGCAAAAAAGCAGTCCTACATATTTGTTTAATATGCGCTTTGAATGACATATCCTGATCAAAAATGACTCCAAGATTTCTCACAGTATTACTAGAGGTCAGGGTAATGCCATCCAGAGTAAGGATCTGGTTAGACACCATGTTTCTAAGATTTGTGGGGCCAAGTACAATAACTTCAATTTTATCTGAGTTTAAAAGCAGGAAATTAGAGGTCATCCATGTCTTTATGTCTGTAAGACAATCCTGCAGTTTAGCTAATTGGTGTGTGTCCTCTGGCTTCATGGATAGATAAAGCTGGGTATCATCTGCGTAACAATGAAAATTTAAGCAATGCCGTCTAATAATACTGCCTAAGGGAAGCATGTATAAAGTGAATAAAATTGGTCCTAAAACAGAACCTTGTGGAACTCCATAATTAACCTTAGTCTGTGAAGAAGATTCCCCATTTACATGAACAAATTGTAATCTATTAGATAAATATGATTCAAACCACCGCAGTGCAGTGCCTTTAATACCTATGGCATGCTCTAATCTCTGTAATAAAATTTAATGGTCAACAGTATCAAAAGCAGCACTGAGGTCTAACAGAACAAGCACAGAGATGAGTCCACTGTCTGAGGCCATAAGAAGATCATTTGTAACCTTCACTAATGCTGTTTCTGTACTATGATGAATTCTAAAACCTGACTGAAACTCTTCAAATAGACCATTCCTCTGCAGATGATCAGTTAGCTGTTTTACAACTACCCTTTCAAGAATTTTTGAGAGAAAAGGAAGGTTGGAGATTGGCCTATAATTAGCTAAGATAGCTGGGTCAAGTGATGGCTTTTTAAGTAATGGTTTAATTACTGCCACCTTAAAAGCCTGTGGTACATAGCCAACTAATAAAGATAGATTGATCATATTTAAGATCGAAGCATTAAATAATGGTAGGGCTTCCTTGAGCAGCCTGGTAGGAATGGGGTCTAATAGACATGTTGATGGTTTGGATGAAGTAACTAATGAAAATAACTCAGACAGAACAATCTGAGAGAAAGAGTCTAACCAAATACCGGCATCACTGAAAGCAGCCAAAGATAACGATACATCTTTGGGATGGTTATGAGTAATTTTTTCTCTAATAGTTAAAATTTTATTAGCAAAGAAAGTCATGAAGTCATTACTAGTTAAAGTTAAAGGAATACTCGGCTCAATAGAGCTCTGACTCTTTGTCAGCCTGGCTACAGTGCTGAAAAGAAACCTGGGGTTGTTCTTATTTTCTTCAATTAGTGATGAGTAGTAAGATGTCCTAGCTTTACGGAGGGCTTTTTTATAGAGCAACAGACTCTTTTTCCAGGCTAAGTGAATATCTTCTACGGGTTATCTGCTTTAAGCTGCGAGTTTGTGAGTTATACCACGGAGTCAGGCACTTCTGATTTAAAGCTCTCTTTTTCAGAGGAGCTACAGCATCCAAAGTTGTCTTCAATGAGATGTAAAACTATTGACGAGATACTCTATCTCACTCACAGAGTTTAGGTAGCTACTCTGCACTGTGTTGGTATATGGTATTAGAGAACATAAAGAAGGAATCATATCCTTAAACCTAGTTACAGCGCTTTCTGAAAGACTTCTAGTGTAATGAAACTTATTCCCCACTGCTGGGTAGTCCATCAGAGTAAATGTAAATGTTATTAAGAAATGATCAGACAGAAGGGAGTTTTCAGGGAATACTGTTAAGTCTTCAATTTCCATACCATAAGTCAGAACAAGATCTAAGATATGATTAAAGTGGTGGGTGGACTCATTTACATTGTGAGCAAAGCCAATTGAGTCTAATAATAGATTAAATGCAGTGTTGAGGCTGTCATTCTCAGCATCTGTGTGGATGTTAAAATCGCCCACTATAATTATCTTATCTGAGCTAAGCACTAACAAAAGGTCTGAAAATTCACAGAGAAACTCACAGTAATGACCAGGAGGACGATAGATAACAACAAATAAAACTGGTTTTTGGGACTTCCAATTTGGATGGACAAGACTAAGAGTCAAGCTTTCAAATGAATTAAAGCTCTGTCTGGGTTTTTGATTAATTAATAGGCTGGAATGGAAGATTGCTGCTAATCCTCCGCCTCGGCCCGTGCTACGAGCATTCTCCCAGTTAGTGTGACTCGGGGGTGTTGACTCATTTAAACTAACATATTCATCCTGCTGTAACCAGGTTTCTGTAAGGCAGAATAAATCAATATGTTGATCAATTATTATATCATTTACTAACAGGGACTTAGAAGAGAGAGACCTAATGTTTAATAGACCACATTTAACTGTTTTAGTCTGTGGTGCAGTTGAAGGTGCTATATTATTTTTTCTTTTTGAATTTTTATGCTTAAATAGATTTTTGCTGGTTATTGGTGGTCTGGGAGCAGGCACCGTCTCTACGGGGATGGGGTAATGAGGGGATGGCAGAGGGAGAGAAGCTGCAGAGAGGTGTGTAAGACTACAACTCTGCTTCCTGGTCCCAACCCTGGATAGTCACGGTTTGGAGGATTTAAGAAAATTGGCCAGATTTCTAGAAATGAGAGCTGCTCCATCCAAAGTGGGATGGATGCCGTTTCTCCTAACAAGACCAGGTTTTCCCCAGAAGCTTTGCCAATTATCTATGAAGCCCACCTCATTTTTTGGACACCACTCAGACAGCCAGCAATTCAGGGAGAACATGCGGCTAAACATGTCACTCCCGGTCCGATTGGGGAGGGGCCCAGAGAAAACTACAGAGTCCGACATTGTTTTTGCAAAGTTACACACCGATTCAATGTTAATTTTAGTGACCTCCGATTGGCGTTACCGGGTGTCATTACTGCCGACGTGAATTACAATCTTACCAAATTTACGCTTAGCCTTAGCCAGCAGTTTCAAATTTCCTTCAATGTCGCCTGCTCTGGCCCCCGGAAGACAATTGACTATGGTTGCTGGTGTCGCTAACTTCACATTTCTCAAAACAGAGTCGCCAATAACCAGAGTTTGATCCTCGACGGGTGTGTCGTCGAGTGGGGAAAAACGGTTAGAAATGTGAACGGGTTGGCGGTGTACACAGGGCTTCTGTTTAGAACTATGCTTCCTCCTCACAGTCACCCAGTCAGCCTGCTTTCCTGGCTGCTCGGGATCTGCCAGAGGGAAACTAACGGCGGCTAAGCTACCTTGGTCCGCACCGACTACAGGGGCCTGGCTAGCTGTAGAATTTTCCACGGTGTGGAGCCGAGTCTCCAATTCGCCCAGCCTGGCCTCCAAAGCTACAAATAAGCTACACTTATTACAAGTACCATTACTGCTACAGGAGGCCGAGGAATAACTAAACATTTCACACCCAGAGCAGAAAAGTGCGGGAGAGACAGGAGAAGCCACCATGCTATACCGGCTAAGAGCTAGTAGCTGCGCTAAGCTAGCAGATTCCTAAAACACACACCAAGTAAATAATGTGTAAATAATTTAGAGGTGATTCAGCAGAGGGAGTGCTTTAGTTAAGGCACGTGAAGATTACACTGTGAAACAAATCGTTACCTAGGTAACTAGATCAATCTAACTGCGCAGATTAAACAGCTAACAGATACAGAAAAACACCGCTGTGCTCCGGAACAGGAAGTGATACAAGACCGCAGTGAGAGCCAACCACCAGTAGAGGCAAGCAATCCACACAAAATCCACACAAAAGTGACTCATGATATTTTAATGGCTTTCAGAGGGGTTAAGAAGCGGACTTACCACTTCTGAAGAGCAGCGAATCAAAGAGCCACGAGCCATTGAATCGAAGCATTGCTTCGATTTACGCTTCAAACTGGAGTCGCGCTGCAGAAATGGTTGATTACAGACGCTGTATTGAAAATAAGCTCAACGGTCCAAAATAAGCGTAACGGTCCAAAATTATAGCATAACGGGCTGTAACGCAAGTTAGCTAGAACCCTGACATCATTTGTCTGATCATAACAATTCTTAAAAAGTATAGTTTGGACTATCTATGTCTGTTCTGGAGTAAAAACAGCAAAAATGGTGACAAAGGTCAATTTCAGTTTGTACAGGGGTCAAAAGTTAAAGTTGCTCCAGTTTCAGCAAAAAATGATGCAAATTATTGGTTGAAATAAAAGGATCAATAAATAGAATAGTTTTGACTGTGTTGAATGCTTTGTCTCCAAAGTGAAGGTCAAACAAGGTCATCATCCATTGAATTCTATGACATGTGACATATGTTACCCCGTAACACGATAACTAAGCATGACAGATGGTGCAAACTATTCCTTTTTAGAACCCTATTAACCCAAACAATCATTTGCATGATTTTTTACTTAAATTGGAGCAACTTTAATATTTGACCCCTGTACAAACTGAAATTGACCTTTGTCACCATTTTTGCTGTTTTTACCCCATAACTCCAGAACATTCTACCATAGATAGTCCAAACTATACCTTTTTGGAATGATTATGATCAGACCAATGATGTGATGTAGTTTTCAACGTGATTGGAGCATTTTTAAAGTTTGACCTCTGTGTAATTCTTCATTGACCCCTACCTGGCTACAGCTACCACCCTGGGATGGCTATCATACATTTTTGTGTAGGCCATGATACACTGAGGCTGGATTCTAAGTGTTGTTTTTTTCCCCTTAAGTGGTACTCAAAACTCACTTGGCTCATGGACTATTGTGACCTAAAACATACTTTCGACTGGGTTGTCTGTCAGAGTGGATTAAAGACTGGACTTTTACTTGGGGCTTAAAATAAAGTGGACTGTCAGGGTTTGTGTTCTATCAATGGCATCATCTCATCTCAGTCCTCCTTCAATGACTCAGTCCTAATTTGTTGACAGTTACCTGTCAGTAGAATGATGCATCACTTGGCTGTTTCCACAGTATAACCGAGGCAAAGAGTTCATTAGTCGTCTCTGTTTTCTCTTTGAGATTTCTGACTGTTTGCGTTTCACCCAGAACCCGCTGTGACCCAGTTTAACTCGTTCTACTCTCTCGGTGTTCTGCAGAATAAAAAGTGAGTGTGTTTGGCAGCATATTGAGTGAGAGCAGTGTTGAAATAGCTTCTGTCAGCACTCGGCGGGCTGAGGCTTTATTTAGGCTGTGTTAGTGCTCGCTGTCTAAACTCATTAGCCGCGGAGAGAGGGGCTGTTGTCTTTGTTTAAGCGGTGACAAATTAACCAGGCCCAAACACTGGGAGTCTTTTATTCTGATGTGCTGCTCGCCTGAAGATGGGAAAGTTTTCGATGGGAGGGAGGGACGGGGGTTCGTAATGTTTCCATGTGTGTTTATGGGCATGTTACGCAAGCTAGTGTGCGTGCTTTTAGTAGCAACTTCATTTTACGTATCTGTATCTAGACACCAGACGTGAAGGACGTGTGACTGAAATGGGTTTGGGTTCCGACCCAAGTGGCCACGCCCAGCGCTGAAAAATAAAGCTAACATGAAAGTGCCAAAACGTGCAGTTCCTTGAATGGCCCCTTGAGGCTGCGTTCAAAAGCAAGTCATTTCCCATAGAAACTCCAATGATAAAGTGTCCAACTTTATAGCAGAAATAAACATGTTTACAATAAAGAATCTGTGACAGAGTGGCGTCCTGTTCAGGCTGGACCCTGACTCATGCCCGATGACTGCTGGGATAGGCTCGAGCCCCCCTCCGTGACCCTTGATTGGAGTAAACCGATATAAAAAGTGAATGAATGGACAACAAAGAACGGTTTTGGTCTATATTACTAGTTTCTCTGCTCATGACAACTATATACAGTTGTACTCAAACGTTTACATACCCTGGTAGAATTTTTAACACAAATTAACACAAAACGTTTTTTTCCACTCATAGTTAGTGGTTGGGTGAAGCCAATTTTTGTCAAACAATTGTGTTTAGTCTGTTTAAATCATAATGACAACAGAAACTACCCTGATCAAAGTTTACATACCCAGGGGTCGAAATACATTTTTAACCTACTTGCACTGGTGCTAGTAACAAAAAAATTACTTGCACCAAAAAAAAGTTACTTGCACAACCAAAAGTCAGTCTTATATCAACCTTAAAACTCCTCCTCTGATGTGTCAGATGCTTCCTCTCTGGGGAGAGTTTGAGGGGAGAGCAGCAGCAGCTTCTTTTTTTTTTCACCTGCGAGCGTGAACGAATTGTCCGTGAAGATTATTTTATTTATCAACTACGCAGATGTACAATAAAATGAATGGTGACTGGTTTATAACACAATTATGACAGAGTTTGAGGGGAGAGAGATCGAGGAACTACAGAGCCCTGGAAGTGTCATCGCAAATTGTTTTGCATGTGGAGAGAATGTGTGCACGTTTTATTATATTGTGCACTCGTTTTGTTATATTGTGCGCACGTTTTATTATATTGTGCGCATGTTTTAAGCATCGTTTGAGTAAAACAAAGGCACGATCTACTTAAACGTGGCCACAATTTGTAAAACGTGCACTCAATTATTCAATATTGTCTTGACACATAGATTTTGACTATTAGTCAACAAACCAGCAGACAGTGTAATTAATTTGACAGCACGTTTTATTAATTCGTGGGCTCAATTAAAGGAAAACGTGTGCACAAATTATCATGGCCGGAAAAAAATACCTCTCCCGGGTTCCGTAAAGGAACCGCGGCGGCAGCCAGTTTGTTTTTTTTCACATGCGCACGCTGCTGGTGACGTTTGTCAGCTTTCCAGAACAAATAGAGCACAGCAAACTGGCTCCGTTTGTGAAGTCATAAAACGCGGGGAAGACGAAGACAACACACTGGAAATTGTTTTTTCCTTATTTATTCCTTTATTGGTTCATTCTACTGGTGCTTATAGTTGATAAAACTTGTATAAAATTACGTGCACCGCTCGAATAATACATGCACAAACTAGCACATGCACATACTATTTCGAGCCCTGCATACCCCTGTTCTTAGTACCGTGTATTGGGGTTCTAGCTACGGTGAGCAGCGGCGTGCCCAGCTCTTGGGTTCAAGTTGGAACAAAACAAAAACTGAGTAAAAAACACCCTAAATATGTTTAGAACTGTAAACAAACTTCTGTTGATTCTTCTGCTTGGAGCCGACAAAAATTACCCAAAAGAGACTCTAGCATAGTTACTTGTTTTGTATTTTTGTTGTTTTTTTTTTTACTTTTGTTCTCTTAAGTCTGGCATTTATCAGTGATTTCTTTTTGATAAAGAAAAATTCTGCTTGGAACTGATGTGACACACAGACAGTAGAGATGTTTATTTATTATTTTGCATGTCAGCGAAAAAACACAGTACTTGGGCAAAAAATGATTTATGAATAGAATTTTGTGTGGCCAAAAATAAACATGCACAGTTGCAGTGACAGAGGTGGGAGCCAGCCTGTGTTGTGTCTGTGTGAGCCAATGAGAAGCGCTCACTAAGGAGCTCTCAGCCAATGAAATGGAGTAACTCACTGCTGGTTGTCTGCCTCCTTTTCCCTGCGAACGGCCCAGTCGCATCGAAGTACCCGCTGCTCATTGAGGAGAAATACGTGCTTTCACATCAGTCTCCAAAAGTTTCCAATAAATCCAGGAAAAGTTGCTAGATATCCCGCTAGTCACTTTAAAAAAAAAAAAAGTCACTAGAGGGGTCTGAATATTCGTTAAAAGTTGTAAGTTGGCAATGCTGGCCAGTTTTTTTCTGTTGCAGGTTCATGTGAGCACTGCAGCAGTCTTTGGCCCACCCCAAATCCTCTCATTGGTTGAGAGGAAAAGCCAGTCCTGATCAACATCCCACCCCTGTCATTCAGAGTCAGTGAGGAACAGACTTCCAAATAATGGTCATAAAAAACTGTGTTAATGGGCAATACAATAATTGTTGCTGTAAATTCATTTATTAATGCATTAACGTGTTAATAATGCATTAACTTGCCCAGCCCTGATATATATAAATAATGTTAGTGGCCTTTGAGATGACACTTGAGACCAGCCATTGATGTCACTGGCTTTGGGCAAACCCAACCATCCATCTATTTTCTGTACCCGCTTACTCCAATTAAAGGTCACGGGGGGGTGCTGGAGCCTGTCCCAGTGGTCATAGGGCGTGAGGTGGGGTACACCCTGGACAGGACTGCAGTCTGTCAGAAAGCCGGGCTTCAGGCATATGTGACAAATGAATTGTGTTGTTTTGGCTGGATTACCTGAATCGAGATGCGTTACAGTTTTCTGTATACGCTGCTTCAGTCCAGATGTTGATTTGCAAGTTTTATAGTAAACTACATAGTTGTGATTGCCTGGATGCAGAGGTAGATTGGCTTTTTTCTGATTGTTATCATGGACTTTAAGATCCTTACAAATTTTAGTCTAAAGTATTCAGTCGTCCAACAACACTTAAGTATTTACCAGTGCAAACCAAAAGTTCTCTCCCTTTGGATCCGCCCCTGAATATAGTTCACATAAGAACTGAAGTTATTGTACTTGGCCCCACAAATCTTAGAAGCATGGTGTCTAACCAGATCGTTACTCTGGATGGCATTTCCCTGATCTCTAGTAATACTGTGAGAAATCTTGGAGTTATTTTTGATCAGGATATGTCATTCAAAGCGCATATTAAACAAATATGTAGGACTGCCTTTTTGCATTTACGCAATATCTCTAAAATCAGAAAGGTCTTGTCTCAGAGTGATGCTGAAAAACTAATTCATGCATTTATTTCCTCTAGGCTGGACTATTGTAATTCATTATTATCAGGTTGTCCTAAAAGTTCCCTAAAAAGCCTTCAGTTGGTTCAGAATGCTGCAGCTAGAGTACTGACGGGGACTAGCAGGAGAGAGCATATCTCACCCGTGTTGGCCTCCCTTCATTGGCTTCCTGTTAATGCTAGAATAGAATTTAAAATTCTTCTTCTTACTTATAAGGTTTTGAATAATCAGGTCCCATCTTATCTTAGGGACCTCGTAGTACCATATTACCCCATTAGAGCGCTTCGCTCTCAGACTGCGGGCTTACTTGTAGTTCCTAGGGTTTGTAAGAGTAGAATGGGAGGCAGAGCCTTCAGCTTTCAGGCTCCTCTCCTGTGGAACCAGCTCCCAATTTAGATCAGGGAGACAGATACCCTCTCTACTTTTAAGATTAGGCTTAAAACTTTCCTTTTCGCTAAGGCTTATAGTTAGGGCTGGATCGGGTGACCCTGGACCATCCCTTGGTTATGTTGCTTTAGACGTAGACTGTGTTTCATAATTATTGTATGGCCTTGCCTTGCAATGTGGAGCGCCTTGGGGCAACTGTTTGTTGTGATTTGGCGCTATACAAGAAAAAAGTTGATTGATTGATTGATTGATAAGACCTGAAGTGGATAATTACTGAAACATGATCCAAACTGTGGAAAACATCAGTGTGTTTACCTCAGCGCTTCACTCGTGCTTGATTTGCTTTTGTATTTTTCTAAACCTCACAAACAAGGATTTGGTGGTATATAAAGGAATCACCCTGTGAAACTTCACGCAATGGTAGCACAGCATGTGCCAGAGGAGAATTTAGTCCTGTATAGGCCCTGTGGCCCATTTGTGCTGGTACTTGTCTCCACATTCTTTCATGCAAAGCAGATCCATCTGGACAGGAAACCAGTCTCACCTAGGTTACTTCCCCAACCATGGCCTGGTGGACAACTGGGTGGACTGCGACAATGCAAATGAGGAGTCTTGTCCAAGGACACAGACAGCTAATGTGACCAGGAATCGAACCCTGGTTTATGTATTGGTAGCCCAATCCCTTACCCAACTGACATATCTTCTCTGTATCATAGAGGGCATTGTTGTGTTTGCTTGTCATGCCACATTCAGTAATCCAATTTTTGAAAATCCTGCTCTTCTTGAGATTAAACTCTTCATATTTACTGTCCAACCCATCTTGTTAGAGTTCCCACAACCAAAGTTTTGGGTGCTTTGTAGGAATAAAAGTAATTTCCCTCAAGGGAAGATTATTTGACTCTTTGTGCATCATACTTACAAAATACTGCACATAATGCATACATAATCCTGTTGTGTGCTGTCAGTTGTGTGTATAGAGGTTGACCAGTTTGTTAATTCAAGTATTTCATCTCAAAAGATTTACTTCCGCCAATGTATAATCCATGGAAGACGCTTGCATGGTGGATTGGGGGGTACGATTTTGTGAGTTTGGTCACAGATCTCTAGCGTGTCCCGTTGCTGACTAGTCAAGCCCCTCCCTGTTGTCAGAACCCAACACACTCCTCCTCCTCCTCCTGACTCTCCTGATAGTTGGCCACACTTTGGATCTCTCCTCTCCTGTCTTCCTCCACCTTTCCTCTTTGTGGGTTTTTGTCCCTGCTGGACGTCTGAGACAACGATGAGGTTTGTCAGTCTGCAATTCTAGAACACCTCTGTGGCTGTAGGTCTCAGTTTGACATAAGTATCTTCAGATTTTTATTCAATCTGTGTTTTTAGCAGGTTCAGTTAGTTGGACTTGTCATTTGCATCTGGATAAATTTGTGTTAATACAAACCTATTTTTTTTTTTTTGATGGGAGCAGTAGATCAGAAAACTTTGTTCCTCTCATGATTCCTTTGCGCAACAGAGCACAATTTGCTAATTGGCCATTGAAATTTATTTGCCTATATTTTTCTGATGTTGTACAAAATTGCAAAATGCCTCCACCAGAGAGGAAATGTCTTTACCTCAGGTTTTTGGTCTGGATTCTTTTTTATCTTAACCTACATATGGACCTGCAATGGAACTAAAATTACTAAGCCTTAAAATACATCAGGGAGGAGTTTGGGTATTAGTGGTGTTTAGATACCATTGGTTAATGTTCTAAATTAGAAATGTTTTGGTTTTGAAAGGCACTATCAAAGATGCAGCCAGACCATTTCAAATTTCATGGTGCAGGAAACTTGCATACGGCTCGTACTAGTACATGCGATGATTGAACCATCTGACACACTTGATAGGTGTCATGCACACTTATTCATCTTTATGCATGAATCTGATGATCTTGTGAGTCAGCTGCATACATTTTTATCATTTGACAATGACTATTTAGTCCCATCTCAGAGTTTGGCTGGTGAAAGGAAATACGGACACAGATGGTTTTTGTGACATCATCAGACAATTGGCCGTAACATGTGCTTTCATTGGAATTGTGCAGGTATATTTACAGGCCTGGATTTTAATAGAATCATAAACAATGTACATTCTCTTGTGGGGACAAGTCTGACTGTGGAGTTGTGGAGTGCCTGATAAATGCCAGCCTCTCATTTTAGCTCTGCTAACTGGCATTGTTTGAGTTAGAATGGCATGCTCTTTTTGTTTACACAGCATATAATTTCAGCAAAAAGTGATGTGCAGGACACAAATGAGTTGTATTTAGCCACTAAATTAAACATGAATATGTGTTGAGCAGAACAGGAGAGTGTTTTAAGAAGGCAGAGGGAGAATTTTGAGGAGCTGATGAATGAAGAAAAAGGGAGTGAGAGAGAAGGCTTGATAATGCAAAGAAACTAAATCAGGAAGTGCGAAAGATTAGTATGAATTAAGTGCAGACAGGTATGAAGAGTGGAAAGGCAGTTGGTCCAGATTACATTTGAACTTGAACTTGAACTTATTTATTTGGCACACAACTCGTCAATAACAAAAACTGATATACAAGACAATTCCACAGTGACGTGTGACCAAAAAGGGGGTGAGCAGAAGCAAAGCTTATAAACGCCCACCCCATATATACATACATACATACATATATACACATTACCTACCCCCAGAGCAAGCACACAGGCGACCGTGGTAAGGAAAAACTCCCTCTGATGTATTGAGGAAGAAACCTCAAGCAGACCAGACCCTCTGCTTGGGCCATGCTACAAACACATTTAACAACACAAACTCAAATCCCATTATCATAAACATATCAAGTGAACACTGTGTCTTCATCTACATACACATTTACATACATATACAGTATACATGTATACACACACCAACATACACCTACACATACATACATAATTACACACACACACACACACAAAACTCATCGTACTTCATCAGATACATATCTTGAAAACATCATTTTTTTATATTGATTTTTAAACTGATTGATATTTGGACATCGTTTGAGTTCATCCGTCAGGTTATTCCATAATCTAGGGCCACACATGGAGACACAGAAACCTTTCCTGGTCGTCTGAGCGCCAGCAATTTTAAAATGATACAAGCCACGTAAATGATATTTTCCCTCTCTCAGTAAAATATTCTTGAATTCTAAATGGCACTTGTTTATTTTTCGCATTAATTGAACAGTCTTGAACAAAATCATATCATTAAGTTTTAATATTTGAGATTTAATGAACAGTGGGTTGGTGTGGTCTCGATAACCTGCATCATGAATTGTCCTTAATGCTCTTTTTTGAAGAATGAATAATGGTTGCAATGTAGTTTTGTAATTGTTGCCCCAAACTTCAGCTCTGTAAGTCAAGTAGGGTGCAACCAGTGAACAATAGAGAGTATGTAGTGCTCAGCAATCAAGAACATGCTTTACTTTATTTAATACTGCAATACTTTTTGATACCTTCATTTGAATATGCTGAATATGAGCTTTCCAATTAATTCTTTCATCAATAATGACACCTAAAAACTTATTCTCTTTGACACGCTCTATGTTTACCCCATGTATATTTAACTGAATTTGTATGTCTTTTTTATAATTTCCAAATAACATCAATTTAGTTTTAGACAAATTTAATGATAATTTGTTAATATCAAACCATCTCTTTAACTTTATAATTTCTGCTCCTAAATCAGATAATAATTGTTGCAGATTTTCCCCTGAGCAAAACAGGTTTGTGCCATCTGCAAAGAGCACGGTTTTAACCATATCTGAGACTTTACATAAATCATTAATGTATAAAATAAATAATTTTGGGCCCAACACGGAACCCTGTGGTAGCCCACAAATGATGTCCAGACATGAAGAACAGTATTCCCAGAGTTTAACAAACTGCTTTTGGTTTTGTAAGTAGCTTTTAATCCAACTCAGAGGAACTCCTCTGATCCCATACAGTTCCAACTTTTGAAATAATATATTGTGATCAATTGTGTCAAAAGCCTTTCTTAAGTCAATAAATAAACCAGCAACTATTACCCTTTGGTCCACATGTTTATTGATCTCTTCTATGGAATCGAGCAATTTCAGTGGAGGCATGAGAATGTTTAGGAGAGATGGCAGTGGAGCTTCTAAATAGACTGTTAATACATTCTTGGAATGTGAGAGGATGCCTGAGAACTGGAGAAGTAGTGTACTGGTTCAAATTTTTAAGAATAAGGGCAATGTGCAGAGCTGCAGCAGTAACTACAGTGGCATGTAGTTGATCAGTCACAGCATGAGGTTATGGAAAAGAAAAGATGTTAGGCTGAGAAAAGGGGTGAAGATCTGTGCGAAGCAGTATTGTTTTATGCTAAGAAATAGCATGACAGATACAATGTTTGTGCTGAGAGGATTGATGGAGATGTACAGAGAAGGCCAGAAACAATTGCACTGCGTTTGTGGATGTGGAGTTACAGAGAACTGTGTGAGGGTGGTGCTGGATATGTACAAGAACACTGTGACAACAGTGAGATGTGCAGCAGAAATGTCAGTTTCTTGTTTGCAGTGGTGATGAACAACTTAATGGACAAGTTCAGACAGGAGTTTCCATGGGCTACGGTGTTCTGCAGATCTGTAACGAGAGTAGAGAGCAGGTTGAGACAAGCCTGGAGAGATGGTGATGTGCTCTGGAGAGAAGGGGAATAAAAGTCAGGCGGAATAAATATTCATGTGAATGAATGAGAGGTAGCAGGGTGATGTAGTGTGGTTACACAGAGCAGAGGTGGTGAAGGTACGTAATTTTTACGTAATTATTGTATGGCCTTGCCTTACAATATAAAGCGCCTTGGGGCAACTGTTTGTTGTGATTTGGCGCTATATAAATAAAATTGATTGATTGATTGATACTTTCCAAAGTAATGGCGAGTGTGGTAGAGAGGTGATGAAGAGAGCGTAGGCAGGGTGGAGTGAGTGGAGAAAGGTGGCAGGAGTGATTTGTAACAAAAGGATATCTGCAAGAGTGAAGGTAAAAGTCTACAAGACAGTTGTAAGACCAGCTATGTTGAACAGTTTGGAGATGAAGACGTTGGGATTTTACTCAGGAATTACAAATATGGACAGGATTAAGAATGAACATACAGTATCAGAGAGGCAGCACATGCAGGACGATTTGGAGTCAAAGACAGAGAGTCGAGATTGAGATGGTTTGGACATGTGCAGAGGATGGACCCGGGGTATATGGAGAAAAAGATGCTGAGGATGGAGCCACCAGGCAGGAGGAGAAGACACAGTCCAAAGAGGAGGTTTGTGGATGTGCTGAGGGAGGACCTGCAGGTGGGTGGGACAGAAGATGCAGAGGACAGAGTGAGATGGAGACAGTAAACCTGCTGTGGTGACCCTTAACGGGAGGAGCTGAAACAACAAGACGTGTTTTGGGCATAATATTAATTGAAACTTGAAGAGATTGTGCAGTGGAACCTTGTGCATTGCTATTTACATGGTGGACTCAGAAATGAGAGGTTCTCTGGCAAGAAAATGACATAGCAGATCATGTAGGGAAGGTGGTGGCCTGGAGCTTCAAGTAATGGGCCAAAGTGATCCTCAGTTTGATTCCATGCCAAACAGGAAACTCACTAAACTGCCCTTGAGCTCTTTAGTCCTTAATCTCCCAATTGTTCCTGCCGTGTGGTTGAACACCTTGCATGTGAGTTCCACAACATCGTTGTGTGAGTGTGTGTAAATGGGTGAATGTGAGGCATCACTGGATAGTGCTTTGAGTATCTGCAACAGATGGAACAGCATCACAGAAAAATGCAGTCACCACTCCCTGAGGTGAAGCAGTTGAGTTCATTTCTGCAACACCCCTCCAACAAAAATATCCACTGCATCTCATCCTAGGTGCAAGAATTAATTATTTAATTAATTGTTTTAAAACAGTGAATTTCAAAAATCTTCCATTGCAGTTACAACCCCAATGACGTTGTGTAAAATGTAAATAAAAACAGAATACAATGATTTGCAAATCCTCTTCAACCTATATTCAATTGAATATACCACAAAGACAACATATTTAATGTTCAAACTGATAAACTTTATTGTTTTTGAGCAAATGTTTTTTCATTTTGAAATGGATGCCTGTAACACATTTCAAAAAAGCTGGGACAGTGGTATGTTTGCCACTGTGTTACATCACCTTTCCTTCTAACAACAGTCAATAAGCGTTTGGGAACTGAGGACACTAATTGTTGAAGCTTTGTAGGTGGAATTCTTTCCCATTCTTTCTTGATGTACGACTTCAGTTGTTCAACAGTCCGGGGTCTCCGTTGCCATATTTTGCGCTTCATAATATGCCACACATTTCAATGGGTGACAGGTCTGGACTGCAGGCAGGCCAGTCTAGTACCTGCACTCTTTTACTACGAAGCCATGCTGTTGTAAAACGTACACAATGTGGCTTGGCATTGTGTTGCTGAAATAAGCAGGGACGTCCCTGAAAAAGACGTTGCTTTGATGGCAGCATGTGTTGCTCCAAAACCTGTATGTACCCACAGATGTATAAGTTGCCCATGCCATGGGCATTAACACACCCCCATAACATTACAGATGCTGACTTTTGAATTTGCACTGATAACAATCTGGATGGTCTTTTTCTTCTTTTGTCTGGAGGACACAACGTCCATGATTTCCAAAAAAAATTTGAAATGTGGACTCATCAGATCACAGCACACTTTTCCACTTTGTGTCTGTCCATTTCAAATGAACTCAGGCCCAGAGAAGGCGGCGGCGTTTCTGGATGTTGTTGATGTATGACTATCGCTTTGCATGGTAGAGTTTTAACTTGCACTTGTAGATGTAGCGACGAACTGTGTTAACTGACAATGGTTTTCTGAAGTGTTCCTGAGCCCACGCAGAAAGATCCTTTACACAATGATGTCAGTTGTTCATGCAGTGCCATCTGAGGGATTAAAGGTCACGGGCATTCACTGTTGGTTTTCATCCTTGCAGCTTACGTGTAGAAAGTTCTCCAGATTCTCTGAATCTTCTGATTATATGATGGACTGTAGATGATGGAATCCCTAAATTCCTTGCAATTGAACTTTGAGAAACATTGTAATCATGACACTCACCTGTTTCCAGTTCGGTGTTCTTTGAGCATTCGTCAACTTTCCCAGTCGTTTGTTGCCCCGTCCCACCTTTTTTGTAATGTGTTGCAGGCATCCATTTCAAAATGAGAAAATATTTGCACAAAAACAATAAAGTTTATCAGTTTGAACATTAAATATCTTGTCTTTGTGGTGTATTCAATTGAATATAGGTTGAAGAGGATTTGAAAATCATTGTATTCTGTTTTTATTTTCATTTTACACAATGTCCCTACTTCATTGGAATTGGGGTTGTATAATGAATTTATATTCTTATTTATGGCAACTA
This sequence comes from Thalassophryne amazonica, assembly GCF_902500255.1. Taxonomy (NCBI): domain Eukaryota; kingdom Metazoa; phylum Chordata; class Actinopteri; order Batrachoidiformes; family Batrachoididae; genus Thalassophryne; species Thalassophryne amazonica. The sequence continues at coordinate 152,068,987 of NC_047104.1, read as the reverse complement.
TGTATATTTTTAAGTGCTTTTTAAATGAATGTTGCATCAGTTTGGGCAATGCAAACATGTTGTTATGTGTCGGACGCGGGCGGAGAACCGACCCAGCGTTTGACAGGACCCAGCATAAAAGAAGCAGAGCACAGTTCAAAGGAAAACAAGTTTTAATTAACATAGTGTATTAAGTAATAACCCAAAAGTCAACGGTCTGGCGAGGTGGAAAAACGACGCGCTTCCAGCAGCGCAAAAGGACCGGAGCCACAACAATTCTGGACCCAAGGACACCGCCGACACCCCCAGGTGGCCGCGATAAACCGAGTCTGTGAAAGAAGAAACCGTAAGGTGAGTCCAACACTCTCCACACAGAGAGACAGCTCAAAGGTGCACACAATCAGCAAAACACTTCCTGGCCTAAATGTAAAATCAGCTTCTCTCCCTGCAGGCACGGAACAACTCAGTTCAAAACTCCACTGCAGTAGAAGCTGATTTAGACAATTAGCATAGCATAACAGCTCAATATAACAAGGTGTGAGCGACACCAAATTTACTGACTTTACTTCATGAAAGTCACAAAAACCAAAACCAAAATACACCAGAAGTATGCTGAAGAGCGTGAGACCTCACCCAGTCCTCTTTCACAGACCGTGGCGTCAAACCTAGAGCGGTCTCTGCGTACGTAGTGGTGAGATTGTTCTCCCAACGTCGATCTCACACGTCTGGTCACAAAGTCGAGTCTCTGGCAAATACACACTGTGTATTCCAGGTTTAAATGCAACATGCCCTGATCAAGACAGACGCACCACAGCTGTGAGTCCTGATGAACTGCACGTGATAACAAGCCACAGGTGATCAGGGTGAGGTCCTTAAACTCAGCCCCACGTCAGCCACTCAGTCCTGAATGCATACCACCTGGTGGGAGAAACAGAAAACAAAAACAAAGCCAGCCAAACACCCCAGCACACAACACATGTTTTTCCATGATGCATTAATTGTTTCTACAAATTAATAATAATTTCAAAAGGTTGGCCAAATATTCTAAGACAGTATGTGTTGACTTAGACGTTACATATTACACTCAACAAAAATATAAACGCAACACTTTTGGTTTTGTTCCCATTTTGTATGAGATGAACTCAAAGATCTAAAACTTTTTCCACATACACAATATCACCATTTCCCTCAAATATTGTTCACAAACCAGTCTAAATCCGTGATAGTGAGCACTTCTCCTTTGCTGAGATAATCCATCCCACCTCACAGGTGTGCCATATCAAGATGCTGATTAGGCACCATGATTAGTGCACAGGTGTGCCTTAGACTGCCCACAATAAAAGGCCACTCTGAAAGGTGCAGTTTTGTTTTATTGGGGGGGGATACCAGTCAGTATCTGGTGTGACCACCATTTGCCTCATGCAGTGCAACACATCTCCTTCGCATAGAGTTGATCAGGTTGTCAACTGTGGCCTGTGGAATGTTGGTCCACTCCTCTTCAATGGCTGTGCGAAGTTGCTAGATATTGGCAGGAACTGGTACACGCTGTCGTATACGCCGCTCCAGAGCATCCCAAACATGCTCAATGGGTGACATGTCCGGTGAATATGCCGGCCATGCAAGAACTGGGACATTTTCAGCTTCCAAGAATTGTGTACAGATCCTTGCAACATGGGGCCGTGCATTATCCTGCTGCAACATGAGGTGATGTTCTTGGATGTATGGCACAACAATGGGCCTCAGGATCTCGTCACGGTATCTCTGTGCATTCAAAATGCCATCAATAAAATGCACCTGTGTTCTTCGTCCATAACAGACGCCTACCCATACCATAACCCCACCGCCACCATGGGCCACTCGATCCACAACATTGATATCAGAAAACCGCTCACCCACACGACGCCACACACGCTGTCTGCCATCTGTCCTGGACAGTGTGAACCGGGATTCATCCGTGAAGAGAACACCTCTCCAACGTGCCAAACACCAGCGAATGTGAGCATTTGCCCACTCAAGTCGGTTACAACGACAAACTGGAGTCAGGTCGAGACCCCGATGAGGACGACGAGCATGCAGATGAGCTTCCCTGAGACGGTTTCTGACAGTTTGTGCAGAAATTCTTTGGTTTTGCAAACCGATTGTTCCAGCAGCTGTCCGAGTGGCTGGTCTCAGACGATCTTGGAGGTGAACATGCTGGATGTGGAGGTCCTGGGCTGGTGTGGTTACACGTGGTCTGCGGTTGTGAGGCTGGTTGGATGTACTGCCAAATTCTCTGAAACGCCTTTGGAGACGGCTTATGGTAGAGAAATGCACATTCAATACACGAGCAACAGCTCTGGTTGACATTCCTGCTGTCATCATGCCAATTGCACGCTTCCTCAAATCTTGCGACATCTGTGGCATTGTGCTGTGTGATAAAACTGCACCTTTCAGAGTGGCCTTTTATTGTGGGCAGTCTAAGGCACACCTGTGCACTAATCATGGTGTCTAATCAGCATCTTGATATGGCACACCTGTGAGGTGAGATGGATTATCTCAGCAAAGGAGAAGTGCTCACTATCACAGATTTAGACTGGTTTGTGAACAATATTTGAGGGAAATGGTGATATTGTGTATGTGGAAAAAGTTTTAGATCTTTGAGTTCATCTCATACAAAATGGGAGCAAAATCAAAAGTGTTGCGTTTATATTTTTGTTGAGTGTAATATTATAGACAAAGGGGATGTGGTGGATCAGATCTGCTTGACAGGACTGTAGGGATTCTGGAGAAATTTTGTACACTCATTTAACTAATAAAATGTTCTGTCAGAAGTGTTAAAACACTGAAATAATATTGCGCAACAACTGTTGCTGGTTATGCAGAAAGAAACATTTTACTGGTAAATGGAAATTTCTGTATTGCAACTTAATTCTTGAAATGGAACACGCTTGTTGTTAAATATTATGATTGTTTTCAGGTATTAATTTCCCCACAGTGGCCCTGATAATTGGTTGTACAGTTACAAATGCGTAAGAATGACGATCTGTGTGGAAAACAACCAAAAATAAAAAAAGCTTTCGGTGCACTTCAGCAGATTTCGTAAAGCAGAAAGTTACGCGGTGGTCTGTGTTCCACTTTGTCTTCTGTTGTCATTTTCTGCTCTTTATCGTCATGTCTAATGACGGCTGCAATTAAGCAGTTGAGTCCTAAAGACTGACATTTTTTCAACATGTTTCCTCAAGCAGAGTAACGTTTGATTCTGGAGTTTAGCTCCAGGCTAAGCCAGGGTCATGAGGTCAGCACATGTGAAGACTCCTCAGAGTTCAGCGTGCGTTCGTCATGAGCGTGAAAGACTTGTTTCTCAAAACGCTGCCAGGAAAACACAATCAGACTTTTCATCTTTTTGGCTGGTGTCTTATAAACTCTGACCTTTTATGTTGTAAATCATTCACTGTTAACGTAACCATGTGCAACTTGGAACTAATTGCATCTTAAATGGAGAGGACTTTTAAATGTAATCATTCAAATGGTAATTATTCTGAGTTGAGTGCTTTGTCAGGTGAAAGAATGGAAGAAAGAATGGAAAAATATTGAAGTTTGTTTTGCACTTCCAATTACTTTGTACTTACAAATGAAAGGCGGAAACACATTTTGGCACATTGGAAAGTAAAAGGACCAGTAATGAAAAAAATAAAAACAGTTCTCTGAAAGAAATAACTCAACAACTACTCAAAAACTCTGATGAACTCCATTCAGTCTGTTTTGATACAAATATTATATGCTGTATTTTCTGGAGTATAAGTCACACCAGAGTATAACATGCACCTGTAAAAAAATGCTTCTTGATGAGGAAAAAACCCATATATATGTTGCACTGGCATATAAGTTGCACCTTTTTATGTATTATCAGCTCTTTAATGTGGTATTTTTGTGTGTTGTTGACGTGTACTTTTTATTATTGGCATATATTCTTTTTATTCTTGGAGTTTATTTTGTTTAGTCCTTTGATTTCTGGGAAAGTCCAATATAAAAATTATTATTATAATTACTGTTATGAATAACAAACTTGTGATTTTTCTTTATGTAAGTAACGCCAGAGTGTAACTCACAGAGACGCCAAAACTAGTAAAAAAAAAAAAAATTAAAAACCCTACTTATATTACGGAAAATTCCATAATGTTCTTGATCTTACTTAAATCTCAGATACATTAATAAGTACTTATTATGTTTACAAAACCTTATATCTCTTTTATTTGGGCAAATTAGTTCAAAGTTTCAGCTCTTTCAACTTTCTACAAAATTATTTAGAGGGCCTGGCAGAGGATAGGGATGTGTGGGCCGAGCTGCTTATTATGCTGCCACTGCAACCTGGATGCAGATAAACAGCAGAAAATGAATGAATGAATAAAAGTGCACTCATTCAGATTATCCTCATGAACAATTCCTAATAAAAGAAAATTTGTACATATCCCATGTATCCGTAACCTGGGAGAGAAAACATGGTGTTTTTGGTGATATTCCTCTTATATACTTCTTATTATTCTAACATTGTGCATGTTTCTGAGAAGTGAATGAAATAAAATGTCATGTTTATGTATCTGTTCATATGAGATCATATGAAACACTTCATGAAAATACATGAACTCGTTAAAGTGCAAACTGTTTCACCGCTGAGGTTTAAGAGGCCCTCACAATGTGGAAATAATTAATTACTGGTTCCAACCATTACTCGAGATCCAACCCAAAGTTCACAAGTTCTTTTTTCCTGAATAGATCCAACCTTTTCACAAAGTTTAATCCAAACTGATTAATTAGATTATGAGTCACACTGCCCACAACAAACAGAAGTGTCTTAAAACATATTAAGTTACAAAAACGTTTCTCTTTCTTGTTAAATGGTGAAGTTTTATCACTTAAAAGACCCCCTTTCAAACACCATGTGGTCACTTTAACATCATTATAAATTTCTATAGCATGAGAAGAATGAGAATACGTATTTCTTCTGCTTGTCATAAGCTTGTGTTTCAAAAGGGTTGTTTTTAATACTGATAACTGCTCGATTCTAAGTCCAGTGACCTTCATGACCTGACATGTTGAAGATTGGCCGCGTTCTTTCACACTTGACAGCCCAACTGGAGCGGGTCTACCGTGGTCACTGACTCCAAACCATGACAATAACCAGTTGTCCCAGCATCCAGGGGCCTCTCTGTGTCCTACCTTTCATCTTCTGCTCCCTTCTTATCCAAAATCCAAGCTGACCTTCACATTACATTCACGGGTGGCACAGACCGTACCACTGCCCCACATCAAAGCCCCGTCATGCTTCTCACTTCACTGGTTCCAAACCTGGGCTCCCTACATAATGACAGGAGGTGCCCCTCTCATTTAGTCGCCTCTGATAGGAAGCCAGCTATTAGCAAGCTGACCCAATTTTCCCATCACTAACTGCTAGCACGGCTAATTGGGCTCTAATCGCTTCCTAATGGCGGCATTGTTTCAGGCTGCAGCAACTAAATGCTAAATGGGGAAAGGAAAGGCCTATTTGAAATTAGCACATGATACGTGCTGCAAAAATGAAATAACGTGGAGGTGAGAGTAAAAATAAATGGATAACTAAAAGACTCAAGTTTTTTTTAGACCACACTGTAAAAGTACTGCATGGGATGAGTTTGTATAACTTAAACCATTGAGTATTTTCACCATGAAAAATAATAAGGTTTCTGCAAAGTCAGATTTTATTAAGTTGATAACTTACAAGATGTTTGTACAACATTGTTCACAGTAAAAAAAAAATGGATATGCACTAGTAGTACTGATACTCTAGAATAATGGTTTTACTATAAACAGTTTGATTGTAAAACAGGAATTGTAACATGTAATTTATTCTGACTTAAGTAAAATAATAATTTAAAGAAATGACCCAAAAAATGCATAGACATTTCTGAGTAGAATGGAGGAAAAATAAAGAAGTTAGCATAATTTCATTGAAATAACTTGGCTACCCAACACCACCAAGACCTTTTAATTTGAATACTAAGCATTTAATTTTAAGTTGGTTCAACTTAATTAACCTTGTAGAGGACAGAGCAAATCAAGGAAACTAAAACACTTAACAAAATGCTTTGTGAAACTTGGAATTACTTTAAAAAAACATCCATGCAGATTTTTTCCTTCATTTTTGAGAGATGAGCAGTGTATTACTGAGGACTTGCTTATTATCCAAATGAACAATACATGTTACGCAATCATTACTGCAGAGCAGCTTCGATGGAAGTTAACTTCCTTTATTACATCAACTATAATTACACAAAAGCCTCTTGTTTCTTGTGTCCAGCACTTGAAACCGTCTGTCCTTCCACCCTCCTGAAGTAAAAATGAACTAGAAGCACTCAGAGAGTGCAAACCTCCGCCAAGGCCATGGGGTCACTGACGCCATAACATCTACACGCCGTGGAATCATTGAACCTAAAAAAGTCTAACAATGATGTTTGCTCAGTAGTAAAAAAAAGTTTCATCTGCTGTGACTGGATAGCATGTATCCTTAGCGCTTGGCATCACAGTTTATTGCAACTTGCACCTTTCCCAGAAGCTACTGTCATCTGAGCACTGATACTGATATTGCATGTGCTTATAGACAAAAACAAATAAGAGACAGAATTCAATTTATTATTCAACTAAACTGCAAATATATGAATTTTTTAACATTTATGAAACACTTCTCTAAACAAGGCCATAGGGTCACTGACCCTAAAGAGATTCCCTCCTTGACACAGTGATCTATTTCTTTTTGTCTCTTTCTCTAAAATTGTATATAATAATCATTAGATTATTAATATATAAACAAAAATAAATTTAAGAAATATTACAATTTGAAAACAAATGCACCCGAACGTGATGACAGCTGCAACTGCTTAATGCTAACTTTTAACATTGAAAATGCCATAGACATGCTAACGCGTTAGCATGTCGTGATCCGAATCACCACTAAAATTTAATCACTTGTTCCTTTCGTCATTTCCAACCACTCCACAAAATTTCATCAAAATCCGTTCAAAACCTTTTGAGTTATCCTGCTGACAGACAGACAAACAAACACACAAATGCGACCGAAAACATAACGTCCTTGGCGGAGGTAATAAAAAGAAGAAACCTAAGGAATAATAGCAGAAGAAGCATCCTGTTAAAAAAACATCTGTCCTGATTCTGTCCTGATGAAGCAGACTGGTCGTCTTCCAGACATGACATCCTGTTTTCTCGATTGACTTTCAGCACTGTGGAAATCCCTTTGCAGGATATTTATCATATCAATATCCACTGTGTGCATTTTTCCACTTTTAGAGAAGAAGTGTTACTGATCAGATTAATCTGAACTTCACAGTGATCTGAGAGCAGACATTCCTCCGACTCTGCTTATCATTGAAAGAATTTGATTTCCCAAGAGGATTTTCAAAAACCTTGGAAAAATATGCTGGACAAAAACATGGTTAAGACAAGACTCCAAAAGTAGCAGGAATAACCTACCCAAATATGGAAAGCATTCATGAATCTAGCATTTGACCCAAACTGGGTCTTATGTCTTCTTATGCACTTGGAATTGTGTATACTGGTGCACACATGTAGCGCTAACCCAATGCATGTTTGCTGCAGAGCAAAACCTACACAATGAGTCAAATCTGAGGCGCAGATATAGCGGCCAAACAGAAAGTATACAGCATGATGAGTCTGTATGAGGGTTTGTGGGATCGACATGCTTTTAAAGGCCTGTGCATTGTGAAAACGTGCGGCATCTGTGGCATTGAGCTGTGTGATAGAACTGAACATTTCAGAGTGGCCTTTTATTGTGGCCAGCCAAAGGCACACCTGTGCAATATTAATGCTGTCTAATCAGCATCTTGATATGCCACACCTGTGAGGTGGGATGGATTATGTTGGCAAAGGAGAAGTGCTCACTAACACAGATTTAGACAGATTTGTGAACAATATTTGAGAGAAATAAGTCTTTTTTGTGGATAGAAATTGTTATAGATCTTTGAGTTCAGCTCATGAAAAATGGGAGCAAAAACAAAAGTGTTACCTTTGTATCTATCAATCTATCTGTATACAGATAGACTGACAGATCATCTATTGATAGATGATCTATCTATCTATAAGTAGATATAGATCTATCTATAGATAGATAGATAGATAGATAGATAGATAGATAGATAGATAGATAGATAGATAGATAGATAGATAGATAGATAGATAGATAGAGATCTATCTATGGATCGATGTGTCTACATATAGATATAGATCTATCCATCTATCTAGATAGATGGATAGATATATAGATAGATCTGTATCTATCGATCTAACTACATATACGTAGATCAGTCTATCTATCTATCTATCTATCTATCTATCTATGTATATATATATATATATATATATATACGAGGTCTGTTAGAAAAGTATCCGACCTTTTAATTTTTCAAAAACCATATGGATTTGAATCACATGTGATTGCATCAGACAAGCTTGAACCCTCGTGCGCATGCGTGAGTTTTTTCACACCTGTCGGTTGCGTCATTCACCTGTGAGCAGGCTTTGTGTGAGCACTGGTCCACACCTCGGTTGCTTTTCAGTCGTGTGATAATCCGATTGTGATTGTGCATGAGCTGGACCTGCCCCAACATGTCCTGGAAGGCTTCATCACGGCGTTGCTTTGCGCCATGCAGCTCCACCGTGACGCGCGGAACTCCTCCGCACGTCTGTCTCAATGTGCCAAAAAAATGCTGATGTCCACGTCTTTTCACAATTCCTGTGCTAGTCAGACGACATACCGGATCAAGACAGCGTCCAGTTTAGAAATGAACGGCACATTCCACTGTTACAGGAGTTTTTGTCATGGAAAGAGGAGCGGCTCCACCGCGACGCGCTCATGCACAATCACAATCGGATTATCACACGACTGAAAAGCAACCGACAGCCGTCTGAAATCCACCTTTAAGCCATCCTGTGAGACCAACACCGAGGTGGTTTTGTCCTGCGTAATGAACGGCTCCGTGGCGCGTCCCTCTGCTTTTCTTTCCATGAAAAAAACTCCTGTAACAGTGGAATGTGCCGAACAAGTGCTGATGTCCACGACTTCTGCCTTTTTGTGAAAGTCAGACGAGGTCCCGGATCAACAAAGCCTTCACGTTGGAAATGATCTGGTTGTTTCAGCGGGGTCTGAGCCTGTTGATCGGCGCTGGGAGCGCGCCGCGCTCTCAGCAGTTGTGGGCCGTCCTTAAAGCGGCAGTAACACTCCTTAATCTGTATAATCCCCATAAAATCGTCCCTGAAAGTCATATTAATTTTCCGAACAGTGTCCACCTGGAGGTCTCTCACAGTTTCTGGAAAAAAATTGATGCAGCAAAGCTCCAAATCGTTCAGACATTTATTCGCAATAAAAAAACGACGAGAGGGGTGGACCAGTGCTCACACAAAGCCTGCTCACAGGCGAATGACGCAACCGACAGGCGTGAAAAATCCATATGGTTATATATATATATATATATATATATATATATATATATATATATATATATATATATATATAAATATTCTGTGATTGAAACAAAAAGTCTTTTGTGTTTCTGTGTGTACTTTTAATTTTCATTTTGGCCGTGCCCCAGTGACATGATTGGAGGAGGTGAACTGTGGTTGGTTGAACTGGAACCAGCCACGATGAGACAATAGACACATATTGGCTGAGGTTTTCATTAACTGCCATGTTGTCCAACTTTATGTTCAGTGAGTGACTGTTGGGGAAAAAGCTCTGAATAAATCTTTCTCCACATATTAAGACATGTTCAGCTTCTATAGGTCCAAGTGGGAAAAGCAGCAGCAGCAGTCTGTGCTGCAGAAAGTTTCAGTGAGGACGTTGCAGTGGAACTTGTGTGATTCATTCCGCCCGTGCACAGACCCCCTCTCTTTCTCTCCCTGTCGCTGGCCGTTTGTGTTTGAATATTCAAATGTTGCTGGTCTGAAGTCGGCACGCTGACCGTCTCAGCATGCTGCAGGTTGCACGCAGCGATTTCCAGCAGGACACTCAGCTTTTCTCTTGCTGCTTCTCTCCACGGTACGTTTGCAGGTTGAGTGACTTTCTGCAGATTTATTTCAGTATTTTCTCTCTGCTGATACGTCAGGGCCGTCTGTATGATTACAAGAGAGTGTTGTCACTAAAATGAGACTTCACACTTCCACACAATCCTGCAAATAGGATTTTGTTTCAGTTTAGCTGAGTGAGTGAGTGAACGAGAGATAGAATTAACACACACACAATTCTTGATTTTTTTTTTTTTTTGCACATAAATTGATCATATTTTCAGGACTATATGTAGCACTTCCGTATTTGTTGCACTTCTATAAAATGTGAAATTGAATTGTCATACAGTGAGTTTAATCGATACATCATTTATTAGCAAGCAGAAGCTAATGGGCTAATTGATGTTATTGAAGGAGGAACAAGGAGCTCAAGAGTAAACTGCTTCTTGTCACCACTGACCAGACAAAAATGTCAATGCAGAGCTAAATGTGCACATTTACCTCACTAATGGTAATTAAATATTAAATATTTTTACAACATTATCATCAGCCTTAGTTTAGCCAAGATGCAATTTGGCTGACCCACAAAGTGTGAACAAGTGCAGTACCGAGCGGATTGATTGTTATTCACTCTCTTTATTCAACAGCATATGAAGATTATTGCCTCTCTTTATTCAAGACTGTGGTCTTTCAGTTTGAGAGCATGATTTATTAATTTCTCTCTTTCTGTAAGGCTTAGCATGTCCCCCTCAGAACACAGGAGCAGCACATCACACATGTAGACGTTGTCATCGTGTGGCCGTATTTTGTTAACATGAGTTGGTCACTCACTCACTCATCTTCAAACACTTATTCCAATAAAGGGTCACAGGGAGCTGGAGCCTATCCCAGCAGTCATGGAGCCTTGCACGGGGCACACCCTGGACAGGGCACCAGTCTGTCGCAGGGCCACATATACAGAAACAAACACATTCACACCCGCACGCACACCTATGGACAATTTAAAGTTTCCAGTCCACCAAACCTGCGTATCTTTGGATGTGGGAGGAATTGGGAGCACCTGGAGAGAACCCACACAAACACATGGAGAACACGCAAACTCCACACAGAAAGGCCACAGGTGGGAATTGAACCCACGACCTTCTTGCTGTGAGGCAACAGTGCTATCCACTAAGCCACTGTGCTGCCTGACATGAATCGCTTTGAAATATAAATGGCAGAATGTACTAAACAAGTATAATTTTTATTCATTTATTTATTTTATTTATAGTCTGGAAAATAAAAGACTAAATCCGAGAAACTGTTTGTTCTGATTAACAGTTCACTAACTGTCACTACATTATCATTCATTAACTGATGAATTGATAATTAATCAGTAATAATAATAATGAACTACCATATTAATCGCAAATTATTTTAATAATCCATTAATTTTTTTGTTTTTTGCAAAAAGTATCCAAATTTTCTCATTTCAGTGTGCATACTTCCTGGTTTAATAAAAAAATTCCAGGTTAGTCCCACTGTGACCGAGATCTCATTTTCAAGAGAAACATGGACAATTATAAAGTTTCCGATACACCTACTATCTGACAGTAAACAGAATACCTCTGAGTTGTGGACAAAAAAGACATTTGTAGACATCATGGACCATTTTCAGACATTTTATGGACCAAACAACTAAGTGAGTCATCGGTCAATTATTTTCTCGATTAATCAATTGTGAAAATAATCATTTGTTGCAGCTCCACTTTGCACAGATCACTGAGCCTCTGTAAAAGTTAGACAGTGACAGGGAAACTGGTTTGGTTCCTAATCCTGATGTTTCACAGCATGAAAAAGTTAATAATCAGCGTAACAGTTTAACTTGTCTATAGTCATGATGTCTTCTCTCCGGTCTAGTCAACAGTGTGTTAATCTCTGTTTCGGCCTTGTTGTCAGCACACGAGCACACACTTGTTTGGTCCAGGGTTAGGTGCAGTTTTTGGTTTGGTTCCCACTTCAAACCTCAACACTAGATGGCATCAAAACTCATGTAATGCTGCTTTAGATAACATGTCCACACCACCCTGTGGAAAGGACTTCATTTGAACGTAGAAGAAACAGACACTTCTTCCTTCTTTCTTTCTCTCTCTCTCTCTCTGTTATGTTCGGTTGTGTTTTGTAGGTAAATTAGGGAATAACCGTGTTGTGTCTGATGATTTGCGGACGTTCATGCTGGATTTTACAGTCGCAAATTGAGTGCTGGTAAAAAGGAGTTTTAAAACGGCTATTTGTGACCGTAATCCAGTATGAACGTCTGCAAATCATCAGACACAACAGGATTATTCCCATTCTAATCCAATTCCATCGTTTGCACGGTTTATTTTTCTGTAAGTAATTCGGTCAGTGAATCGTTGTGATAGGGTGTGGTCGGCTCATCACAGCGTACCGTGTCAACAGCGTCTTCATGCCAAACTGGAAATTCTGTGCGCAGACCCACAGATTTCTCCATCTCATCAACTGCATTGAGTTAAATCCACAGTAAATCCATCAATCAATCCAGTTAAATCCATTAAATCCGTGCATTTCGGCATCGCCATCGCTGCACTAGTTTCTGTCGCTGTCAGCTGACGGTGCCATTAGAGACACCTGCGCAGCAACGCAGTCAGGGGGCGGAGTAACGCATCACATGAAATGGTTTTAATATTTTTCCACTGTCCACACAATATTTTATGGTCTGAAATCTCACAGGATTAACCAATCAGATTTGCAGAAAAAAGGTAATTGGACAAGAATATAACTTGAAATAAGTTTGTTTGTCAGTGTCTTTCATTTCCAAAGCCTCAGTCTGCTTGTTTTCATGACCTGCTTTCTCAAAATAGCTGTTTTTCTCTTAAAATGACTTTTTTCTTCTGTAGCCATGAGTGTATTGAAGAGCAGCCGGTCTGCTCTGTGTCAGCCTGATCCCGTCAGATCTCAGAAGCTAAGCAGAGAAGGATCTGGTTAGTACTTGGATGGGAGACCTCTTTGGAACACCAGCGGCTGTGTGTGTTTCTCCAGGTAAAACTGGAGTTGCGTCAGGAAGGGCATCCGGCGTAGTGGATCTGGCTGTATTCGCTGTGGCGACCCCGAACAAAACTGGGAGCAGATGAATGAACAACAGCCATGAGTGTATTGAACACTCAAACATCTTTTTCTACAAATTACATTTTAACCTCTGCATGGGAGGTTATATTTTAGCACGTCAGTTCATTGGACCACTAATAGGATTGTTGAAATTAAGTTGAAGGGCACACGGGAAGCACTTTCCTCCCTAAATGGGCAACCATTAAAAAAGGGGGTAAAGGAGCTTTCTCTTATCGTGCCCCTGTTCTGTGGAATGATCTCCCTGCATCAATAAAACAGTCAGATTCTTTGGAGACTTTCAAGTCCAGACTTAAGACGCACTTCTTTTCCCTTTCATATGGCTAGCATACTGGCACAGTATAGTTCTACACTTTTTACTCTTTTAACTCATTTTATTAGCAATTGGAGTGGGCCGCGGACTCAACTTTGCCTAAATTCTGGGTCTTTTAGTGAAGTTTAGGGCTCGTGGCCGGCGATCACCTTAGTATTTCTTCTGTTTTTCTTGTTGATTGATGCTGACAAATTATACTGTATACTTTCTTGTCTTTCTGATGCCTGATTCTGTTTTTTCTGTCTGTTTAAGGTGCAGCTCCATCCAGAGATGGGAGTTGTGTTTGTTCTGGAGATCCTCCTGTGCACCAACAGCATTTCCTGTATATTAGTTTTGTGAATTGTTCTGTAATTTATCTCTGTAGCATGGCCCAGACAGAGGGTCACCCCTTTGAGTCTGGTCTGCTTGAGGTTTCTTCCTCAGAGGGAGTTTTCCCTTACCTCTGTTGCTCTGGGGGTTGGTAAGGTTAGACCTTACCTGTGTGAAGCGCTTTGATGCAACTCTGTTGTGATTTGGCGCAATATAAATGAAAATAAATGAATTTAAATTAAAGGCAAAACAGTGTGGCGGTTTGATACAATAACTCATCTATCCTGTCTTCAGATGTACAGACAGACAGACAGACAGGGATTATCTCATATCTCTAACCTTCAGAGTAAAATGTACATTTGATCCCAGTCCAAATAGAGTTAAATACACTCCATTATAGAGTGAAATCAGCTCTACTGTCTTCTCAAATCAAGTTTTTCAACTCCAATAAGAGTCATTCACAGCATGATTGAGTTGATTTAACACTGCGATAGAGTATATTTAACTCTATTTGGACTGGGACCAAATGTAGTCCTGGCACAGTTTATTCTGAAAAATTTACTGTGATGTTTGTCAGTTGGTGAAGGTAGAAAACTTATTTAATAAGAAGGTTGAATGAAACCCGGAATAGACACCAATGTACGATTTCATGCCAGATTATTATTATTATTATTATTATTTATTTATTTATTTTTTTCCTGATGGTGATGTTAATTTGTGTCATGCTGCTTGTTTCCAAACTGGACTGTGCCCTCTGTTGAATGACGTTAGGACGGTCTGGATGCAGGTAAGGAGTCAGGTTGTTTTGTTTTTTTCACCAGAGGGACAAAGACCAAATCCAGTCCATATAAGTCCGGCCCTTGTAAGTGCAGCGGCGTCCTGCTTGGCAGGATTTTAAAGCTCTGGCGGCTGCTCGTCCTTGTTTTTCTGAACAGCTCGTGGACTCCTTTCATTATTAGCGCTGAAGGTTTTTTAACAGTTTTGGTGACTGGCCCAAAGTTAAGCAACGGCACGTTTGGTTGGATCACCACAGAACCTTATAAGGCCACTTTGTGTGGGGTTGCTGGAGACTCAGCATCTGGTTCCTCTTCTCCCCCGGCTCCTCCCGCTGCTCGTCTTTTTCGTCCTCTGCATCTTCCTCTTTTGTAAAATGTTCTTACTGTCTGTTTTGTGGTGCAGATTCCTCAGAGGGCACGACCTCACAGCCTCCGGCGATGACTGAGCACGCTCCGCCATCTGCCGGCAGCTCCTCCACCAGCATCCCCTCCTCTACCTCTGCCCTGGTTCCACCCTCATCCTCCTCTTCCACAGCCATCCCGCAGCCCAATGGCAGCAGCAAACCCTGGAGGAGCAAATCCATGAGCTCCAAGAACACCTCCTCCACCAGCACCTCCTCGTCTGCCGTCCAGCCCGTCAAGCAGGACGCCTCCTGTAAGGATACTCCCACAGCTGAAGCTCCTCCTAAAGCTGTTGCTCAGAGGTCAATGCTGGAGAAGCTGAAACTCTTTAACAGTAAAGGAGGTTCTAAGTCCTCCAACTCCTCCTCCAGTGCAGCAGGGGCCCAGACTGACAGCGCTGCTCCTCCTCCGCAGCTTGGAGCGGGGCAAGAGGAGCGAGCGGAGGCTGGCTCCAACACTGAGCCGCTGGAGGAAGATGAGGGGAACGTCCGGCCCGGAATGAACGGGAACAGTAATGGGACGGGATACGGAGGAGCGCCGTCTGCAGGAAGCGCTGTTACCGTGACGGCCAGCAGCCCCAAAATTGCCCTGAGGGGCATTGCTCAGCGCACGTTTAGCAGAGCTCTCACAGCAAAGAAGGGCTTGGTCAAAGGTCCAGAGAAAGGGAAGGAGAAGGAGAGAGGGAAGGAGGCAGGGAAGCGTATCTCTGCCCCAGACAGGACTGAACTCAGGGGGGAGGAGCCTAAGGAGGAAACACCTGTTGCTGCAGAAGCAGAAAGCTCACACAAAAAGACCTCTAAAATTGCCAGCTTCATTCCCAAAGGGGGGAAGGTGGCCAAAAAGGAAAGTTCAACCCCAGCACACAGTGGAATACCAAAGCCAGGAGCTAAAGCCCCGGGGGCCGGGGGCAAAGCCTCGTCAGCGGGAGCGAAGGAGGCAGCGGAGAGGCCGCACAGCATGCGATTAGGAGGGGGTTTTGCCCTGCACCGCGGTCCTCTGGACAGAGACAGCAGACACTCCAGCTCTACCTCCAGCCTGGCTTCCTCCGAGGGGAAGCCCACCCAGACCCACAGCGCCGCTCCGGTGGCGGGAGGGGGCACTACACAGAGCACAGCCAGCAACACGGTCAGCGTGCAGCTACCTCAGACCCAACAGCACCACAGCCATCCCAATATGGCCACCGTCGCACCTTTCATGTACAGGTGAGAGCGCGCAAACCCTGACGCACAGCAACAGTATCCGCCCCCACGTAACCTTCGAAGAGTAAAGTTACTGAATGTTCTCATAGAAACAGATTTGTGCATGTGATCGTACAAACACAGTTTACAAACCCCTCCACAGACTCAAACACAAATGAGTAGAAATAATATACGAGTACCTTTTTTCTTCTCTGATCAAGATAAAATGATTGTTTGGTACATATGAAACATGCATGAGCATGAAGTGATTTTTTTTTTTTTTTGCATTATTCATTATTAGACATTATTAGACAGTGCTCAATAAAAAATAACTTACTGCGTGCAACAACGACGCAATAAAGTCACCTACGTTTACTTGTTTGTCTGTCTGTTAGCAGGATTACGTCAAAACTACTGCACGGATTTTGACAAAATTTTCACCACAGATACATATTAGGCCATGGAGGAACCCAGTAAATTTTGGAGTTGCTCTGGATCCAGACCAGATGCTGGATCAGGTTTCACTTTATGCAGGCTTTAAAGGGTTACTGTTAGCAGGATTACATCAAAACTACTGCATGGATTCTCACCACATTTTGACCACAGATACATATTTGGCCATGGAAGACACCATTAAATTTGGAGGTGATCTGGATCCGAATCCGGAATCTGTATCAAGATTTCACTTTGTATTCGCTTTGAAGGATTAAGTCTAAACTACTTAACGGATTCTCTCCAAAGTTTCACCGGAAGACTCCATTCAGTTTTGGAGGTTATCTGCATCCGGATCCAGATTCTAGATCAAGGTTTCACTTTATATATGCCTTGAAGGATTACTGTTAGCAGGATTACGTGAAAGCTACTGCACGGATTCTCACCAAATTTTGACCACAGATACATATAAGCCCATGGAAGACACCATTAAATTTGGAGGTGATCTGGATAATAATCTGGATTCTGGATCAAGATTTCACTTTGTATGCGCTTTGAAGGATTAAGTCAAAACTACTTCACGGATTCTCACCAAATTTTCACCACGGATACATATTAGGCCATGATAGACTCCATTAAATTTTGGAGTTGATTCAGATCCAGATTTGAATCTGGATTCTGGATCATGATTTCACTTTGTATAGGCTTTGGAGGATTACTTCAAAACTACTTCACAGATTCTCACCAAATTTGCACCACAGATAGATATTAGGGCATGGAAGACTCCATTATATTTTGGAGGTGATCTGAAACCAGATCCAGATTCTAGATCAAGATTTCACTTTATATAGGCTTTGAAGGATTACTGTTAGCAGGATTACGTGAAAGCTACTGCACGGATTCTCACCAAATTGTGACCACAGATACATATAAGCCCATGGAAGACACCATTAAATTTGGAGGTGATCTGGATCCAAATCTGGATTCTGGATCAAGATTTCACTTTGTATGCATTTTGAAGGATTAAGTCAAAACTACTTCACGGATTCTCACCAAATTTTCACCACGGATACATATTAGGCCATGACAGACTCCATTAAATTTTGGAGTTGATTAAAATCCAGATTCGAATCTGGATTCTGGATCAAGATTTCACTTTGTATAGGCTTTGGAGGATTACTTCAAAACTACGTCACAGATTTTCACCAGATTTGCACCACAGATAGATATTAGGGCATGGAAGTCGCCATTAAATTTTGGAGGTGATCTGAAACCAGATCCTATTCTAGATCAAGATTTCACTTTATATACGCTTTGAAGGATTACGTCAAAACTACTTCATGGATTCTCACCAAATTTTTACCACAGATAGATATTAGGCCGTGGAAGACTCCATTACATGTTGGAGGTTACCTGGATCTGGATCCAGATTCTAGATCAAGATATCATCTCATATAGGCTTTGAAGGATTACTGTTAGCAGGATTATGTCAAAGCTACTGCACGGATTCTCACCAAATTTTGACCACAGATACATATTTGGCCATGGAAGACAACATGAAATTTGGAGGTGATCTGGATCCAAATCCTGATTCTGGATCAAGATTTCACTTTGTATGTGCTTTGAAGGATTAAGTCAAAACTACTTCACGGATTCTCACCAAAGTTTCACCACAGATACATATTAGGCCATGAAAAACTTTTGGAGGTGATTTGAATCCGGATTTGAATCTGGATTCTGGATCAAGATTTCACTTTATATAGACTTTGGAGGATTACTTCAAAACTACTTCACGGATTCTCACCAAATTTTTACCATGGATACATATTAGGCCATGAAAAACTCCATTAAATTTTGGAGGTGACTTGGATCCGGATTTGAATCTGGATTCTGGATCAAGATTTCACTTTATATAGGTTTTGGAGGATTACTTCAAAACTACTTCACGGATTCTCACCAAATCTTTACCACGGATACATATTAGGCCATGAAAAACTCCATTAAATTTTGGAGGTGATTTGGATCCAGATTTGAATCTGGATTCTGGATCAAGATTTCACTTTATATAGGCTTTGTGTGCAAATGAGCACAAGCCACGTGCCTGCCAGTGGCTGATTCAATGCATATATACAGTCATTAACACAGTCAAATTCCTCATTTGCATACTGCTATTTATTATGTCTTGTTACCACTCATGTGCACAGTGATTCTCTGTAAATCATCTGCAAAATGTTCTCCAAACCTGATGTGCCCACACCATTTAGCAGTCAGGAAATGGGATCTTACTAAATCAGTCCCTTAAAGTTTTTCTTTTGTCTTTTTTTTTTTAACAGCTGTCTCTTAAAGAGAGGGTAGCTCGGTGGGATATAAGTTGGGCTACTAATATGGAGACCTGGGTTCACTTCCTGTTCTGTGGAATGATCTCCCTGCATCAATAAAACAGTCAGATTCTGTAGAGATTTTCAAGTCCAGACTTAAGACGCACTGACGAGGTCTGTTAGAAAAGTATCGGACCTTTTTTTTTTCCAAAAACCTGATGGATTTGAATCACCTGTGCTTGCATGAGCAAACCTTGAACTTTCGTGCGCATGCATGAATTTTTTCACGCCTGTCGATTGCATCAGTTGCTGGCAAGCAGCCTTTGTGTAAGGACATGTGCAGTGCTCTCGGCGGTTTTTCATTGCAAGGAAAAAGACGGAACGACTGGAGCAGCGCGACTGCATCAAATTTTGCCAGAAACTGGGTTACAGCCAGGTGGACACCATTCGGATTATTCAGACGGCTTTCGGCGACAATCCTATGGGCATCACACAGATTAAGGAGCGGTACAACCAGTTTAAAGACATCCGCACAACGGTAGAGAGCGAGCCACACTCCGGTGAAATGCTGAAATGACCAGATCATTCCCAAAGTGAACACTGTGGTGATGTGGGACCGTCGTGTGACTATCCGAGAAATTGCGGAAGAGGTGGACATCAGCACTTTTTCGGTACATTCCACTGTGACAGAAGATTTGGCCATGAAAAGAGTGGCAGTGAAATTGCTGACGGCGGCACAAAAGCGCCTCCGTGTTGAAGTCTCACAGGACACGCCGGACTCTGAAAAATGATTCCCACCTCTTCCACAATTTCTCGGATAGTCACACGACTGAAAAGCCACCGAAAGCCATCTGAATCTTCCGAATAGTTTCCACCTGGCTGTCGCCCAGTTTCTGGCAAAATTTGATGCGGCGCTGCTCCAGTCGTTCCGTCTTTTTCCTTGCAATGAAAAACCGCTGAGAGCACCACACACGACCCACACAAATGCTGCTTGCCAGCAACTGACGCAATCGACAGGCGTGAAAAAAATCACACATGCGCATGAATGTATATTTGTATTGTCAATTGTGTCAGTATCATGACCCAATCAGAGGGTCGCCCCTTTGAGTCTGGTCTGCTTGAGGTTTCTTCCTCAAATCATCAGAGGGAGTTTTTCCTTACCACTGTCACCTGTGTGCTTGCTCTAGGGGTTGGTAAGGTTCAAACTTACTTGTCTGAAGCGCCTTGAAGCAGCTTTCTTGTGATTTGGCGCTATATAAATTAAATAAATTGAATTGAATTGAATTCCCAGTCATGTCACCTGTCTGCGTCGTTGGGCAGAACACTATATCGCCATCGTCCAAGTACACCCTGCTGGGTACAGATACTGACTGGGGAAGTAACCTGTGAAGGACTGATGAGACTCGTAGACCCTGAGTATCTGGTTATAAGCACAGGTCCAATGGACCTCAGAGCCTATGTAGGACTATGTCTCTCCGTAGAGCTCTTATATTTCACCAAATTGGTCACTTTACAGTCAAAATGTTTTTCCTTTAATGTTTGCGACAGTAGTAATGCGCCTGTGGTGTGTCGTTCATACATGAACTCGGATTATTCCAGTCAACTTTTGACACACAAGTAAAACAGATGTTTGGGTGCTGTGATTTTTGTGAATGAGTTCAGTTTGTGTTGGCTCACAGCTCTGAGCCGTCACCAAGGACAAAGTCTAAGTTGAGACGGAGTCCAGAGGCTGCGTCTGCCTGACATGTTCAGTGCAGAGGCCAAACTGTATTGATTTGTCCTTCAAACACGTACAAACACTCACTGGCATTCAGGGCTTAGCAGAAGGCCACGTTCATTTTGGACTCTGCATGGTCACAAGACAGGAACAAGGTGCAGTTAATTCCTAATCTGGCTTAGCTCTTTTTCATGATAGTTTGCAGAATATTCAGTTCACGCTCAGTGCACAGTAATTCAGAATCAATGAATTCCCCCCTTTGATCACTCATTAAATGTGTTTCCCCAGATCACAAACAGATGGTGAGGGACTGGCGAACACTGACACCGGCTCAGGAGGACGGGGCGGAGACATCCCCTTCACCAAGACCAGCCAGCCCTCCATCGAGGACCTTTCAGGTCGGAGGGAGGGAAGCCGCCGTGTTCGTTTTAGATGAATTACAGTGTGCCTGCTGTGAAATTGGTCTGAGACTGTCCTTCTGTCCAGGTGAAGACCCAGAAACGCGGCGGTTACGTACTGTGAAAAACATTGCAGATCTGCGTCAGAACTTGGAGGAGACCATGTCCAGCCTGCGAGGAACTCAGGTTACACACAGGTGAAGAATCCACTGAATCCATGTGGCTGTTTGAATGGAATATGTGTGTGTGTGTGTGTGTGTGTGTGTGTGGTGTGTGTGTGTGTGTGTGTGTGTGTGTGTGTGTGTGTGTGTGTGTGTGTGTGTGTGTGTGTGTGTGTGTGTGTGTGTGTGTGTGTGTGTGTGTGTGTGTGTGTGCGCGTGTGTGTCAAGATCAGTGTTGGGGTCGTTTCTCCAAAAAAGTTATATAGTACACATTACTTTCTACTTTTAAAAAATATGTCATGTCTTATTTTACTTCTTTACTGTCTGTGGAAAGTAACTTGTTTCATTACTCGTTACTTTTGCATTTCTCAGAAACAGACTACAGGCAAACCACAAATCTCACTCTGTCTGTCTCTCTCCATTTTTGCAGTTTTGCAATATTTAAGAGATCTGTTGCTGTATATTTAACTACAGTTAAAGCCTACAGACTGTTTTAGTGCACACGTTAATTTCTCATACTTCTTAAAGCAAGGTACTTAAAAAGCAAGTAATTAACAAGCGTTTGTCTTAGGACCCTCTCCCACTGGCGTTTAGGAGGATTTGCGTATGGATTGTGCACAAAATTGTCCCATATTTGCCAAACATCCGCAATATCCGTGTAACATGCCTGTATGAGTCGGCCGTCATCCGAACACGTCCGTGATCATCCACAGAGGCATGCATGTCCGCAGCCAGGATTTTTGAGCTGTTCAAAAACCTGGATGCAGATAACATCCGCCTTACATACTCCATAAATACTCAATTCATACACAATACATACTCACTCTATGCGCTGTATATCTGCCATTAACCGCTGATATCCGCAACTGACAGGGATTTGTGGCTTGGCAGCGGACCGGGACAGTGTGTAAAACAGATATATTGCGTGCCCATCATGTCCACATCACAAACTAAAATAAGTTGTAGCGACTGCATACAAATTGGCCACAAATAAAGCGTTTGTATTACATCTGCTTTGCAGCTGATTTGCGGACAGTCTGTGAATGCATAACAAACACGTCACGTAAACCCAAAGTACTATATGTGGCAGTGACATACCTGCCAGTCATTGCCGGTCCGGCTGTGTAGATCCACAAAGACGTAGCTGCTGCAATCCAGGACTTTTATTTAACACCAACAAAAGGAAGAGTTGCTGTTTACCCACAACTCACGCTGAAGTCTGTTTTCTGTGACACTCTCAAAAAAAAAAAAAAAAAAAAAAACACTGTCTCAACAGTTAACCCTCACATGACAAAATGAACATTAACTCTGTGATCAACTTGTCCAAGTCCAGCAAATGCTCCAGAGGCTGCATTGTTGGTGTGAATAGTGATGCTGAAAGGCCCGAGTGCGCTTATTTTATGACCACAATGCAGATGCCGTGCACGCGCAACACGTGTGCGATGCATTCATAATACACCCAGATCAGTTTCTTCACTACTTGTGTTATATAACCGTGATTGTTCATCATATATTTGCTATATATTATTAATATATCTGTAATTCATACTGGGACATTTGTCATTTTTGGCCATTTTTGTTGCAGATGAAAACGAACGCCTGTAATTTGTGTACTCAATTCATGCGCAATTAATCCTCTCCCCAATGGGACAGGGCCCTTACCAGGACAACATGGGAATGAGTGAAGCTCTTTTTTATTCCACACGTTTTGCATCTGATGTAGAATTTCTGTGATGAATGTCAGCATAAAATGAGACAGACAATGAAGGAGCATTCAGGCGTCAGACATACAGATGCAGAGCGATTTATTTTTGGTTGAAGCAGAGACAGAAGGGCCTGAAGAAGTTCCAAACGGTACAGCATGCAATGTACTCTCAGAGCTTTCTGGCTTTCCATTCTCAGAGAGCCATGTTAAGAACTTTTGCCATAATGAAAACAAAATCCTAATACAAACATGGTCTTTAGCTAGTCAGGGCCATGATTAGATGTTTCATCATAAAAGTGAAGAAACACAACGTGTTATATTTACAAAGATGAGAATGACCCTGGCCCGGTACGGCCTGTCTTACAGACAGGCGGAAAACGTCAATTTTTCCTCTGCAGCGTCCAACTTTATGATTTTTATTCCATAGATGTGTGTACTGTCCCTTGAATATTTCATCAAAATGCACACTGACAAAGTTCTACATAGTTTCTAGTCCTGTCTTTTAAAGAGGCCACATGTGCAAAAATCTTGTGAAGTTTAAATTTTCCAGTGCACTTAGAAATCTGCCTGCCATCGGCAAAGTTTCAGTATGAAACCGCTTGTTTTATATTTGTGTGACTTAAGTCAAAGAAATTGTTTGAGGAGTTAGTTATCTCTTTGTTAACAAAGGTAACTCTGTAACTAACTCACATCTTGGTAGACACCTGGTGCCTGATGGTGAAGGTAGGTGCTCTCATGGGTGCTGCAGTAATAAGCCAGTTTGTAACGTCAAAGTGCAAAAGGGTGCTGAGAGTGACCCGAGGTGGTTAGATTTGATGAGGAAGTGTTTTTATTGTAAGTAGAGTTAGCAGCAGGTAGAAGGAGCTCAACATTTGTGGGGTTTTTTTTTGGTATGTTTGGAGAAATGGGGGCACCACAAATGAGGCTGAGTGGTTTAGTGATGGATTTGAAGGAGCTCTGTGTCACATATTGATGTTGCTGAAACACATGTTGCAGATCTGTTCTGCTCTTTATTGTCTGTCTCTGCACCGGCAGCACTCTGGAAACCACCTTTGATGGCAGCGTCACTACAGACATAAACAGCAGCTGCGGTGGCGGCGTTGGCGGTGGTGGCAGCAGCAGCGGAGGAGGGCGCAGCATTCTCAGCCTCACTTCTACCCGCCCGTCCCTAACGTCATGGCGCCTCGGACAATCCACCCCTCGTCTGCAGGCAGGCGATGCCCCCTCCGCGGGGAATGGCTACAGCGGCCGGGGAGGACGCTACCGTTATCCCGGACACCTGCGAAGGCAGCTCGCCGGCAGGGGCGGGGCCCTCTGTAGCGTGGACCTCGGAGACCGAGCCGGGGAGGACATTAACCTGGAGGGGTTGGCCATGGAGGTCACCGGGTACATGAGCGACGGAGATGTGCTAAGCAAGAATGCTGCATGCACTGATGATGTCACCAGTGGGTGAGTAACCTGCACTAATGTCACTTTAACCCCAGCGACAGGTTTTAAGTAAAATTAGATTTTTTTGTGGGGGGGGGGTGAATGAGTGAAAGAAAATCAGCAGTGTGACACACATGATTTCACATGACTGAAGTAAAGTGGTCTCATGTTCACTATGACTTCAACCTGAAGTCACTTCATCCTCTTTAATGCAGACTTTCCAGTAGGGGGCAGTACTGCTCCTTGCTCATTGTCAGACTGGTACGGTGGTGCTTAAGCAGCTTTGGTGGCCTCATGGACAGTTATTCAGGAACATTAAGACCCCACAATGGCCCGTCACACCGTGTGCAGGCCTGGTTTAGCTCCTAAAGGCACCAACACGTCTTCAGATTGCAACTAAAACGCTCAGACAGAACAGAATTTAACAGATTACGAGGGCGTCACCACCAGGAGTCCACCACGGTTTTATGAAAACTAGTTCATACAGACAGTCAGAGGTCAAACAGATGTTTTGAGAATCAGTCAGTTTGTGCACTTTTAATGCCAATAATGCAGCTTCATGGTGGAGTGGAAGAGCAAGCCTGGATTTGATGTGTTTTGTTGTCTGGAAATCCTTCTCTGCTCCTCCTCACCTTGAAGCTGTGGCTGGTGATGCCACAAACAGAAGTTGCCTCATTCAAAGTTTCTCAAATCACATCCATAAAAGCATATTCTGTAAGTCCTGATTCCTTTCCTCACTTGTCTCCTTCTTGTACTGTAACACGTTATTTTTGTTAAAGTCTTTGAATTAACTACAGAGCAGGTGGATCAGCGGGATAGGTGGTTGACTCCCAACATATAGACCAGGGTTAGATTCTGTGTCTGTACATTTGTATTGTTCCAGTCCACCAAGTTGTAAAAGGGTATGAAATGGGCTCGCATCCTGTTCAAGGGAGCTCTAGACTGTCTCCGCTTCACAGTACAGTATCTAAGGATATTAACTGGCGTGACTGACATCAGGGTCTACATAGGAAGTCTCCACTACGAGCACACGGTGTACAATGTTTCACATCAACTCCATTGTGGTGATGTTCAGAGGCAAAATTACAAAAATTGTGTCATTGTCCAAATACCTATGCACCTGACTGTATAGCAGAACCTTAACGGGTTCCTAAATGTTTTTCTAAAACGAAGTCGTTCTTAAACCAAAACCAATTTTCCCATAAGAAACAATGTAAAATGGATTCATCAGTTCCTGGCCCCAAAAAGAACACTGTTTTTTTTTTTTACCTTTTTAACAGCATTTCATGCATAAGAAGCAGACAAAATACAAAGATATGCATAGTATCTTATACAAAATACTGTACAGTAAGTACCTGTACAGAAGAGGCCGTAAGAACATCAGGTACTTGAACTTCTGAATGGATCAGACGCCTCTGTTACAGTCAAACTCTGGTTTAATGTTGTATGCTAACAGCATTAGCACTTTTAGCTGGCAGTAGCTTCACCCGTTAGTTCTATTTAATGTACGATTACTGGAAAAAATATGGGGCTAATAATTTTTAATGTCCACAACAAAGAAAACTGTTAGGAGAACCACGGCACAGTCCCCAAAAATATGATTTAATAAACATCTGAAGATGGACTTTGTTGCTTCTTCTTTGGAGATTATTGGTGGATTGCAACCCGAAACGGTGCATTACTGCCACCTACTGCGGTGAAGGTGTTCGAGAACCAAGACTTTGTTAGAAAAGTGATGCATTTTTCGTTCAAAACATATGTTCGTGAACCAGTTTGTTTGTAAAGACAGCCGTTGTAAAACTGAGGTTCCACTGTATTTGGCGAACTGCTTGGCCTTCTTTTAAAAAAGGATTGAGTATATTTTAAACCAGACGATCCAGGACAGTTTTGAATCAATGTAATGTCTCTATTCATTTTGTATGATATTTGTAGTTTGGTGAAACAGCGCCCCCACAGGCACTTCAGTTTGGTAATGGACAGAAATACTGAGAACTGATATCCCATGACTTCGTCTTGGACACTGAATATCTTTAAATAATTGAAATATTAACCATAATGAAAAATGAACATTTGTTCTGGGAATAACATAGAGTACCGAAATCTTAAATTAATACATTTCTTAAAACCCGGAGCACAAGTAAGTTATATCAGGTCTTTTGCAGCCTCAAGGCAGCTGCTCTTGAAGTACCTGATCTACTTGAATCCCAGCTGAGTACATAAACGTTGAGCCTCTGCAACACCTGGACAGGTGAGTGAGGCGAACAGGTGAGAAGAGCTCCTCTGAGAACCCGACACCCGTGGCGGGCCAAAGGTGAGGAAGAGCAGCTGATTACATTTTGGGGTCTTAGTTTGATTATAAATCTATATTTTACGGGGATTATAGTGATTTGTCTTACTTGTATATCTGACAGACTGTATATTTATTTATTTAAAGGACGGACGTATAATCTCACAGTTTTCAAAATGAGGATTCACTGTTACGTTAAACTGGTTACACAGTGTGTCGTAATTGGTGTGGTTTGTGTGAGGAACATCTTCAGTGTGTATGTGATCAAACCCAGGAAGCAGAGGAACAAAAGCAGAGTAGAACGGAAATACAGGGTCAAAGTTAGTTTTGGCAGCAGAAACTACAGAAGCACGAGCTGTGTTTTATGTGGGCTTGTACACAGAAGCAAGAGTGTGTGCATGCACATGCACATGTGTGTGTGTGTTGAGTGGGAGGAGCCTGCAGTTTAACCATTTAAAGTAGACTTCTCTATGTACGCCCTCCAGGCATTTAGCGGTTACCTGCCATCGCACGCCTGTTAACATCCAATAACTGGTTCTTCCACACAGATGTGGGATGTTTACCCAGAAGGCAGAGCTGGTATTAACAGCCGTGCACGCTCTCTCAGTTCCACTATTCTTCCGTTCTTTAGTTGTCTTTAAATGGTAAATAGAGCAGTGCTCATTGGAGTGCAGACTGATGCCAGCGACCAACTATCTACCAGATAAGGAGCTCTCTGAAGAGTAATTTTACAGTATGCATTGGCCTTCAAACACTTGGTATTTCACACATTATAATTTGTTTATGTCACTTCAAATATAAAAACACAAAAAATACAAAAAAATAAAAATTTGTAAAATTATCTTCTGTAGACTCAAACTGAAAGTAAATCTCTACAACTTGATATAAATGAATTAAAAATATAAAAGCCCAGATGATAATACCTGTAAATACCTGCAGAAGAAAACACCCACAACCAATTTCTGGATGGAGCTGCACCTGAAACAGAGAGAAAAAAGAGAATCAAGCATCAGAAAGACAACAAATACAGTATAATTTGTCAGCATTTAGCAACAAGAAAAACAGAAGAAATATTAAGGTGATTGCCGGCTACAAGTCCTAAGCTTCACTAAAACACCCAAAATGTAGATAAAACTGAGGCCACGGCATGCTCCCTTTAAATAATAAAATGAATTTAACCCTCTGGGGTCCGAGGGCATTTTTTGGACAGTTCACTCGCCTGGCATAAATGTTTTATTATTGCTATTAACAGCTCTCCCTGCATCCCACAATCAAGTTTTATGTCTCTTTTTTTTTCAGGACAACCTGTGCTTTCAGAATATATATGTTTTTGTTGTGTTTTATAAATGTAATAAAGGTTTACAATCAAAAATAGGCAAGCGAAAAAATACTTTTCCACACATTTATTCAGAATACACAGAAAACTATAATAAACAACTGTTTTGACACTTTATAAAGGTAATTTGAGGTCTTGTGTGAAAGACTGAACAACAAAAAGGTTCAAACAATAAACACAAATGCACATTTTGAACAATATATACAAAATGGTCTATGTGTTTTGTTGTCCATTGATATGGTAAACAGTGCTTTACGCAGAGAAAGCAACATAATTATCCAGTAACATTCACATGCAAACTAGTGGAGCAATCCTGATAGTTACACACTCTTTGTTTAAGCATGTGAGATTGTCATCAGAGGCTCTCCATGTGCTTTCACTGATCACTGTGCGTAATGGCGCAGGGCGCACTGGATGTACTCATTGGAGCACCCAGGGGGCTATTCAAACGGGCCAACTAGTAACATGTCACTCCTGAAAATGATCTTTGGCTTTTCACGTGAGGTGAATCTGCCCTACAATTGGATTTTGGAAAACCATGTGACGGTGAACCAATTTCGATTGGACACTCACATTGCGCACGTCATCACACAGCTTCTATGAGGAGTACAAAGATGGACGATGGCTGGCTCGAAAGTCCGCAGAGTTAACTTTTCAGCAAAAAAAAAAGTAAGTTTCTATCTCATATCATTAAAAAATTATTTATAATTTAGTAAAGCTTGGTCTTAGCCGTCGTATACGACGCGTCGGCCCCAGAGGGTTAAAAGGGTAAAAAGCATAGTAGCATACTATGTCAGTATGCTAGCCATACGAAAGGGAAAATAAGTGTGTCTTAAGTCTGGACGTGAAAGTCTCTACAGAATCAGACTTTTTATTCACGCTATGGACACAAGTAGTCCTGCACCCCGAGAATGCTAAGTCGTGGGGGGGGGGCTAATCCGTGAACAATTTTTTAGACTAGTAACAGAACCTTAAAATCTTTTCTCACAGCAGCAGGAAGCCAGTGAAGAGACGCCAAAATGGGTGTAATGTCATCAAACTTTCTGCTTCCTGTCAAAAGTCTGCCAGCAGCATTTTTAACCAACTGGAGACCCCTAACGCTGGACTGTGTTAAACCAGAAAATAGAACATTGCAGTAGTCTAATCTAGAAGAAACGAAGGCATGAATCAGGGCCTCAGCATCAGCCATAGACAGTATGGGGCGAATCTTTGCTATATTTCGCAGGTGGAAGAAAGCAGTCCTCATAATATCTCTAATGTGGAGGTCAAAGGACAATGTAGGATCAAAAATTACTCCAGGTTTCCTCACACTGTCAGTGTGATGTATGACTCATGAGCCTAGGCTAAGCGTTAGTTTACCAGTTTACCTTGTCATCTGATGGTTAATAATCCCATTAATCCAGTTGATCGCTTTGGGTGTAGAGAGTCCGTCTCAGACGTGCTGTTGTGGTCCGAAATGACGCATGCGCAGTGAAGGCAGGGCGGACCAATTTTTAGAGGGGGGGCCGCTTGGTCTGCGACGCCAGCTCTTGCTGTTAAATGCATTTTCATGCTGGAATATGATGTACCTGGATGACACTCGGATGATTCCACACAGCTGGCATGGCTCGGGTCAAGATTGACTGGCACATTCCTGACCGATCGGCCAGCTCACGCTGGAATGCCCCTGTTACCTGGAAGCCCAGCGTGGTCAGCACCTGTGTGGCACAGACAACCCCTGGCTCCTCGCTGTATTGTGCTCTGGGTCGTCCGGAGTTCTACGCACAACTCCAGTAACAGTGGCCTTGGTTATCGAAATCGGCTTATGAGCCAGTTATCGTCATTTGCAAGTAAATCCTCGCGTTCCCTGAATACACGCTCACCTCGAATTGCACCATTTGCAATGTGTTCGAACAACACTAACGCAGCCACTGTTAGTGCCATTTTCCTCATCACTCTGTGCATGCTTTTATATCCACCCATATGATTGAAAGCACGTGGGTGTGCTAATTGTTCATAAGTGTGTCTCTCATGTGCACATCACTGTGACGTCTTCTTGTTTTCACACTAACGTTTCCCAGCATCACCTCTACATGTCCAAAGTGGAACTTTAGAAACGCGCGTACGCCAGCCAGGATTTTTGCGTGACGCTCTGCACATTTCCACGGTCATTTCACTTTTGATACAGCTGAACGTTAGACGTACGTCACATTTTTGTGCGTATGCAGCCTTTGTACATGAGGCTCCTGGACTCAAACCCCAGTCTGATTTGTAGTCCGAGTCCATCAGACTATTCCTCTGAGTCTTTTTGAGTCTACTTATAGTGCTTATGTCTTATAGAGCTGAAATTACTTTTCCCCCCATGCTTCTGGTTGATTTTTTTCCCCTCCAGATTTATCCCAAATGTGTATTTTTTTTTTCCTTCAGTTGTAATTTTATTTTTGCTAAAACCATCCACCAAATGCATGAATGCAAATGTAATTAGTGTCCTTCTCATTTTAACTGAGTTAAAGAGATCACTGACTACGCAGACAAATTGACAGTTGATTTATTTTCCACCGCGGTCTCTGTTGCCTTTTAGCTTCTCTCGGCCGTGGAGACGAGGAAGCATCTCCCCACCACCACAACCTCCTCCTCAGCCTGAGGGTACATCGCCTGATCTGCCCTCCCTCCTTATGATTTTTTTTCAGACAGACCCAACCTCTAGCACTGGAGGGGGCGGGGCAGGGTGGAGTGTGTGTGCGTGTGCACGTGTGTGTGTGTGTTGGGGGGGTGGGTGAGTGTGGATGTGAGGAGACAGGCAGCATTCCTACACTGAGGATCCGCCACACGTTCAGCCTGTACTTGGGCAGATCACTGACGCCACTGATCACCTGATGATCTCACGCACACGTTCAGACCTGATAACGCTCACTCAACCGGACGACCTGGAAAGGGAGAGATTGTTATCGCAGCTCACCTGGACTTGTTTTGCTTTTGACTCAGCGTGTTGCCATGTTTGAGGCAGAAAGGTACGTCTGACATCAGGAGCCCATTGTTTATTCAGTGCACCACCTCAACTTGTGGTGGTTATCTGGCATCAGGATTTGTTTCTCAGTCTAATATCTCTGCTGATTGCTTGATGGGAGAAGTTTTGCATCTGATGTTGGCACGGTTGTGTGCCAACCTCACCTGGCGGCACAGTTTGAACCCATGAATGTGCCTGTTTGGACACATTGTCTCTGCAGGAGGTTACAGGTTAACAGACTTCCACATGACAGAGAGCTTCAGGTGCTTGTTAGTCAAGCAGGTTGTCTGTCAGTCTCGGGTCGTCTTTAAGGTGGCGTTGCTTCCTGACGGACAGCGAATACTCCCTCGGTGACAAAGGAGGATGTCCAAATTCTTGTATTGTCTGTTTTCTGTTGTCTTATCGTGAAAGTCCACCACAGAACAAGCCCTTGTGTCAACAAAGCAAACTCTGCTTTACTTCTCCAATCAATTCTCCCCTTTTTCATTGTAGTATTTTTTTTTTACCAATCAGAGTGTTTCCTTCCTTTATTCTGTTGTTTGCACTCTCAGGTTGTTTCATTACTGTTGAATTTTTCAGTTACAGTTCTGACAAAAATTTGTCTCCAAAAATGTTGGTTCAATTTTCAACTCAGTAAAATTGAACAGAATAGAAACCCGAGCATTTCAGGTACATAGAGTGAGACCGGTTCTTGAGCAGAGTCATCAATCCCGAAGCTGTTCCCTGTATGCAACTGGCACCTTGCATGGCGGCACCCTACATCTGTGTCTCTGTGTGTGTGTGTGTGTCTATTTGTGCAAATGTGAGACTTCATTGTAAATTACTGACCTTTTGTATCGGATACAAAAGTGCAATCCATGTACTATTATTATTATTATTATTATTATTATTATTTACTATTATTATTGTTATTTATAATAATAATAATAATAATAATAATAATAACAATAATAATGCATTTATAAAGCACTTTAAATAAAAAAAAAGTCAACAAAGAACATAGCTCCAGAACAAGATTAAATAAAGATCCTCTTGTCATAGAGTAAAAGCGCTTAAATCCATAAAACAGTTTTGTGCAAACAAAATAATTAAAATGAGTTAATACCATAAAACTAATGATAGGCAATTAGGGAATGCTGGATTAATCCAGCATCCGTAATCCAGCATTAACATCAGTAAATCATCAGACACAAGGGGGTTATTCCTATTTTAATCCAATTCCATTGTTTGCATGGTTTATTGTTCTGTAATTAGTTCAGTCAGCGAATACCATAGCAACAGCGTCTTCATGCCAAACTGGAGATTCTGTGAGCAGACCCCCAGATTTCTCCATCATGTCAACTGCATTGAGTAATTCTGTATCAGAATCCACATCAATTCGTATGACAGATTACATTTACCCATTTCTGCATCGTCGTCGCTGCACTAGTTTCTCTCGCCCTCAGCTGACAGCGCCATTATTGACATCTGCGTAGCAACGAGGAGTAATACATCAAATGTGAAACGGTTAAATATTTTGCCACCGCCGACATGATATTTTATGTTCTGAAAATCTCACACGATTAACCAATCAGATTTGCGGAAATGAAACTGGATTAGAATATTAAATAATAATAAGTTTTAAGACTAATCTTAAAAGAGTCAATGGAAGTTGTCTTTCAAATCCCAACATTCAGGCTGTTCCACAAGGTAGAAACAAGGAAAAGGCTCTAAAACCTGCTGACTTCTTTTTAAACCTTGGCACACACAGGAGCTCCGCATCCAGCAACCGCAGGGTACGAGAACGAAGAACAAAACCTGAAGTCTGCTCTTAGACTCACAGGGAGCCAGTGAAGGGAAGCCAGGACAGGTGTGATTATTATTATTATAAGTATTATTTGTGTCCTTATGGATAGGCTCCAGCACACCTGTGACCCTGAACAGGACTAAGCAGGTTCAGAACACACACACACGAAATGTAGGGTGTGCTACTATGTTCTTCATCCATATGTCAAAAGAACACCTAATTTGAGAACTCCAAACATTCCAATTTCAACAAAATATAAACATCTTTCTTTTTGTTTTACTTCATTAAATAAAATAAATTAATTTTCAAGCATTTTTGAGAGGGGAGAGTAATTTTACTAATGTGTATATTACAAGAGTTCGATGGACACTCACTAACAAAATACGTGTAAAAAGCTGATTAAATATACATCATTTTATTATAAATTGCAGGATACTAAATAACATAAATTTCATTCTGTAATTATTAAAGTCACTCGTGGCTGCACATTCTACTTATATATTAGCCACGTACCCTCTATAAAAAAGCCCTCCGTAAAGCTAGGACATCTTTCTACTCATCACTAATTGAAGAAAATAAGAACAACCCCAGGTTTCTTTTCAGCACTGTAGCCAGGCTGACAAAGAGTCAGAGCTCTATTGAGCTGAGTATTCCATTAACTTTAACTAGTAATGAGTTCATGACTTTCTTTGCTAACAAAATTTTAACTATTAGAGAAAAAATTACTCATAACCATCCCAAAGACGTATCGTTATCTTTGGCTGCTTTCAGTGATGCCGGTATTTGGTTAGACTCTTTCTCTCCGATTGTTCTGTCTGAGTTATTTTCATTAGTTACTTCATCCAAACCATCAACATGTTTATTAGACCCCATTCCTACCAGGCTGCTCAAGGAAGCCCTACCATTATTTAATGCTTCGATCTTAAATATGATCAATCTATCTTTGTTAGTTGGCTATGTACCACAGGCTTTTAAGGTGGCAGTAATTAAACCATTACTTAAAAAGCCATCACTTGACCCAGTTATCTTAGCTAATTATAGGCCAATCTCCAACCTTCCTTTTCTCTCAAAAATTCTTGAAAGGGTAGTTGTAAAACAGCTAACTGATCATCTGCAGAGGAATGGTCTATTTGAAGAGTTTCAGTCAGGTTTTAGAATTCATCATAGTACAGAAACAGCATTAGTGAAGGTTACAAATGATCTTCTTATGGCCTCGGACAGTGGACTCATCTCTGTGCTTGTTCTGTTAGACCTCAGTGCTGCTTTTGATACTGTTGACCATAAAATTTTATTACAGAGATTAGAGCATGCCATAGGTATTAAAGGCACTGCG
Source organism: Thalassophryne amazonica (assembly GCF_902500255.1). Taxonomy (NCBI): domain Eukaryota; kingdom Metazoa; phylum Chordata; class Actinopteri; order Batrachoidiformes; family Batrachoididae; genus Thalassophryne; species Thalassophryne amazonica. The sequence continues at coordinate 152,034,973 of NC_047104.1, read as the reverse complement.
CTGCGGTGGTTTGAATCATATTTGTCTAATAGATTACAATTTGTTCATGTAAATGGGGAATCTTCTTCACAGACTAAAGTTAATTATGGAGTTCCACAAGGTTCTGTGCTAGGACCAATTTTATTCACTTTATATATGCTTCCCTTAGGCAGTATTATTAGACGGTATTGCTTAAATTTTCATTGTTACGCAGATGATACCCAGCTTTATCTATCCATGAAGCCAGACGACACACACCAATTAGCTAAACTGCAGGATTGTCTTACAGACATAAAGACATGGATGACCTCTAATTTCCTGCTTTTAAACTCAGATAAAACTGAAGTTATTGTACTTGGCCCACAAATCTTAGAAACATGGTGTCTAACCAGATCCTTACTGTGGATGGCATTACCCTGACCTCTAGTAATACTGTGAGAAATCTTGGAGTCATTTTTGATCAGGATATGTCATTCAAAGCGCATATTAAACAAATATGTAGGACTGCTTTTTTGCATTTACGCAATATCTCTAAAATCAGAAAGGTCTTGTCTCAGAGTGATGCTGAAAAACTAATTCATGCATTTATTTCCTCTAGGCTGGACTATTGTAATTCATTATTATCAGGTTGTCCTAAAAGTTCCCTAAAAAGCCTTCAGTTAATTCAAAATGCTGCAGCTAGAGTACTGACGGGGACTAGAAGGAGAGAGCATATCTCACCCATATTGGCCTCTCTTCATTGGCTTCCTGTTAATTCTAGAATAGAATTTAAAATTCTTCTTCTTACTTATAAGGTTTTGAATAATCAGGTCCCATCTTATCTTAGGGACCTCGTAGTACCATATCACCCCAATAGAGCGCTTCGCTCTCAGACTGCAGGCTTACTTGTAGTTCCTAGGGTTTGTAAGAGTAGAATGGGAGGCAGAGCCTTCAGCTTTCAGGCTCCTCTCCTGTGGAACCAGCTCCCAATTCAGATCAGGGAGACAGACACCCTCTCTACTTTTAAGATTAGGCTTAAAACTTTCCTTTTTGCTAAAGCTTATAGTTAGGGCTGGATCAGGTGACCCTGAACCATCCCTTAGTTATGCTGCTATAGACGTAGACTGCTGGGGGGTTCCCATGATGCACTGTTTCTTTCTCTTTTTGCTCTGTATGCACCACTCTGCATTTAATCATTAGTGATCGATCTCTGCTCCCCTCCACAGCATGTCTTTTTCCTGGTTCTCTCCCTCAGCCCCAACCAGTCCCAGCAGAAGACTGCCCCTCCCTGAGCCTGGTTCTGCTGGAGGTTTCTTCCTGTTAAAAGGGAGTTTTTCCTTCCCACTGTAGCCAAGTGCTTGCTCACAGGGGGTCGTTTTGACCGTTGGGGTTTTACATAATTATTGTATGGCCTTGCCTTACAATATAAAGCGCCTTGGGGCAACTGTTTGTTGTGATTTGGCGCTATATAAAAAAAATTGATTGATTGATTGATTAAACTGCACAGAATGTGAATAAATGAATGAGTGAGTACATCCACTTCTGATTGTTAACATCATAACTCAAAAACAATGAATGCTTCCAACTTGTAAATCATGCAGTTAAAACAGCACATAATGAGGACAAACCCTTTTACATCTGGTGAAATTTGGTGGACCAGATTAATTGAAATAAGTAGTTCAGTTTTGCCTGTTTAATATCCCATTTCCATATCTGTCAACTGCTGAATGGTTAGTGGAAGCTGGTTTCAGAGAGTTTCTGTATCAGAGAAGTCATCCGGTATTTTCTGATTGTTTCACAGCAATTATGTTCTAAACTTCAAATAACAGAGTCATTCTACCACATGACAGCAGAATAGATTTTTTATTTAAAATAAATTTACCCATGAAAGAAAAGAAAGTGAGAGAGATGGTCAAATGAGGTATGCAATGAATGGGGTCTGAGAGAGAGAGAGAGAGAGAGAGAGAGCATTAGCACACAGAACTGTATTGCTTCAAAGAAACAAATTGTTTGCTGATTGTTTACTGGCAGTTACATTGTAAAACTTAAACAACACGGTCACAAATCTGAAGGATCCCAGGAAGGTTTTTTTTTTATTGCTAAACCAGATGTCTTCCTTCCCAATTTATGGTTAAATTCTATACAAATTAGCATGGAGCAGATTAAACTAGTCCACTTATGATTTTGACCTTTAATTTCAGATTTCAATTGTATATTTTTTCATACAAATAAATATCCTTTTATTTGTATGCATGTAATTCAAAAAACATCAACATTTGTTTTTTTGCCCTTGGCCTTCCATCCCGCTATTATAACTAGTAACACATCACTCCTAAAAATGATCTTTGGTTTATCACGTGAGGTAAATCTGCCCTACGATTGGATTTTGGAAAACCATGTGACAGTGAACCAATTCCGATTGGACACTCACATTGTGCACGTCATTATACAGCTTCTATGAGGAGTACAAAGATGGCTGATGGCTGGCTCGAAAGTCCGCGGAGTTAACTTTTCAGCAAAAAAGTAAGTTTCTATCTCATATCATTAAAAAGTTATTCATAATTTAGTAAAGCTTGATCTCAGCCATCATATACAACAGCGTCGGCCCCAGAGGGTTAAATGATACCATATTTACTCTATTAAAACCCCAGGGAGGCCGCAATCTTCAAAAAGGGGGCATTTATTGACGAGCATTTGCGTGTGCATGCTTGCATGCATGCTGTACACAGTACAGCCATACGGTATGTTTGGAGACTCAGCACAGACTTGAAATGGATGTTTTTTTCTGCATGCAGTAGCTGCTACACAATTACATAAAATGGCTCCGTGCAAACATTGTTACTCGGGAGCATTCAAGCTAAAAGTTGTGAAAGAAGTAGAAGAGAAGTAGAAGAGAAGCAGAAGAACCACGCTGCCCAGATTTTTCTAGTTGAGAGTAAATGCATCTGGGAGTGGTGTAGGAACAAGGATAAGCTTGCAATCCTGGCCAAAACAGCAAAACGGCTGCCTGGGTGAAAGTGCCTTATGAGGACATTGTAGAGGAGCTGCTAAAATGGTTTTACGAAATGAGAACGGCAGGCATCCGTGTGACAGGGGAGGGTCTGAAATACAAGGCACTGTGGCTGCATAAGCAACATGGAAACCAGAACGTTGAGCCTCGAATGGCTGGTATTTAAAGTTTGAAGTCAGATGTGGAGTAAAGTGAAGATGATGCCAAGACTTTGGCAGAGGAAGACTGTGACCATCCTGGACACTAGATACAAATTGTGAACTTCGCGGATTGCTTATGTTTTGTCGTGGCAATGAAGTAGGAATTTGATTTTCATTTTACTCTGTTCTCTTTGGAATTCACAATTTCGCTGCACGCAATGTGCTGAAAAAAAAAATCAAGGTGAGCGTTCAATAGGGTGGAGGCATGTAATGGAGTAAATACAGTTTTTGCCCTTCAAGTGTTGAACCTGAATTCCACCCGTGCATGAACATGAAACAGTATGGAGACTGCAACTTGTTCACCATCTGAAGAGGTTTCATAGCTTGTTCTGAGGTTCAGATGATGATTCAGTTTGAACTCTGTCAACAGCACTGCGCTGAGCCTACACTCTGTACACACACGCACACCAATATATCAATGTGTGCGTGTGTGTGTGTGTGTGTGTGTGTGTGTGTGTGTGTGTGTGTGTGTGTGTGTGTGTGTGTGTGTGTGTGTGTGTGTTCCCCCTCGCTGAGATCCAAAGCAAGATAACGCACAGCCTTTTAGTGGCTGATCTTTACTTGAGCTTATTTTTCGTCTCACTTAACTGTAAAAGCCGAATCTTCACAGTCAAACACAGAAGCCATTCACCAGCTGAGGGGCCCGAGCTGGAGTTCAAATCAGCAAATATTTCATTAACTTACACTTGGGTTAATGCAGTCAATATTTAGGTCCGTTACAGATGTGTTCAACGTCTAAATATTTTTGGTGAATTTCTCCGTGTTGTTTTAGTTTGAATGGGAATGTTTGTCTGAGGGTTCAGACGGTGACGACTCATTAATCAAAAATAATTTTCTGTTTTGACATGAAGTGAAGTCAGCCGTTATAGGCGCACCTCCGTTTAATCCTCAGCCCCTCATTGCCCAGCATTCCAGCTTTGGCACAACTCAACGGCAGATGAGCTTGTCATTACATGTCAAGTGTCTCAAACTAAAGTGCAGCAACGACTGTAGCCGTTAGTCACACTTTGTAGACCAGAGGCAAATAACCGGTGGAGCTGCACGTCTCATATTCATGATGACACACTGTTTGGTGATATTGTCTCATTTATCCTGTTAGATTAAGCAAATTTCTTTGAACTTTTTGCCTGTTATGAACAGCACATTGAACAAACTGTGTCTAAGAACCTTTTTTCATTCCACACCAGGGGCAGTTACCGGGGTAACTACAGTGCCCAACAAAGTATTTCACACATTTTAATTTGTTTCTGCTATTTCACATACATAAAGTACATCAGGCTTCTCAATATAAAAAATTCTAAAATGATCTTCCTTAAACTCAAAATCAAAGCAAATCTCTCCAACGTCATGTAAATGAATTAAAAATATAAAAGCCAAGATGATGGGTTGCATAAGTAATGGGCCTCTTTTGTATGGTACCTGTAAATAATCAGTTTTATTGCCAGTTTTCTTCAGATAAGTCAGGGGATGGATACATGTACATTTCCAAGTCACTGAATATGTCTTAAACTTTATTTACATCAGTTATGAAGAAATACAAACAGTATGACACTCTATGGTAAATCTGTGTGGAGTAGACAGTTCTCAAAAACTGAGTGACTGTGCAAGAAGGAGAGCAGTGAGGAAAGCCACCAAGACACCCAGACAACCCAGAAAAAGTGTATAGGCTTCTCTGGCTATGATTGGAGAAATTGTGCACAGTGTATATTTTGGATTTTGTATCTCCAGTGTGACGGCCCCGCTGTCTTGTAGTGGGACGGGCCCATAATCAGGGGCACCTGGGCCCAGTGTCCCTGTCTCTTATTTAAGTGGGCCCAACTAATTCATTTTGGTTCTCTCCCTCTCTCTTTCTAGGACGTCTCGTTGCGCCGACCGGTAACAGAGCACCTTTTTGCACAGCGGCACATTTTTGCACCTTTTAATTTATTGATTTAAACTATTGTAAATAAATACTTCTATTTTTCTAATCCTCTCATTTGTGTCTCCTCCTTGTCACTGTCCTCTGAGCCACGGGCACGTGACACCAGTTATACAGCTTCATGATGAAGTGATATAGAGGAGGATTTTCTTTCACCAAAACATCTAATCCAGGCTTGCATCTCAGATGTACCTTCTGGCAAATTGTAGCTGAACTTTCAGGTTTTCTTGCTTAAAAAAATACTTTCATAAGAACTGCTTTATCGCCGCTGGGAAACTTGCTGCTCTGAACATGAACATGAACATGACAATGATGCTAAAGCAGCACCTCAACTGTCAACCACACAAAGTCTTTATGTATCCTCTGTATCCTCTTTGTATTTTGCAGTTATATGACTGATGGAGGTTTGAGTTTGTACACGCGACGCCTGAACCGCCTGCCTGACAGCATGGCTGCCGTCAGGGAGACTCTGCACAGAAACGCATCATCGGGACAGGGAGACGCCGACAGGTAGGTCATCTTCTGCGGGTTCTATTTACGACCTGTTTGTGTCGCTGAGGGATATTGGCTGGTTTGGAGTATCACATGAGGCCATCTGTGTCATGTTGCTCCAAGTGAGCTACCAGACGTTCAGATCTTTTCAGGATGTGCTGCTTTTTCTTAACTTGACTTTTGGTTTTTTGCCTTCTTTTTCACATTTTTCTGTTGCAATCTACTATGACGCTGTAACTGGTGAAGCAAAGAACAAATGCTGTCTCCAGTCACAGCCAGTGAAGACTGCACCTGCTTCAGAGTTGTTGGTGGCTTCCCTCACTAATGTGTCATACTCTTTACATTTCTCAATGATTGATTTTGCTGAGCTTCAAATGATATCCCAACATTATGAAAAGTCCTCCCCTGGGCCTGGTTTCATAAAACAGTCAAATCTTTTTCATCATCATCATATCTTGTCGTGCAAGTACTGCAACCAATTCAGGGCTTCTTGATTGGCTTCATATAGGTCTTGTTGGATGACATTTGGGCCCAGTCATGGAGAATATGCTGCATGGTTTGCTTAGGTTGGTGACATGGGCACTCAGCTGAGTTCACCGGTCCTCATTTCGGGAGGTTATCTCTGGTTCTGCCTTATACGAGGTCTGTCAATAAAGTTACGGTCCTTTTTATTTTTTTCAAAAACTATATGGATTTCATTCATATGTTTTTACGTCAGACATGCTTGAACCCTCGTGCGCACGCGTGAGTTTTTCCACGCCTGTCGGTGACGTCATTCGCCTGTGAGCACTCCTTGTGGGAGGAGTTGTCCAGCCCCTCGTCGGAATTCCTTTGTCTGAGAAGTTGCTGAGAGACTGGCGCTTTGTTTGATCAAATTTTTTCTAAACCTGTGAGACACATCGAAGTGGACACGGTTCGAAAAATTAAGCTGGTTTTCAGTGAAAATTTTAACGGCTGATGAGAGATTTTGAGGTGATACTGTCGCTTTAAGGACTTCCCACGGTGCGAGACGTCACGCAGCGCTCTCAGGCGCCGTCGTCAGCCTGTTTCAAGCTGAAAACTGTTGGGAAAGTGTAGGTACACGGACCCACAACAGGGGGCGCAAATGAACAGACAATGGAGCAGGTCAAATAACAACACTTTACTGTTGTGAATGTGCACAACAAATACAACAGATTACAACAATAGACCAGAGTCAATTCACAAAGGTGTCGTGTGGGCAGGCTCGAAGATAGGAGACGCCTGTCCAAAGCAGAACCGGAACCACACGATTTCCTCTGCCACCAGACCCCGGGAATACTGGAGCCGCCAAGTCCCGAACTCCCAGGTGGCCACTGCCTCCGCGTGTCGGACCTGGTACTGCTGGCGAGGAACAAGAACACAATTAAACGTGGGCGCGTTTGCACCCAGCAACCTGCACGGCAGGGAAGCTACCTCCACCTCTCGTTGGAGAAAAAGTCTGCTATCACTCACAAAAATCACAAAAGGTTACTGTCAAGCAGTCAGCTGAGAATATTACCTTCCAGGTAGAGCGATATCTCGGCAAAGAGGTGGAGACGTCGTCCTGCTGATATACTCCTGCCGATCAGATGATTGGTAACAGCTGTTGCAGGTGATGCGTGACAGCTGTCACCCTGGCTGCTCCTGTGAGGCGGCTGCGCCCTCTGGTGCCTGGAGCCCGCACTCCAGACAGGGCGCCCTCTGGTGGTGGGCCAGCAGTACCTCCTCTTCTGGCGGCCCACACAACAGAAAACCTCCACATTTCAGGCTCTATTGATCCAGGACGTCGTGAGAGAACAGAGAAGTTTCAGAAGAAGTCGGTTTCAGCATTTTATCCGGATATTCCACTGTTAAAGGAGATTTTTTTAATGAAAGACGTGTGGACGGGTCTGCGCGTCGGGACGCAGCCACTGCGATGCTCCGCCACAGGAAAAACACCTCTGTTGGAAGCCTTAAGGACAAGTTGGAACATGTCCAGCTGTTAAACAATTTCTCATATACTCACTCCACTGAAAGCCATCAAAAGTCGCCTGGATTTTACAAATGATTATCAACACGGAGGTGTTTTACCTGTGCCGCCGCACCGCGCCGGCTGCGTCCCGACGCGCGGACCCGTCCACACGTCTTTCATTAAAAAAATCTCCTTTAACAGTGGAATATCCGGATAAAATGCTGAAACCGACTTCTGAAACTTCTATGTTCTCTCACGACGTCCTGGATCAATAGAGCCTGAAATGTGGAGATTTTCAGCTTGAAACAGGCTGACGACGCTGCCTGTGAGCGCTGCACGACGTCTCGCACCGTGGGAAGTCCTTAAAGCGACAGTATCACCTCAAAATCTCTCATCATCCGTTAAAATTTTCACTGAAAACCAGCTTAATTTTTCGAACTGTGTCCACTTCGATGTGTCTCACAGGTTTAGAAAAAATTTTGATCAAACAAAGCGCCAGTCTCTCAGCAACTTCTCAGACAAAGGAATTCCGACGAGGGGCTGGACGACTCCTCCCACAAGGAGTGCTCACAGGCGAATGACGTCACCGACAGGTGTGGAAAAACTCACGCATGCGCACGAGGGTTCAAGCATGTCTGACGTAAAAACATATGAATGAAATCCATATAGTTTTTGAAAAAAATAAAAAGGACCTATACTTTATTGACAGCCCTCGTAGACCATGGGGCTTAGCTTGAAAGAGGCTTAGAAATGAAGTTTCGTTTGACATATGAGCGAACAACCTGAAAACACGTATTCCTAGGTAATTTAGGGGTGCTAAATTCAAAAATGTTTTCTTGGTCATAAATGTGCACATTAACCCTTCACGCCCCAAAATGTACAATATAAGAGCAAAACACTAAAAATTGTTTAATTGTGGGGAAAAATGAAACAACCTGAAAATAGGTATCCTTGGGTATTTTGGGGGTGCTCAATTCAAAAATGATGTTTTCTGGGTCATAAAACTGGATATTAACCCTCCACAAACCAAAACTTGCACTATAAGAGCAAAATTCTTAAAAATGGGATAAATGTGTGCAACATGAAATTGTCATTGATTTTTCATGAAAATTTTGGAATATCCAATGAAAGTGATATACTCTTTCCTTCCTAAAAAAAAAAAACATATTTCACATTAACCCTTTACATGCCTGGAAAGTACATGTGTATGGTGAACAAGAACTTTAAATTCAAACTGAAATGGCGAGAAAAAAATACATTGATATTTAAAGTACCAAATCACTCAATTAAAAGAATTTGAATATTTCCTTAAAATAAATTTGGTACGTGTATTAACTCTTTTAAGTATCATGTCTATTAAGTGAATCACACAATACTGATATGCATCATGCCATGCCACTCAATTAATTCATCTGTTAATTAGTGCATGCCATGCCATTAGTCATGCAGGGTAACCAAAGTGTTTTTAAATAGCTCACCCCTTTCATTTCCTCCTGATCTGTGAACTTCCTCTATTAGACATTAAACACCTTCCCTTTGACTCAGTAAATCCATAATGTAGCACAAATTACTTCAAATATCCTGTGGCTAAAATTCTAACTATATTTATCAACTGTCTCTGTAAGAGTTACTGTCTATAAATCAGAAATATTGAAATTTTTCATGTCTATTCGGCATCACTTTCCCCTGAATCCAGGTCCGAGTCTGAGTCCAACTCATCTTCGTCCTCTTGTGGCTTTTCCCCAGAATTTGAACAGTCTAAGCACCTACACAGTTCTGTGCAAGGTAGGCTATGTTCAAGACATGAGCATTTCCCCTTGATGCAACCTGTCTTTTCTGGTGGTTTGTCTGTGCACTACAAGTATCTCATTGTATACGATGGGTTTTTTGGGGAGAAAATATCACACTGATGAAGCAGACATCTCAGAAAATCCTGTATCAAATATGATATACTTGGCGTTATAGGGTTAAGAACTAGTCATATTAAAACAAACACTGTAGATTTGAAACAGCTGTTACTAATTAATGTGAAGGTAATATTTCCAGAAAAATGGCATTCTGGCACATTTGTACCATTAATCAGAGGATACAAGAGTCAGATCTTTGTTCAGTAATGGGTCAAACGAAATTTCATATTTCTGTGGAATGCCCCATGGTCTATTAGGGAATAGATTCTGTAAAACAATGAAACCCTTTCTGGACTTGAGTCTTCTTCTTATATCTTGGTAATAGTATAGAGGGTGTCTTGGGTCTTGCTCTTGTAGAAACGTTTGAGTCCTGGAGTGAACTTCTTGATGGATGGGATGTGCAATACCTACTAATACTTACTATCTATTCTTGCTTAGTTGCCAAAACTCAGTCGATTAATCTTTGAAGTTGGTCAGTCATTGCACAAAGTGCTTCGTCTGCTAAAGTTTCACATTACCCGACTAAAGTTTTTACCCTGCTACAAAAGAGGCCAATGTTATTTTTATTGACAAAGTGGCATCTTTTGGACCTTTAAGCAGGTTATCAGCAACACCATCCATGCCTCCAAGTTGGCCATGTGCCGAAATCTAAGGGAAGTTAGTTCGGCACTTATGAGCCGACAGCAACAGGTACAGATACAGAGACAGATACAGCTGCAGCGAGAGTTACTATAGCAACACTGCATGTCCATATATTGCACACATACGAAACTGTCTTTAAACTAAATGAAAACCATGAAATAGGAGCGCTATTCGTGACCAGTTCATCAAAAGACATAAAGGCCAGGGAGACAAAACAAACAACCCTACGAATTTCTTTATTAATACCCTAGTTTTTTGAGAATTTTGCAAATTTATTAAAAAACAAACTAAGAAATCACATGTACCTAAGTATTCACAGCCTTTTCCATGAAGCTCAAAAATTAAGATCAGGTGCATCCTGTTTCCACTGATCATCCTTAAGATGTTTCTACAGCTTAATTGGAGTCCACCTGGGATGAATTCAGTTGATTGGACATGATTTGGAAAGACACACACCTGTCTACATATAAGGTCCCACAGTTGCATGTCAGAGCACAAACCAAGCATGAAGTCAAAAGAATTGTCTGTAGACCTCAGAGACAGGATTGTCTCGAGGCACAAATCTGGGGAAGGGTACAGAAACATTTCTGCTGCTTTGAAGGTGCCAGTGAACACAGTGGCCTCCATCATCCATAAATGGAAGAAGTTCAGATCCACCATGACTCTTCCTAGAGCTGGCAGTCCGTCTAAACTGAGTGATCAGGGGAGACGGGCCTTAGTCAGGGAACTGACCAAGAACCCGATGGTCACTCTTTCAGAGCTCCAGCACTTCTCTGTGGAGAGAGAAGAGAAGGACAACCATCTCTGCAGAAATATGTGTGGTAGAGTGGCCATACGGAAGCCACTCCTTAGTAAAAGACACATGGCAGCATGCCTGGAGTTTGCCAAAAAGCACATGAAGGACTCTCAGACCATGAGAAACAAAAATCTCTGTTCTGATGAGACAAAGATTGAACTCTTTGGCGTCATGTTTGGAGGAAACCAGGCACCATCCCTACAGTGAAGCATGGTGGTGGCAGCATCATGCTGTGGGGATGTTTTTCAGCAGCAGGAACTGGGAGACTAGTCAGGATTGAGGGAAAGATGAATGCAGCAATGTACAGAGACATCCTGGATGAAAACCTGCTCCAGAGCGCTCTTGACCTCAGACTGGGGCGACGGTTCACCTCTCAGCAGCTCAATGGCCCTAAGCACATAGCCAAGATATCAAAGGAGTGACTTCAGGACAACTCTGTGAATGTCCCTGAGTGGCCCAGCCAGAGCCCAGACCTGAATCTGATTGAACATCTCTGGAGAGATCTGAAAATGTCTGTGCACCGATGCTCCCCATCCAACATGATGGAGCTTGAGAGGTGCTGCAAAGACGAATGGACCAAACTGACCAAAGATAGGTGCACCAAGCTTGTGGCATCATATTCAAGAAAACGTGAGTCTGTAATTGCTGCCAAAGGTGCATCAACAAAGTATTGAGCAAAGGCTGTGAATACTTATGTACGTGTGATTTCTTAGGTTTTTATTTTTAATGAATTTGCAACAATTAAAAAAAAACTTTTTCCATGTTTCCATTTTGAAATAAGGCTGCAATAACAAAATGTGGAAAAAGTGAAGTGCAGTGAATACTTTCTAGATGCACTGTAAAGAGCGAAGCAATAAATGACAGCTTGATTCTGGCTGTTGCACAGACAGAGTGAGAGCGGGAGTTCCCGCTGGCTGTCGTATTGGTCATTTGGAGATGCGAGAAGATTAACGGTGAGAGTTCGTGACTGTTTGATATCAGTGTGAGTGATTCGGTGAGAAGCTGCAGCGCTCTTTGTCCTGTCACTGGAAAAGGATTTGGCTTCTTGCTAATTGACAGGCAGAAATAAATGACGCTCAAACAGCGAAGAGAAACAGAGAGAAGGATGGAAGCAAAAAGAAAGAAAATGTTGTGGGGGAAGGAAAAAGGGTTGGTATGAAGATGGACTGAAGAATTAATGGAAGAGGTTGGAAGAATAAATGAACGGGCTACAAAATGAGGTAGACAAAGGCTTCAGCAGGGAGTTGGGTCCACACAAAAAAAAGTGTCTGTGTGTGTGCACATATATATATATATATATATATATATATATATATATATATATATACACACATATATATATATATATATATATATATATATATATATATATATATATATATGTGTGTGTGTGTGTGTACATACAGGGTGAACTCAAACACTCCTTGGTTCCAAATATTTATAATATCAAAAGTTACGTGAATAATTGTATTTATTTTGGTGTCTACAGTTGCAGAAACTCATCCAGTTTTGTTCTCTTACAGATTCTTCATCTTCAGAATTGTAAAATTATTCATGTAACTTTTGGCATTATAAATATTTGGAACCAAGGAGTGCTTTTGAGTTCACCCTGTAAATATATATATATATATATATATATATATATATATATATATATATGAGGTCTGTCCATAAAGTACCGTACCGTTTTATTTTTTTTTTAAACTATATGGATTTGATTCATATGTTTTCACATCAGACAAGCTTGAACCCTCATGCGCATGCGTGAGTTTTTCCACGCCTGTCGGTGACGTCATTCGCCTGTGAGCACGCCTTGTGGGAGGAGTGGTCCAGCTCTCCACAATTTCACTGATACTTACTGGACTGGTAAGCATTGAAAGCCGAGATAGACATGTCCAAACTTGTCCTCTGACACGCCGAAACGGAGGTGTTCCTTTGTCTCGCTTGCAAAGCGAATCGGTCGTGACGCGCGAAGCCTCCGTGCGGCTTTCCATGACAAAATCTCTTGTTAAAAGTGAAATCTGCCGGAAAATGGCTGATGTCCAGCTCTTGTGATAACTAGAAAAAGTGCACACGACGGTCTCGTATCCAGCTCGGAGCGCGGCACGCTGAGCGTCCTTAAAGGGGTCCTTAAAGCTGTACTACCAGTCCTTATTCTCTGTGAAGCCCGTAAAATTTTCACCGAAAGCCAGATAAATTTTTCGAATGGTTTCCAGGTGCCAGTCTCTAACAGCTTCAGAAAAAATTCTGATGGAAAAAACCCCCAAATCATTCCGCCATTTCCAGACAATGAAAATCCGACGAGGGGGCGGGACCACTCCTCCCACAAGGCGTGCTCACAGGCGAATGATGTCACCGACAGGCGTGGAAAAACTCACACATGCGCACGAGAGTTCAAGCATGTCTGATGTGAAAACATATGAATCAAATCCATATAGTTTTAAAAAAAATAAAAAGGTACAATACTTTATGGACAGACCTCATGTGTGTGTATGTGTGGGTAATGTGACATTTTTGTTAATCCTCCTGTTTTAAAGTAAATGTCGACGCTACAAAAGCATCTTGATTGTTTCTTTTAACTCCATTGTGGTGGTGAACGAAGACCAAATAGTCCAAATACTTATGGACCTAACTGTATATTGAAAACAAAAGTCTTGGAGCCCATGTCAGTTATACAACTGCAGATTAGTCTGGATCCGGCTGTAGTTGAAGATTCATGGGTTGGTGGAGGTTTACGCTCTGAGTGCTGGTTTTATTTGACATTATCCGTCACAGACTTGATAAAAAATGCAACATTATCGAACTTACATCAACTGTATCTACACCATCAACACAAACTATCCCAGTGTAGTTATGTATATATATTTTTTCAAAAATTTTTAAAAACACAAATATTTTTACTGATTTTTAATTGAAGCCCAAAGCTCATCTGCGTGTGCACAGTCAGGAGGATTTGATTTGTCTAATTTGGACATGAAACAGCTCCTCCCCCCTTTAAATCCACAGGTGTAGTTAATTTCCTGGCTTCCAGACTTTTAACCTTTGTCCTGCACACGCATACATGCACGCTGGTCCTGAGGTGTACCTGAAGGTAAACTCTACCACTCCTGACTTTTAGTCCTTTCTCTGTCGTGTCCTGTCATCTCACCTCTGAAGGACCTGCCGTGGTTGAAAAGACAAAAGGTTTAAAGAGTGGCATCAGAAGACCCGGGTTCTGTTTGTGCCACTCCATGCTATGAAGGGGTGCAGTGACTGTAACCTGCGGTGTCTCAGCGGTTCTTCGCTCCACGGACAGGAACGTTGCACAGAGTTATTAATGGTGGTGATTAGGCCACCATGAACTCTTCATGAACATGGCTTACACACACCGAGACCCGATTCTATCTGTGCTTGTCCCTGGTTTCCGTAGCGTAAAGTAGACGGGAGTCTGTGACTCTCCCTGGATGGGATGCCAGTCTGATGCAGGTTACTTTCCCAGCCAAGGTTGGTACCCATCCGCAGCTGGGTGGACTGAGATAATGCAGATAAAGTGTCTTGTACAAGAATCAACCCCAGGTCCACATATTGGGAGCTTAACTCCAGCTCAGTGGTTCCCAACCTTTTTTTCTTGGAGATGCCCCCTCCCCTCATTGGTATTGAAGAAAGGGTGACCCCCCCCCCCCCCACCCCACACACACACACACAAGCCAACATATATGCCTGCGCACACACACATGCACACATTCTGTTTGTTTGGTTTTGCAAAAACTGGAAAACCTTGCAAGTTGATTTTTTGGCTTCAAATTGACAAAAGTGTCTTTTAAAATGGAAAACACATTAGAAAATAGCCAGATTTCCATCAGTACAATGAAAATGGTTTGTTCAAATCCTTTAATATTTTGCATGCAGATAGTTTCCGCTGCAGCCAATTACAGGTTGGCCTAAAAAACAATCAAGAAAACAAACAAACAAAAAAAGTGGTTTTGGGCTTTTTTCCCCTTCTGTGCGCTTGTAATTTTGATCATGTTACAGTAGACATGGGCTACGTTTACATGCCGTTAATATTTGGGATAAGGTCAATATTCCGGTTTCTGAATCACTAGGAATAACCCGTTCACATGCTGAAGCAGACAGAGTTACTCCTGTATACATGGTCATTGGTATCATGTGGAATATCCCCATCTCAACAGCGACACACGTCTTCCACCGGTGCTTGATTTGGTCTGGCGTTCGTGCAAATCCTGCTTTGCGTAACTTTTCGGCCACCTTCTTGTAAATGTCGCTATCTCGGTACTTTCTGCCGTCAATAAAAGACATTATATTCATGCCTTTCACGATACTAATGAAGTACTCGGTTTCCTCCTCGCTCCAAAAGTGTGGTGCTGTGCTGCCGCATCTGGATTTCGCCATGCTTGTTGTACCTCTGCTTCTGTGGTGTCCGGTGGGCTGCACGCGCCGCATACAAGTAGTTGTCGTACTCAAAAGACCAAGATTCCTTGCGGCTAGGACATGCGCAGAACACAAAATAATGTTCTTTTCTATGGCGATATTCCGATGCATGTTTATATGACCTGATATTCGAGTTAGAAAAGGAGTAACCCAGGGGTCATATTCAGGTTTTTAAAAACCGGAATATGAGCATATTCGGGTTTTTGCGGGTGTTTACATGGCCATGCGCAACCGGGTTATTGCTAATATTCCGGTTATGAAAGGGTTATTGGCTGCATGTAAACGTAGTCAAAGTCTTGTGGTCCTCCTGTGATCTTTAGTTGACCTCCCGATGGAAGGGTGAGAGTTACTGGGGGGGCAAGGGCTTTAGCCCAGCAAGGGACCTGCTCTTGCATAAACATGAAATCTGTTTTTTTTTTTTTTTTTTTGCAATGTGGAGAACAGCCTCTCATGCTGGCATCTGCCAGTCGTCATGATGCCCTGTGCCCAGTTGGGTGCACGGAATGCCTGCTGCCATAGCAGCATAAAGATGCCGCCATTGCAAACAGAACCACATCCCAGCTAGTGCACTCATGTCTGTTTAAAGCTGTCAGTTGAGCAACCTGAGAAATTGCTGGATCCGGGGGGAGCGCTGCCATTGTTGTGTCGTCCTGATGATGTCACTCACCGCTGTCCTCTTTGTTTGTCTCTGTCAATCCTTCATATTTGAATTTTGGATGAACTTTTGAGCAGCAGTCCAAGCATTGTACATTGCTCAGGCTGAGTTTAGGAGTCATGGCTAAGCGCCCCAAACCCACTGGCGGAGCGCCCCAACTTAGCACACTGCTTCCCTGCTTACCGCATTGCAAAAAAGATGGAAATGCAGTCGTAGGAAAAATTTTGACAAGCTGAGACGGCGCAGGTGAAGATGTGAAAGTTGTCTTTTTGACCTTGAAGTTGTGTCTCTGTGCTTCTTCCTTTTCGGACTCCTTATTACAGAGTGAAGCGTGCAGAGGAAAGTGTAAAGTGATAAAAGTGAGGGGATTTCTTTCTTTTTGTTTTTGTGGGAGTGTTTTAATTTCAGCTTTTATGTTTCTCTCTGAACTCTAATTGGGCAGGTAGGCTGCTGTTATGGCTTTTTTCTTTCCAGAAACCGCTCCCTGATCTTCAGACGGGTTCATTATCGCTGAGATGACAGAGGAGGAGGGCAGGGACGAGCGGGTGAGACGGCTCCAGTAGCTCCCGCCTGAAGGAGTGTCAGATAAATGAGCCTCCTGCTCTTAGTTTGGGATTAATTAGGTGACTTTGGGTAGATGAACACATTAGTATCGCAAACGGAAACCAGTAAAGCTGGAGGGTGAAGGAGGGTGACCGGCCTTCTGTTGTTAGAAGTGAGGCTCATGTCGTGCACATTGTGCATTTGGCTCAGCCAATCAGCTGTGCCGGAGTCACTGTTTGAGATGTTGAAATGCAAGATGTGTGCACTCAGTGTTTGCTCACGGGGCGTGTGAAACCTGCTTCTGTTTAAATGTGGCTGGTTTGCTATGAAAGCAGGGGCGGGTGGAGAGGTGTAGGGTGTCACTGTGGCATTAGGACCAAAACCCTGTGACCCCCGGAAAAGGAGGTCAAGAGCTTCAAAGGCTCAAGGATCACAGAGAAGAGGGTTTTTAAAAAACCTTGAAGATTTCACTACAAAAACCTCCAAATCCAAGCATACTTGGACAGAAGCGCAACGAAAGACTTCCAATTGGAGTGCACACCAATGCCAAGGATAATCAGGTTTGGACCGAAGCGTGTTTGGAATTCAGGCAACTTTATTGATCCCAATTCATTTGCAGTTTACCCCGTCCACAATCACCCACAACATTCAACGTTACACATCTATCACAGATCAGACAAAATATTTGTAGCTCAGCCTGTGCGTATGCTGGTATTAATGAGACAAATTTAACTCCATAGGAAGTTAGCTTTGAGTTAGCGAAAGTTAGTGATCACGCTAATGCTGCAAAATGTTATCAGGTTACAAAAAGAGCGTTTTCAGTTTTAGAAGTGTGTATTTCTCGCTATCTTTTACTATCTGCAACTAGCTACTAGCCTGTGATGTCACCATGCTAATGTCCGCGAAATAAGTTCAGAGGTGTTATTAGGTTCCAAAAACTGTTTCTGGTTTTAGAAGTGTTTATTTCTCACTCGCTTTTACATAATATATGACAGAGGATATATTTACACACAAACAAAACAGAGTTTTTCAGCTAGCTACTAGCCTGTGACGTCACCATGCTAATGTCCGCAAAATAAATTCAGAGGTGTTATTAGGTTTAAAAAAAAAATGGTGTTTTCGGTTTTAGAAGTGTTTATTTCTTGCTAGCTTTTACATAATATATGATAGAGGATATATTTACACACAAACAAAACAGAGTTTTGCAGCTAGCTACCAGCCTGTGACGCCACCATGCTAATGTCTGCGAAATAAGTTCAGAGGTTCCAAATCAGCGTTTTTGGTTTTAGAAGTGTTTATTTCTTGCTAGCTTTTACATAATATATGACAGAGGATATATTTACACACAAACAAAACAGAGTTTTGTAGCTAGCTACCAGCCTGTGACGTCACCACGTTAATGTCCGCAAAATAAGTTCAGATCGTATTATTAGCTTCCAAAAACTGTGTTTTCGGTTTGAGAAGTGTTTATTTCTGTCAAAGCAGAACAGATTCAAGCACAATATGACTTTTTAACCTCTTAAAATGTGTCAAGGTTAGCCATCTTTGAACTTGTCCAAGGTCTGTGTCCCAAGAATGTTCCCTGTCAATTTAAAGACTGTGGCAGTAATAGAACTGGACTTATGCTGAGCACAGACAGACAGACAGACAGATGCCAGGTCTTTGCAATACCCGATGGCCATATGTTGGCCTCGGGTAAAAAACAAACATTTTAAATAACGCTGCATGGTATAACCGGTTTATCCGGTACACGGTATGATTTTGGCAGACGGTAGAGATTTAGACTCCACTGACGATTTGCGATAACACCCACGGAGTTTTTCGATCCAGAAAAACTCCTCTGTTGAGCGGCTGTGTGTGTGTGTGAGCCAGTTTGCAGCGGCGGAGAGGGGTGTTCTGAGCTGAGGTGACTCACTGCTGTTCATGTAAGTTTGAGATGCTTGTTTTGTCGCTTAGCCCTTATTTATTTATTTATTTTATTTTGTTTTGTTTTATTTTGTGTTGCAAAGTTCTTTCCTTGAACCGAATAAACTTGAACTTGGTTTCAATGGACACACTGGGGGAAGGCGGACACTCCGTCACGACCTGAATTAAACATTTGAGAAAGTGCCACATTTAATAACGCAAGGACTTTTTTTAACCGGAGCAAAAAGACAAAATCAGCCAGGATGAGGCGATTTACCCAGACTGACTTCAAATTTGAGTAAATTAAGTATGTTTACTCATTTTTTGGTGGTTTTGTAAATGAAGAAAAGCACCAGTGACTGTCCTGAAAGCGCTTCATGTATTCAGAGCGGGTGTGCCATCTAGTGTTCAAGAGATGAAACTTGACCCAACAGTAAATTAATGTTATTTAATTATTTCACCAAAACATCAAATCTAGGCTCGCATTTTAGATGTAGCTTCCATCAAATTGTACCTGCAGTTTTGAGATCTGCACAATAAATGTTTTAAAAATTACATTATATCTGTTTTTTGTTATTTTTATTTATTTATTTTTGATCAATTTACCTTTGCTAAGGGACCCATTCAGAAACACATTATGATTTTTACAGTTTAGTTTATACTGCGATATATACCTTTACTGTGAAGGGATTCAGTTTATACTGTATGAATTTTGGGTCATATCATACAGCCCTAATTTTAAATGACCCATGGTAGAGCTAAGTAATCTGATCGCAAAGGGAATAAAAGATTTGGAGTATCCAACTTGCCTCCTAACAGGCTGGTTTAAAAAGTGCAGACCTGGCAACTGGCTAGTTTATAAAGTGCAGACCTGGCAACCCGCCCAAATACAAACAAAAGAAACATCTCCTTTTGCCAGACATAATCAAAAACCTCAAACAACACTGCTTCAGCTTCAAATTGTTTGCCCCGATGGAGCACAATAAAGTTTCACGCTGTAGTCACTATGAATACCCTGCTTAAAGACGTTTGAACACAATTGAAGCCGTTAAGACTACAAATACCCAGATGTTTCACGTGCTAGCAATGATTTCGAGACTCTGGATGATATTTTTGAACAGTGCAAAAATTGGATCAAGCTACTGATAGCTGCTAAAAGCGCTAATGTCATTAGCCTCCAAAATTAAGGCCATATACACACGTTGTCGGTATTTGTAAAACCGAATATCTTACCCTTTCCGTTTGGGGAAAAAAATTAATCCACACTACGTTGTTTAAAAAAAAAAATCCATCCACATCGAACCGTATAAATGTGTTGTAATTAGTCTGCCAAACCTTTGGGTGGCAGTACTGATTAAAATTCTATCCAATCAGGAGCCTCAATCTCTAGTCGTCACTTCCGCAAAAACTGAAAACAAAAAAAAGCTGACCGAATACTGCTTCTTCGCCTCTGATCTTCAACGTGAAGCAAGAATTGGGCTTGCAAATATATGCACACAAAAAGCACCTGGACAATGGACAATACCAACACTTTGAGAACATCCATGTTTCTGAACGTAAACACGGGTCGCCCATTTGACGTCAACATGTTTGGGTCGCATGGCAGTGACGTTTGGGAGCGTAAATCTCCGGAATTCACTTACACACACAAACGCATAACCGGAGTTTTCCCAAATCTTCACTTTGGTCGGAGTTTTTACAAATAATTGTTTTTACGGTCCTACATCTGTGTTTACGTGTGGATGATAGGGCGAGTTGTACAAAAATAACTTCGTTTTGTGAGATACCCTGCTACGTGTGGACAAGGCTTATCACAATAATTTCACTTGATGGAAATATTGGAAAAAAGACTCCTTGATCTTTCAGGACATTTCACCACATGACAAACTGTTATTGCAGGTATTTGCAATAAAATGCTAAAAATAAAACAGAGATGATCCTGCACAGTAGCTAACAGCTACAGCCCAGCGGCTTCTGAGTGAGCAAAGCTGAGCCAAGCAAAAAAAAAACAAAAAAAACAAAACAAGCAGCCATGCCCCTAAATATGCATAACTTTAAGGCTTAAAATGTCTTAAACTAAGTCTTTAGATGACAGGGGTGACCAAGTGATTAGTGTGCTTGGTTCCCAGTTCAAACCTGCTATATTTCTCATGGAGTGGGTAACTAGCTATGAAGAGCAAAACCATTTTATGGTGACAGGCTGTAATCATGTTTATGTCTGTTTTAAAGTTGGGCATTTTAACATGGGATTCTATGGGAACTGGCTCACTTTTGGAGCCAGTCAAAGAACTTCAACTTTTTGTAGCTCTGGTTTTTGCCTCATTTCAGCCAGTCAGAGCTTACCGCTTGCTGACAATCCCACTCAGAAGCACGAGTTTATGAAGTCACATTTCATCATCATCTCTGACTGATGTGACGGCAGATATCGATCAGGGCTGATCAGGACCTGCAAACCCCATCGGAATGTGCAGAGCTAGTTTTTGCATTTGTCAGACAGGATGCAAAGCAGTGAGCCAAGAGGACCTGCACTCCCGAGTGAACGTGCACAGACATTAAAAAGTGAGCGTGCCATTTATCTGTGCAGCTGAAGAGGAAGCAATAACGGTTTGTCCTCTGATTTGAATTCTTTGTCCTAGGACGGACAAAGAAAAGTGGTTTGTGGAGGAGAAACTGCTGTGTGTGTGTGTGTGTGTGTGTGCATGTAGTTTTCATTTTGCTCAAAGCAAAAAACTGGATTGCAGACAGAGCAGTTAATGTTATAGAGAGAAAGAATGCTTTGTGTAAACTGTAATTCAGGATGCATCAAATGAACTTATGTGCAAATGAACTGAACGTAAGAAGGTTGAATCCCAGTCTTCTCGTCTCTCCTCCATGACTCTAGTCGACCTGAAGCTGTTTCTGACACAGTGGTTCACAGGCACATACTGAGGTTCACACGTGCTCCAGGAACCAGTACTTTCTCTCTCCTTCCTATCTGGACTTGACTGGGTTCCCTGTTGGCCTCAGGTACAAACAGAGCGAAGCGTCACCTGTCTCCCTACATGTCTGTGTTCAGCCCCACCTCAGCCTCCACCTGGACAGACAAAACTCCTCTATGCCCGTGAACCATAACCTAAATGTGAGAGAAAAGCCCACAACAGCATTACAAACAGTCTGCAGTTGCAATGGGACTTGTCAGCACAGGGTATAGGTAGAAGAACGGGATTTGAAGCTCGGTGACGCAATGAGAACTGCGTTTTATGAGTATCACAACCAAAAACTAAAGCACCATGTGGCGAGAGCGCAAACCTCCATCAACACGAGTTTCAAATTCCACAAATTTTTACCTTGGAAAAGAATTTCAACATCAAAGTCCTGTTAGAAGCTTCATAAGATAAATTATCATACAAAATATACAGTATATCAAAGTGGCTCTTCAATGTTAAAATCAAATATCCGCTAAATCCACAATACAGATCAGATCTGGATCAAACTTAGTCTATTCATTGAGAGTGCCAATGTGCACCTCACTGTCAAAAATGAGAGCGATTGAGGCACTTTTGATTGAGATATAATGCAAAATGTACCAAATTGACTTTCCAATATTGAATTCAAAGGTCTGCAAAATCAGAATGTGGATCAGATCTTAATCAAAGTTTGTCAGGTGATAGTGAGTGTCAGTCTGCCCCTCACCTCCAAAATAGGAGTGATTGGGGCATTTGATTAAGATAGAATTTAAAATATACATTAAATGGGGTTTTCAATGTTAAATTTAAATGGGCACAAAATCTGTCATCTGGATCAGATCTGGATCAAACTTTGTCAGTCAATAAAGGATACCATCCTACATGATGCTGCCAAATATGAAAGAAATTTGATCTTTTTTGGCAGTTATGAATTTTTGAAAATTCAGTTAATATTAAAAATAGGCGTTTGTCCAGTTTTCTAAGATTTTTCCTGACTTTGACCTTTGACCTACGGTATTGGAAATTGAATCAGTTCTTGCCTATGGTAAATGGACTGCATTTATATAGCGCTTTTCCATCTGCATCAGATGCTCAAAGCGCTTTACAGTTATGCCTCACATTCACCCCGATGTCAGGGTGCTGCCATACAAGGCGCTCACTACACACAGGGAGCAATAGGGGATTAAAGGCCTTGCCCAAGGGCCCTTAGTGATTTTCCAGTCAGGCAGGGATTTGAACCCATGATCTTCTGGACTCAAGCCCAACACCTTAACCACTAGACCATCACCTCCCCAGCTATCAGGATATGAATCCTCTGTAAAAAAAAAAAAATAAATAAATAAATAAATTCATAACAGTATATGAAAAATTGTGGGTTACAGGCTGTTCACAAACAGACTGTTGTGAAAGTGTCGTGACACGGACCCACAACAGGGGGCGTTAATGAACGGACAATGGATAAGCCAAAAAGTAACAATTTAATGTTGTGAATCGCACAACGACGTACAGACAATAACAATATGGTGACTGTCAATCATACACCAGGTGACGTGTGGGCAGGCTCGATGATAGAAGACGCCTGGCGAGAGAAGAGCCAGATCCCACACAGCTTCCACCGCCAACGGAGCTGAAGAACACCTGCGCCCCAGGTGGCCACTGTCTTCAGCAGTCAGACCCGGTACTGCTGGCAGAGAACAGAGACAGTCCTGATGAGTGTGAGGTCGCACACTCAGTAATCCCACAGTCTGTACACAATTAGGAGGGAGAACCTCCACCTCCAGCAACAATTTCACCCGTGCAGCTCCTGTTGGTCTCTTTCCTGGATGGAGTGAGAGGCGAAGAACGTCGTCCTCTCACTGTCCACCAATCCAGCCTCCGACAGAGCCCGCAGGAACACGGCTGCACACAGAACAATGTTTTGGACAACAATAATTACAGCAGAGAAGGTTACCTGAATGGTAGCTGATTTTTCGGCGGGGAGGTGGAGTTGCAGTCCGGCCTTTATGGTGGTGGTGATGAGTAGTGGATGAGTGACAGCTGGTACGGATGATGAGTGACAGCTGTCGCTCCGACGCCCTCTCGTGCTTGAAGCCCGCACTTCAAGCAGGGCGCCATCTTGTGCTGGTGGGCCAGCAGTACCTCCTCTTCAGCGGCCCACACAACACAAACAAGCAAACAAACAGGTGTGAAAACATAACCAAATAACCATCTCACATCACAACATGAGATAAAATTATTTAATAAAATTACTAATTGGGTAGCTGCCTGACATTGAGTTTAAGTTTATTGGTTTAGTGAGCCTTCGTGTCAGTTGGACTATGCTAGTTAACTTATGTAGTCAACCACTGTGGAACAGTTGATAGTTGGTGCAAGCAAGGTGTACCTAATGAAGTGGCCAGTGAGCATATTGAACATGCTCACCTAATATGGCCTCTTACGTTTTAGACTTTTTGACTGCCTCAGTGGAAACAGGATGAAGATGGGGTTGTGTTTGGGTGTCAACATAATTAGGCTTGTATCTCACCACCTTTCCACAGGCCACAATTGACAACCTGATCAACTCTATGCAAAGGAGATGTGTTGCACTGCATGAGGCAAATGGTGGTTACATCAGATACTGACTGGTATCCCCCCCGCCAATAAAACAAAACTGCACCTTTCAGAGTGGCCTTTTATTGTGGGCAGTCTAAGGCACACCTGTGCCCTAATCATGGTGTCTAATCAGCATCTTGATATGGCACAAGAAGTGCTCACTATCACAGATTTAGACTGGTTTGTGAATAATATTTGAGGGAAATGGTGATATTGTGTATGTGGAAAAAGTTTTAGATCTTTGAGTTCATCTCATACAAAATGGGAGCAAAACCAAAAGTGTTGCATTTATATTTTTGTTGAGTGTACATACAAGCCACTAAGTACAGTTGTCAGTTTCCGCAAGTATACTTACAGTTTACTGTATTCTGTCACTATATCCCACCTATACTTAGGCTTTCTACCAAATATATATGTACTAGCATGTTGCCCGTGGGCATCCACAGGCTCTAGATTCAGTAGTGTTTATAAAATAGGTAGCTGACATTTTTCAAGGGTGGTAATAAATTATGCAAAGTTTCTATAATGAGTTGGAATGGCATGTGAGTCCAGAATGTTTTAGAACCTTAGACCTCAATCATTTTTAGAGGAACTCAACCCATTTATTTTGTGTTAATTATGTAATTTTTTAATGTTAATTTACTTTCTTAATGTATTTATAAGTTGTTTAGGTTCTTATTATCATATACACATTATTATTATTGTTATAATAATAATAATAATTATTATTATTATTGTTTGTTTTTGTTGTTGTTTTGTTATTAGTATTATAGAAAGGTATTTTCATTTTCTTGAGTCATCCATGTATTTTTCATTTATTTACAATGTACTTACATTGAAGTTAATAAATAAAAGCACACACACATACAGATACACAGACACCACTTGGCTTTTAATATATAGATGATTTGCCTTCCCCTGCTGGAATGGTGTGTGAGTGCAGAATGTAACTGTCAACATCCATTGTTCATTGTTGTTAGCTAATATCTGTAGTTTGTCCAAAAATATTTGTCCTGTCAACATTCCATTTCAGCGGCACTCATCCTTGACCCGGAATACATAAACATACCAAACAGCTTGCATATAAATATATATATAACATAGCAGGTAAACTGAAATTATTTGGCTTATTTTTAGTTTAATTTAATTAGCTTATAATGCGCCAATCTCATTATAAGCCATCTCAAGGCGCCTTACATAAAACAATTCACTTTAAGAGATATACTGCTAGTAAACATGAATAAACCTCTTCTTTTGTTGTTCACATCTGTACACACCACAATGGAATTAAAATCAATCAATCAATCAATTTTATTTATATAGCGCCAAATCACAACAAACAGTTGCCCCAAGGCGCTTTATATTGTAAGGCAAGGCCATACAATAATTACGTAAAAACGACCCCCTGTGAGCAAGCACTTGGCGACAGTGGGAAGGAAAAACTCCCTTTTAACAGGAAGAAACCTCCAGCAGAACCAGGCTCAGGGAGGGGCAGTCTTCTGCTGGGACTGGTTGGGGCTGAGGGGAGAGAATCAGGAAAAAGACATGCTGTGGAGGGGAGCAGAGATCAATCACTAATGATTAAATGCAGAGTGGTGCATACAGAGCAAAAAGAGAAAGAAACACTCAGTGCATCATGGGAACCCCCCAGCAGTCTAAGTCTATAGCAGCATAACTAAGGGATGGTTCAGGGTCACCTGATCCAGCCCTAACTATAAGCTTTAGCAAAAAGGAAAGTTTTAAGCCTAATCTTAAAAGTAGAGAGGGTGTCTGTCTCCCTGATCTGAATTGGGAGCTGGTTCCACAGGAGAGGAGCCTGAAAGCTGAAGGCTCTGCCTCCCATTCTACTCTTACAAACCCTAGGAACTACAAGTAAGCCTGCAGCCTGAGAGCGAAGCACTCTATTGGGGTGATATGGTACTATGAGGTCCCTAAGATAAGATGGGACCTGATTATTCAAAACCTTATAAGTAAGAAGAAAAATTTTAAATTCTATTCTAGAATTAACAGGAAGCCAGTGAAGAGAGGCCAATATGGGTGAGATATGCTCTCTCCTTCTAGTCCCCCGAAGCATGTATAAAGTGAATAAAATTGGTCCTAGCACAGAAACTTGTGGAACTCCATAATTAACCTTAGTCTGTGAAGAAGATTCCCCATTTACATGAACAAATTGTAATCTATTAGATAAATATGATTCAAACCACTGCAGCGCAGTGCCTTTAATACCTATGGCATGCGCTAATCTCTGTAATAAAATTTTATGGTCAACAGTATCAAAAGCAGCACTGAGGTCTAACAGAACAAGCACAGAGATGAGTCCACTGTCTGAGGCCATAAGAAGATCATTTGTAACCTTCACTAATGCTGTTTCTGTACTATGATGAATTCTAAAACCTGACTGAAACTCTTCAAATAGACCATTCCTCTGCAGATGATCAGTTAGCTGTTTTACAACTACCCTTTCAAGAATTTTTGAGAGAAAAGGAAGGTTGGAGATTGGCCTATAATTAGCTAAGATAGCTGGGTCAAGTGATGGCTTTTTAAGTAATGGTTTAATTACTGCCACCTTAAAAGCCTGTGGTACATAGCCAACTAATAAAGATAGATTGATCATATTTAAGATCGAAGCATTAAATAATGGTAGGGCTTCCTTGAGCAGCCTGGTAGGAATGGGGTCTAATAGACATGTTGATGGTTTGGATGAAGTAACTAATGAAAATAACTCAGACAGAACAATCTGAGAGAAAGAGTCTAACCAAATACCGGCATCACTGAAAGCAGCCAAAGATAACGATACATCTTTGGGATGGTTATGAGTAATTTTTTCTCTAATAGTTAAAATTTTATTAGCAAAGAAAGTCATGAAGTCATTACTAGTTAAAGTTAAAGGAATACTCGGCTCAATAGAGATCTGACTCTTTGTCAGCCTGGCTACAGTGCTGAAAAGAAACCTGGGGTTGTTCTTATTTTCTTCAATTAGTGATGAGTAGTAAGATGTCCTAGCTTTACGGAGGGCTTTTTTATAGAGCAACAGACTCTTTTTCCAGGCTAAGTGAATATCTTCTACGGGTTATCTGCTTTAAGCTGCGAGTTTGTGAGTTATACCACGGAGTCAGGCACTTCTGATTTAAAGCTCTCTTTTTCAGAGGAGCTACAGCATCCAAAGTTGTCTTCAATGAGATGTAAAACTATTGACGAGATACTCTATCTCACTCACAGAGTTTAGGTAGCTACTCTGCACTGTGTTGGTATATGGTATTAGAGAACATAAAGAAGGAATCATATCCTTAAACCTAGTTACAGCGCTTTCTGAAAGACTTCTAGTGTAATGAAACTTATTCCCCACTGCTGGGTAGTCCATCAGAGTAAATGTAAATGTTATTAAGAAATGATCAGACAGAAGGGAATTTTCAGGGAATACTGTTAAGTCTTCAATTTCCATACCATAAGTCAGAACAAGATCTAAGATATGATTAAAGTGGTGGGTGGACTCATTTACATTGTGAGCAAAGCCAATTGAGTCTAATAATAGATTAAATGCAGTGTTGAGGCTGTCATTCTCAGCATCTGTGTGGATGTTAAAATCGCCCACTATAATTATCTTATCTGAGCTAAGCACTAACAAAAGGTCTGAAAATTCACAGAGAAACTCACAGTAATGACCAGGAGGACGATAGATAACAACAAATAAAACTGGTTTTTGGGACTTCCAATTTGGATGGACAAGACTAAGAGTCAAGCTTTCAAATGAATTAAAGCTCTGTCTGGGTTTTTGATTAATTAATAAGCTGGAATGGAAGATTGCTGCTAATCCTCCGCCTCGGCCCGTGCTACGAGCATTCTCCCAGTTAGTGTGACTCGGGGGTGTTGACTCATTTAAACTAACATATTCATCCTGCTGTAACCAGGTTTCTGTAAGGCAGAATAAATCAATATGTTGATCAATTATTATATCATTTACTAACAGGGACTTAGAAGAGAGAGACCTAATGTTTAATAGACCACATTTAACTGTTTTAGTCTGTGGTGCAGTTGAAGGTGCTATATTATTTTTTTCTTTTTGAATTTTTATGCTTAAATAGATTTTTGCTGGTTATTGGTGGTCTGGGAGCAGGCACCGTCTCTACGGGGATGGGGTAATGAGGGGATGGCAGGGGGAGAGAAGCTGCAGAGAAGTGCAGAGATAGTCACGGTTTGGAGGATTTAAGAAAATTGGCCAGATTTCTAGAAATGAGAGCTGCTCCATCCAAAGTGGGATGGATGCCGTCTCTCCTAACAAGACCAGGTTTTCCCCAGAAGCTTTGCCAATTATCTATGAAGCCCACCTCATTTTTTTTTTTTTTTTGAAACTGAAAAATGAAACTGTTTAAATGGGATCGCTGTGTAGACTTTCAGATGGAATTCAAGGGATTAAACACAAAATATTGTATTGTCCATATATGAATTGCAGCCAGTTTTTTTTTCTACACACTCCCTCCATCATATAAAAATAGGACAAACTAAAGATGAGGATTGTTTTTACTACAAATCTCCAGATTTGTGTGTCGAAGTACTTTTATACCTGACTGTAGTGTAAAAGTAGAATGAAGTGAAATTGGATTACAGCTGATTACCACAAATGTCTACAGCATCATGCCTGCATTTGGATGTTGGTGCAAATTCACAGATTGGAGCTCCCCAAAACGTAACTCAGCATGAACTGAAAATTACAAGAATATATTTATAAAAATGCTACATTTGAAGCAACTTGCTTCGATAACCATTAATGAGATAACTGAAATTTATCTTTTATGATGATAAACCGATAAACTGCTACAAAATTTATCTTTATTACAGATAACTGATAACCGATAACTATTAGTATTGATTTGGACGCAGCCACATCAGATCACACTGTCGGCTTCCGACAAACCAGTTTCACTTTAAGCATCGCAGGGGCTGCTGGGTAAATTCAAGGATCACAAAGACAAAGAACGCACGAAAAATGTATAAACAAAAAAATAAAAACCCCAAACACTGTCATCATCTTTCAAAAGCAGTAAAACACAGTATTAGAAGTCACAGTTTATTTCAGTATTAGATACACCGTCATTTACGTACTACGAGGTCTGTCCATAAAGTATCGTACCTTTTTATTTTTTTTAAACTATATGGATTTGATTCATATGTTTTCACGTCAGACAAGCTTGAACCCTCGTGCGCATGCGTGAGTTTTTCCATGCCTGTCGGTGACATCATTCACCTGTGAGCACGCCTTGTGGAAGGAGTGGTCCCGCCCCGTCATCGGATTTTCATTGTCTGGAAATGGCGGAATGATTTGGAGTTTTTTTCCATCAGAGTTTTTTCAGAAGCTGTTAGAGACTGGCACCTCGAAACTATTCAAAAAATTTATCTGGCTTTCGGTGAAAATTTTACGGGCTTCACAGAGAATAAGGTCTGGTAGTACAGCTTTAAGGACCCCTTTAAGGACGCTCAGCGTGCCGCGCTCCGAGCTGCGACTATACGGCATAAGCCACCGGACCATTTCTGAGCTGATGGCTCTGTGGATACGAGACCATCATGTGCTGTTTCTCTGGTAATCACAAGAGCTGGACATCAGCCATTTTCCAGCAGATTTCACTTTTAACAAGAGATTTTGTCATGGAAAGCCGCACGGAGGCTTCGCGCGTCACGACCGATTCGCTTTGGAAGCGAGACAAAGGAACACCTCCGTTTCGGCATGTCATAGGACAAGTTTGGACATGTCTGTCTCGGCTTTCAATGCTTACCAGTCCAGTAAGTATCAGTGAAATTGTGGAGAGCTGGACATGTCCAAACTTGTCCTCTGACACGCCGAAACGGAGGTGTTCCTTTGTCTCGCTTCCAAAGCGAGAAGCTGCTGCTTCCAAAAGCTGCTGCTTTTTTCACACACTTTGAACCCTGCGGCTTAAACAACCGAAATACTTCCATTAATGCATTGATTGGCAGAGGAAAATACACGTAGTAAATATAAATTCTTACCATGTTAGTTTCAGTGGGATTCATCTGAAGAAATAATCCACATTAAGCATCCTTTTTAAAAATCCCAAACAGTGTGAAGAAAAGTCCCTCCCTCTGTACACACAGCTGTGCAGTGAGAGCTCCTCTCCCCACCGAGTCTTGGCGATTAAATTACAGCCACAAGGAAATAAAATAAAATAATGTTAAAATTAGTCTGTTTTGTTTTTGTGTCGAGTGGACAAGTCACTGTAATGTCCAAAGTGAACTTGAACTACACCACCCACAATGCTCCCTGCGTCGACCGGCCAATCACGTTTTGCGCTTAATGATGACGTCATCAGCAAGCAACACACAACAAACTACAAACACACAACAAACAGACTAAAATGTTTGATTTTAGGGTTTACAAATGTTAAACTGTACCAGCAAAGAAAATGGACTGAAAACTTATCTGAAAAGAAAAACATTAGCATCGATAATTATCTGCTATTGGATTAGCTGAACTTTGCCCACCACTGGATCCAGTACAGGTTTGGTTTGAGCTTAATCTTGTCACAACTTTTATTCTGAAATATTTTGAATTACAGTGGTCCCTCGCTATAACACGGTTCACCTTTCGCAGCCTCGCAGTTTCACAGATTTTTTTTTAGTCCAATTTTGCATGCTTTTTTTTTTTCTTTACAGCGCATTGTGTTCTGCGTCCTCATCAAACAGGCCGGTCGCGGCACCGCGAAGGGAGAGTACGCGCATTGTGTTCTGCGTGTCTGTTTATAAGAATCTTCTCGCCCAGAAGAAAAAAGAGCGCCAACAACTACCCATAACTGTGTTCTTCACTCGGAAAAAGATACATGCACCGAGGTGTCACTCGGTGGAGAAAGACGCGTCAGCGGCGCGGCGCCATGATGAAGAGGTTCGATCAGAGGAACTGTGACATACTGGTCAGTCACTATTAATAATTTCTTATGTGTCCAACC
Organism: Thalassophryne amazonica; assembly: GCF_902500255.1. Classification (NCBI taxonomy): domain Eukaryota; kingdom Metazoa; phylum Chordata; class Actinopteri; order Batrachoidiformes; family Batrachoididae; genus Thalassophryne; species Thalassophryne amazonica. The sequence continues at coordinate 152,004,078 of NC_047104.1, read as the reverse complement.
CCGTAGATTGATCGTTAAAAGTAAATTTGTTAGTTCTAAAAGCCATCATAATTATTTGTAGGAAAACGTTCTATTTTTATTTCTCAAACAAATGTTTGGGCCTGAAAAGAGGTTGGTCTTATTTTTCTACTAAGGTTTGAACTTTGAGAGTGTTTACACATGAGAGAAAAGTGAGAAAATGTTAATGCCTGTTTGAGAAAAGTGTATAAAGTGTGAAGTGAGGGGATTTACAGCCTTAAAACGTCTATAATAATTGTAAAAAAATAACATTGACTACTTCGCGGATTTTGATTATTGCGGGCTATTTTTAGAACGTAACTCCCGCGATAAATGAGAGACCACTGTAATTCCAAATTCCCAGATATCTTTTGTCGAGGAATGTGGGGCAACTGCTCGACTTCCGTTTCCTATTCTTCCCCCATCAGGAAAACAAATTCTCATACAAATATTTCTTAATCACAGCAGAGTAACATATTCTGTAAACGGTAACAGCCGCACCCATCCTTTGTCTGCATTCCTCTTATCTTTCCTCTTACACGTACATTTTTGATCTCATCATATTTTATGCAACTAAATCCTTTGCTCACAGGCCTCAACTACCCTAGAATACTAAACACTGTAGATCCCTTCCAGCCAGCATTGTTCTGCCGCGTCCCAGCGGTATGTGTGTGTGTGTGTGTGTGTGTGTGTGTGTGTGTGTGTGTGTGTGTGTGTGTGTGTGTGTGTGTGTGTGTGTGTGTGTGTGTGTGTGTGTGTGTGTGTGTGTGTGTGTGTTTGTAATGAAGCCAGAGGCTTTGCGAGCACGTCGGAGCGGTCTGAACCAGTCTGAACAGTCCTCTCCCAGATACGGGCATTCAATACAAAACATTTCTAGGACTTAAATACTCTCAAAATGCTGCCTCCTGCACCTGCTGCAGAAAGTATTTCTCTGTGGAAGCTCACAGAGGAAATATCTTAGTGCCCGATGTGGGAGGTGCATCCAATCAAGTCGGAGGACCGAGTTCTAGAAATAGTGTTTAAAAAGATAAAAGTGTACAGTACATGAATGGAAGGGCCTTACGTTAGAAAACGTTTATGAGCTACCATAGATCATCAGACCATCTTGTGCCAGTGGTCTGTAACAGGTTCACCACCCCCACCACACACACACACACACACACACACACAACAGTGAGGAGGGCGGGGCTCTCATTCAGGTAAATAAGGGTATTCTCTTTGTGTACTGTGTGACTGTCTAGCGTTGGGACCAGGAGGCAGAGCTGTGGTCTTATACACCTCTCTGCAGCTTCTCTCCCCCTGCCATCCCCCTATTACCCCATCCCCGTAGAGACGGTGCCTGCTCCCAGACCACCAATAACTAGCAAAAATCTATTTAAGCATAAAAATTCAAAAAGAAAAAATAATATAGCACCTTCAATTGCACCACAGACTAAAACAGTTAAATGTGGTCTATTAAACATTAGGTCTCTTTCTTCTAAGTCCCTGTTGGTAAATGATATAATAATTGATCAACGTATTGATTTATTCTGCCTAACAGAAACTTGGTTACAGCAGGATGAATATGTTAGTTTAAATGAGTCAACACCCCCGAGTCACACTAACTGTCAGAATGCTCGTAGCACGGGCCGGGGCGGAGGATTAGCAGCAATCTTCCATTCCAGCTTATTAATTAATCAAAAACCTAGACAGAGCTTTAATTCATTTGAAAGCTTGTCTCTTAGTCTTGTCCATCCAAATTGGAAGTCCCAAAAACCAGTTTTATTTGTTATTATCTATCGTCCACCTGGTCGTTACTGTGAGTTTCTCTGTGAATTTTCAGACCTTTTGTCTGACTTAGTGCTTAGCTCAGATAAGATAAATATAGTGGGCGATTTTAACATCCACACAGATGCTGAGAATGACAGCCTCAACACTGCATTTAATCTATTATTAGACTCTATCGGCTTTGCTCAAAAAGTAAATGAGTCCACCCACCACTTTAATCATATTTTAGATCTTGTTCTGACTTATGGTATGGAAATAGAAGACTTAACAGTATTCCCTGAAAACTCCCTTTTGTCTGATCATTTTTTAATAACATTTACATTTACCCTGATGGACTACCCTGCAGTGGGGAATAAGTTTCATTACACTAGAAGTCTTTCAGAAAGCGCTGTAACTAGGTTTAAGGATATGATTCCTTCTTTATGTTCTCTAATGTCATATACCAACACAGAGCAGAGTAGCTACCTAAACTCTGTAAGGGAGTTAGAGTATCTTGTCAATAGTTTTACATCCTCATTGAAGACAACTTTGGATGCTGTAGCTCCTCTGAAAAAGAGAGCTTTAAATCAGAAGTGTCTGACTCCGTGGTATAACTCACAAACTCGTAGCTTAAAGCAGATAACCCGTAAGTTGGAGAGGAAATGGCGTCTCACTAATTTAGAAGATCTTCACTTAGCCTGGAAAAAGAGTTTGTTGCTCTATAAGAAAGCCCTTCGTGAAGCTAGGACATCTTTCTACTCATCACTAATTGAAGAAAATAAGAACAACCCCAGGTTTCTTTTCAGCACTGTAGCCAGGCTGACAAAGAGTCAGAGCTCTATTGAGCTGAGTATTCCATTAACTTTAACTAGTAATGACTTCATGACTTTCTTTGCTAACAAAATTTTGACTATTAGAGAAAAAATTACTCATAACCATCCCAAATATGTATCGTTATCTTTGGCTGCTTTCAGTGATGCCGGTATTTGGTTAGACTCTTTCTCTCCGATTGTTCTGTCTGAGTTATTTTCATTAGTTACTTCATCCAAACCATCAACATGCTTATTAGACCCCATTCCTGCCAGGCTGCTCAAGGAAGTCCTACCATTATTTAATGCTTCAATCTTAAATATGATCAATCTATCTTTGTTAGTTGGTTATGTACCACAGGCCTTTAAGGTGGCAGTAATTAAACCATTACTTAAAAAGCCATCACTTGACCCAGCTATCTTAGCTAATTATAGGCCAATCTCCAACCTTCCTTTTCTCTCAAAGATTCTTGAGAGGGTAGTTGTAAAACAGCTAACTGATCACCTGCAGAGGAATGGTCTATTTGAAGAGTTTCAGTCAGGTTTTAGAATTCATCATAGTACAGAAACAGCATTAGTGAAGGTTACAAATGATCTTCTTATGGCTTTGGACAGTGGACTTATCTCTGTGCTTGTTCTGTTGGACCTCAGTGCTGCTTTTGATACTGTTGACCATAAAATTTTATTACAGAGATTAGAGCATGTCATAGGTATTAAAGGCATTGCGCTGCGGTGGTTTGAATCATATTTGTCTAATAGATTACAGTTTGTTCATGTAAATGGGGAATCTTCTTCACAGACTAAAGTTAATTATGGAGTTCCACAAGGTTCTGTGCTAGGACCAATTTTATTCACTTTATACATGCTTCCCTTGGGCAGTATTATTAGACGGTATTGCTTAAATTTTCATTGTTACGCAGATGATACCCAGCTTTATCTATCCATGAAGCCAGAGGATACGCACCAATTAGCTAAACTGCAGGATTGTCTTACAGACATAAAGACATGGATGACCTCTAATTTCCTGCTTTTAAACTCAGATAAAACTGAAGTTATTGTACTTGGCCCCACAAATCTTAGAAGCATGGTGTCTAACCAGATCGTTACTCTGGATGGCATTTCCCTGATCTCTAGTAATACTGTGAGAAATCTTGGAGTTATTTTTGATCAGGATATGTCATTCAAAGCGCATATTAAACAAATATGTAGGACTGCCTTTTTGCATTTACGCAATATCTCTAAAATCAGAAAGGTCTTGTCTCAGAGTGATGCTGAAAAACTAATTCATGCATTTGTTTCCTCTAGGCTGGACTATTGTAATTCATTATTATCAGGTTGTCCTAAAAGTTCCCTAAAAAGCCTTCAGTTGGTTCAGAATGCTGCAGCTAGAGTACTGACGGGGACTAGCAGGAGAGAGCATATCTCACCCGTGTTGGCCTCCCTTCATTGGCTTCCTGTTAATGCTAGAATAGAATTTAAAATTCTTCTTCTTACTTATAAGGTTTTGAATAATCAGGTCCCATCTTATCTTAGGGACCTCGTAGTACCATATTACCCCATTAGAGCGCTTCGCTCTCAGACTGCGGGCTTACTTGTAGTTCCTAGGGTTTGTAAGAGTAGAATGGGAGGCAGAGCCTTCAGCTTTCAGGCTCCTCTCCTGTGGAACCAGCTCCCAATTCAGATCAGGGAGACAGATACCCTCTCTACTTTTAAGATTAGGCTTAAAACTTTCCTTTTCGCTAAGGCTTATAGTTAGGGCTGGATCGGGTGACCCTGGACCATCCCTTGGTTATGTTGCTTTAGACGTAGACTGTGTTTCATAATTATTGTATGGCTTTGCCTTGCAATGTGGAGCGCCTTGGGGCAACTGTTTGTTGTGATTTGGCGCTATACAAGAAAAAAGTTGATTGATTGATTGATTGTACGACTCAAACAAATCGATTGTTCTCTGCAAGTCTTTGTGGTCACTGTGTTTTCACAGGATGTAAGCTTGTACGAATCCAGTTTTTCTGGAAAACACAGACTCTTCAATTAGCAATACATATAAACATCTAGTAAATGTTTGCAGGACATTTTCAAGCCAGTATGATGTCAGAGTCTGAGCCCAGAGCCACTGACAGACCCTTTAGTGCCCCAAGTATAACAGTGTCGTAGCAGAAGGCCTCCAATCATGATGACTGTGAGAGAGCAGTCACACTACAAGAACACTGTGGCACAAATTCCATTTATAACAGTGGAATAATAAATCATTGTAAGAGCAAGACTGACCTCTTCTTTACTCTTAGGAAACACAGAGTCATCCTGCCTTCAGGGAATGCAGAGTACAGGACGGCACATAGGGTTTAACAAGATCGACTAACTAGAGGATGCCAGACCATTTAAAATGTTATGCGAGGTCTCTTAGATAATAAACCGACCCTTTTATTTATTTTTTTTAACTATATGGATTTGAATGACATGCGATTACACCAATCATGCTTGAACCCTCGTGCGCATGCGTGAGTTTTTTCACGCGTGTCGGTGATGTCATTTCCCTGTGGGCAGGCCTTGAGTGAGATGTGGTCCCACCCTCTCGGCTGAATTCCTTTGTTTCACACGCTGCTCGAGACGGCGCGCGTTGCTTTATCAAAATTTTTTCTGGACCTGTGAGGAATATCCGAGTGGACACTATTCGAGAAATTAAGATGGTTTTCTGTGAAAAGTTTAACGGCTGATGAGAGATTATGGGGTGTTTCTGTCGGTGTAAGGACTTCCCACGGAGCGGGACGTCCTGCAGCGCTTCCAGGCGCTGTCGTCGGCCTGTTTCGAGCTTAAAACATCCTAATTTAAGGCTTAATTCACCCAGGACATCGTGAGAGAACAGAGAAGATTCAGAAGAGGCCGGCATGAGGAATTTATGCGGACATTCCACTGTTTAAGGACATTTTTTTAATGAAAGACGTACGCGCAAATTCGCCGAGTCGTTTCAGTGACGACTCGGCAAATCTGTGTGCGCCGCGACAGGAAAAACACCTCCGTGTTGAAAACCATTTGTAGAATTCAGGCGGCTTTTAATGGCTTTCAACAAGTGAGTAACTGAGAAATTGTTTAACAGCTTGGGCATGTTCCAACTTGCCCGTTAAGATTTCCAACGGAGGTGTTTTTCCTGCCGCGACCCCCCGCGGTCGGGTCCAGCCCGACATGCGACTCTGCCCGCACGTTCTTTCATTACAAAATGACCGTTAACAATGGAATGTCCGAATAAACTCCTCATGCCGACTTCTTCTGAAAGTTCTCTGTTCTCTGACGACTTACTGCGTCAACAGAGCCTGAAATGTGGAAGTTTTCAACTTGAAACGGCGAGACGCTGCCGCCTCGAAGCGCAGATCGCCGTCAGGCGCCGTGGACCGTCCTTAAAGCGACACTACCAGACCAAAATCTCTCATCAGCCGTTAAAATTTTTACCGAAAACCAGCTGAATTTATTGAATGGTGTCCACTCAGTTGTGCCTTACAGTTTTGAAAAAAATTTTATCAAACAAAGCAACAGTCTCTGAGCCATTCCTAAACAATGAAAAAAATCGACGAGCGGGTGGACGACTCCTCACTCAAAGCCTGCCCACAGGCGAATGACGTAACCGACAGGCGTGAAAAAACTCTCGCATGCCCACGAGGGTTCAAGCATGTCTGATGTAATCACACGTGATTCAAATCCATATGGTTTTTGAAAAAATAATAAGGTCGGATACTTTTCTAATAGACCTCGTAAATCAACAATAAAACTTTAAACTCTGATCTCACATGAACAAGAAGCCAATGTTGTGAGACTAAAACTGGGGTAATATGGTTACATTTTCTATTCCTGATTCAAACTCCATCAGCAGCATTTCTAGTTTGTGGCAAGCCAGAAAATACACAACATTACAGGAATCAATTTAAGATGAAACAAACACATGAATCTTCATCTCTGGACCAGCCAGATATAAAATAGGCAACATTTTTGTAATATTCTACAAAAGGAAAAAAAAAATGCATTCTCTGCAAACTGTGGACAATGTGGGATCGAAGATCACCCCAACATTTTTTGCAGTACAAATAAATTCCATTCAATTACCTGTTAATGGGAAGTGACCAAATGTGTCAATAATGGGGCTATTCCACAGAGCAACAATCCTTCCTGTTTAATCCCGAATATCAAATTTGGGCATGTTTTGAAGCACCATAGTAACGTCTTGATCCATCTTTGTCCATCTTGAACAAGCTTGGGACATATAGTATTTATGGTCATCATAGCCACCAGATTTGTAAACAGGATCCAGTTTTTTAACTGTTCAAAAATGTCATCTGGATTCTTGAAATCGGTGATAATACGTGGTAACTTTGGGTATTTGTAGTCTTAACGGCTCCAATTATTGAGTTGGATTATTCGTCGTGACTATGGCTTGAAAGTTGTGTGATCATGCACCATTTGGGTAAAAATTTAAAGCCAATCTGCGTTTGTTGCAGTTTTTGATCATGTCTGGCTGAGGGCACAGCTCCTTTCTTTCCTTTTCGGGCAGGTTGCCAGGTCTGCACTTTATAAGACAGCATGTCAGGAGGCAAACTGGATTAAGGTGTTTCATCCCATTTTTGCACAGTAGAACGGCACCCTATGGAGTAGCCATGTTAGATCACTGACATGGTGAGTGATTTGAGGTAGTTATCATGTAGCTTGCAGCCAAACAAACATATTAAACAACTGGCTATGCAATTAATATAATGTATGTTTCTGATGTGTTCATCTGACAGGCTTCACCCACAGCTAAATTAAGTGATATTTGCTAAATAATTCAAATTGTGATAGCATACGATTAGCACCTCAGTAACAGGGAAACGCAGTGTATGTGAAAAGAAAATATGACCATGTTATCAAGCTTCCAGCCTCACCTGCTGACCACGATTCAATTCCCAGTGGTACCCCCCCAGTCTGGCAGAGATTTGGTGGTTATCTAATCTGGCAGCAGTGTCAGGACCAGTAGCCACCCCTCACACAAAGGAAATCCCCTTAATTCTGCTTCACGGCAAGTTGTGGCTGCACGTCTGGATGCATTTCCCTGCAGTTCTGATCCTGTGTGCATGTGCACCAGAGGCTAACAGGGTTTCGCTCAGGAGTTACAGTGTTCCCGGACCAACCAGCCACCAGAATGACCGCAGGTCCCCGGGGACTCACAGGACAAAAGTTAAGCAAACAAAAGCAGTCCTCCTTTTCTCAGGACACATCCTGGAACTGCTATTGGCCGTCTTGTCTAGCTGGCCTTTATTTTTTGTTTCTTTATTGGTCCTGCTGCCTTCCCCACTGTCACTCCTGTCTTTAAATAAGGTTTGGAGGTTTGGCCCCTGAACCCTGACCTCTTTAAGAAAACAGAAAGTCATACGTATGCCAAGGGACACAATTTCTCTGTGGAATGTCTTGATTTGGGTCAGTTCACAGAGGACACTGTCTGTCCAGCTTTACCGTCCTCTGTGATTGGTTTATAGGCCTCTCTGGCAAGAGAGTGAATAAGGTTTTCTCCTCATTCTGGTGAATGACAAGCTGCTCATGTCCTTTAACCGCATATCCTGTCTGATTTAAGGGTTGGCTCATCCAATTGTGCAGAGTCTAGATTTTATGGACTAACCAGAGTTTAAGATCCCTCAGATTTCTGCTTCCACTATGACACAAGTTAATAAACTGTTTCCTTTTTTTGGGCTAATACCATAATAGAGGCATGTTAAAACCTCATTTGTTGCATTTCTTCCCAAAAATAATGTCCCAGTTACTCAAGGGGACATTAAACAGTGTTCCATAAAACAGCATTTATGTGGTTTAGCAGCAATAAGTTCCAGTGAAGTCTGTTTATAGCATGTTGGGGGGTGAATCAATAGGATCTAAAAAAGTTTTGCTTTATGAAGGATTGGTTCAGCAAAGATACTCTTCATCTTGTCATCATCTTATCATGATGAACAGTCTATAATTTTTTGCACCTGCGTATAAGTTTTCCCCTCTCCAGTCAACTTTTTAATCAAACTACACTGTTCTGAACAATGTCTTGAACGTCCCATTTTCCTCAGGTTTTCAAAGAGAAAAGCATGTTCAACAGGTGCTGGCTTCATCCTTAAATAGGTGACACCTGATTCACACCTGTTTGTTCCACAAAATTGACAAACTCACTGACTGAATGCCACACTACTATTATTGTGAACACCCCCTTTTCTACTATTTTTTTTTTTACTAATAGCTCATAGCCTTAAGAGTGTGCATATCATGAATGCTTGGTCTTGTTGGATTTGTGAGAATCTACTGAATCTACTGGTACTTGTTTCCCATGTAACAATAAGAAATATACTCAAAACCTGGATTAATCTTTTTAGTCACATAGCACTACTATTATTCTGAACACTACTGTAGGTGTAGATGGTCCTTTTTGTCTTTGTTCTGGAGCACATGGCTCCATTGCCCAATACCCCCCCCCCAAAAAAAAAAAATCTGGAATACTGATTCGTCTGACCATAGTACATGTTTCCACTGTCTGACTCTTTCAACCCAGATGCCTCTAAGCCCAGAACAGCCGACGCTGCTTGTGGACAAGTTTAACAGAAGCCTCACTTTTATTTTATTTTTTTGCAAAGTATAGCTTTAAGTGGCATTTGTGAAAGAATTCCCAAAGTTATCCCTTGCCCATGTGGTTGTATCACCTATTGATGAATGGCAGTTCTTGATGCAATGCTGGCAAGGGAACGGAGCTCACGGGTATTCATCTTAGGCTTGTGCCTTTGCCCTTCATACACTGAAATTCAGTGATGCCGGTAACGCGTTACTTAGTAACGCGTTACTCTAATCTGACCACTTTTTTTAGTAACGAGTAATCTAACGCGTTAATCTTTCCAAATCAGTAATCAGATTAAAGTTACTTCTCCATGTCACTGTGCGTTACTATTATTTTTCATTGTGGGTCGACAGCAACATTAAACTTGGTCTGTGGGCAGGAGGTCGGGGTTCGACTGAACTGCCCACTTTAAGTGAGCTGTGAGCTTTTAATCCGCGGTTTTTTGCAGCTGCTCGACTCGTCGTCACCTCTTAAAGCGCGGTGATCAGCACACCTGCGCTGAACTTTACAAAGACATTTTTATACTTTTTTTCCTCCTTTATTTAGAATTCTGAGCTGAGCCGCTCCGTATCGTCTCGTTAAAAACAGCTGATCCTCCGCGACGCGTCAACAACTAACACTATTTTCCACTCAAATGCACCTAAACTCTCTTTCTGAGGACCACATGATGTGAAAACGCAATAAAACTTTCTTACCTGTAAATCTGGTCCTGTTTTCTGCATAAATAAATGTTATCCATTCTTTGTGCTCAAACGCCAAAGCAGGGGCGAATCTAGCTGGAATGGGGGCGTGGGGCAAGGATGTGCCCCCCCACAACACCCCTAGATTAAAGGTGCAATTTTGAAGCCGTTTTTTACTACAACTAATATTGCTTAAAATAATAATAATTTCGACAAGTAAAATGTTTAGAGAGAATTTAAATGTTAGAAAAATGTTAGAATGTAATAGTTACCTTTATAAACAATGTAGGCTCGAAATTGCAAGTTTTACTGTTACAGTGCTGTCAACAGTTAAATATGAGGTCAAGAAAGACGTCTTTATTTTACTTTTTATAAAACAAGTATTTATTTTCATTGAAGTCAAGAAAGGGTGACTATAAAGTGAGTTTTGGCAAAACAGGTATCATTGTCATGTTGAGGTGGCAGAGGGTTGTTGTCGGCAGCTGGGAAAAGTAACTAAAAACGTAACTAGTAATCTAACTTAGTTACTTTTACAATTGAGTAATCAGTAAAGTAACTAAGTTACTTTTACAATTGAGTAATCAGTAAAGTAACTAAGTTACTTTTTCAAAGTAACTGTGGCAACACTGCTGAAATTCCTCCAGTTTTCTTAAATTGTTTAATGATATTATGCACTGTAGTGTGAGAAATATGCAAATCCCTTCTTGTCTTTATTTGAGCAACATCGTTTTTAAAGGTTTCAATAATTCTCTAATGCATTTAACTGGAGATCCTCTGCTCGTCTTTCAGCCTTACGTGGGTGCTGCTTTTGTACCAAATCATTTAAAAGTCCAGTCTATTCGTGTGGCTATTTCCAAATAAAAAAACTGAATACACAAGCCATCTGGGAGATTGTTGGTGGAGGTGCAGATGGTGTTTCAGGAAGTGCTGCTCTAGTTTGGTATTTTGGGTGAATCCCACCTTTTATTAGGAAGTCCGCGACTTACTTCAGCTCAGTATGCTGACCTACTACATCTCGGCCTTGTCGGCCCGCGGTTGGCACCACTTTCTCCATCCGGGAGCAGCTTGTGGTTAATGCCTGCGTCTCCTGTGATTGGTTGTAAAGGACTGGTGGTTGCTAACTGGTGGGTTGCGTTGCCAGCGGGAGGCTGAGGGCCGGGCCCCACTGCCTGACCTGATCTGTAATTAGCACTGGCTTGTCAGGGTGGATCTCTCTAGGAAATTGCAGTCCTGCACACTTGTGTGTATATACACACACACACACACTGTCAACTGACGCAGGGAAACATGAAAAGAAGAAAGGGGCGGGGATTGTCCTTCAGTCTGGGAAGACTTCATCCGCAGCGGTGTGGTTTAGACTTGTGCAGGTCGGCGGTCTGATTCCTGAGAGAATCAAGTGGCTTATTTAGGGCGCGGGGTGTGTGTGTGTGTGTGTGTGTGTGTGTGTGTGTGTGTGTGTGTGTGTGTGTTTAGTGGCGTGGCTGCAGCAGTGAAGTGATTAACAGTCACAGCAAAGGCTCATGTTACCAGCAGCAGGGCAGGTCTCTCTCTCTCTCTCTCTCTCTCTCTCTCTGTGTGTGTGTCTCACCCCCTCAGTCTCTCTCTGTCCGTCCAGAGAGGACGAACACAGTCCGAGAGATGAAGCATCAGTGCAACAAATGACAAAGGAGCTCCGTGTAGGAACACAGAGAGGGCGAGAGACACTGACAGACACAGAGAGAGAGAGGGACAGGCAGCATGGAGACATGAAACTATCTGTCCAACTCGGCATTTTCCAGCAGCGCTCTGGTTCCCACGGCAACCCAGATACCAGGTAGATACCATGTATGAGTGTGCACGTGCACACGGGACGGTGCACGTGTGTGTGATGTGCAGTTAGTAAGTGGGAGTTAAGTGTTTGGATGCTGTGAGTCCGTGTGTGTCTGCTGAGTGTCTGTTTGTGCACGTGTGTGTGTGTGTGTGTGGGACTTCCCCCTGTGGCTGCGCGGAGCGGTCGACACGGCCGTGGCCTCTCTGCTGAAGAAAGATGTGTTTTAAACAGGACTTCAAAGTAGAATTATTTTCCAGTCGCCTGGTTTTGGGTTCCACCTCAAAATCATCATTCTCCAAACAGTTTGAACCAAATGACAAACCAGTGAACAGTTTTCTATATTAGGCCGTGTGTCAAAACAACATGTATCTTTCAGACGGAATGTCTATAGGCTATATTTGACTCTGTAGTCTCTCGCTGATGTCACAGTTAACAACCGAGGCCGAGCTGGGCACATTAACTGTGCCTCAAATTAGGGGCCGTGTCCTTCGAAGGCTGTGATCTACAAAGATCTGGACTTCCAAGATGGGGAGAAGCCAAACCAGCCATGCTGAACTGAGACTGTCTCGCCCACACGGCATCATTAGCTTATCCCGGTGTTCAGACGAATCATCCTACTTTGGTGAAACATCCGTCTGTACGCTGAATTTATAGACACATCTGTCAAGTAAGCAGCTTACGGTTGATCTAAACTGACCCAGTATCTGCTGTTTCAAATGACATAAAACCAGAAATACTGGATTGCAGGATTAATCTAAACAGAACTTTGTTGGCGACACCAAACACACGGGCTCCACAAAGCTAGCACAAGTATGCTAATATGCAGAATATCAATCCAAAAAACCCCACAAAAACAAGTCACGAACAGCAAGACTTTGTTGTTGCACGACACTACAAATTCAACGATTTAAAATCAATTATGAACTTTTAAAAGTGGAAAACTGCTGAAAAATTCCGTTTTTTGTGTTGTGTGCCTGTGTTCTAGACCCTTGACTTGTGCACAAATTTGATCCCCGCACTGCTGCGCAATTCGTCATCCCAATGTGACCCACTTTGTCCCATTTGACGCCACGTTGTATAAAATAATCATTTCATAGCCGATGATGCATTTGTTCCCAGAACGACTCTCTCGTCGCTCCCAGAATCACAGAGAAATTACCTGCAGTTGTAGCTTCTCTTGTGCGCATCGTGAGGTGGAGAACGCATTTGGAATCATCTGAAAAGTTGTTGTTGTCCATTCGGCTGCTCCCGTTTTGTGTTCGGGGTTGCCACAGCAGATACAAGCAAATCTGCATTGGAAGCTGACACATTTTACACCGGATGCCCTTCCTGACGCAACGCTAGTTTTACCTGGAGAAACACACACAGCCGCTGGTGTTCCAAAGAGGTCTCCATCCAAGTACTAACAAGGTCCCGCACTGCTTAGCTTCTGAGATCTGATGGGATCAGGCTGACATGGAGCAGATCAGCTGCTGGAATTTTCTGAAAAGTCATTATTTATTTTATATATATATATATATATATATATATATATATATATATATATATATGTGTGTGTGTGTGTGTGTAACGGAGGCCAGCAGGTGTCGCTGTGCAGATGTAGTTAGTAAAATCTCACTCCCAACAGCTCAAAAGGATTCTCTGGTCACAAGGCCAGAGCCCTGGGTTTTAGCCTTCTGGTTAGAGAGTCCGACTCCCATGCCGGAGCTTGTGAGTTCGCGTCCCAAGGGGAGCGAATGGGCGGAGTCATAACAACACAATGCAGAGTGCAGCCGCTATATATATATATATATATATATATATATATATAAATGGATTGGTTAAACAGTTGCATTGTTATTCCTTCTTAAGTGTTAGATAAGTTTATTAAAGATGTAACATCTCATTCAGACATGCTGTGCAGCTCTGCGCAACAAGGTGCGTCGACTCGCAGTGACACACAGTGTTTCCAAATAGGTTGCGAAATGTTCACGTCCAGGCCACAAAATTAATGTGTGCCGAAAGTTTTGAACATTTCGAAATTTTCTTTGCGCACATGCACGCAGCAGCATACAGTTCACACACAATTTACAATGAGTTTATTCTCTGGCACGCCAGATTGCGTGCCATTGCGGGGATCAAATCTGTGCAAGTGTCAATTTAATTAAATTTATTTTCATTCATACAGCACCAAATCACAACAAAGTTGCCTCAAGGCGTTTCTCACAAGTAAGGTCTAACCTTACCAACCCCCAGAGCAATCATACAGGCGACAGTGGTAAGAAAAAGTCCATCTGAGGAAGAAACCTCAAGCAGACCAGACTCAGAGGTAACCCTCTGCTTGGGCCATGCTACAGACACAGTTTACAAAACAATTCACAGGGCACCTTAACCGTCGGTAGGATGTCTCAATGGGTAGGATGTAATGTTAGGACATCGACCACTGTCGCCTAGCAACCTTGGCAGCTCCACACTAGCATAGTGGGCGTAACCTGTAGTTTAGTGATCATTTTTCAGTGCCTATTTATAACTTACTTATAAACATTACTTATTTATAATTATACATATGGAGCCCAAAATTGTACTTTTTTTACTAACTGTAACCCTAACCAACCATGAAGAGGTGGGGGTGGCGGGGGGCAGGGTGCGTCAAGACTCTTGAGTCTTGAATTATTATTAGCAGGATTACTGTAAAAAAAAATGCACAGATATTTATATGTAAAACATATCCAAAATAGTATTTGTAATGTCTTAACCAGTAATGTTTCCAAGATGTTTTGTAAGAACCCATGAAATGTCAGTAATGATCCGGGGCTGGACATGGATCCATCATTAAATTATCTCTTTGTTTAACACAGTGAAGTAGTGTGTTGTTGAGTTTCTTTTTTTAAACCAGCACATCTATCTCAGTAAAAATGGGACAGCATGTGTGTTGTACCAGTAACTGTTAACACAGTTTAGATCTTGATCCACATCCGGCAGATTGTTGGCCTTCATCAGAGGCAGGTTTGGATGGTTTTAACAGTAATCATACTACAGTCACGTGCTGGTCTGAGAGATCGGTGCTGATAATCTCTTTAAATTTCAGCTAAGATGCAGTTGACTTTATAAATCTGTAGTTGTACAGTGACCTGCTTTACGAATGACCTAATCTCCACACTTCATAACAACGAATCTGATATTATTTTGAGTAAGATACTGTAGGTGTGCCACAAGGTGCGCTTTTTATCACTTTTTATTTACATTGCTAATCACTGATTGTAGGTACACTCATGGTTCTGCTTGTCATTTCTAAAACTGTTCTGACTGCATTCGGTGGTTTTCAGACTGACAGGTGTTTTAGGGGAGTGGCTAAATCTTCCATGAATCAGTGTGGCATGAATTTTTTTAAAACCTGAACAAAACAATCAACTGGATTTCGAGGAGGAAATTTAAGCCACACAATTGAACTGGAAGTTAAAACTGGAAGGTTAACGCCCAACGTTGTCTGCTGAGGAACTTCTAAAAGTACTTCTTGTCTTCTATCTGAGGAACGTCTTGCTTTCTGAGCTCTGTTGGTGAAGTTCCCTGCAGGTGAGGAGAAGAACAGAGTAAGTTTCCTGTCGCGCTGTACTGGAAGACGGTACACGCCGTACTGGCAACATGACTATCACCCGCTCGGTGTTCTTTCTTTGGTCTCAGAAGTGCTATTATTCATTGATGTATTTTGCCCAGATGGTGATCTGAAAGACGGCTATTAACCTTTTTTTAACCTTCGCCAATGAAGATGGAGGTGGTTTTGTTTTTGCTCCTGTTTGTTGTTTTGTCTGTTAGTGTTGTGAAGGTGTCGTAGCACGGACCCACAACAGGGGGCGCAAATGAACGGACAATGAGTAAGCCAAAAGGTAACAATTTAATGTTGTGATAATACACAACGAAATGTGTCGTAATTCTCACAGTCAATAAACACCAGGTGACGTGTGGGCAGGCTCGAAGATAGAAGACGCCCGACGAGAGAGAAGCCGCGTCCCACACGGCCTCCACCACCAACGGTCTGAAGAACACCGGAGCCGCCAAGTCCCGAGTCCCCAGGTGGCCTCTGTCTTCGGCTGTCGACCCTGGTACTGCTGGCAGAAAACAGAAAGATGATGTATGAGTGTGAGTCCGCACACTCAGTAATTTACAGTCCAAACACAGTTGGGAGGGAGCACCTCCACCTCCAAATCACACACACTCGTGCAGCTCCTGGTCAACCACTTATCGGTTTTGGGGTGTGAGGCGAAGCCGTCGCAGTCACACCAAACGCCAAAAATCCCAGATAAGGAATACCAACAGGAAAAACAGCTGCAAAACAGATCAGATTATTATTCGCAATAATCACAGCAGAGAAGTGTACCTTGGTACTGGTAGTCGATTTCTCGGCGGGGAGGTGGAGTTGCAGTCCGGCTTTTATGGTAGTGATGATAACGAGTGACAGCTGGTGCAGAGGATGAGTGACAGCTGTCACTTCTTCTGGGTCTGGCGCCCTCTCGTGCTTGGAGCCTGCACTCCAAGCAGGGCGCCCTCTGGTGGTGGTGGGCCAGCAGTACCTCCTCTTCAGCGGCCCACACAACAGTTAGTTTGTTTGTAAACAGCTTGGAGCCCACAGTTTTCCATATATCACAATGGATTTTTTTTTTTTTAACTGAAGATACATATCCTGATGGGCAAGAACTGATTCAATTTTCAAGGTCAAAGGTCAAAGTCAGGAAAAATCTTGGAAAATTGGAAAAATTCCTATTTTCAACATTGAATGAATTTTTAAAAATTCATAACTGTCAAAGATCAAATTTCTTTCGTAATTGACAGCGTTATGGGGAATGGTATCCTTTATCGACTGACAAAGTTTGATCCAGATCAGATCCAGATTACAGATTTTGTGGCCATTTAAATTTAACATGGAAAACCTCATTTAATGTATATTTTACATTATATTTGAATCAAACACACTCCAATCACTCTCATATTTAAATGTGAGGTGCAGACTGACACTCACTATCATATGGCAAAAGTTTGATCCGGATTGTGGATTTTGTGGCCATTTAAATGTAACATTGAAGACCCCATTTAATGTATATTTTACATTATATCTTAGTCAAACGTATCCCAGTTACTCTCATATTTGAAAATGAGTTGCAGACTGACACTCAGTATCACATGGCAAAGGTTTGATCCAGATCTGATCCAAATTACAGATTTTGTGGCCATTTAAATGTAACATTGAAGACCCCATTAAATGTGTATTTTACATTATATCTTAAAAAAACGTATCCCAATTACTCTCATATTTGAAAGTGAGGTGCATACTGACACTCAGTATCACCTAACAAAGTCTGATCCAGATTGTGGATTTTGTGGACATTTTGAATTTAATATTAAAAAGCCCATTTGGTGTATATTTTGCATTATATCTCAATCAAAAGTGCCTCAATCACTCTAATTTTTCTGTTATAGATTTACCTACACCACAAAAATTGGATGGAGGTTCCAGTTTTATGCCTGTTTGTCTTCCAGTTATCAGCCGGAAACAAAAAAGCTGACAAATTGTGCATAGCAGAGATAACCAGTGTTCTTCTGTGAAAATTATCTGAAAAAGAATTCAGAAACTGAAAAAGTAAAAAAAATAAATAAATAAATAACAAAAACCTGACAACACCACAAAAAAACTTTGATTCAAGTGGATGAACTAAATACATCCTCCTGACATTTGACCACATCTAATTTGTCTTATGAAAAGTCACTTCTAACAGAACTTTGACCTTGAAAAGTTTTTCCAAAGGTAAAGGTTTGTAGATTTGGGAACTTGTGTTGGTGGATGTTTGCACTCTTAAGAGTGTGATGCTCTAGTTTTCTTTTTTTAATGAGGTTTTTTTTTTACCAGAATCCAGAGCTGCGATGTTTTACTTATGTGGCCCATTCCTTTGGGCATGATCCAGTGCACCTGTGCATGAGTCTTGAGGACCCTTGTTGCTAGATGGTTATTTTAGAGATGTGGGGATGGACCGGTTGTCTGCCTGGGCGGTTGCCATCCATGACACCAAGGCGGTTCCTTGGTGTCACGGATGCAGTGACATGATCAAATTTTGTGACTGTCAGCCTGAATACCAAATTCAAGTCCGCTTGCTGTAAATTTATCTCACCTACCTGGATGGTTTATAGATGAGTGTGTGTCGGTAGGATGTTGTTGCTTGTGTCAGCATCAGTCTGATGATGACAAAGAAGGACGACTAAAGGAACGCTGCGTCAGCTGTAAGTGGTCTGTGTGTACACCGCGTTTCTGTGTCGTCGTACAAAAAGCCTTTCTTCAGAGGATTTATGTGCCAGGGGTCTTCAGAGCGACGTCCCCTGGTGACTGTAAATATGCACTGTGTGTGTGTGTGTGTGTGTGTGTGTGTGTAGACTCTCCATCATCACCATCATCTTCCTCCCCTGCTTTCACAAACATGCACACACACTGTGTGTCTGTATCATGCTATGATGTCACCCCCCGGTGACGAGCCTTTGTCCACGTGATGGACAGGCCCCATTCACTTGGTTTCTCTGTGTGTCAAGTGAAACAAAGTCAGTTTACATTCAGAATAAAGGATGTGACAGATCTGCAGGCACCGGATCACACTTTTTATTCACTGTATTTTTTATTTTTTTTACTGAATTCATGATTAATTCATTATTTTAGTGAATGGAACATTTTTGTTACTTGAACGCTATTGTTGTCTTCATCCTGCTGGAATATTTAATTTAGGGAGGAATCAAGTTGCCAATGAACTGATTCATCATTCATCAAAAAATGTTTCAACTACAGTATTTCAGAAATTAAAGTGCTTATATATATATATAAAAAATAAAAAAAATAGAAATTTTGACTTCTTCTGCCTTCTCATATACAGTAAGAGGATTTGGTTTTCTTTATTTTACAGAGCATCCAGAAAGTATTCACAGCGCTTCACTTTTTCCACATTCTGTTATGTTACAGCCTTATTCCAAAATGGAGTTAATTATTTTTTTCCCTCAAAATTCTGCTGACAACACCCCATAATGACAACATGAAAAAACATGTTTTTATAACATTTTTGCAGATTTATTAAAAATAAAAAAAAACCTATCTTCCAGATGCTACTCCACCTTCCCCAAAATTGTAATTTAATAATAATCATATGTTTGTATTATTATATACAGTAAGAGGATTTGTTCAACAGTCCGGGGTCTCTGTTGTCGTATTTTGCGCTTCATAATGCGCCACACATTTTCAGTGGGTGACAGGTCTGGACTGCAGGCAGGCCAGTCTAGTACCTGCACTCTTTTACTACGAAGCCACGCTGTAGTAATACGTGCAGAATGTGTCTTGACATTGTCTTGCTGAAATAAGCAGGGACGTCCCTGAAAAAGACGTTGCTTGGATGGCAGCATGTGTTGCTCCAAAACCTGGATGTACCTTTCAGCATTGATGGTGTAACTTGTCCATGCCATGGCCACTAACACACCCCCATACCGTCACAGATGCTGGCTTTTGAACTTTGCATTGGTAACAATCTGGATGGTCTTTTTCCTCTTTTGTCCGGAGGACACGACGTCCATTATTTCCAAAAACAATTTAAAATGTGAACTCATCAGACCACAGCACACTTTTCCACTTTGTGTCTGTCCATTTCAAATGAGCTTGTGCCCAGAGAAGGCGGCGGCGTTTCTGGGTGTTGTTGATGTATGGCTTTCGCTTTGCATGGTAGAGTTTTAACTTGCACTTTTAAATGTAGAGACGAACTGCATTAACTGACAATGGTTTTCTGAAGTGTTCCTGAGCCCACATGGTAAGATCCTTTACACAATATTGGTTTTTAATGCAGTGCTGCCTGAGGGATCGAAGGTCACAAGCAATCAGTGTTGGTTTTTGGCCTTGCCACTTATGTGTAGAGAGTTCTCCAGATTCTCTGATTTTTCTGATTATATTATGGACTGTAGATGATGGAATCCCTACATTTCTTGCAATTGAACATTGAGAAACATTGTTCTTAAACTGTTGGACTATTTTTTTCATGCAGTTGTTCACAAAGTGGTGATCCTCACCCCATCTTTGCTTGTGAACGGCTGAGCCTTTTGGGGATGCTCCTTTTATACCCATTCATGACACTCACCTGTTTCCAATTAACCTGTTCACCTGTGGAATGTTCCAAACAGGTGTTCTTTGAGCATTCATCAACTTTCCCAGTCTTTTGTCCCAACTTTTTTGAAATGTGTTGCAGGCATCCATTTCAAAATGAGAAAATATTTGCACAAAACAATAAAGTTTATCAGTTTGAACATTAAATATCTTGTTTTGAATATAGGTTGAAGAGGATTTGCAAATCATTGTTTTCTGTTTATATTTACATTTCACACAACGTCCCAACTTCTTTGGAATTGGGCTTGTACTTCATTACTTTGTTAAATCATTTTGGGATAACTGGGAGTGCCCTTGCATGGTTGAGATCATACCTGAACAGTCATTCTCACTGTGTTTTGTACAATAATCCAACCTCTAACCTTATCCATTCATCCATTTTCTTCCTCTTTATCCGGAGTCGGGTCGCGGGAGCAGCAGCTCAAGCAAAGCCGCCCAGACCTCCCGATCCACACACACCTCCCCCAGCTCCTCCACAGGAACCCCAAGGCGTTCCCAAGCCAGCCGAGAGATGTAGTCCCTCCAGCGTGTCCTGGGTCTTCCCCGGGGCCTCCTCCCAATGGGACATACCCGAAACACCTCTCCAGCGAGGCGTCCAGGGGGCATCCGGAAAAGATGCCCCGAGCCACCTCAACTGACTCCTTTTCAACGTGGAGGAGCAGCGGCTCGACTCCGAGCTCCTCCCGAGTGACCGAGCTCCTCACCCTATCTCTAAGGGAGCGCTCAGCCACCCTGCGGAGGAAACTCATCTCGGCCGCTTGTACTCGCGATCTCATTCTTTCCGTCATGAGCCAAATCTCATGACCATAGGTGAGGATCGGAACGTAGATCGATCAGTAAATCGAGAGCTTCGCCCCCCTACTCAGCTCTTTTTCACCACGACCAGGACCCCGGACCCCGTACTCCCGGAGCCCCCCCCACAGGGTGCCCCGAGGGACACGGTCAAACGCCCTCTCCAGATCCACAAAACACATGTGGACTGGTTGGGTGAACTCCCATGAACCCTCGAGCACCTGATGGAGTGTGTAGAGCTGGTCCTGTGTGCCGCGACCAGGACGAAAACCACACTGCCCCTCCTGAATCCCTGAATCCGAGGTTCGACCATTGGTCGAATTCTCCTCTCCAGTACTAATAAACCTTACCGGGGAGGCTGAGAAGTGTGATACCCCTATAGTTGGAACACACCCTCTGGTCCCCCTTCTTAAACAGAGGGACCACCACCCCGGTCTGCCAATCCAGAGGCACTGTCCCCGATCGCCACGCGATGTTGCAGAGGCGTGTCAGCCAAGACAGTCCCACAACATCCAGAGACTTAAGGTACTCAGGACAGATTTTATTCACCCCAGGAGCCTTGCCAACGAGGAGCTTTCTAAACACCTCAATGACTTCGGCCTGGGTAATGGATGAGTCCGCCTCTGAGTCCCCAGTCTCTGCTTCCTCTTTGGAAGATGTGACAATGAGATTGAGGAGATCCTTGAAGTATTCCTTCCACCGCCGGACAAAATCCCCAGTCAGGGTCAACAGCTCCCCACCCGCACCGTAAACAGTGGAGAGCTGCTTCCGCCTCCTGAGGCGTCGGACGGTTTGCCAGAATCTCTTCGAGGCCGACCGATAGTCCTCCTCCATGGCCTCCCCGAACTCCTCCCAGACCTGAGTTTTTGCCTCTGTGACCGCACGGGCTGCAGCACGCTTGGCCTGCCAGTACCTGTCAGCTGCCTCAGGGGTCCCACCTACCAACAAAGATAAGTAGGACTCCTTCTTCAGCTTGACGGCATCTCTTACTTCCGGCGTCCACCACCGGGTTCGGGGATTGCCGCCGCGACAGGCACCAGAGACCTTGCCACCACAGCTACGAGCGGCCGCATCGACAATGGAGGTGGAGAACATGGTCCACTCGGACTCCATGTCTCCAACCTCCCCCGGGATCTGGGAGAAGCTCTCCCGGAGGTGGGAGTTGAAGACCTCGTTGACAGAGGGTTCCGCCAGTCGTTCCCAGCAGACCCTCACAATACGTTTGGGCCTGCCAGGTCTGACCGGCTTCCTCCCCTCCCTGCGGATCCAACTCACCACCAGGTGGTGATCGGTCGACAGCTCTGCCCCTCTCTTCACTCGAGTATCCAAGAAACGTGGCTGAAGGTCAGATGATACGACTACAAAGTCAATCATCGACCTCCGGCTCAGGGTGTCCTGGTGCCATGTGCACTTATGGACACCCTTGTGCTTGAACATGGTGTTTGTGATGGACAAACTGTGACTAGCACAGAAGTCCAACAACTGAACACCACTCGGGTTCAGATCGGGGAGGCCGTGCTTCCTGATCACCCCCCTCCAGATCTCACTGTTGCTGCCCACGTGGGCGTTGAAATCCCCCAGGAGAACAATGGAGTCCCCAGTCGGAGCTCTATCTACTACCCCTCCCAGGGACTCCAAGAAGGTCGGGTACTCTGCACTGCTGCTCGGCCCATAGGCTGAGACAATGGTGAGAGACCTGTCCCCGACCCGAAGGCGTAGGGACGCGACCCTCTCGTTCACTGAAGTGAACTCCAACACATGGCGACTGAGCTGGGGAGCAATAAGCAATGCGACCCCGGCTCTCCGCCTCTCCCCATGGGCAACGCCAGAAAAATGAAGTGTCCAGCCCCTCTCCAGGAGTTGGGTACCAGAGCCCAAGCTGTGCATGGAGGTGAGCCCGACTATCTCTAGTCGGTATCTCTCAACCTCCCGCACAAGCTCAGGCTCCTTCCCCCCCAGTGAGGTGACATTCCACGTCCCAACAGCCAGGGGCTGTGAGCATGGACCGGGCCACCGGGCCACCCGCCCTCGACTGCCACCCAATCCTCTCTGCACCCGACCCCCATGGTCCCCTCTACAGGTGGTGAACCCACAGGAAACCTCTAACCTTAATGAAACCTCTAACCTTAGTGAAATGAAATTTGGAGTTCCACAGGGGTCTGTCTTAGGCCCCCTGCTTTTCTCCCTTTATATAGCCCCCCTGGGGCACATATTGTGGCGTTTTGGGATTACCTTTCATTTCCCTTTTATATGGCTAGCATACTGGCATAGTATGTTTCTATGCTTTTTACTCTTTTAATTCATTTTATTAGTAAATGGAGCGTGCCGCATCCTTAACTTTATCTAAAGTCTGGATCTTTTAGTGAAGCTTAGGGCTGGTGGCTGGCGACCACCTTAGTATTTCTTCTGTTTTTCTTGTTGCTCAGTGCTGACAAACTATACTGTATTTGTTGTCTTTCTGATGTCTCATTCTGTTTTTTTCTCTCTGTTTAAGGTGCGGCTCCATCCAGAGGTGGGTGTGGTGTCTGTTTCTGAAACCCTCCTGTCCTGTGCACCGGCAACATTTCCTGTATATTCATTTTGCAAATTGTTTTGTCTATTGTCAGTAACATGGCCCAAGCAGAGGGTCCCCCCTTTGAGTCTGGTCTGCTTGAGGTTTCTTCCTCAAATCATCAGAGGAAGTTTCTCCTTACCACTGTCACCTGTGTGCTCCCTCTGGGGGTTGGTAAGGTTAGACTTTACTTGTGTGAAGCGCCTTGAGGTTTATTACTGAGGGTATCTGAAAAGCTAAAATACTACACTTTAAATGTCTCTCAGCGTGGACGTATACGTAGTACACAGAAGCTCCTGGTATCATTGTGTGAACGTCATTGTGTACATTTTTTGTATTAAAAATTTTCCAAATGCATTAAGATAACATAAGACTTTATTGATCTCACAGAGGAGAAATTCACGTTACGTCAGCTCTTAAAAACACACACAAGATGAGTGCAAGTAGAGGAAAATGTGCATCAAACAGCGTGTGCAAAGATAAGCAATAATAATAATACTTGTAACAATACAATAAAATAAGAAAATGAGGTAGCAATAAAATATATATATATATATATATATATAAGCATCTTATTTACAATATGTGAAGTGGAATTTAGATATGATGAGGTGACACTCGTGCTGGAATTTGTAAACAAGTTGTTATTGCACATGATTTGTGGATATATTAATAATCATGTAATTTCATAATGGAAACTTTTAATTGGAAAACCAGTGAGGAGATTAATTGGAAAACAAACTAGGACACGCCTGCTCTAACACTCAGAGCAGATACTGCAAAACCCAGTAGTGTTAACAATGAGCTGTGTATTGCAGGGCTACTACTATTACTATTACTGTTATTACTACTACTACTACTACTAACCTAATAGTGTCACGTGGTCATTAGCCATGTCAAATTCATTGTATGAACATGTTTCCTAAAGCAGCCGTTTTTGTGTGTGTGTGTGTGTGTGTGTCCAGTTGGGACGACAGCAGCTCTGTGAGTAGCGGAATCAGTGACAACATAGACACAGATGATATCAACACAAGCTCCTCCATCTCGTCCTACGCCAACACACCGGCGGCACAGCGCAAAAGCCTCAGCACACAGGTAGGACCGCATGCCAACTCATTCAAATGGAAACTGATCCTACTACAGGTCGCACACGGGAACTACAAATGGATAGGTCAAAGTGGAATTGGTCAGAAATCACTTGACATTAATCCATAGCTCATCTCGGAGCCAAGTTAGGACTGATGTTTGTCAAATGTTTGAGAGCTTTTCTTCAGATTTGATCCTGAACATGACCTCAGAGAAAGAGTTGCTCATAACACCTTGGGAGGGTATGTTGCTGGAGATTTAGTTTGAGAACCACAACAAAGTAGGAGTTGCATTAGGGCCCAAAATGCAAATGGTCTGGGAACATGCACTGACCGCCTTGGTTCTTGGATGGCAACCAACTGGTTCATCCTCACCTCTTGAAAGTAAACATCTACACTGCAAAAACTACCCCTCTCAAAAAAAGCCAAATAATCCTAAATCTAGCCAAATTGTTTTGTATTAAGCAAAAAAAATCTGCCAATGGGGTAAGAAAAATTTGCTTGGTTAGAATTTTCAAAACTCGCAAACATTTTCCCAAAATAGGACATTTTTTCCCATGTAGAAAATGCTCGACAAGATTATTTTATATTTAGACAAAAAATAAGTACAATTTTCTTTAAACAAGTCTTTTTACTTTCTTAGATATCAGTTTTTGCAGTGTATATGGGTCCTCAACATCAAGGCATCTGGATCATGACCCAAGAAACATGCCACATGGCCAGAATGTCACACAATGCATGTGATATCCCTTATGAGTCAGTCCAACTCAGTTCACCCAATCAGTTAAACCTCACCACCTTCAATATATATGAAATTTGGTATAGAGGTATTTCATGGCCAGAAAATCCAGAATTTCAAATTTTGTCTTTCTCAGACCAAAGATTTTTGAGATATCTCAATTTCATTTTTTTTGCAAAAAAGAGTGTGGCCGCCAAATTTCAAACTGCTGTAACTCAGCAACCACTGGTCCGATTTTGAAAAATAAGGTATATATGTAAAGGGGAGACTACAAGGAATCTAAATTTTGTGCATTTTCTTTTTTTTTTTTGACTAGGATGACCTTTTGACCTATATTTTGACCTTGAAATAGACACTGTGGGACACGCCCAACCATGCAAAACCATGTGGATGTTGACATACCCAATCCTTCATAAATTCAGTGTCCGTTTTGTAAATTCAGTGTCCTCTGCCAACCTTTCTTCCACTGCACAGTTATACTTCTGTTATTTTCTAGTCTGAATTGTCCTATTTATTAAATAGGGATGATAGTACATTGTATATCTAAATCTGATTTATCCACACTTTGCTCTTTGAGATCACACAGCAGTATTTTTGTCCTCCTCCTCTCAACCCGATGTAACCCAGCATTCCTTAGCGTTCACAGAAGAATGTGAGACTGTGTTTTTTTTTCTCCTGGGTGGCACAGCTGTGACCTCACAGATCCAGTGTTGACACAGAAACTGGCCTGAAATTATCAAATGTTGTTTTGGGCCACTGTAGATCAGGGTGAGAGCAGAAAATTATCAGCTGATATTAAAAACATGGTGCAGAATCATGTTTATTATATAACACACAATTCTGTAATTTGTGCCATTTTTCTTGGTGAGGAGGTTGAATTTCTGTTAAAATCACCTACATGAATATAACGGACTTCTTGTCTCTTTATTGCAGTTTTGAGCCAATGCTTGATTTAAAAAGTGTGTTTGTCTGCCAACTGCAATGCTTGCTGATAATATACACTGATTAAGGTGTACAGGTGTACCTTAATGTCCGTTTGTTGGGTGTTTGATTTTTGCGGCTAATTGTGCAAAAGTCTTTACAGAAATCAATTAATTCCCATGCAGCTGCTGTGAATGGTACACTAAAAAAAAAAAAAAAACGGACTCATTGGACTGGATTTCCGTCTAGTAAATATACATATGTAGTCCCAATTAAATTAAATTATCTTGCATGGATGTGCTTTTTAAGTTTGGGCTACATATATTTATTAGATGGAAATCCTACTCATAATTGAATTGAGTTCATCCAATGAGTCATTTTTTTTAATGTAGATTATAGGGGGAAAATGGGATTTTTCAACTTCAACCCAATTTTTTGATGTTTTTGGGTTAGTCTTCTCACTTGGGACAAAAATGGCGGTTCATCAGTCCAATGTTGATTTGGAATATGAAGGTCATCACAGGCTAAACAGCTGTACAATATAGGCCTATTGGGAAGGTTACAAACCTCAATAGTCTGGACAGAATTCATGAAAAGTGCCTTTATAAAAGGTTAACCAGCACTTTTGAGTAGAAGTATATCAGTATTGTGTTTAACCTGTTCAAATGTTCCAGTCCATGGAAAAATAGGATACCAAGCTAACATTTTTATTTTTAGCTTCTACATGGAGAAGAAATGTATACGGTAGATACACGACAAATCTGAAGTAAAGCATTCAACATTTGTATGTGTTTTCCTGAATAACATGACAAAAATCATATTACTGTTAAAATGTTGAGTAAATACAATGAACATCTTAATTTGTCACTTCTACATGTACCATTTCATTAAGAAGTTAAAACTGATGTTTGTAATTTATTGATTTAACACCACTTATAAAGGAACAAACTACTAATAAACGGTGCATGTATTCTGATATCCAGGTTATATTTGCGAAATCATGACCAACACATAAATGACCATTAGGCCAAAAGACAAATTAGACCAAAATAAGTCTTAAAGACAAATATTCAACATCCACATAATAACAACATGCATGTTTGTTGCAGAGAGAACACTTATTTTATGTACTGTCATTCAAACATCAGTCATGTCCTGTTGCTTTTGCACAAATGCAAACTTGATAAAATTGATATGTGGAAACATTATTAAACAATATTCAAAACTAAGACAGCAATACAAGGTTACATTGCACATGCTGGACAACATCATGAACAAAGGGCTGAAACATTGAAATACTATGAAATTTTGCCTATTTGGCGATGCGTTTCTAAGTATGTTTTTTTTGCAATGAAAATTTTTAAGTTTGAGTTTATGGCATCCAGAAAGAGTGGATACCAGCTTTGACTCAAAAATGCCACTTCCTGAAAAAAATGGTGGTAAGTGGTCTTGTCAACAATGCTCTTGTTTCCACTGAATATGTGCAAATGTCATTCAAGTCATCTGCTGGCATGGAAAAGATTCATAAGATGGTGATGCATGTTTAACCCCTTAATGCCTGTTGTCGCATATATGCTACAATATTTGACTCAAATATGCAACATACCAAATTGACCAGTATGCCGGTTGTTGCAAATTTGCAGCATACCATTATTATTATTATTATAACATTATAACATAAATTATTACCAAAATACCAAAATTACTATTTATTTTTTTGTGCAAAAGTGAAATTAATAATCTCAACATTATTTACCATCTACAAAAACACACACAAAACATTTTTTTATATACAGCTATATAAATTCAGGTGTTAAGGGGTTAACTCAGTAAATGTATGAAGACTTTTTAAATGACTGTTTGTACAAGCAGTAAATTACTTTAGCCAGCTTCCCACTTGACGATACGGCTCTCCACTAAGTCCATACAAGTCGATTGCTGATGAGGTTCTTTGTCTTCTGCTTACAACAGGAAAGAGCAAGCCCTCTATTTAGAGTCTTACTTCTAAATAGTGTCAGTGTTATAACTCACTTACGGGACCGATTAGCATCATATTCATCCTAATGGAGAATATAAAACCAAAACAGGTCTCAGGTTGAAAAATCCCCCCAAAAGGCTTTTTTTTTTTTTTTTTTTTTTGAAACATCATTGTTATACTTTTATGAAGGTTCAATATTGATGAATTTTGGCCAACTAAATCACACCACAGTCCACATCGCATGTGGCTTAGAAATTATTGAAATGAGTGGTATAGTCAGCTGATCAGTCAGATAATCTAATTTAGTAAAGTCCTGGTCA
The DNA here is from genome assembly GCF_902500255.1 of Thalassophryne amazonica. NCBI lineage: Eukaryota > Metazoa > Chordata > Actinopteri > Batrachoidiformes > Batrachoididae > Thalassophryne > Thalassophryne amazonica. The sequence goes on along the minus strand of NC_047104.1, from coordinate 151,975,894 downwards.
ACCAGAGTGTTCACCTTTCAGAAAATATTGGGATATACATAGTTTGCAGTTGAAAGTTTCAGCAACAGAGTTCATATTACCACCACAGTGGCTCTGTTTTCTTGGTATGTTAGCCTTCTCAATTATGAGCCTTACTACATTACAACATTAGGGTGGTCCTGAAAAACAAACTTCAATGTTTCCAAGGTGCTTCTTCATTTTTTTGGTTCCTTAAGGGGGAAAAAACAAATTGAGTGAAATTTCATGAGATTTGAAAAATACTAACCACTGCTGCCCCGCCCCTTTTTTTTGTGATGTGCAAGTGACATTTTCACTTATGGACGGGATACATTAGTTCATTCGTGGCAGATTTTGTTACATCTGCCTCAGGTTGCATTTTTGAGGCATTTCAACGTCAACAAGGACTTCTTCATCAAGGACCCTCAGAGTGGGAGGACGACCCGTCATTCCAGTCGTCACAGCAGATCCTGATAACATTCTGCCGTCAATGATTTTGCTGAGCGAAGAGTTGCACTTATCCAAGATTACAGTCAGATCCTAACAAAGAATGAACAGCAGCGCCACCTGCTGCAAGTTGTTGAGTGGCATCGACGTCAGTTCCTGGAGGCAAAGAAAATCTGAACCAAAGGCCACTCCCCTTGCAGGGGCGGATCTAGAGATAAATTCATGGGGTGGCAAGCAGGAACAGGCACGATTATGTGGGGTGGCAATGTAATGTTTATGTATTATGCTATTATAGGTCAGGAATCTGGATCATATAGCCTAGAGCAGCGGCCCGCAAGCTTTTTGCGCCACGGACCAATTTTCATGTAACGTTAAAACATTTTTGCAGACCAATATAGAAAAAACTATAAACAATGTGTGTAAAAAAATGCGTCAGTGGAAAGGTAATTTCAAGCACTCCAATGGGCGTCAGAAGATCTATAAATTGTGTTTTCATGATCACAAAATGAACATTGCTGTAGTAGTGCAGCAGATCACCAAAACAATTGTTCAGTTTGTGATAAAAGCATGAAATGTGGCATACATATTCTAAATTAACTAATGTTTATTCTCAGATATGGAGACATCCTGGAGGTGACCTCTAATGAGCTACAGGGGTCAATAAAGAATTACACAGGGGTCAAAATATAAAACTTCTCCAATCATGTTGAAAACTATACCACACTATTTGTGTGATCATAAGGATTCCAAAAATGTATAGTTTGGGCTATCCATGACTGAATGTTATGGAGTTATGGGGTAAAAACAGCAAAAATGGTGACAAAGGTCAGTTTTGTACAGGGGTGAAAAGTTAAAGTTACTTCAGTTTTGGTCAAAAGTGATGCAAATTATTGGTTGAGTGAATAGGATTAATAAATGGAATAGTTTTGACTATGTCGAATGCTTGGTCTCCAAAGTAAAGGTCAAACAAGGTTGATGTCCATTGGATTCTATGACATGTGACATATGTTACCTCGTAACATGATAACTTAGCGTGACAGATGGTGCAAACTATTCCTTTTAAAAATACTATTAACTAAACCAAGAATTTGCATATTTTTTTTACCAAAATTGGAGCAAGTTTAACATTTGACCCCTGTACAAACTGAAACTGACCTTTGTCACCATATTTGCTGTTTTTACCCCATAACTCCAGAACATTCAGTCATAGATAGTCCAAACTATACCTTTTTGGAAGCTGTGTAATCAGATAAATAATGTGGTATACTTTTCAATATGATTGGAGCATTGTTAAAGTTTGACCCCTGTGTAATTCTTTATTGACCCCTGTAGCTCATTAGAGGTCAGCTCCAGGATGCCTCCATATCTGAAAATAAATATTAGTTAATTTAGAATATTTGTGGCAATTTCATGCTTTTATCACAAACTGAATGATTGTTATGGAAAATAGCTAAGCTGCACCACTATAGTAGAAAACAACATATTTAATCAAATGACAGCAGAGAAGCTGTATGAGTCTTACCTGAGCTGAAGACTCACAGAAACACACCTCAAGGGTGTGTGTATCAGTGCCTCTCCTCTGTCCATCCTTCTGTCTGTACTCTGTCCTCTGTCCATCCCACTGTCCTCTGTCCTCTGTCCATCCTTCTGCCATCTGCCCATCCTTCTGTCCTCTGCCCATCCTTCTGTCCTCTGTCCATCCTTCTGTCCTCTCCTCACACCCTCTTGTTTCCAATGTTCCTCTAAATCCACAACAAAGTGTTTTCTCCCCTCAGCAATAAAAAAAAGTGCTCCACTGTCGCGTTATGAAATGAAAGTGAAACCTAAAAAGCGTACATTGCCGCACGCGTGCACAGAATTTTGTTAACATAACACGACTTTAAGGTTGGACGAAACATCCCTAATATCTGTAAGAGACATGAGTAAAGCTGAAGTCTAGCTACAAAGAAAGTTTTGCCGGCTGATGTGACCAGTGTTGACGTCCGTCCTTGTTTTCAGTTCACCTGAAACGACGAGGGAAACAAGAGGTTCTGCCCTAATAAAAATACCACTGAAAACTTATTCCTCATTGTTTATTAATTTATACAGTACTTGGTGAATGTATCAATTTTATATTTCTTTCTCCGCAAAGTTTTCCTGGCAGCCGTGTGCGCTGGCGTGTCGTCGTGTCTTTTAGGGAATGTTCGGCGTCACAACAGGTGGGGGGGGGGGGGGGGGGGCAGGGAAAGCGCAAAGCACAGCTTGTGCTGCATTCAAGGGCGCTCAGAGAGCACAGTTTTCGCCGGTTAAAGTCATTCGCGAGGTCCCTTTTTTGAAAAAAATATCACCCACTTCTGATTGGGGTGGCAAGAACTATTTTTAGAGTGGCAGTTGCCACCCCATGCCACCCCAGTAGATCCGCCCCTGTCCCCATGACTGTTTGTTTTCACCAAATAGGTGGACATGTAATACTTTTTTTTTTATCTCTCCTGTATGATCACTTAATGGAAAAAGGACTGTTGTTTAAATTTGTATTTTATTTGTGAACAGGTACATTACGATTGCTGGTTTGCGTGAATATGCTCAGCTATTGCAATTTCTACCCCGCATGTGGCAATGGTTAGAATCGTCATATCAAAATAAAATTTACCACAAAACATTTTCTCATCAAAATGAACAATTTTGTCAGGAAGCGCCTTAAGAAAGTCACATTTTTATTTTTGGCATAAGGTAGAGGACCACCCTAATGCAACATGCTTGTGAGGTGCTGAGTCAGTGATTTACTAAATGTCTCATGCCAGTCCTTAATTTAAATATTAAGGTGCGTTTACACATAGGAAATACGTATTACGAATGTCATATTTGCGTCATTCTTGGCACATTCCTGACATTCTTAACGTGACTTATCGCATCTGACTAGTTTTCTTAATAGCACGTGTTGGTGCGTGATATTCATGAATTTCGTGGAGCATGTTTTTGGCTGTCAAAAAAATCTTCCATGAATGTCACACACCACCCTCATTTCGCCTCATGTCGTGGAGGTCACAACTGAGCGTGTTGATCCATCTTGATTAGTGATGATCCTTAATAGAGCATGACAGCGTTCTTTT